>NC_072860.1:19468456-20121706 GCF_028858705.1 Grus americana
CCATTTTTAGACGCTTACACAAGAAGAAGCTTGCCAACCTGTATGTGAGGTATGAAGTGTATGTGGAGTATGGAACTACACCAAAAGTCCCTTTCACATCAGCAATCTTAAGCACTCAGCACCGAGCATTGTCGCTTTGCATGTTTCCAGCTCCTGAAGCAATTCCAGGCAGACACGCTGACAAAAGAATAATTTTATCAGCATATGGCTGATCACAGCATCCAATTCCACCAGTATGAAATGGCCCCATAGCGCACTCTAGCATTTCTGCATACAAGTGGAACAGATGCTGTAGAGATCAATATAATAACAGTTTAATTAATTTTAGTGTCAAAATCAAATGCTTCCTTATTTCCAGTTGACACATCCCTAATTTCATGGTTGGCTCTATAAATTTTGAAAACAGGAGGAGAAATTTGATTCCAGAGTTAAATACTGCAGAAAGGCCTGATGAAATGCAAGAGAAGCACTTCATTTTTTGTAATCTTCATAATCTTGAAGTCATAATATTGTCCATTGTCCACACTTTGTTATAAGGGTTTTACAGGTACAGTTTCATTTTTACAAAGCAGATCCCTTCATCTCTTACCGCAAGCAGTCCTCTTACATAAACGCGTAGTAGCATCACGGAGTCCCAACCCCAGAACAGGATCCCATTGCAGATGACATATTGGGCCAGGAGTCAGGAGACTTGGCTCCAGTCCTCACTCTGCAAGTGAGGTCTTCTGTCAAGAAAAGCTACACCCATTGGACCTCCTGAAAATCGATTTACCTCTAAAAAGCCTTGTTGTATTAGAGCAAGATCTCATATCCCACAGCACTGGGCAAGTGATCAACACTGTACAGTTCCTACCCCAAAATGCTAATGGTGTTCAGCAGATGAGCTGGAGAGGTGGAGAAGGGGAGGAAATGTATGGCCTTGGACGAGTCATTTTATATTTCAGGTCACCGACAGCACCAAGTACTATCTTCATGTTATGCCAGTGGAAAGGCTGCACATCCTGCATCTCCCGTTAGTGCCCTGCTCTCCAGATCCCGGGAACAGATGGGCGAAAAACAGCACAGTAAACTCAAATACATTTAATAGGCAAATATTGTACCCTTATTTCTGGTCAAGGGAAGCGAAGTTAAGCAGTTTATTAGTAAAACAGTTCTAGGAGAGATTGACATAGTTGTGGTCTGGGGAGGCTTTGGATTGTCACAACAGCGAGAAGAGGCAGAGGGTGGTGAGCGATTGCTTGCTGCACAAAGTGTTATTATGCTGAAGTGTGTTCAGCAAATGTTTATTCCACAGGCAGGAACTACTAGTGCCTGTAGTGGTCACTTAGGCCTGAAACCCAAGATTTCAGCGATTTCATCTGAATGCATTTGCTGAGCACTGGGTGACATTCACCAACACAGGCAGCTTCTCAGGTTTCAGCAGGAACTAATCTACCATCCTCCTGCATCTATCACTGCCAATGACCCAAACTAAAGAGCATCACACACACCCCGCCTGCTCTGACACTCAGTGGGGTATCACCTCACAATTAGGACTCTTCATCCCAATGTATTTCATTAGCAAGAGGAGACGGTGGCCAGGACTCTGCACACGTTGTCAAACAGAGCGCCCAGATCACAGCAGGCACCGCCACAGAAACCCCCCACCCCTCCAGCAGCCTCCTCCCATCTTGAAACAAAGACCAGTTGAGGGGAGAAGTGATGGGGAAGGGAAGGAGGAACCCTTAGCAATGCTTAAGCAAACACGTTTGGAATGAGGCTTAGGTTACTACACATGTCAAGGGGATTTTTTTCCTCCTCCCCCTCCTCCTCATCATGTTGGCAAACTGTTGATGACCACAGGCATGGAGGCCTCTCAACAGGGGACCAGCAGAGACCAGAGGCAAAAGGATGGGGCGGCAGGGGTGGGGTTCATTGTGCAAAGGAGAGCATCTAAAAAGGTACATCCTCTGGGTGCTTTTGTTCGAAGGCTATGCTTGACTAACAAATCCTGTTGCGCTAAGATTGCGGGCTGCAGATATCCTAACAAAAACAAAACCAGAGTGCTGCCTGTACATCCAAATGATTTCAGGGAAGAGCTGTTAACAGCAGGATGACAAACACCACAGTCCTTGAGCTTATGTGTGCAAATCTGAAACAACTCCTTGCATCAGGATATCACACAGAAAAATCCCACAAATCAAACACAGTAATACCAAGTGCTTGTATAGCGTGTTTTACCTGCAGCTCTTGGAGCTATTACAAAGAGACATGAAGAAGAAAGGCTCATTACCACCATTTCACAGATAAGGAAACTGTGGCACAGAAAGGAAGTGATTTGTCCTGCAGCCCAGTGGAAGAACAGGGCAGTCAAGTCAAGCCTCTTAAGTCCCAGTCCGATGCCCTCTCCCCTGAACTATTGTAGCTGACACTGACCCTGCAGGAACTTCACATTTGTCATTATGCTTTACACCTTGATCATGAGGCTGGGTGTCTTCAAAGCACTGCCCTCAGCTCCTTGGCCAGGAGAGGAAAAAGCTCCCATGTACCTAATCAAATATAATTGCCATTCCTGGAGAAAAGAGATTCCTTCTCAACTCCTCTGGATGATAATTCACCCTGTGTTCAGGTGTAAATGTAATGCTATATGTAAGCCAAGATAAAAGTAACTCCTCTGACCACTTTTAACTCAACATCCCTTATGCAGTCATACATAGCTATTGAAATAGTACCAGGAATTGGCTGTAATTTTGTTGTCTATTAATATAATTTCATATAGCAGTTTGAGAGTATTCTTACTAAAATGTAGACTCCAGAGAAAACTTGTTTAACAATAAAAACCATCTACTTTTAAACACCCAGATAGCAGAGGATTAGTTTAAATATTGAACTGCAACTGGGGGACCAGTTTCCAAGAAGGCGCTGGCCCAGCACAGATCCTGCATCCTTCGAGGCTCAGGCACAGCACTTCTATCCGCTACAGCTCCGGTTATATTGCATGGGAACAGAGAAATAGCCAGGGCAGGAATACGGGTCAAAATCAGCACTTAAAAGTTAACCTGGAAAACAGTGAATCACCAGTGGAGATTCCCGAGCGTGAGCACAGAGTGCTTGAAAAGAGGGATGCTGCTTAACAAGTCATCTGCAGCGTCGCTCCCGTGATAAGCGGTGTGGGTTTAGGATGTACACATGAATACAATCTCATGAGACAGATGAGAGCATCCCGGTGGGTAGACAGCAGGTTTCTTCCCTGTGTTGCTACCAAAAGGTCATTGCTGTGACCAAGTCAGACAGTTAAATTATCGGACACGAACAGTTAACAAACGGGGCCAGGGAGGAACGGATGTTTTCCCTTAGGCGCCTTGTGTAAACTCGCAGCCCGCTAGGCACTAAAGGTGGCCATAGGTGACTTGTAATCCAGGCCAAAAGCAGAAAATCACAGGATTAAAAGTGGGTGGTCAGATCATTCATTTGACTTGTACGGGGAAAAAAACCCCACGATATCCGCTCGTAGATGACAAGCAGTTTTGCAGGGAACAAAGAAATCTCTCAGACAAAATTGGTCTGCCAGGAACTGAGCCCATCTAGCTCCTCACCTCCCCACCACCCTCCCCATATCTTCCCCTCTAAAAGGATCTTTTCTGGGATTCAGGGAATGCGTGTTTATAAAATAGTTCCATTCAATTAGGGCACAGAGTACAGCAGCTTTATATCAGAGGCAACCCAGAGCGAGAGCTCTGTGGAAGTGCAGGTACACGGTAATGATGACAACCCTGCACTGGTTGTAGTGTCATCACCTCTTATTCTTAATCAAAAGGCTTCCAATCCCTTCTCGACGTGTGCACTCGGAAATGAAGGGACTGCTGGAGAATCATTTGAATGTGGCAGCCCTAGATAATGATGAAACGAATAAAAGGCTGACTTTTTTGTTTAGGTTTGAGGAAGAATTCAGGATTCCTCTCGTGAAAAGGCAGCAGTTTAATAGCAGTGAGGCACAAGGGCTTCTCGTTATCCACAGAGGCTGCTGTCTGCGCAGCGCTAATGGCCACAGCATGGGCTTCCCCAGAACGCTTCCCACGCCGCGGCGCCCCGAGGAAGCTGTGCACCGGTGGGGTGAAACGAGGCTGCTTCAAGAGACTCGGCACGGGAGTGGGAAATGGCGCTGGGCTCGAGTGCGCGGGCTTTCCTTTGCGGAACAGGCAGAGGGCAGTTTTTCCTCGGCTGCGCTGGGCGATGCAAGCCACGCAAACCCACAGCTGGCCGGCCAAGCGCGGTGTGTTGGTGCCTCTGCCCCCAGCTTCTTTATCCCCTGCTGGGGTGGCAGCTGCGTAAGCAAACGTGATGCTGCGCACAGTGGAAATGTAAATGAACTACGAGGCAGGAATCGCTTCCATGGAACGAGGGCCTTGGACAGGCACATACCATCACTGAGCCCATTGATAAGCTGTATCTTCTCATACACTGCCCTGCAAGGCTGATTTTGATATTGAATTTGGGTGAAAAGAATGGAAAGCAGCTGAGCACTCTGCTTCTCTCTGTAGCTCATACCTACCTCTCAGAACCTTATTAATATCTCTTGCCATATGCTTTTGCAGCGTCTTTTGTATACTCCAGGAACCAGCCACTGTAACCCATCGGACCTTTTGTCGGAGGGAGGTCTAGGGCTGTGCTGAATCACCCACCGGATACCTGCGGTTCCGTTCAGGGAATACCAATGCCACACGAGGCAAGAGCAATAGAAAAGGCATTTTGTTTGGTTGGTTGATTTCAAAGGATATTATTTCAGAAAAGGAAGTTGAGTAACAGACTTTTTCAGTGACTTACGAACCCATGGAAATAATTTTTGCTTCTATTTCATTATTGGCCTCTTTGTCCAAAAGTGAAGTTTTTAATCAAAAAAATTCCTGACATTTGCAAAATTGCAACTATCTTTAGTGATTTGCCCAGCCCTTCTCAGGCATTCACATTTATCTATACCGGAGCAAAACACACAAAACAAAATTCAAAACAACTTCTGTTTAACAGTAGTTAAAGTTGCTCTGTTCCCTGCAGTAACGTTTGCCCCAAATGCAGAGCTAGCAAGGTCAATAGTTTCGCTTTTTGTGCTTCAGCTACATTAATATAACAGTTTGCCATTCCTCTCTATTGCTATATACGTTCAAAGCTTCGTAAGCTATCATGAACAGCCTGATCTCTGACACGCAAGACATGTTAACAACAGCTTTTTCCATTCAGAAAGCCAGCAAGAAAGAGAAGTCAGACCTTTCAATGTATGTTAAGTAACAAATATAAGATCTCCATGATGTCCTGCATGATGAAACACCTTACAGCAGGTTAGAAAAGGAAGTATGTGGAATCAATACATTTCTTCTCACAGTTACATAGCTGCATACATCACCACTTTTAACTTCACTGTCTTCAATCCAGCCCACTGTGTCCACAAGTAATATCATAGGGACAAGGCTATAGAAAAGCCAAGGACATTATAAATGAACAATGTGGTTATTCAGCGCATACATCTAGGGTTAGGGCAGAGTGACCAGTGATATAAAAAGCCCAGAACACTGTGATGAGATTTTACTGCATAGTAAAACCCGTTAGTATGAACACCTAATAAGAAAAAACAGCTGATAAAATGAGCTTATAGAAAACACGCAATAAACACAGTCAAGCAGAAATACAGAACATTATGGACATGGTTTCAGGATTTTTTACCCCCATTCACAAAATCAAAGTGTATCAATTAAGATGGTTGTATTTGGTTTCTGAGGCAAGGTTTTGGTATTGGGGGTGGGCTGCAGGGGTGGCTCTGTGGAAAGAGGCCAGGAGCTGCCCCCATGTCGGACAGAGCCAGCTCCAGCCATCTCCAAAGTGGACCTGCCACTGGGCAATGCTGAGCCCATCAGCAATGCTGGTGGCACCTCTGTGAAAACACATTTAAGGGTAACAAACACTGCACAACAGCTACCATAGAGAGAAGTGAGAAAAAAGTGCAAGAGCAACAACTCTGCAGACACCAAGGTCGTTGAAGGAGGGTGAGGAGGTGCTCCAGGCACCAGAGCAGAGATTCCCCTGCAGCCCGTGGAGAAGACCATGAAGCAGGTTGTCCCCCTGCAGCCCATGAAAGACCACATCGGAGCAGATCTCCACACTGCAGCCCATGGAGGACCCTACACCACAGCAGGTAGATGTGCCCTGAAGGAAGCTGCAGCCCATGGAGAGCCCACGCAGGAGCAGGTTTTCTGGCAGAAAGTGTGGCCCAGTGCGGACCCATGCTGGAGCAGCCCATTCCTGAAGGGCTGGCTGCACTCTATGGAAAGGACCCATGCTGGAGCAGTTCCTGAAGAACTGCAGCCCATGGGAAAGGACCCAGTTTCTGAAGGCCTGTATCCCATGGGATGGATGGGCTCCATGCCAGAGCAGATGAAAAGTGCAAGGAAGGAGTGGCAGAGACAAGGTGTTATGAACCAACCACAAGCCCCCAACTCCTTGGGCCACTCAGGGGGATGGAATGAGGTAGAAGAGTTAGGAATGAAGGAGTGAGGTTGAGCCTGGGAAAAAGGAGAAAGGATGGTGGCTTTGTTTCACACTATCCTACTCTATTTTTCAATTGGCAGTAAAATTAGTTTTCCCCCAAAATTAATTATTTCTGCTTTGCTAGTGATGCTAACTGGTAAGCAAGCTACCTGTCTTTATCTCAACCCATGAACTTTTATATCTCATTTTCTCCCTGGGCCGTGTTGAGTGGGGGAGCAAGAGGGCAGCTTGGTGGGCATCAGACAGACAGCCAAGGTTATCCCACCAGAACAGCATTGTCTCCTACATGATAAAGAACAAAATAAAAATTGATACACTCCACAGCTCTCTCTAAATAAGTGTTCACTCCAGAAGCATGCTTCAGACCAAGAGCTGTAAAACCATTATCAAAAAACCAAGGAAGAATATATTGGAATTCAAATAGCAACTACTTCTTTCACTGCAAGCCAAGTGAATTAAATCATCCCATACAATAACTCTTACCTAAATATTGGTTGGCTTGTTTTGTCTAACATTACTCCTACATGTTCACTTCTGGCAAAACTGCCTCTCTCTTTCTCCTTTTATAGCCTCTCCACCATCCTGATAGGCAGAAAGTTACCTCGTCTGTGGGCTAACAAGCCCAACACCCTCTTTTGCTACTGGTCTGCTTCTTCCTCAGCTGTTTTCAATGGAGCAATTAAAAGGCTCAACCAGCCCAAGGTGTTCTCTACCTGATTTGTAGGCAGCATGGTGAAATACACAGCAAGGAGTCAGCAGATGAACATACGTGTGAACTTCAATCAGCACAAATCCCTGAAAAAACATTTTTGTCTTGGATTATTATAACTGGTTTGGGTTGAGCTGAGACTGTTTCCTAATCATTTTAAGCTTTGTCAGTCATAAAAGTGTCTATATAGACTTCTGTGTGAGTTTTCTGAAACCAACCTATGATCTTATAATAAATCTCTTATAAACTAGTTGAGGATCAGCCCTGATTAGGCGCTTAGCTGTAATCCCCTATTTGTATTAATACATTGCTCCAATTAAATGTGCCATTTTGGGTGCTAATGAGTAAACTGCAGTGTATTTTAGTTAGACTGAATAAACATCTTGCAATTAGTACTAACCCACCTCATTGCAATACTGTGGTGTCCTACAGCTCCCAGTAGCCATTGCTGGTTGGTAATGGCAGAGGCATGTTTTGGCCACAGAAGAGCAGCTTTACAGTGCAGTCCTTATATTCATCTTTGAGAAAGCCTGTTGTCATCACCGGCCTCTCACGCAGAGGATGCTCCACAGAGGCTCCATTGGAGCCCATTGGGACCCCTGGGGAATGGCGCAATAGAAAAAATTAAGTCCAAAACTGACTGACAAATGGTGTTTCTGAGGTATTAGAACTACAGACTTGGGTGGAATTCAGTGAATTATGCAAATTTAAAAATATCAGTGTCTCAAAACATCAAATTTAGGTAATGCCGTGTTCTGCTTCACAAAATTCCAGTGTGTCTTCTCTAGAGACAAACTATTTCAAGGCAAAATACTCAGTGCTTTAGAAACCACAAACCAAGGCAATGAGCAGGAACACAGAGTGGCAGCACCCACTCCTGCAGTCCCCATGTGCGCAGAGGTCCCAGGACAGCCGCAGAGCCAAGCCAGCTCCTCGCAGGTGCCAGCTCCTCGCGGGTGCTTCCCACAAGGGATCGCATTTAAATGTCACTGGTCATCACTGCAGCAAAGCAGCAGCTAGTCTGGTTATAAAACAGATATATTTTAAGTGCACCTTCCTACTTTGTTCCGTCCAGGGAAGAGATTAGGGGTGGACCTGCAGCCAGACATTGCTCACGCCTCCTGGTATCCTTTCCCTAGGAACTGGGTTTGGTTTTCCATTATTTCTTTATGAGTGTAGTAAAAATGCTCTGGAGAGGGTCTCGTGTTTTGCAACCTGAAGAGGCACAGCTGACACAAAAAGGTGAGTTTCAGACTAGTTTAGAACAGTGATAAAAAACGTATTGCACTTCTGTTTGATGATGTCTGCTGGGTTCACAGATACAGGAAAAAACCAGAGGGGAATGGTTGGAAATAAAAATCTATTCCAAGTATTATGTACCTGGGATTAGCTTGTTTACAGCAGGCCTAAATTTGGTTCAGAGAATCAAACCACGATGCGTCAACATAAATGAAACATGCCCTCTTCAGTGGTGGAGCATCCACAACCATGTCACAATAAAATCATTGATGACGGATTGAAAACAAGGTAATTTTGTCACCTTCATTTTCTCTCTGTTCAAGTGGGAAAGAGGAATGCTGCAGTGCTGGGAGACGGCACCTGCAGGGCTGTGGCTTAAAATGTTTTCCAAAGAGGCTGAAGGAACAACCAAACATGCCACCTTCTTGTCCGCAGAAGGTGCTTAGCCGCGCTGTGAGGCCCAAAGTGGAATCGAGCAAGCAAAAGTATACAGCCTGATTTTTATTTTTTAAAAACTATGAATTAATGGTGTGATTAAATACAGTCAGGGCTGCCACTGATTTTTCTCCTTTATGGTGAATTCCTTGCACCCAATGTCAGACAGTTACCCAGTTATTAACCCAGGACGGCTTATTTCTCTGGAAACTCTCCAGAAAACACTGCTCTCGGCTGTCGCAATGTCTATATAGCTCACTTGGTGGGACACATCACACCAGGGAGGCCACAGCACAGGGCTGCAGGAGCGGGATGCCCTTGCGCAGAAGAAGCCGTACACCAGCACCCGAGCTCCTCGCCTGCCCGCGCTGTTGCTGCCGGCTGCCTCATGCCAACCCAAGAGGAACTTCAGCCAGTGAAACATTTTGAGCATCAGTAGCAAAGACAAATGAGCAGTTTTAGGTGTGAATGGATTTGTTGAAGTGTAATGGGAAGAAGAACAGCTCCGCATTTCTGGGATGTCTCAGGGAAGGCCTTTCTAAGAGAAGGGGGTGGTGCTGGGAGAGGGAGCTGGGAGGCAGCAGGCTCCTCTGGTTAGGACGCAGACTCAGAAGTGGGTCTAGCCTCTACTTCCACTAGAGACGTCCCAAGTGACCTTGAGAAAAGCATTTACTCTGAGTTTCCTAGCCATAAGAATTGCAGATCAAATTGTATCTTTTTTTCTTCCAACCTTCTGCCTCATCTGTTTAGGCTGTAAACTCTTTCAGGGGCAACTGCACAGGGGCCACAGCCTCAGCAAGGGGACCTCACCGCTGCTGGAATACAAATAACCTCAGAAAGATTATTCTGTGACTGTCTGAATTGCTTTTCCTGCCGTTTTGGTTGCAAAGTGCTAGTGGTGCACATTAGAAGATTTTCAGGCTATTGTGCTTTTATTTTGGACTCAGAACTAGATCTTATCACATGAAAATGCCGCAGCTAATGCATAGTAGGATGTGATATCCTGCATTTTGCACCTCTGTATCATTAGCTGGAGGAAAGAGGGAAAAGGGGAAAGGAGAGAAAAAAAATCCACCTTTGTGTAACTAAAAACCTCTCAGTGGGATTTGTTTAGTGTGAAAGAATGATTAGTAATTTTTAGTGATTAGCAATTTTCTCCCTCAGGTGGCTTTTCTGCATTCCCGTAGAGCTCACGTACACAACAGACCTGCCAAATGGGAAGAAAAAGCTGAGACAGAAAACACCACGCAGCAGTGAAAACTCTAGCAGGCATTTAAAACAGATATATTTTACTATTTTTAAACAACAGGTTTAATCAACAGAAGGAATATAAACCTTTTTTTTCTAAATCACTCTGTGCAAAATTCCTCCTAAATACCTCCAGATCTCACACTGGTGACATAACCAACCCAGGAAGCACAAATATGTCTATCTATATAGATATATAGTTATCTATATCTAGATATAGATATAGATACAAGGAAGAGGGGAAAGCACATCTATATATGTAGATATATATAGAGATATATAGATGCGCTTTCCCCTTTTCCCTGTATCGTTTAGAACTGAGCAGAGATGAAAGAGACCTCTTGGTTATGCCATTTTTTTCCCCCTGTGACACGCTGAGGAAATTGTACTCTGGTGTCTAGTAAGACTGGTTTCCTCTGCCCCATTGTGCAACAAAAAAAGTGATTATTTTTAATGTGGGTTAGAAAGAAGCATATTTTTTCCCCTTCTCCCTTTTCCAATTGATTCTGCTGCAGGAGGGATCTTGCTTTATGTTATGAGTGAGGAACATGGGGCCAGATTCACACGGGGGTATCTTTTACTGAAGATAGTGGAGTTGCATCAGGGATGGATTTGACCCATGATCTGTTTTTTTTCCCTTAACCGCAGCTCGCCTGCAAAACCTCAGTCATTACACCTGGTTAGACTAGAGACTTGACAACCTGTGTGGCCTCAGCATTTCCTTTTACAAATCATCCCCTGTCTCATATAAAGAAATCCAAGACAAGCTGAACACGGCTGCTGAGTTTGATGGCAATCACACACTTTGCCCACCTCAGGGCTGTGTGTCTACCCCTTTCCAGGAGCTGGGAAAATATTCTCAGCTTAAAACATCCCATTTAATGCTGCCTTTAGAACATGAGCGAGAATCTCCACTGCATTTACTGTGGGGAAAGGTGCTGGAATGAAACCACTGGAGACTGAAGTCCTACATGTACAGAAGTGGTGCCACCTCCTCCTGGTTGCTTCATTAATGCCCTACCCTGGTAGCCTGCTCCAAAGAACAAGAGGGCAAATCAATGTCTACACCCAGCCAGCTTTAAACCAGTAAAGCCAGCAGCAGTGGTGGGTTTTCACACAGCTGTTTCATGTGAAAATGACCTGAGATCTGCTAACATTGTGGAGATGCCACTGAACGGCACCTGGTTCAGAGCCAGCTCCCAAAGCATCCAGATATTTGCTCATGGAAAGGCATGACCTCCTCCAGGACTGGATGTGAACTAGTGATGGAGGTAAAAAACTTATTTCATAGCACTCCTGGAAAATCTGAATGGGCAGCTGGGAGGGAAGCCGAGGAAATGTGGAGTCTTTCATAGTTCCTCCTGGCTCTCTCTTCAAATTGGTTGAAGTCCTCAAGCTTCGCACTACCCAATACCCTAACCTAAATCACCCTGAGAAACAGCTTATAACATAAACAAATCCTATGCATGCTGAGAAGTAGATTTAAGTAGGGAACTTCAGAAACATGCCCGGTGTTCTTTTCGTTTTGTTTTTTCTCTGCTGTTTTGCTTTTGAGTCAGAGGAAATTATTAGCTCCTCAAATTTCCCCAGTACTCAGGAATGTGACTACTTAGGCGATAAGGCCACCTTGAAGGATGGGATGCAGGCAGCTTGTAAGCCTTGTGGTTCACTTTTCTTGTGTGCTGGTTGTTTAAATGGATGAAAGGTGGCCTCCCTCACTAGAGCACTGGCTGCTTCATTTTTAATGTACAGACAGAGGATACACACGTACAACATTTCCTTCCATCCCTTCTTCTTAAAGCTGATATATTGTTGGGTTGTGGCTTTGCCTTCCCACTATATCATGGACCATGTTACTGGAGGTGGGGTCAACAGATGTCCTCCGTGGACCACATTCACAGAGCTGATTAGAAAAGGCTTATTTTCCCTCAGAATATCAGATCAGAACTACTGGAGACAGCCAATGGACACAGAACACAGCAAATCAACAAAGGGGGACAACTTAACCTTTTAAGTCAAGTAAGTGCTTAAAAGTAAGCAAAGTGAAGATTTTCTAACTTTTCTTTGCAACTCAGAAATAGAGTATGTTGTCTAGAAACAGTTTCATAATTTAAAAAGACCATTCCTGTCAATACTTTTGTTAACTCTGAAGCCTGATTTCACATTAAAAGACAACAGGGATGGAAAGTTTCCAAACCGGCTGTTATGTTTGTGCGCGCGCGCACACACACACGTGCACGGTGTTTCATGACCAGCCCATTTCCTCAGCTTACTGCTTGCCTTGGATCTTCATTTGCCCAGACAGCCTGAGGGATGGATGTTAATATGATTATATTTTTATATCCTTTCCCAGCTGCCAGAGGTTCCTCATCTACCTGAGTGATGTAATTTGCCTTTTTGGCACCGGCGTTTGCCCAAGCAGTCGTCTTCTCCCGCCATTTGGCGTATGTGTATAAAAATGGGTCCAAATGGGGCTTAGGAGCACTCGTGTGTGCTGCTATCACAGAGGGAAGGGAATTTTGTACGCCAGCAGCAGCACTCTCAGCTTTAGGCAGGCTGCCCGGCAAAACCCCTCTTTATGCAGTACCTGCGTCCCAGGGGAACTGGCAGCCCACCCTGGGCTCGGCACAGTGCCATTAGAGCACACGGATACAGGAGCACGCACAGCCAGGAGGCCAAGGAAGCGCATCCGACGGGTTTGCTGACAGCAGGGGTGGATCCAGGCTGGGAATGTTAAGATGTTTGGGTTGTCATTGCAGACTGTTACAGAAATACGTCAGCCCTCCTCAGACTTCAGACTTGGCTGAAGAAATTATGATTTCCTGGTGGAACAGGAGTTTCTTTTTTTATTATTATTATTATTAAAATAAAGCTCACACTTTGCTATGAGTGTCTCTGTAAAGAAGCAAAAGAGGATTCCACAGAATAGGTAATTTTCTATTTGTTTAATACTAGAGTTAGCAGATATTTACAGGGCAGGAGGCCTCTCTTGATGAGAGCAGCATTTTCCAGGTGCTACTTCTATTTCTTCCTTCTGTTGTTCCCAGGAGTGGGATTCTTGATCCATTCAGGCTTTTTTGTTCACTGTTTTTTGCACTTGTAACTCACGTGGGAAGATTCTGACCTCATATGCTGCTTTTACATCTCATAGTATCCCAGAACGCAACAGGATTCCTCCCCACGTGCACTTTAATGAGCAAAGGAGTTAGTATCACCTCTCTGAGAAGAGAAAAATGAAAAGTGGCTGCTTTAGTAATGATTTGACTGAGAGAGGACAGCTGAGTAGAGAGCTCTGAGATCCCAAGAATAAAAGCACTGTGGAAAGTCAGTGTAGAACTTACATTAATGGAGGAGTAAACTGAGGCACAGAGTAATCAAAGTGAAGTGACTAAGTCCATGCCAGCTGATGCCCACGGTGAGGACCAGTAGAAGATGGTGCCTTCCACTGATTCATCAGTGGGAACTGGTCCAAGAAGACTAGTGCAAAAAAGAAAAATGAACTAGTTTGAAGGAAGACTGCACCAAACTGAGTAAATACAGTTATGCCAGTGTTTGTTTTGGAAATGGAGTGTATACTCAGGTGAGAAAGTGTCCTGACTTGCAGCATATTTTAGCTTGCCTGCATACAAAACTCCTTGGGCTTTTCATGATAATCGCTTTCACCCTTTTGGACAAGAATGACAGACCATCCATTTGATACCTGACAAAAATGAAGAAAACGGAGGCAAAACACAAACTTAGCAGAACAACCTGCCATAAAAATCAATCAGTATTTTCCTTTTATTTGGAAGGTAATTAAGTGCTAGAGTTCAGGTTTCCTGAACTATGAAAATTGGATATTTATCATTTTGACTACAATTCTAACATTCCTTTATACGTTCTTCAAAATGCTGTGGCTTATTGCTTTGACCAAATCCATGTCAACGTAATACCTGGGTCTAAATGTTCAGTCTGAGAGTGCTCCCACAGCCAGCATGCTGGAGGCCAACTACACAGGGCCTGCAGGTCAGGCAGGTCATATCCCTTTTCATCTTTCTCTTCCTCACCACCTCACACAACCCTCCTCTTCTTCATGACTCATCTCTATGTTAAGAAGAAGCTGATAATATCCTGCAAGACAACTACTGAGCTTTCAGACAGGCACTTTCACATTTTCCCACCTGCTGCCTCTTGTACAGGGAAGAGCCCCCTCTGGAACCATGCTTTTGGTCTCCTTCAGGTTCTTTTTCAGTGTGCCTCCAGGATCTCAATGGCTTGTGCTCCTGCCCCTTTCTGTGTCCTGTATTATCTCCTGTCAACCCCCTGAATGGGATGCATGCCAGGGCTTGGTTTTACAGACCACAGCAGGACCATGACTGAAGCCTCCATGCTTTACCACTGCACAAATGCATTTTTCAATTAGATCCAGCATGCTGGGAAGAATTTTCCATGCGGAGCATGCAGCCCCCCTTCTGATCTCAGTGATTTTTAGACAAGTCGTGAAAGAAACCAGTGAAATCATGGTTTTGCCTGTGTCAGGGCCACGTAACTGATGACAGAGCTCTTGGCAGTGTTCGCTTTAATTATAGGCAGAGTAGTTGACTGAGACAGCAAATCCACCGATTTCAGCAAGAGAAACCAGCCCAGGGGTGCATGGTTGACATGCACGTGGTGGACATGGATAACAGACAACAGATATAAATTAGAAGAAGAATCTGACTAGATGTAAGGAAAAACTATATCACCATGAGGACAGTCAAGCTTTGGAACAGGTTGTCCAGAAGGGTTGTGCCATCTCTCTCCATCCTCTGATGTTTGCACTGAACAGCCTGCCCTCATCTCGGATGACCCTCCTTGGAGCAGGAGGTTGGATTGGAAACCTCCCCAGAGCCTTTTCCACCTGAATTATCCCATGATCCCATCATCCAGGAGCAGCCAAGGGACTGTATCTGCCTGCACTGGGTGATAACAGCAGAGAACCATCCAGCCCAAATGTATGAGGCAGCATGAGCTCCCTGCTCCCACTGACAGGGTCCTCCCTGCCTCCCCTGCCCCTCAGTGCTGTGCCCTTGCTGCCCTGTCAAGAGGAGCTGTAGGAGAAGCAGACATATTAAGGTGTGAGGAAAGGAGTAGGGATATTAGAGAGATTTTCAGGAAAAACAAATGCAATTGTAACTATAGAGTTGAGATGTCCAATCCTGCTCCCCAGATCTGCTCACAAACTGCACTGATGGCCTTACAGGAGGAGGAGGAAGGAGGGGTAGTGCGAGTGGATCAAAAAAGCCCCACTTTCCCACCCACCCTGCACAAAGTCAGCTGAATGCCTGTATTTGTTCTGTTTAGAAACTGAGTTACCCAAGTTCTTACCTTTGTTGCTTGAATTCAACTTTTTTTTTCCTTTTTTCCCCCCCCCAATGAGTTTCTAGGAGCCTGAAGACCTGTTCTCCGCACAATTCTTGGCTCAATTCTATTTATATTAATTTCTTCCTCCAGTGTTTTGGTTCAAATTCGGCTTGACTCCAAGGGATCCTGACAGCAAGTTAGTTAGAAAGCACAAACCTAAGTACTCTAAGTGGTCTTCAGGATATCCAGTCTCTTTTAGTTTTCAGGAGCATATCCTTCCTTCTACAGCATTTTACCCTTGACTGAGGCTATCATGTCCTGAATTCCCAACCTGTTACTTCCAACTCAGAAGGCTCTTCAAGCTTTATCATCCCTCCTGCTCTCTCTAGACAGCATTTTTCATAGATTCCTACCACCACATCCCCAAAGTCATCATCCCACCCTCTCAGGATGAGAGATTTTCCCATGGAGTTTAAACTCCTTCTCTAGCATTCAGATGCTCTCTGCCAAATCTCCCACCCTAAGTACTTTGCAATTTTTTACTTTTACTGCTCCGAAGTCTCAGCTGATCACATGGCAAAGGCACCTAGTGACTTTCTCTCATTTTCTGTGCCTGAAGAGGGGCAGCTGAGGGTGCAGGAGATGATGTGGAGCCTGGTACACCTTTACATATCCAGGAAATAAGTTATTTCACGTTGTGTTGCTTTAACCTTTCACTATTCAGACACTGAGCTGGAGAATTGGTTCTCCTCGTTTGTATCTGCTGATGTGACTGGATCCGTGCCCGTGCACATGACTCATATATTCCAGCTCAGTGCTGGCCACCGCATTATGCATCTTTAGTTCTGCAGCGATTTGGAAATAATCCCATTTCTCAGTACAGGGCTCTTTCCAATTTGAAATAATATTTCTCTAGGACAAAATGGATCAACCACACAGACAAACTTCTTCCACAGTTTGGGAAAATTGATGCCGTTTGTCCACGAGGTGACACTGTTTACCTACAGATCTTGTTCAATTGGTGTGAAACCCCACAAATCTTTCAAAAGTAGCATACAATATCTTTTGCTCTGAAAGAAAAAGGAGACTGGTTGCAGAGGAGAAGGAAAATGGGCTGTCAGTGAGGTACAATTAAGGGCAAACCTACAGTTATGAGACTTTATGGTCTGGTTTCAAACTATTTACTAAAATGAATTTTAAAAGCTGCTTTTTATCAGCCCCATTTCAATGCCTTAGGAAATTGTTTTATTTAAAGAAAAAAAAAAGGCAGGCACTCACCATTAGCACAAATCTCAGCCTGGCTCAGATTTTGTCTTGGAGAACAGCATGAACAGAATTGCATGGTAACAGAGCCAGGGAGGAAGGAGAAAACAGAAGAATTTCTGCAATCTCATCTGAGGAGAGCTTGGTAGAAAACTGTTTTCCAGTGTTGCAAAGATTTCAGAATTTCACATTTTCTCCCCAGTCTTAAATAGCACCAGAAATGGTAATCTCAATTTCTGAAAACTGGTAGTCTGAAAAAAAAAAAACAAACAAACAAACCAAAAAAACCACCAAAAACTAGTTAGATGCAGCTTGGATCTTAATGAAACATTTTGGCATTATTTCATGCCATATTATTTTTCCCTTCATATATTTTCCCTATACAATCATGTGTTTCTATCTGAAAAATAATTTCTTTGTGATCAAATGCTGGTCAAGTCAAAATATTTTAAACTGAAAATGAGATATGCCAAAACCAAGAGCTTCCCACAAGATGTATCAGTTTTTCCTTAATATTTTTGAACTAGAAAAGTGCTTAATTGGAAAATTCCTATACAAATCTCCTTCTGCACACCGCTTAGCAAGGGCTCGATGGAGAAATGATGGGGTTGGCAATGATATTATGGCAGTCTGTGCTAGACTTAGCTGTGATCTGGAACTCACACTTGCAAGGAAACTGGACAAATCTGCTTGAATTTGGCATGCGTTTTGAAAAAAACTTTGGAGAAGTCCATTTTCTTTCTTCTCATTTGTGCTACTGACAGGCCAAAATAAACACCTCTCATCTGAAGCCCTTAAGTCAGTCTTTCAGAAATACTGATAACCTGCAAGTGTCAAGCGCTGGGTGTCCAGGATCTCTAGGTACAGGCTGGGCACCTCCAGAAAGCAGGGAGGATTGCATGGGAACGTTCCAACCCAATCCTCTCCCACTGTGAGTCAGCCTTTTTTTTTTTTTTTTTTGGTAACCACAGCCCATAAGAAGCTTACGGCCCAGTTCGTGTTTAAACATGGCCATGGTTTTCAGCGATTGCCTTTAATTCCAACTAGAAACCAAGTGTCTAGCCACATTTAAATATGGGATGTGGCTATGGCTCCAAGCACTCTCATAAAATACAGTTTTGAGGAACATTTCTGTATGATACTGTTCACAATTGTATGGGAAGATCTTCTTTTCCCTATTATTTGGGCTATTGGGCATTTCCCTCCTTGGTTCTGAAATAAAGAACTAGCTAAATGAAAGTCGAAATTTTATTTTCTGAAGCCCTCTTCCTCATCTGCCCTCATCAGATCCTCCGCCCCCCCAAACCCTAAGGTGTCCAACCTTGGCTAACGTTAATGAAGCACAGCATCAAGTCTCTGAGATGCAAACCCACCTTTCCACACTATCTCCAACATACTCTGGTCCCTACTACAGCCAGAAGATTGTCTACATACCCCAACCAAAGCAAGGTCCTCCTCATGCTTCCTGCTGAGCATTGGGCTCTCTCTTCATTTCTAATTGCTCATACTGTAGCTCAGGGGCCTTCCAGATGTTTGCAGATATCAGGAGATATATCAGGTTGAGTCCTACTAATCATTGCTGGGAACATTTGGTTCACCAGAAGTAACAACGGAGCAAGAGGCAAGCCTTACTTCAAACCTCTTGCGACCAGAGCACAGAAGATAGGAGGACAAAAGAGGTACAGGGATGCTCTGAGGATTTCTGCCCCTGAGCTGGGAGGCTGCAGCAGAACTGAGGTGCGTGTGGACCTCCTGCCGACCATGCTACCGCTGCTGTTTGTGCGATCCGCCACTGGCCCATGTTTCAGACACTGCCTTTTTTGAAATCCACACAGCATAATTGATAATTGTGCGAAAAGCCTTGGGGGTTGGACAAGATAATAGCAGTTTTACAAGAGCCTAGAAGACACTGAAAACTTTTATGGTGTTTTTGATGTAAAATTATTATTTTTCCCTGCTGTTCAATGCACACAGTAGCTGCTGGCACAGTTTCAATGGTTAGGTGGATGACATGTTATTTTTACATTTTTGAAGTGTTTTTTGGGCCCAGCTCCCACATCCATTACAGGGAGAGAAAGAGGAACGGGGGCTGTGTTAAGAACCAGTGAAGCCCCTAATTTGTCTTGCAGTATGGACAGAACAAAACAGATGTAGACCCAAATTGAACTACAGCTTTACTCTCTGCAGGCTTTTGACTGTGTCACTCTTCCAAAATTATTTCTACCATATGGGAAAATGCCCAGAAGAAGGCATTGAGGTTAAGGGCCTGGGTTTAAGAAGACATGGAGCAAAGCACAGCAGGAGCTTCTCCTACCAATGTTCCTCAGTCTCAAATCAGAACACATCATGGATTTCAGCCCCAGTTGGGGCTCTCCTTACTCATGAGCGCTACAGACAGAAAATATTTCAAACTATGTGACAGCTTTGTGAGGCAAAGCAGGAAAAAAAAAAGAAAAAAGGAAGTAGTTCTCCAGAGAGTTGAGTTTAACAAACTCATTGCATTGATGAAACCATCCAGATTTGAGACTGCACCTCCAAAGGCAAAGGACAGGATCTAGTTTGTTTAATTTCGAATATTTGCATATCTTTTTCTCTCACTGCATTGATATCAGATCTGCAACAATCTATTAAAGCTTTCATTTGAATAGCCATTATATGCCTGAGAATGGAGACTGGGCTCCTTGGGGGCACTTAGGAATAAACAAATCATTTGTGGCACATGTGTTGTTCAAGCTCCAAGCAAGGTAAATGGAAAATACAGATTATGGTGCCTCAAGTCCTCTCCATTTTCCCCTCTTGTCAAACATTCCCAGATTCTTCAAAAGGAGAATCTAGCCATATTATTAGCAATAAAATGGCTTATAGCTGAAATTTTGAAAAGATTTAACAATGTTCTTTGCAGGAATTGTGTTTCTCATTACATAAATCTCCAGGCTCTCAGGCAAACCACCACCACAGCGAGCCATTATGTCCTGCTGTGGCGGTGTCTCACTTTAAAAAGGTAAAGATTCAGGGCTTTTTGACTTTCTTGTTTTCCATTCTTATTCCTTTTAAAGAAGAAAAACCCACCACAAACCCACAACAAACCAAACAATATATGCACAGAAAGGTCCCCGCAGATTTATCTGCACTGGGGCAGATTCAATCCCCATTTACACCAGTGACCCATGAATGGCCAGAGCTGGAGAGACAACGTCAATGGATAGTGGGAGGGAGATGGGGGTGGATGCAGGCTCCAAAAAAACCAATACACTGTCCAACGGCAAATCCAGGAGCAACCTCCTTGCCCTGCACTGTGCTCCCTGTACGGGCCCTTCAGAGCGACATAAAAGCTGAAATTGCCACTTAGCTTAAGCCAGAGTGTTTTTGTGAATGCTCGTGGCCTTTCCCAGCCTGCCACCCGAGACGGATGTGTCCCCCAGGCTTTATCCCTGCTACTGATGTCTGCTGCATTTTGACCTGGCACCTAACTTCTCCACGTTTACTGCTGAACCTGAGATGCACCTAGTCAAAGGCAGGGTGGGGATCCTTGGTCATCTGCTAATGCGGTTTGGAAAGCAAATACCAGGAGTAAAATAAAATGAGATAAAGTGAGATCCCAACAACCAGATGCTGGAGCGATGCAACTGAATTTTTAAATCTTCTGTTGAAAAATATGCTGTCAATTGCCAGGCAAATTTCTCAGGTTGATATGGCAACTGGAAACACTGGAAATCAAAAAGCTGAGCAAATGTTCTTAAAGGAGAAAAATAGTCTCGCTCCTGATCAGCAGGGATTTCCACGCTCCGTTCCTCAGCCTGCTGCCTTTTAAATTCACAACCTACAGGAACAGCAGTGTCATGAGATGACGCTGATTTTCTTTCCATCATCAGAGGCTGTTTCTTGGAGGCGGCAGTAACACCTTTGGGCTTTTGTGTGATGGATCTCTAAGCACAGCGTAGCTCTTAGCCTCCGTTCAGCAGTGGCATCCACCTGCTAGCATGGCCCAATGCCCCCACCAAAGTAATAATATTACTGTTTCATTTAACAGTGCCAATATGTGGAGGGTAGGGTGGGAAAAGAGGTAGAGCTCCTAGTTATCTGTATTATGACTATATCACTTATATCAATTCTAGTCTCAGCATAAAGCTAGTAACATCCCAAGAGTCCTGATCCCTCCTGAACACGTCCTGTAGCGTGGCTCAGTGCGAGCGGGTCAGCAGCCCACACGAAGGGAATGGCTCAAACCGGGCAGGAGAGCCGCCAGCTGGCAGGTTGGCTGGGAACAAAGGAATTAATGACCCGTAGGTGTCCAAAGAGCAGCTACAGGAAGAACATAAACAGTATTTGCTTAGTTTATGCACTGCCTCTCCTCCATGCCCAGCCAATTTAGTACGAAACAGGAGAGGGAAATGGTCATTAAGCACCCAAGGCTGCCACTTGGGAAGAAGAACTAAATAGGACATTCACATTCATATGCCAGATTCTTACTCCAAAAAGATTGAGAGGAGAATGAGGATGAGAGGAAAGAAGGCATAGGTTGAAGGCAACATTTCTGCAGAACTTGAATGCTGAACTTACAGCTCTAACAGCTGGAACAAAAATAAGGGACTCCAAGATAAAAACAGATGAGATGACTAGGGAGTACTTGACTAATAATTTTTTTCATTTCTAATCTTTTACTTTCAACCACTATTGCTTAATAAATAATCT
Organism: Grus americana; assembly: GCF_028858705.1. Taxonomy (NCBI): domain Eukaryota; kingdom Metazoa; phylum Chordata; class Aves; order Gruiformes; family Gruidae; genus Grus; species Grus americana. The sequence goes on from NC_072860.1 coordinate 19,489,881, forward strand.
TTAATTTACCAATAATGGTAAAAGTGACCTCTTCTGGATATTCTAAGAAAAGCGATGGGTACAGCTGCCAGAAATGCGGGGCAAAGGATGATGGTACTCACCATAAAATGCTACGGTTTGTGATGGGCACTCCTACTGCCTTGCTAAACTTTGGGGAAGGTAGATGGAGGCACCTGCCTTGCAAGGTGTCCTCTACAGCTCTGGACAAAGCCAGAAGACTTTAATGAGTACTCTGATCACCATGGGGTTTGACTGGAGCACACAGTCCCACACAGCCTAGGATGCAGGGACAGGAGGAGACTGGAGGTGCTTGGGGCAGTTTTAAGCTTAGAGTCTCTCTGCCAAACCTCGGAGAGCCCCGTGCTGCTTCCCATCGCAGCCTCCCTGCTGATTAATTAGTGTCCTAGGACAGGGCGCTGCCCACTGTGACCGTGCCAGCCAGGACAGCGGTGGTGCCGAGCACCTGGCAGGAGCCTGCTTTCTGGGAGAATGCCTACTCAAGCAGACAAACCCTCCTTCCCCTTTTGCTCTTTCCCTTCACAAATGCTGAAAGCGTTTGATAATCATGATCAAGCCTCTTTGATCCAACTGACCATATCTTCTCAAGCCAGAGTCCTGCAAATCAGAGTCAATTAATATTTATCCTCTGAAAGGGGAAAAGAGAACATTAAAATAACCCACCTCAGAAAACCAGGGGGGGCAATCAGCTCTTATTTTATATTTATTTTAGCTTATCTTTTCTTTAAACAAAGGGTTGCTATTCTTTTCTCTCCCCACAATGAAGTTAATAGATTTATTCATCAAGTTTTCCAAATTTAGACATCAAACTGATGTTTTTCTCCCACTGCTAATTTTATTCTTAGCAGCACTTACATAAAGGCATGTATTGCAATATGACAAAAATACAAACCTCCTCTGACCTGGAATGTACCAGCAGGTAAAGTACAGGGGAAAGTACAGGCAACTTCTCAACCAGTCTCTCCAAAACAGCAAGTCTTTAAATAGAACTTAGGTTTTTTTAACGCTATTTTCTCTCAAGGTCTACATCTGACCTATCTGCCTTTGTAGTCTGGCCCTGGACTACTAGGTTGTGCCCTCGCATTAACACAGCGTCTCTGGATGATGCTGTGTTTTGCAGGAAGGCCAGGGTTCCTGGCCTCAGCTCAGCAACCGTCACCTCGTGCCCATGTGGGGTACACGCCTGTTCACAGAGGCCGTGTCCATGCTCTGAGTTTGTTAGGTGTCAGCCTCTTCCTAACTCCTGATTTTCCTCCCAACCTGTTTCTCTGCAAGCACTGTCAGGCTCAGACTTAGGCTGAGCTCCAAAGCACATACCTGAAATCTGTGTTCTTGCATCTGGCCCAGTTTGGATGATTTGGATGGAGAAAATCAAAAGAGGATCCAGCCCTGCATACTCCTCCAGCTCCTCCCAAGCCAGCAATGCCCTGGAGGGTGAGTACACAGCTGAGAAGCTGTGCCTCTGACAGCTCTTCTTCTTGCAGAATAGGCAACCTGTAAGAAGCACTCACTGCAGGGTCTCTGCTTTTTCCCACCTTTCCCATTTCCCAGACTGATGCTGTTTAATGTGAAAAGGATGCTGCCTGCCTTAGCCGCCCATGGGGTGTCTACTGAAGGGCCAAAAATATACCCATACATATGCCCCAGAGAAGGAACCATAGGGCCAACTTCAGGATCCAGTGTAGAAAGACACTGAGAAACAGCCAAGACCATACCTAGTTTTAAACCCTGCTGAACACACAAGACACTCCCACATGTCATTACCACTAGAAGACAGCAATTTGAGGTGCTGTCATCAGTGATGGTGAACCCTCTCCGCACTGTTCATCTCTATGACAGCACCCATTACTGTGCACCCCATCTTGTGGCATCCTGTGTCTTTGCCTGGCAAAGCAAAACCCAGCCCCCAGTAAAAGCTGCAGGTTTCCACCAGCTTTTGTGACGCCCGTCCCCCACACATTCCCATTGGCCTGGTCGTGCCTCATTAGTTTGGCTTAATCAAGTGACGAGCATCGCTCAAGGCCCGGGAACTGCTGTAGTCAATGGGGTCTATTCTCCGCTGGATAGACACATGTCACACCCATTAGCATCAATGGGAGTTACAAATGCACAGCGGAGAAAGGCCCCAATGTGTCCAACGCACATTAGGAAGGAACAGAGGGGCCAGTTCAGCCCTGGGGTAAGAGCCTGTGGCTCGGTCATGCCTTGCAGCAGAGCCGAAATTCAACTCAGCTTCAATCCAGCCAAATGGGATAATCACCAAGACAAAACAAAACAAAAAAAAAAACAAAACAAAAACCCAGTATCACCTGGTAGGTGGCTGAGTCCTATGTAAAACCCCCAAACAAGCAGGCTGAGGCCACAGCATGTGCAGCAGACGGGTGTCCACACACCAGCACGCTCCCGCCACGGGCACCCACGCTGAACGGCGTCCATCAGGGCTGTAGCCTTTTGGCAAGGCAGTGTCAGGAAAAATTCCACTTCTGTGTTACTTCTGTGGCAGATAAAAAGCCCTCAGCCTTTAAGGTTGTCAAAGTGGTATTTCTCAACAGACCTAAAACTAAATAAATAAATGAAGGGGGACAGGATGGAGGCCCTGAGGACAGCCTCGGGGACAGCCAAAACGAGCAGGCTGTGTGTCAACAGCAAGTGTGAGAGCGGGGCCACCACGTCCTCTGCGCGTGTGTTCAGGCCCCATCCTTAGCTGACAAAAGAGGGATTCTTCATCGCAATCAGCTTTCTCCTGCCAAGGATCTGGCCTTGTATGAATTACGTCTGAGCCAAAACAGTCGACTGGATCTTTGAGTTTCCCTGTTTTGGGAAGGCTTTTTACTTTCCTTTTTCTTCTTTCTTTTTCCATTCAAGCTGCTACTCATTATCCTTGAGATTTAAAAGAGAATTTAAACAGATATTTTGAAAAGGCATTTCTTTCAATGCCATCCCAAGTTGGGAGTTCTCATCTATGTTCCACTGTAAGGGGTGAGCCTGGAGAGTGTCACGGCACATACTTCAGTGGTGTGAATCTCAGAAATTTCAGGTGGTTACATCAAATGGGTTTTACACATTTGTTTTTCAGCTTAAATGAACACAACCCCATAAATATTATCATTGGACACTTGAGTCCTACTTATCTCTTATAACATTGTTTCACATGTTGGTGTATTAATTAGGCATGGGGCACGGTCCTCCCTGCATCTGCACCCTTCCCATGAAAATTTCCTCTACAACTTTGGTGATGTTGGGCTTGATTCACATTTTGTGAAACAAAAATCTAGTCCAAAATATGTAGCTCCGTATCAGACCATAGGTATTGCGCTGGTACTCCTAGAGTTAATAGCCATAACATATATCCCAACAAATTGTCTTTAGCTTTCTCCATATGTTAATTCCCTCTAATCCTGTTATCAGTACAGGTAGTTGGACAAACAGTATGATAATAAAGCACTATTTATAATACATGTCCTTCAGTCCTAGATTAACCACAAGATTTCCCAAGCACCTAGGGATTTGATTTACCTACTGTGTGCAAATCATCAGTAAAAAGAAAGTATACAGGAAAAGATATTTGCTCCTGCACTGTATTGTTTACCATCTGCTTCCCCCTTGATCTGCACATGTATCTGATCTACACTATTTATTTATTCTAGCCCTTGATGATAGTTTAATGCAGGGTCTAAAGATCTGGGACATTATCAACACGCTGAAGGAGTTTTCTATGAGCATCAGACGTGCTCCTTCGTGTCTCCCAAATGCTGCCCCTTTCACCACAATTGAGAATTTTAAAAGCCAAAAAAAAAAAAAGCAGCAGCTCTTTTCGCCATGACTGCTACAGGTGCTTACTTAGTTCTGGATAAATACAGCCCCCTTTCCCCCCAACCCACCACCATTTTTTTTTAATTCCTCTCAACGTGTCGTAGCTTTATATGAGGCTAATGGAGCAAGGCAATGCTCAAACGTCAAATTAAACTGCACAGCTCTGTAATCACTCAGACTGACATGGCATAAAAGGATAATTAGTAGTTCATTACATGGAACATTGTTTGTTCAGCTAAATTGATTTCTCTCAGCTGCCCATGTTTTCTGTTTACTTAGTGAGTGCTCCACTGCACATTCTTATTTGTGAACTAGGAAATCCCTTCCCCTGAACTTTTTTTTTTTTCCTCTAATCAGCACTGAGTTTTTAAATATAGTTTGCTGGAGGTAGATGAACCTCCAAAATTACAGACAGGTGCGTGGCAACAATGGCCTGCGTGGAGCGATACACAGTGCAAAACAAGCTGTGGTTAAGGAGACCTGCCCAAGTATCCCAAAAAGGGCCATGTGCGCCCATCTGCTTTGTACATAGAAATTCCTAGCCTGGTTGTTTGCTTTTCAACTTACAGTGAACTTGCCTTTCTCTCATAGTCGAAAGACAAAAAAAAAAAGAAAAAAAGAGAAAAAGTGGGGCTATAATCCTTCAGTGCCGGGAGTGGAAATTCTGCAACAAAGTCTTCTTCAAAGCCTCCTTTTTGCACACTGAGACCTAGAGAAAAAGAGGAGATTGTTGTTTTAAACACGCTTTTCTTTCTACTTGCAATTAGGGCCAAGGCACAACTACCCAACTTCAAATGTTTCTAAACTAGCTGCCTCATGAAACCTCTCGACTCAACTGAATTTCAAAATCCTGACAGTAGTTACAAGTAAATGTGTTGGAATTAGTAACTCCCACACTTCCAGTGTCAGTCTCAATACATTTCTATTTTGCTTAAAGCTCTATCTTCTGGAGTCATTTCGATTACATTTTAAAAAGCATTCTTGTTTAGGTAGAAAATGTGATCCCTAATGAGTCAGAACATGGGAGAAAAACAGACAAATTACTTATTTTTTGAAGCCTATTTGAAAACTTCTGCTTCAGTGCTGCCTACAGCACCCCAGCTGCCACCGAAAGACACCCACCGCACCCCCTTCCCACGGGCCCTGCACACACTGCATTTTCGGTGCTGGCACGCTTGAGTTGGAAGCCACAATTGTTTTAACCTGATTTCTGAAAGAAGTTTACACCGTTTCTTGTGGTGACCCTGTAAGAAAAGAGGTGCTCACTTTCTCTAAATTTCAATGACATTTAAGGGCAGGCTCCTACCTTTGATGGCAATATCAAACTAAAATATTCCCACACCCTGCTGCTCGTTCCGGCCTCCACCCCCCATGCTCCCCCTTGGATGTGTTGCCACAACAGTGTGAAGTGGATCGCAGAGCTGATGCAGCCAGAAAAAAAATTTTCCATTCGTGCCAGGTTATTTTCCAGGAAGATGAGATGCCTCAGCCAGCTCACAACATGGCCCCACGGACGAACGGCTGTTTCGCCACTTTGGAAGGGGACATGGGGACAGGAGGGAGCAGCCAGGACGAGCCGGTGGGTGGGAACTGTTCGGGCTCACAGCATTGAGAGAAAACAAACTCGGAGCTGTGGGTAGATCAACCCCTCGCAACACTTCCACCCCAGCTTTACTCATCGCCTCCGTGGAGCTTAAGGCGGTGCCATGATCTGCAGCACATCCTAGCCAGTCACGTGAAAAAGCAAAGCAATTTCAGTGCCATGTAAATCTCTCCAGATTTTTTCCCCCTTTGCTGTCTCCTCTCAGTCACACGGCAGGGATCCCCTCCACCATGTCCACAAGAACAAATTGTTTTCTTTTTCCTTTAATCACTACCTTTTTCTACCCATTGATAGCTACCCTCAGCATCCTTTGATTTATCCCCATCACCTAAACACAGATCATCTTTAAACTTACATTTTTCCCACTGTGACCAGTTCCAAGCACCTGTTATGAAGATATCAGGGTCTCCCCCTTCGGCAATCCCTTATCGGCTCCGGAGGCCATTTCAGTGACAGCACACCCACTCCTTCAGCAGCAAAACTACCACATCTAACAACTCAGGGCGGTAGGAAACCCCCAACTCCTTTGGACACATATATTCCCCTGAGCAACTATTTCTTTGCTTGCTTGGTTAGGGCAGGTTTGCAATTAGTCTCCCAACGAACCGGTCTGCACAGGGCCGCACCACTGGCACGCACATGCTCGGGCCTGCCTGGCCCCACGGGAGGGGAGCACCACGCTTGCTCCAGCCCCCCCGCGACATCCCTCTCCACGTACGCAAGTCTGGAGAGCCATGGGATGGAGACATGTTTTCTCCTGGCTAGGGCTGGGCAAGCATTAACCACTTTGGCTGCTGAACCAAAACCTGCTTAGAAAAGGGCAGAACAAAACCAGTGTATTCCTTCTTTCTTGACAAAATGGGGAAAAAAAAGGAAAAAAAAAAAAAAGGAAAAAGACACTTGCACTTTATGTAGAGGGATATGATCAATTTAGCTCCTTCTGCCCTGAAATGAAATAAAAATAAAATTCTGTTTGAGTAGTTGTAAGAAAAACAAAGGATGAAGGATAAGCCTTGAAATACCTTGTCAATGGTCTCTTCCTTCAATTGCTGGCTCAGTGACAGAGCCTGTACCAAAGGCATCAGCGTTTTCACTCCAATTCCTTCCTCTGCTGAAACTATTTGAAAAAATGACTTGAAAAATTTGATTTCCACCTGCGATTACCTTCAGTGTGATAGAAACCTCATTTTTGGAATGAGAAAACTATTTACTGAAAGAAAATAGGTCTGGAGTGCATCCTGACCGCAAATATGAGTATCATCGACAACACTCCTGTGAGAGTGACACTGCTCAGGGACCACATCCAGCAGTACCTCCTCAGCAGCGGTCTAATTCCTGTAAAGGAAATGGAGGCTTTTCTGCAGTCAGGCATCACCCTTTCAAGACATTGTATAATATTTGTGCCTTCTCCAGTAGCACTGAGAAGCATTTTACTATAGGGCTGATTTCTCTGATGTTATTTTTGTTTTGGGTCCTGCTCTGCCCCTGCTCCAGGCTGCCCAGAGCAGATCCAGCAGCTGCTTACTCACACTATCACAGCTTGAACTAATTCACTTTGCTCCCCACCATGGCTTCCTACTTTCTGCCACACTAATGAAGCTTCTCGTCTGGATCTGGCTGGCACAGAGCATGGGTGAATCACTGCTGCAGCCACACTGCAGGCTTCCCCAGATGATTTTGCCACTTCCCAGTGATGGGTACAGCTCTGCAGCAGATCCTTCTGATGGAAACCCTGGCAGATCACCATCTCTTCCACCTTTACTGGTATTTCCTTGATTCTCTGGTTCACTCATGCTACTGCGGGGCTCCTCTCTGCTACTGGCTGCTTGTCAGAAACGTGGATTGGGAAAATGGACAGGTCCTGTTTCTGCTGCAGACCAACGTGAGCTTGCACAGCTAAAAACCCCAGCAAAGCACTCAATCTTTAAGCAGGTTTCAGTCATTCCTTTTTTTTTTTTTTTTTCTTTCTCTGAAAAACTCCTGCAGCATGGAGCCGGTATGACACTATCTGTCCCTGGATAGTTTGTTCACAGCAAACTAATTGCCTGCAAATCATTTGTTTGATCCAAGACACATCTTTAAAGGGAGTTTCCACAGACTGTTCCTGGCATTCAAAGAAAGTTACCACTCATAATGAAATCCAAACCAATCATTAGGTCATCTGCTATCTCAGCTATCCAGACTGTTTTTTTGCTCCAAGGGTCCAAATTTCCAAGTATTTGGACAATTGCACCTTCCTCCATAACTGTCTCCATTTGAGGGCAATTAGGTCATTTGGGTTTGGACACCTCATTGCATAGACTTCTGAATGCGTCTGGTCTGGTAACAGCTCTGCTGGAGCCGGCATCCACTGTCCCCACGCATTTCCCAGATCCTACTGCCCTTTCAGCAACCAAACTTCTCCTGCGGTTCTTTAACCTCCCAAAATGGAACAAGCAGTTCTGCAAGCTAACGAAGCCTGGTGTCCTACACATTTACCTCTCATCATTGCCTTTGGTGTCTGAGGATGAAGTTCCAGTAGAGGTATTTGACGTAATTAGTCATTTATATGTGGGGTTTTTTTCTCTCCTATATTGATTTTCTACAGTTTGGGCCCCTGCCTCAGGACTAATTGGAAACCTCTTGAAACCTGTAGGAACTTACTGATCTATGAGACCTTTATGTTCCTGTCAAGTTCAGATGAAATCAGCAAATAAGTTCAGAAGTCATTAGCAGGGGACAAATGGATGCAGACAGCACACCTTTGTAAGCTTTTGGTCCCACAGGAAAACATACGAGCAGAGACTGTGGTGCTGAGTACTGCAGCTCACCCTGGCAGAAACCATCCACCAGACTGGGAGAGGGATGCTCATTGACACTGGTGATAGTCCTCCCTGACCCACCTCTAACAGTCCTTCATGTGGCATCTTTCACAGTGCTGGTGGGTAAGTGAACTACTCCCACTAGGTATTGCACTATTGCAAATTGCTTTCATTTGACTAAATTAACTTACAGTTTTCACCATTGTTTTAAAATACCTGAAAGCAGACTAGAATCCCCTTTCCCTTCTCGCATACTCAACATAGATTAACTTGCTGCATTCTTGGTAATCATCTTCCACAGTGGCTGACTCCTCTAAACTCTTGTACTGGAGATTGAATGACGTTAAGGGCAGTTTATTGGTTTTGCCTTTCTTTTAAGCTACTGGATAATTTTTGCACCCTAAAGATTAACATTACCCTTTCCAAATGATTCCAGACCCTTAAACAGATGTCTATTTTTTAAAAAAAACACGTTCAAAACACATTAGTATGTACTGAGTAGACTGGAGCAAGCTTTTAAGGATAATTCAGTGCTATCACAAAAAACATCGACTGATCCACAACGTTTTGCTTGCAGACAGGTGTTGAGAGGAAAGCAAAAGCTCAAACACTGGCAAGGAGCTGCCCTGGCATCAGCGGAGCCAGGGACCAGAAGACTTACAAGATGGAGTAAACCAACTCTAAGCTGTTCCAATAAACAGTTAATTTTTAACTGGAACTTTTGAAGAACTGGAGAGATCTATAAACCACACGTAAAGCTCACTAGTGTATTAAACACCACCAACCACAAAAAGTCCCCTCGCTACGTGGTATCCAGCTCCCTCCTTTCTCTTGGAGTATTCTGCACAGAACAGTAATGCTGCAATGAATAATTTTTCTCATGGTGATGAATACATAATCAGATAATAAATGTATCTCTGAATCTTTGAGAGTAGAGTTGCCATCCACTCTGTATAACGAAGGCTGGAAAGGAGCTAATTCACCTGTTCACTGACTACAGTCTCACTTGCTTAAATTCGTTTAAAAAAAAAAAAAAAAAGCAGCCAGAAATCCAGCCAATCTCTTAGGACGATGTCCATGCCACTTGCTCCTGTGAAAGGACTGCCCATCCTTTCCCACTCCTTATCCAACTTACTGCTTACTGACATGAGAGAATATATTTTCTGCCATCGCACCACAACTAATGAAGTGTTAAAGCGACTGCTAGCACTTGTGCATCTGCTGTGGAGGCTGCACAGGGAGAGAAAACAAGTCCTGTGGCAGACCCAAACCCACGACCGCCAAAAGCCTTCTAGGACCGGGTAGTGGAAACTCGGGTCAGACTCTGAGGCTTGTTAGCTTTCCTGGTTTTAGACCCTGATCATACAAAAACTCTTACAGGCATAAAGTCATGAATACAAATGGTGTCTCTGAAGCCAAGGGAGCTTTTCACATGAATAGATTTTAAAAGAAAATGCAAGGATTTACAGGATTAGGGCCTGAAATTCTTGGCTTTATGTCTTTCAATGGCGTTGTACAGTGCCAGTTACACTCAAGAAACGCTATAATTTTAAGAGACCAAATGTTGTCAAATGCCAAGAACTTCACTGGAGATGAGATTTGGGGTCTTCTTACTTGGCGAACCTGATGAAACAGGATTAAGCTCCAAATGTGCCAGATTGCAAATTGAGGCTATAAAGGTCAGTGATCCTTATTTTTTGGCTGATGAAAATAGGTGTTTGCTCCTCTGACTTTTGCTTCTGACCATGGTAATTTTTAACCATTATCGATACTTTGGCCAGGCCCAATATCTAAAAAATGTTTACTTCTATATTCAGTTTGTAGTACAAAACTTTCATCCCTGATTTTAGAAATAGCTTTCCAGGAGAGCAGCAGTGGCTAACTGCTCCTGAGTGTACTGTGTTTAGCCATATACTAATTCAAGGTTACATCTCTGGAAACTTGGATAATGAGATATCAAAAATGCTCCAACAGACACAAAAATCAATAACGGATTGAATAAATACACCTTATTTCCCCTCACCAACAGGCTTAGTTTGGAAATAGCCCAAGGAATAACTCTTTGAGCTCCCAACTTGAATTCATAGTGTTACCTCTAGATCTTTTCCTCATCAATTACCAACATGCTACCAGTCAATGGATTTTGCGTCCAGCCCAGGTACGTGATTCAGTAAACTGCAGTGGGGTCATCTCTAAAGCTTTCTTGTTTCTTGCTACGTGAAAGTGATTGCAACCTTTTCATCAATAATTAATCTGTTCATTCAGGTTTGGATTAATAAAATTAAAAACCAGTAAAATTTAAGTAGAAAGGAAAGGCCAGTATAAATCAACACACACTTGCAGAATTGCCTATTTTGGTCAGGGATAGAAAGATTAATGTTCTCTCCCTTTCTTACTTTGTAATAGAAGTGGTCTTTTGGGCCTCCAATTTCTGGCGAGCAGATCCGAGGTGGGGGGGAGAGAGGGGCATGTGAGAGTGTAGAAGGCACCCAGGGTGCAGACTCCAGGAGTTAGGAAATGGGAGTTACAGAGCAAGATGGCCTATTTTTTATACTCTTTAATGTGAGGCCTGTTTTTTTTAAACCTCTCAGCAGGAATAGCAAAGTTTTCCAAGTCATCACCTAGCAACAAAACCCAGAAAAACATTTGCAAAGCAGTTTTGCATCACTGCCATCCCTGGAAGAACTAACTTGTTGAAGGCTGAATTTGCTATGGAGAGGGATTGAATGCTCTGTTCTTATTCAGAGTGCTGAGACGTGCAGTCCTCTTTCACTGAGGACAGAAATTCATTAATGCACATACACACACGTTAAGTGTTGCTTTGGAGGTGTTCTCAGTTTTCGGACCACAGAGGTATGGTTTCAACTGAAAACTGTGTGAAACCAAATTAAAACAATTTCTTCTTTTACAGTATATCTGTGTTACAGAGTATGTTTACATGCACTTTCTGCATGGTGGATAACAGGATCTATATTTAATCTCTAAATCTATTCTTAAGAGCATTTAATTTCAAATTAAGAAAATTTTGATGAAAAAACCCCACCTCTTTAGCAGAGCAGATCACATTTGCTAAATCTGTTTGAAGTCACGGTGAACAGCCCAGATTAACATACCATATATTTTCATGAAACTAAATCATTTTCTTCAGTACATTTATTAAAAAAAAAAAAAAAAAAAAGATATTTGCTGAAAGATCATCTTTTTCTTGTAAGATTCCTCCTCCTCTTCCCTTCCCACTGAACACACAGAATCATAGAATGGTTTGGGTTGGAAGGGACCTTAAAGATCACCTAGTTCCAACCCCCCGCCGCCACGGGCACAAGGCATTTTTAATGACCACTGAGGTCTTTAACTGTCATGACCGATAAGAGCAAGACCCTACAAAATCTGCACAAAGGGTCTGCCCACACAGTGCAAACCTGTGCTTTCTTAGACATCCTCCAGTTTGCTCAGAGCACCATCAACAGCCGTTTCCTCTCAGCATGCAGAGACACCAGTTCAGAGCCCAGAAACAATATGAACATGTCAGTGCAGCATTATGTTGTGTGAATGAGCCCAGGCTCTTGGTAAAGGCTAATCAGTCCAGTTGCATCACTGTGCTGACTTGTGCTTCTGGTTTTCATTAGCACCACCTCTAAAGTTTCTGCACCATGCTGCACTGCACAGTGTAAGCAAATAATGAATTTATTTTTCCATATTTAGTGGGCAGAAAGGCTACAGATACTATTGGGCCAGGAAAAAAAAATTTCAGCTAATAGTGAAGTTACTTAGTGATAATATTACTTATATTTACACATTCATCTTCTGTTACTGCTGTAATGGTTGGAATACTAATGGGCCAGCTCCATGGCTAATATGTACATGGAGTGCAGAGCTGAGCAGAATAGTCACATTAAATTCAGTATGGCATTTAACCTCAAAATCTTCCCAGTCCAAGTTGTGGATACACTTTTGAGAGGCATTAATTGTTGTTCATAATCACTTTAAACCAGGGTCTGTCGAAAGACAAAGAATTTACTGGAGGATATGGATTTAATCCCACATTACCTATACGTAACCACTATGCAGCGTTGCACACGCTCTTCTTGCAGGATTGGTCACATCCCTTATTGCTCTGGGAGTTTTGCACAAGTTCCAAATATTTCCTGGGATATTTTTGGCTATTACGGCTTTGCTGCTTTTCTTAGCTTTCAAATAGCAAAAAACTTTTGGAACTCCACAGCACTTGCAGTAAACAAAAATCACTCATGAGCATTCCCATTTGTCATGGTTTAACCCCAGCCAGTAATCAAGCACCATGCAGCCACTCGCTCACCCCTTCTCCCTCAGTGGGATGGGGAGGAGAATGGAAAAAAACAACAACTCATGGGTTGAGATAAAGAGAGTTTAATGGGATAACAAAGGAAGACAATAATAATAATTGTGTCTATTTATATATTAAAAAAAAAAAAAAAAGATGCACAAACACGATTGCTCACCACATGCGAAAAATCCCGATGCCCGGTCTGTTTCTGAGCAGCGATCCCACCTCCCACCTAGCTTCCCCAGTTATATCCGGGCCATGACGTTCTATGGTTGGGAATATCCCTTGGGCCAGCCTGGGTCAGCTGTCCTGGCTGTGCTCTCCCAGCTTCTTGTGCACCTGGCAGGGTGTGAAAAGCTGGAAAGTCCTTGACTTCGTGTAGACACTACAACTACCTAGCAACAACTAAAAACATCAGCGTGTTATCAACATTATTCTCACACTAAATCCAAAACACAGCACTATACCAGCTACTAGAAAGAAAATTAACTCTATCCCAGTGGAAATGAGGATACTGTTTCATTGGGAAATGTTTGCAAAGACAGAACCTTTTTTTTTTTCTTTCCAGCTAAATAAACAGTTAAATGCTGAGCTCTTAAAATCTTCCCAAAGTGTTCCTCAGCCTTGGGGAGCATTAATGTAATCACAGGTTTGTGACCCACCCAGTAGGGGTTAAGTACTCCTACACAGTTTGTTCAGAGGACTTGCTGCTCCTTTGCTCCCAGCTTTATGCACTGAAGTCACTGGGGGTATCATGCATGCAAAGCCGGTGTAAGAGAGTGAAGAATCAGGCCCTTTATCCCTATGTTGTTCAGCAGATCCTGCTTTGACAACTGTGGTTCCTTGCACAGCCAACACCTGAACTTGCAAGCATAAGAGGGAGGACTGACCCTTCGAGTCCTCATTTCTCTCATTTGATCTCAGCAAACCTTTCATCCTGTCACTGCCTCCTCTTGTGTTGCATCTCATCTTTTTAACATCTCTGTGTAACCTTGACTTAGTCACCATTCACAAGGCTAGCGAGGGCAAATGCAGTCTATGGAGGGGTTGCTTTCCCCTCCTGAATCATCTTCAGCATTACCCGTTCTCTGCTCCCCTTGCTCTGATTTCTTACACTCATTTTTCTTCCAAACTGTCACCAGGTGGACAGCGGTTGTTAGGCTGAGATGGGAAGATGGGTCTCTCAAAAATTGAGATTTCTGTGGAACATGTACTCCTGTCATTCATGGACTACAAATTTATGGCTGATTGAGTTACACTACTGATAGTCTCTCACCACTACCAGGTTGTAGAAAACACAATGAATATACAACAAACATCAGACATACATCTAATTTCTGTGCTTTGCTTTCTACCTGATACCAACTTCAGATCACAGGTCAGCATTTATAGTAATGCAGTACACATTATAAGAATGGAATACACTGGCCTTCAGACAGAGACATATCTGCAGCAGGACGATACACTCAAAAGAGCACGTTTTGGAGAGGCCAAAGTTGTCTAGCAATTACAATAAGGGCCTGGAACTCAAGATGCTTGGCTACTACTACTTTGTTTTAATCTCTTCTTGCAAAATGGGGCTAGTATTTTCCTGTGATATTCTTTAGACTACTATGCCATTTTAGTGACTTTTACAAAAGGCACATATCTTCAGGAAGATCATGACAAAGCAGATTTTGATGAGTAGGTGCCATGGTGTAGACAACTGTACATTCCAGACAAAATACATATCCTCAATCTTCATCCAAATCACAATGGAAAACACTTCATGAAACAAGTGTAAGAGTACATGAGCTGCTACTCTGTGCAAGCTACTGCCCAGGTCAGCTGCAGGTCTAGGCCCGTTTGCCTGGTTTAGTCTCTATGTATTGCTTCACATTAATAACTTCTCATTTTCTTGTATATTAATATATTCAGAATGACAATTGACATAGATTCCAGCTGCTTCATACTGAAGCAGAAGAACAAGCAGCAGCATTTTAGGGCCATATTAACAGTTTATTATAATAAAGATGCTATCTTGGAGCCCTCATTAATACTGCAGCTGTACATACTGCAAGCAGATGAGTAATCAGTGATACAAAGCTTGTATACAATGGATGGAAACAAGATAAGGTAAAATAAAAGCTATAAGCTAAAATATGTACTGAGTTGACTACTCAGTGAAGCCAACAGAATTCCTGAAGTATCTGTGGTCTAAAGAGCTGAATACAAGCCTTTTAAGAAAAGCTTATTAGGAACACACAAACTATAGGTCACACATATGATCATTACTAGCCTGAGACAGAGAAGTGATAAATAGATATATAGAAAAAGGCAGGAACTGTCTCCAGCCACATCTGTTCTGTGTGTGGAGCACAGGAGGAAGATGCCACCTTCTTAATAGGATGCTGGCATTGGACTAGAAATAATGACGGAACGCAGTAGCTACCAAAAATAGAGTTTTGTTGCAACAAGAGTTGTACGCAGCACACTGAAGTACACTACAGGAACCAGTTGAGAACTTAGTCTAACATTAAATAACAGTGTGGACAATGAGACAAGCAACCCACTGAGATATTCTTACATCGGTGCCACGACACTAAACTTACAGAGCCAGCTTTCCCAAGGTCTTCTCTTAGATGAAGTCTCTGGGATCCAATAGGCTTGGCTGAGCAGTGGGCATTACTGTGAGCCTCCTTCTTCCACTCTTTTTGTTGGAACTTGTTTACGAAAGTCGCTAATAATTAGCATCTCTGGAACATTACTCTCGCCAGGAAATTTAGTTCAAATTGGCTAATAGCTTCAATTGTTACTGGAGAGGAATGAGCAATGTCCAGATTGGATTAAATAAAATTTCCTTAGGAAACCAGACTTTAAATTATACACAGCATTCTACAGAGGCTAGCTCAAGAGCAATCCCAGAAAAATAATGGAACAGTTTGTTCGGTATTTTAATAACAGATAATTAGTGCCAAGGACATAACTCATACCAGTGTATGTATTAGTATATTTTTGACACAGGTTAGGAATTAGTAAACCTGTCTGTGAGATATTTTTGGGGGTGGGAGGGGAGGGTAGAAGGATTACAGGGCAGGCTCACAAATATAGTTTGTTAACATAGGATTCTTGAACTTTTCTACCATAAGTGAAATTTTGAGTTAAAACTTCTGTTACAAGGAATCATGTAGTATATACTTTCTATATTTTGAAACTGTCTTTGTGATGGGTGCAATTTTTAAGGGAGAAATACTAAGTAGCAGGATATCTTTAGAGAGATGCATGGAAAAATATGAGAATGTATTCCCCTATGGTCTGGCAGTATTTAAAGATTTTTACCAAGAACCTGGGTGATGATATACAATTGTTGCTGATAAAGTTTCAGCAGACATCACCAAGATTAGTTACTATTACAGAGTGAGCCAAACCTCCTGGTCAAATGATTGTGATTCAGTTTGGCTGCATTTAATACAGCCAAATGCAAGATGATACATCTGGGAACCCGGAGGGCAGATTACAGCTATAAGATGGAAGATTCTGTCTTGGAAAAAAGTGACCCTGAGCGAGACTGAAAAAGTCAGTGGAGATAACAGTTTCAACATGAGCTCTCAATGCAAAGCTACAGCTAAAAGGGCAAGTGTGTCTTCTTATTGTATGAAAAGGGAGGTATCAAGTTAGAGGTAGGGAAGTGATCCTGCCTCAGTAGGGAGCTACATCGAGATCATGACAGCAAAACTATGTCTAGTTTGGAGGTCCACTTGTCTATCTGGAAACAGTGGAAAGAGTTCAGACAGGAACCACCCAAATAATAAAAGAGCTGGAGAACTAGACTTACAGGGAAGACCTAAAGAGCTCAGTACATTCAGGTGTTTGAGGAGGTCTGGTCATTACAAGTGTTGAATGAAGAAGTTCTCAGAGGGAACAGGCAATTTCTGCTCCCAGAATTAATTTTGGCGATACCTGTTGCCACACGAGCACAGCAGAGCCTTCTGGGTTTCCAGGGAAGACAGTGTTACCAGCACCTCCTGGGAAGGCATTACACTTGATAAAAACAGATGCTGGCACATGCTATCAGTTTTACCTTGGCTCCATGTAACAGCAGAATTGTTTTATTTCACTGCAGAGAAAGATTGTTAAAAGAGACTACCACACTGCCATACCCAAACTTTCATCATCTAGCCCTGTACTGACTGCTAAGGAGGCCAAATCCTGAAGGAGGCAAAATTCTGAATGCTACCAGCTCTAGAGGAATGAAGGTCTTTTAGTATTATTATTAATTTTATATTTCAGTTTATTTTAGTATTATCATTCAGTTTATCCCTACTGATCCAGTCTGTCCTTAGTTATATGTGTATATATAACTATAGGTAAATACAGTAACATATATCAGCTAAAGGGAATTTTGTCTGGGAAATTATTTTACTGGTGCAAATCTCTTTGTAATAGTCCTAGACCTGCACATATGGTGGTGTGGGGAGATATTCCATTGGTGTTCCACCATGAAAATATGCTGTGAAGACCATGTTGCTATTAGTTTCCTCCCCCTCTCAACTCTCAGTAAGCATAAATCCTAAGCTTTAAATTCAGAAATTACCCTATTTTACAACAAGATAGTGAGTTAACTCTATTTTCTAACTTTCTACTTTTATTTCTAGAGAAGTCGGAATGGTTCAGGGGAAGTTTGGGGTAGTTTGTACGACTGCTTTAAAAAAAGCCACAGAAGCATGTACTGCACATAGCAGTAACTATTTTGAGTTTTTGCTAAGTGATGCTCCCAATTTTGCTGAATGATTTGCAGCTAATCCCCAAATACTTGCACTGGTGTGGATAACCCCACCCACTAATTACCTGGAAAAAAAAAATATTTCCCAGGTCAGGTGTTCCTCCTGCAGTAATACCTGGCAGCAAACACAACCCAGACATTGTTTCCTGACAAGCTATACATGATGCATCATGTTGCGATGTGAGGGAAGAGACATTTTTCCATGTTTACCACCCACTGTTAAACTTGTGTAAAGAAACACCGTCTCTTGAGTTTCTCAGCAGAGAGAAGCTGTTCAGACCTTTCAGGCTGTCCAAACATTTTCGGAAAGCTGGTGACTTAGAAAAACAGGTCAGAAGCTTTTAAAATAAACCTTCCACCTGAAAATGTTTTCCCTCAAGTTCTAGGAGTTAAAGGGATCCCTTTCCTGCCCACTCTTTAAGGATTATTTTCATAGCCTGCACAAGGTGCAGCACTGATGGCTCAGAGCAAATCCCCTAATGGCAAGTCCTTCCAGGCTCCCCAGCTCACAGGCTTTGCTAGTCTAGACTTGAGGTCCAAGCCCACTCTCACTGCTCTGACAGAATTCAGCAGATCACTCTCTACACTTCCATTTCCAAGATTGTGGCATTTTGGGTACCTGAAAATTATGTCAATTGAAGGCACCGAGCTGTGTTCAGCCTGGTGACTGTGTGCCATGCCGCTGCCTCTGGAAATTGCTGCAATTTTACAGACTGGCTCATTCAGCAAGGGTTACCCAGCTTTTTGTGAAAACACTGCAAGGGTGTCAAAGAATATGTTCATAAATTGCTGTTGAATTCTCTTCTTCAGATTAAGGAAAGTGAATGTTTCACATGCTTGGGTTTGGAAACTGAAATGCTTTTCTATGTTTTAACTCTCAGTGTCAAAGGCAGAATGAAGACAGCTGAAGCTTTGGTGAGCATAGCCTTGATTTTTGTTTAGCTGAAATCAAGAACAAAGGCAGAATAATGTTTGACTGCTCAGAGGAGAATTGGTGATTGCATATTTCAAGCACATCTTTGAACAGTCTGTTCAAAGTTCTGTTATTATGGCATTAAGAGACAGCTCTGGGGGATACATATATTTACACCTACCTGCTTTCCTGGGAAGAGAAATTGTGGGATTGGGGAGGTAATCAGGGGAAGAAAAGGCCCAACAAGAGATTACATATGAAGAAAAGAGAGTGTTATGAAGGAAATGTCTTCAATTTTTTTTTTTTTCCTTTTTTTTGTTCCCCTCTGTCTGTTGCCAAGGAACCTCGGACCTAGCCTATACAGGAACCTTCCTTGGATCTATTTCTTGTAATAATCCTAATTGCAGCTCAGTTGGTGTGTGCAAAAATCCTTCTCCCCATTTAGCAAAATGAAAGGTTCCATCAGAGCGAGCACATCTGCATGTGCTAAAAATGGAAATGCAAGAGCAATGCAAAATCTATTAAACAAATATTTCTTTTTTGGGGGAGGGGCAGGAACCTAGAAGCACCAGGGCTGAACCACATAAAAATGAAGCAAGATAAAAGCCTGCATCAGAAGTTTTCCTTTCCAAAGAGGTGTGCACAATAGTTGAAAGTACATATTATGCTGCACTGTTGTACTGTAGATCTGGCATTATAAAAAGTCTCCTTTAAGTATTTGGTCCAAAAGAAGATGCATGTGGTTCAGGTTTGTGCTAATATGGAAATGTCAAAATACCCACACACATAGACCAAAGGCTGAGGGGCAGGGGAAGAAAAAAAAAAAAGAGAGGACAAAAAAAAAAAAAAAAGACAGAATACTGAAAGCCACATTTCACTCACTCCATTTCCTATCAGTCATTGGGAGCTGTCAATCACTCTCAGCTGCCCTCTTCCTGAAAGGCCCAATCAATTCCTCCAGCTATATATGACTGAGGTGTGCAATGGTTAGGGCTTTCAGAGAAGTAATTCCAGAAGTCTCCCAAACCATCCAGCCTTCCAAGCATTAAGAAAATTCTGCAAGAGAAAAGCCTGGGTACAAGTGAGGCGGCTTGAGCTGCACCTTGACACAAAGAGCCATCCCTCTCCAAGCTCACAGGCTGCTATTTCATGTTCACATGTTGCCAGATACAGGGGAAATCCTCTGCTGCCACATCACTTCCAGTTTTGTTAGTGGTGATATTATGCTCAGAATGAATTAGTAAGATTTCTGCAGTTCCAAACTGATCTGCACTGGAAAAATCATTTATCTTTAAAGCACACAGAAAGTCCTGTTTCTGCAGAGAGAGAAAACCCTTAGAAAACAGAAAAAAAGAGACTGAAAAGTTCAAAATTCCAGTACCTTGATTCCTGATGAGTTTAAATACTTAGAAAACAGAGAAATAAACACTCTCATCCCCTTAACCACACTTATAGCAATGCTCATCCTAAAATTCTCAGGGTTTCTCTTATTACTTCTCTTCATGTGGAAGCTGCCTGAACCTGCTGAACTCTTTAAGGACCAGCTTGTTATCCTCAAGGCTCTGCTTTGTCTTTCACAGTCCTCACCTGCCTGGCCGTACCAAGCACTCTGTCCCATATCAGCAAGAATCAGACTTGTGGCTGATGTAAATCAGGTTCTGTAAGAGCTCAAGATACCATTTAGCCTTAAATGTTTTAAGAGCTGAACTGCTACATGCATGTACTTAGTATATCAGAGGCACATCGTGTTGGTTGAACTGTCACGTATTTTGGATACCTTCATTTACTCTGCAGTTCATTCAAAAAGTACGGTTGCCTTAGAAACCACAAAAGTGCAGAATAATTCTAAGATAAACCCAACTGATAGAATCACTCAGCAGTGGCTCAGATATACACAGCATTTCAATAAATCCAAAAATATATATTGCAGTAAAAGCAGGGGAGGAAGATCGTTTCCTCATTAAAAAACAGGAGTAGAGAGAGGTGCCTGGTTGCCCCATAGAAGATGACAGATGACTGTACCGTGTTACGTGTGCAGGTAGCCTTAGCCTGGGAAACGCCTGTTTTGGGCAGGTTAAGCCTATGGGAAAGGAGGAGGCTGTAGATGATGGGGAGAGCTCAGAGTCAGAGCAGGCAGTGGTCTTCTGGGCCAGAATTTCCCTGCAGCTCTGGAAGGATGAAGAAAAGCAATATGTATGTCTATTTCCAGATGTTCCTTATAGAACAGGCTCCCTTTGCCTGCTTCTGCTGGAGGCATTTCCCCATCCATGTGAAGCGCTTTATTTTAGGAAGTATAAATCTGCTGCCCTCCCCTGCCCTGTCCCCCTCTTCTCAATGCTGAAATGCTGAAACTTGTCTGTACCAAGGTGATGATTTCCTATCTGAAGAACATAAAGCGAGCTCCCAAATGGAATGTGATCTCCTCCAGCTAGTAAAAGTTTTATAACCAAGGACAAAAAACCCCAATAAAAATAAAAAAAAAAATAAAATCAGTCACTTCAGCTGGTATAAATCAGCACTGCCTAACTCCAGTGGAGCTTGCCTCAGGCAGGGGGGGAAATTTTGAGGTATTTCCAGTACATGGATGGCAGGTTTATTGGAAGTCATTAAAACACAAGTTTTATTCTAAAAGGAAAAAAAAAAAAAAAGAAAAAAAAAGAAAAAGTAAATATTCCAGACTTTTCCCAGGACCATCCTCCATTAAGATCTCTTCAGTGAATCATTGTAAATGCTTAGATAGGGACTGCTGGCACTGACTGTCAGTTTATTTGGGTTCATTAACAAAATAATTGATACCCACCATGGCTAATCCTTGGTTTAGCATGTATAAAAGTGATCCCCTTTCTGCATTGCTCCTTCCCATTTGTCCTACATGCTTGCTTGTGACTGCCAGAACATACTGCTTGCAGGTACGATTAAGTGTATCATACTTGGGGCAAGAAATGAAAAATTGTCCCTGGGAGGGGGTGAGGGTCCCCAACTTTTCTCAACTTTATAGCTTGGGAACCACATGGTTTTGATCTGGTGCTCCAAATGCAGCCACACCACCTGAATAGCCAGCAGAGGCACTGCTGCATGCTGGATCATACCCACGGCATCTCCAGTAGTTTCAGCAGGGAACAAAACTGTTGCTAACTTACTGACACACTCAGCTGGCTTGGAAAAAGAATTGGTTTTGTTTAGAGCAATGTCTGCCCTGGTTCCTGAATTGCAGCAGATTGCTGCATCTGGCATTGAGAGGGAGCAAGACAGCATGGCCTGAAGCAGGAGTGGGGAGAGATTGGGCACAGGGCACTGTAGCCATGAGATATTAAAAATCTGATTTATTTCTTTAACACTTTCTGCATTGGGTCCTGCTTAACCAGCCAGAGAAGAAATCTAATACCATCTATGGTAGCAAAACAGCAGCTCATCCATGGCTTGAAGCCTGTACATCAAGAAGAGATGCCTGTCCTCAGGAATGTGCTAGCTGAGGTAGGTTTGTTGAGTGCAGCTGTCCCACAGTCCAGTTTATGCTGGAAGGCAGAGCAGAGATCCCAGTGATGCCTTCTGAATTTAACAGCAAAAGAACCTCTGTAAATGTCCAGCTCTATTTGACTACTAGTAACTTGCTTGGCTATTACAAACATTAAACCTTGAATAAGTACAGAAAAGTCAAAGCTATATATATAAGCAAAGAACCACTTGTAAAAAAGGTTGAGACAATTCAAATAGTGCTTCATTTAGAATAAACAAAAGAGGTGATCCTTCTCTTTGATCTCATCCACCCTTCCCTCCCCCAGAAAATAGAGAAACAGAATACAAAGACCCAACCATGCCAAGTAAGGGAGGAGAAAGAAAGAGAAAAAAAAAAAAAAAGTCAGATCACCAAGGTAAATAATTGACTATGAGCTATTCACTTCACAGGACAATAATGCTAAGTTTTGTGTATAGATCCTCCCCATTTGTAGACAGCCTCTTCACCAAAGATCCCAAAGCCTCCCACACTCATTTCACATCCCCTGACCTGCTGCTGATGCTGAGGAAAGAGCCATGCAGCTTCACACTCAGTCTGAGGAAAACAACCTTCCTGAAGTATGACCAGAAACAGAAAGGCTGAAATAACAATCATTAGGAAAGGTCTGGAGAGCAAGAAATACTCCCCAGAAGGGAGATGGCTTGGAAGCATATAAGATGTCATGGATCCACTTATATATGAGGTCCTTCTGCCAATCAGATAGTGTCTAGAGGTGCAGTTTGC
The DNA here is from genome assembly GCF_028858705.1 of Grus americana. Lineage (NCBI taxonomy): Eukaryota > Metazoa > Chordata > Aves > Gruiformes > Gruidae > Grus > Grus americana. Next base: position 19,512,334 of record NC_072860.1, read on the forward strand.
CCCTCTGGGGGAATCTGATTTCAGACACGAGATCACTGGATTTCCTTTTTCCTCAGTGCAGACTGTATCTGGAGATCAAAGCCCTGCCAGGAGCTGGTAAATAGTATATTCTCACTTTGACGGATATGTAACTCCTGTGAATGCAAACACGGCAAGAGGAAAATACATCCTTTATGCGACACTTCCCATGTTTTTCTGACCACTCATAGCTGGCCAGAAGAAACAGTTAAAGGGCAGATTTAGTCAAATTGTCCTCTTTGTGCTTTTCCTCTGCTATTACGGTGCTTTATTAAGGGTGATGAGGGATCTATTCCTTTGCTCTCCCCCTCCTTCTACTCCACTCAGTCATCCTCCAGACCAGGTAATATATAACTCCATTCATTGTGATGCTAACGAGTTCTATTTAGCTGTATTTAACTGGATATCATGACTCCACACGATGACCTTTCACTCCTGGGAAGTAGTTTTAAATTTGATCCACAGCAAAGGAAAATCCCTCCAATTCATTGGCTGTGAAAGGTCACAAATGAAATGTGTTCTGATGGTATCTGCTCGTGGTTTAGTTCTCAGTATACCTGAGCATCAAGCGGGTCTGAATCAGCTTTTGTCCTGACAGTCTGAGTACCAAACACCCTAAGAAAGCACCATGAAAAAGGCAGCCAAGCATCTGGCAGTGCCAACTGGTATAGGCAGCACTTGGAGAGGAGATGCCCCATTGAGCCCAAAGCACGTGCTACCCAGGATGAAACACAGAGGTCCTACCCAGTTTGACTTGATATTGACATTCCAGTTATAGGAAAGTTGGGGGGGGGGGTGTGTGTGTTCCCCTGAAGATATTAAAAATGCAACTAAAATTCAGCATTAGGTAGAAACACACAAAGATCTAATGTACACGTTGGACAGTGATGCCACAGAATGCACTTGTAAATATGACTTCCAGGACAGAAATGGATAGAGAGGGAAAAAGAAAAGGACTAAAACTGTGTTAACGCTGTGACGTTGAAACTTCACTAGCATTTGGTAAATAAAATAAAACACTGCCAAAAATGTTAGTCTTGTCCTTCCTCCCTCCTTTGTGGCCATTCTCCATGCAGAAGCATAGGGGCTTGTTCATCTCTTCTCACCAAAAATACTCAGCACTGTGATATGGTGTACCCTATACAGGGTAGGAAGAAGTGTTGTCTCACTCATTTCTCATTACTTAATGTTGGCATTATAGCAAAACCTAGTGATATCAGTCAAAAAACCCAAATAAACAAGCAAGCCACCCCACCAAAGCAGTAGGAAGGGCATTCTTCTAAGTGCTTTCAGTTAAATGGGGTGGGGTGAAGTACTGTCAGTCCACTTTTACAGCAAGAATAAGGGAGACACAGGTGGCTGAAGGCACTTCCTCTATCACACCAGCTTGTGGCAAAGCTCAGATCCCAACTTGGACCCCTCCAGCCTGAGTCACCCTTCCAAATCATAACAGGTGTATCAAATGTAACAGAAACCAGAACTTAAAAACAATAAAATCCAACCTTACAATGGGAAAGCTTAGTCACAAGGTTGTGTCAGAAAAGCTACCAGATTTGTGGTTGCTCTGGTCAGAGTTGAACAGCCATGAGCCTACTGCTAAGCTATTAAATGAGATCTCTGTGTATTTATAACACCAAGGTGTGCCCTGATGGCAGTCTAAAAAGACTTTCACTTCCCCAAAACCTTAGTACACTTACAAAACCCTGCTCAGACTAGGATATTTGAAGTCACATTAGCCAACATGAGGGAAAAGAACAGCCTTTTACACCTGCTTAGACATGTCCTGGCTATATAGCTAAAATAAAACATGCTCAAAGAGTGAATATTGTCAGTAACTGAACCCCCTGCTGATTTCTGACTATGAAAGTACAGAAAAAACACGCAAGTGCATACCAAGCCTGCTAGAGACACTGAGCAGCCTCAGGGTTCAGAATCAGAGGTGTTGCTGCCTTCAGGGTGTTGTAGGTAGCAGATAAGCCTGTAGTCTCAGAATGGGGAGCAACCAACCTCTGTTGCTAACAACATGTGGATGTCTCCTTACTAAAGGAGCAAATGACAGCTACAGGGAAAGGATATGGCACAGCAGGGTAAAGAGTGTTTGAAGTACAGTAGCTTACAGGCAGAAACAATCGTGTGACTAAATTCACCTAGTGCCAAATCCATCTATTCACAGCATGCCCAAGGCTTCCCCAAAATACACTCAATTCCATGAGCTCTCTGAGCTCATTGCAAGGACATAGCGCAGCTAGGAGATACCACAGAAGAGAGCCCTACAACAAGATCCACCAGAGTCCTGTATTCAGCCACATATAAAAGCCAAGCTCAGAGCACAACACAGACAGTGAATTCTTACTTTGCTACTATTACTGACTGATGGCCAGAGGGTGACTTACACCCAGCACAGGAGAACAGGGACAGGCAAAAATCAGGATGCTATGTGTCTTCTCAGTCCTGCTCTAAGGTAGATCAAATTCAGGATGACTCTAACCTACAGCTTTGGTACAGCCCTAGAGCAAGGAAGTACAGCCTGGATTCCTACCTTGGCACCTCTGTGGGAGAAAAAGGAGCAGTGTACAGCAAAACAACTTCAGCTGAGAGCTCTCAAGAATGTCAAGTTCAGCCAAGTTTCAGTTTTTTATGCTGTAAAAAACCCAACAAACAAAACCCCAAAGAAAACAACAACACAACAAGATCTAGTCCAAATGTGACCCTACCTTTGTACTGCAGTCAGAATAAAACAACATGAGTAGATCAGAAAAACCCAGTCCTTGACCTAAAATGCAGAAGAAATACATGGGGAGGTGACTTAATAAAACACACCTGCAATAACTTCTTTTGGAAACATGCCTCAGCTGAGGTACCTGGCTTCCCTCCCAACACTTATAAACAATCCCCAAATGTCAGGGACTGCTGTTTAACAGACAGCACCATTTCCAGGGGGTCCTAAGAAAACCTAAACTTGACAGATTTCTTTTTTGAAACACTATAATAACTTATAAAGCTGTCAAAGTGGGTTTTTATTATTATTATTTAAAACATGCTCCTATGTAAGTCCTTGTATGACAAATTTTAGCCAGCAGCTAATTTTTAAAGTGATAAACTCCAGAAAGCTGAGAATAGAAGAGAACAGAGAAGCACCAGCACAGCTCTAATTAGAGGGTTGTAACCAGGTACAGGTAAATTACTAAAATGTGTGGGTTAGAGGCTCTTCACTGTTAAAACACCACTAACACCTCTGCTAGGTTGTTGATAAAATGCTTTTCTGCTGCTGAACAATACGTCTTCCTAATACAGAGTTCAAAAGCAAAAACATCCTAATGAGTCCTTATTTGGCTTTCGTGCCTCCATTCCCCTTTGCTCTTAAATAGTAATGTAAGTTAATTAAGCTTGATTAAACTGTAGTTCTTCCTTCCGAGGGGAAAGCCAAAACACAAAATACAGTTGTGACTTTCCTCACAAAACTACTTCTCGACCAGTCCAATGCCTGAAGGGTCTGTGGATCCAACTAAACTGCAAGCTGCCTTTGCCATGGGGCCTCACCTTGAGTTTTCCCCTTTGAATAAATAAAATTGTGTACTCTGCAATTAGAAGCTGCTGCTAAGGTTCCCGTTTCAAATGTTCCTGTCATTGCGGGTTTTGCACAGCTTTTTAATTCCTCACTGCTCCATCTCAGCTGTTTCTAGAGACCTGCACAAACCTTTCTGACTGATCTCATCTTTCCCCTGGAATAGCTTTTCATTTAATTCTTTCATAGTAAATTCCAAATCTTGCCTTACTTCTCATCTATAACCATCAGAAAGGCCTAATCTGTCTTGGGTTATAGATTAAGAAATAGTCAGATGTAGGTAAAACTAAAGAAAAAAAAAGGTGCTCTCCTTGTTGTTTATGGAAGCTTTCATAATCCCTAAAGATGTCTTTTGTTTTCACTTCTGTCAAGTACTTTAATTTCCCCATTTTATTTAAAACCCAAAAGCCTAAATAGAATAACTGATAGAGACGGGGAGTGCTCAATTCTTAGCATATATCTGACCTGTAATGTAATGTAGAGATATCAGAGCCAGCATTAAATAATCCAGCCTGGGTACCACAAATGATGTAGACACCAGAGCCGCTGGCACCTGAGCTACCTCTAGGATCACACACGCGTCGTCTCTGAATTTTCACCTCCATGCTTCACGCCTTCACCTCGTCCAACAACAGACACCGGGATCTGCATGTTCAAATCAGGACTGTAGTCATGCTGAGCTATGGCCTCATCCCTGCAAGGTGCTGAGCACCACAACACTGAGCAACTTCAAGAGGAATTAAAGGGGCTCAGCACCCTGCTGGGTTGAGCTCAGGCTGAGTGATGTTGTGGGCGGATGCTTCCTGAAGCATGGGTAAATTCACAGAGGCTTGGGTTTTCTGCCAAATAAATGCCAGCTGAGGAAGTTATGGCTGCCTGGGGGCTTTCTTCAGTGTACATGTTCTACTTAAAAAAAAATCTACTGTAAGTTTTGCATTCATAAACTGATATTCCCCTTTGCCTTCCTCTTTTGCCCTCTCTGACTTCTGCCCTCCCTCCTCAGCTGCCAAGAAAGTGCCCCTTTGTGTGTGGAAATGCCCAACAGTTCACAGAAGTTAACTAGAAAAGACACATTCAGCCACTTTCTGTCAAAATGCCTTGACACTCTCCGTTCTGTCCAAAGAACCTTTCGCTTTGCAAAGGCCCCTATTGAACACCTCCCCCCTTGCACATCCCTCTTGAACGTACCCTGCCACAACAACGCAATATAAATAAGTAAAAAAGGCATCCGTCTCCTCTGCCCTGAGCCTTTGCTGCAGGGTTGTTTTTTTTTTGGTCATTGCTGCAATCTTCACTATTAATTTTAGTCACTATTAATTTTATGCAAGACACTTGCAAAGTCCAGTCCACTTGGTATTATATTCACAGAATATATATATTCTATTCCTCTTTCATGACTTTTCACTTTTGCCTTGGTGATGGTTTTTTCCATGGCTTGGTTTCTTTGGCTGTGGGAAGGGATCCTACCGTGCACGAGACCCTCTGGTCTGTGTGTGTTAGAGGGAGGGGACCATGTCACACATGGGTGTGAGAACAGAGTAACGCACGCTGCTCTCCGGCCATCCCTCGCCCAGCGCACCGTGAGCTCCAGGGGCACAGTCAGTGCAGTTCAGAGCAGAAACGCAACATTGCTCTTTAGGTTTGAAAACAAATAAGTAGCGCATGAATTATCTCAAAATCAAAACAGACAGCATTGAAAGTACAGACTGTACCATTTTGATCAAGATTTTAAAGACCTTTGGATGCCCATCTTTACTCAAAAAAGATACTGAGCGTCTGGTGTGACTCCTGTTAAGCTGTGGTACATTGAGACAAGCAGTAAGACAACTGTTTAACTAAACCTTAGCTTTTTTGTGGTATAAAACTTTCTGAGACAGGCTGGGGAACAGGTCCTGCGATGCGTAAAACAAACAGATGTTAAATGAAATCCAGTGTTAATGGGCGAATTTATTTCTGGATTCCCTTTTGCCAGAAAATGAGGGGCTCTGCCCCATGTATATTATCTGGCTAGAAATTACTGGAGGTTTTACACAAGGATGAGCTCTTTGGAATTTGTAGCTATGTATTTTTAATACTGTCAATAAACTACTTCCTTGAAACACAGAAGAGCAATAATGGGAGCTGTTAACAAAGTGTGAAAAGAAACGGGCAAGCAAAGGTTAATCACATGGCTGTCCACTAATGACCTCTCCAGCCCTGAGTTTAAACCCTCCGCTACTTGTAAAGACCAATCACGTGAATAATTTCCTGTCTGAGGTAGTCTTTATGGTTAAGAATAAAAGCTGAGCTTATTGTGAAAAGAAAGTACTCAGCAGGGGAGAAGGTTATTATTTTTAAGCTGATCTAAACACCTGGGTTTCTCAGTAGACCCTATTAAACTTCCTCCATTATGTCTAAATATTCCAATCATTCCTACCACAGTAGTAAATTAGTGTATTACTGCTTAAAGCACATAAGCCGTAGCGATGGGGACATCCTAAGCTGATGCTGCTTACCCACCCTGAAGAGAGTCCTATGCAGCCTGTTTCTTCCCCATAACTAAGGCAACGAGGCCTGATGCCATCCCAGAATATCATCTCCTTTTAGTGTGCTGAGGTGTGAGAGGAACATTGACTCCTGCTGCTAATGAGGCCATGGCACAGACCAAGCCTGGGGCATGCGGATGCACCTGTAAGCAGGATGCTCTTGGAGCAAGGTTGGCCCTGAAGTGTATGGTGCACGGAAGCAGATGGAAAAGCTTGCTGCCATCTCTTCTAGATACCTCTAACGACAGCGAGGCAGAAAGCAGAGAATACAGAGATATGAGATATTCCTGGTTAAAGGTTTAGCTTTTGTAGCAAAAGGAGTTCTGTGTGAGTGAGAAAAATAATGCTGCCCTCACTCCTTCTTCCTTCTGCTCTCACCCCCACATTATTCATGAGGTTGGTTTTTTTCTCCTCATGGAGTTATGATCCTGGAAAATGCCTGGAGATCAGACTGTGCACAGAGGGAGCATACAGTCTCCCTTCCTCCCACCACAGCTCACTGCTGCTGAGATCCCCACAGCTCATGAGCACATCACCACCCAGTGCAGCCCAGCCTGGAGTGCTTTTCCTGTCCACCCAACACTCCTAGGGCTCTTTAGTGAGAGTAGCAAAGCCCAACCCCTGGCAAAGCAACCTTCTGAGGCTTCACACGACGTGTATGCTGTCCTGATTGTGGTTTGTTTATGGGCTCGTATATAAAGAGTGCCAGATCCTCAGCCAAGACCAGTTTATCTCAGGGTAAACTGCACTTATGCCATTTATTTCAGTCCTGATTTACACACATCAAGCAAAATACCTGCAGATCTTTTCCCTTCTCAACTTCACCAAAAGGATCTCATCTGGCACATTTAAACCAAGACAGCCTGCAAGAGTTGTAAAATGAGTGTGAAATTTTAACTCAGGTCAACACAAAGTGCCCACCTTACAGTCTCCAGAGGGAAAGATATTATACCTTATTAACCTGTTTAAAATGCTGCCTAGAAACTGTTTGATATTGCACGGGTGGTGGCATTGCTTTTTCTACTTAATAAATGGAGTCCTTGAGTTTTCCAAGCGAGCGCGAGAAAGAAACTCTTCTGTTCTGTAAACAACTGTGTGTCCAGTTTCCATGCACGGATACCCAATTTGTGCATGCAACTGTAGTTATTGTGCATTCAAATGGGGCACACCACTAGTCACGGGCCTGGGCTTCTTGCCAGTTTAAAAGTCAGCCCTTCTGTATGTGGAAAGAGAAAGCAGTATCCAATAGAAACAGTACTCTGCATGCACTCACAGCTCTTATTCAAGGCTCTCAGAACAATGTCTAACTGTTAATCTTCCCAACACTGCCGTGAGGCAGAGAATATTTTATCTACATTTTACAGTCAGAGGAAACTGAGGTTAAGTGACTTGCCCAAGGTCAAAAGACGGATTTAATGACAGGCTCAGGATCTAGCCATGAGAATATGCTGCCCTGACACTGGGTTGCTACACCTCAGGGTGGATGAGGAGTAAACCTGTCCTTCCTGTAACATCCGAGCTGTACCGTTTGCTAAAGGTCTAATCCAAGGAAGCTCAAACAAAAATCTGCAGTAGTGCCAAGATTAGGGAAATATCTCCTCTGTGGTTGGGCTCTTTTTGTGTTGTAAATGCAGAGGCTGAAATTTCCAGAGATGTGGATGCCCAATTTCCGCTAACATTAATAAGCTGATGTGTCCAAATCCTGTAGGCAGCTTTGAAAGCCTGTTTGTGCTTTCCCTCTTCCTACTATTCAAGCATAGAGTAAGGTCAGGGCTTTCCCATACCCTCTCCCTTCTCTGCCGGTGGAAAAATTCTGGCCATACCTTCACTTACTCTGCAGTGAATGGATAATGTCACTGGGGATTGATTGATCTAATACCCACAAAAGGCCAGAGGAGAGATTCCCTTGGTTGCCACAGATACTGGATCAGGACCTTATCTTTTTATGGCATCCATATCACTCCCAGTATTTTAATATCTGAACATCTCATGGTTTATAATATATTCCACTTCCTAACTCACCCATGAGATACAGGGGTAGCATTAATCACTTAATCCCATTTTACAGATGATGAACTGAGGCACATCAGACTCCATACTCATTTCAGTCTGAGCTACTCGGAGACACTCTTGGCATAGGCAAGAGGACGAGATAAGCACCTGCAGTCAGAGATTTAGATATTGTCTTGGGAGGGGATACTACAGCGAGAACAAACGGCCCTTTGGAAAGTGCCTTTTTTACGCTGACTGCAAAGGGAGCCCGGATGATGAGGTGGTTAAAATCTCTCCCCTCGAGACAGCTACTGCTAGGTGAGGTGAATCCCCTCCTAAATGATTTGCCCAATGCCACGGAGAAAGGCTGTAGCAAAGGAAGAAATTGAGTCCCAGACACAATAACTAGGCTATTTTCCTTGGACTGAGCTTTGATTTCAGGTAAAGGATTTTTTTCTTAAGTCAGGAAAAGGACTAATAAGTTTAAAACTACCAGCTTTGCTTGGATTAGTCACTGGGAATCTCAGCAGCAGGGCTCTTGAGCTCTGGCCTCTTTGACTTTAGTATGTTTAGATGTTCAGGCCCTAATGAGTTGATCTCGTTGATCTTTAGGTACCTATTCATATGCAAATCCTGGCATTCTACTTTTGCTAAATAGTCTTTGTATTAACACATGAAATAAATTTTTTAAAAAAGAAAGTCAGTCTGTGGTAAATCCTCATACTTAGGTTTGTTTGCATTTGGATAAATGATCATGGTCCCTCTTTATATGATCTCCTTGCTGTACCCCTGTTAGGAAAAGGCGGGGGAGGGGGGAGGGGGAAAAATCCAACTTTTAATCTCTTCCACATCATTGTAAATGTTTTGTCAAAGCAAAAATTGTCCAAGAACCAAGAGATAAAGATTTAAAAATATGTTAATGCCACAGCTTCCTCTTTGGTCATATTTTTAAAATTAACACAGAAGAGCCCTCATTCTAGCGTCACTAGATGGTTAGTCTACCAAAAAGACCAGATCTGTTTCCTAAGGCTCCAAAACCATGGCCTGCTGCAGAGAGTATGCCTTTTCACAGGGAGATTTTGCAGGTTCACAGTGCATGTGTGTGTGTGTGTGAGAGACATGTACATCACTGTGCCATGCCAGAGCACACTCAAGAGAATTTGAGTGTGAATCCTGACCCCAGTAGTCAATGAAAAGCACTCAATGACTTCAAAGGGTCCGGGATTTCACCCATCGTTTTTCAGACTCTGAAGCTTGCAATCATTAGTGTTTTGCTTTAAAAGTGGTGGCTGCAATGCAGTAAAATCATATGGGAATTTCATTCAACTCTGTAACAAACTTCTACTATCTCTGAACCCTGTGTATAGTACAGTTATGTATATAATGGCTACAGTACAGTTAACTAGGTTAGCCACAGAGAGTAATCTGAACCATAGAAACACAGGAAAACTGTTGCGGGTCCTTGAAACGTATCCCGGACACTGCGTATCTGTGTATATATTTATGGATGTGCGTATACACTTAAAGCTTTCAAAAAAATCTCGGCCTTTTACTTGCTTGGAATTGTAGCTGAGTTTCATTTGCTAAAGAAAAGCTGTTTAGGAGCAAATGCAGGTTGCAACAAAATGTTAGGAACAAACTGTCCAGGATCTTCTTTCACAACAATCCCACGCGCTTACAAATCTCCCTTTAAGAATAAAGTGGTAGTGCAAACACCTAATTAAAAAAACGGCTTGTATTCGGAGTTACTAATTAAAAATCCTCATGTTCCCCCGACTTTTTCCCCCCTCTGTGGAAATCTGCAAGTTATTTAATTGAAGTCCCATTTTGTCGGTGCAGATGCACGAAGTGTCTGAATCATCAAACAGATTTAGGGTGTTTTGATTGTTGTGTGTGCCTCATTGCTATTCCCAGAATGTCGAGCTGAGCTTATGCTGATCGGCAGGACTTAGAAGCATGAAACAGTAAAAGAGTCCTTTCTTCTCATCCCAGCCCCATCCCCCTTGCCCCCCTGGATTTACATTGAAACTTTGCCAATCTCAGATCGCACTCTGTCTGCTGCCTCTGCATTAAAATGGAGCCGGCTTGCCTGTTTCTTTGGCCCCACACTCCATCTTCAGATTCCCCTTCGCTGCCATAAGACGCCTCTCATGTTGCTTCAGTGAAACTTCTTTAAGAAGACAATTTCATTTTCTCTCTCTCCTTTTTTTTTTTTAAATAAAAATCCTTCTCTGTTTTTACATTTGTGCACTGTGTGAAAAGAAACGAGACAGAGGAAGAGAGAGAGAGAAGCCTGTTTTCGTCTAGAGGTGAAAACAGCCTGGTGAGCAGCAGGTGCAAAGCCCCAAAGCAGCTGCTTACTGCTCTCAAGTTGAAGCGCCTTGGTCCCCCACCCTCCACGCCAAGAGCACTTCATATAATCCTCTCATGCAATTCACACTGTAATTGCAGATATCCAGACTGCTAGGGCTCATTTTATTATTATTTTTACTGATAACAAGATCTGCAAACAGGGGACCAGTCATAGTAATTAGTTGTGTGTCTCTAGGCAGCTTCTGCAGAAGCAAGTTGGATTCTTTTCCTTTCTTTTTCATTCTTTTTTGGGCAGGGGGGACACAACTGCTTTGCCCCCTCCTACCTCTCCTCCTTTTGCTCCCTTGAAGGCCACTCAAAGTAGCACATGGGGAACTTTCCTGCTGGCTCTGTAGGTCCTTTTATCATCTCGCCTGCCTCATTCACTCCTCGAGATGAAGCCTGTTGGATGGGTGCTAGGCAATGAAGATTATTGTCTTGAGGACCAGCTTGTTTTCTCGAGGCTCTGCTTGTTACATTGCTAATTATGGGTCTATGGGATCCTTTTCTGATACTTTACTAAGTGGCATGGATTACTGTGTAATCATTTCCCACTGGGGAGGGGGATCTTTTTTATTATTATTATTATATAGCTCTGGACAACTTTTCAGTGGCTTTTATTTAGGTAATTGCTATTCCCTGTAATCCAGGAATTCTTATTTTTTAAATCACATTATGGATTTCACCAAACACTAGTTAAAATGTTAATTACTGGTAAATACACTTCTTTTTCCCTTCTGTTCAGGGTAAATACAGATCCTATGAACGTGTTGTTTGTCATCTGTACCCCTTATGTGTTATCTCTGTCTAATAGGACACTGTTGTTTACAGAATGAAAAGACTGAACACAGACATTTGGCTCCAAACTTTTGTTTTAGATTAAGGCTTAATGAGTTTATGCTTTTTTCTCAGTTTGATTTTTCAAGCCAAAATATAAAGGAATAAAAGTCAGTTTGATGACATTATTATTTTTAATAACCTAAACAGATTTTGCAGTGCTTGAAAGACACTGTGCAAAAGCCTGGAAAATGGGATCCTTTCTTTAGCTGCAGAAAGCCTGATCCAGTTGCCATGAAGTCAAGGCAAATTTCCCACTGTGTAGAAGACCAAATGAGGTTCTTCCAGAGCATCCTGGTAACACACCTCAGGTTCAAATGGATGAGTGTGGCTCTAGGCAGATGGGAGTGAAGGGGAGATTCCAGTACTGATTCAATCTCTAGAAATGTTTTCCATTTGCCTTAAAAATGGATTATTTTCCCGTTTTATGACAACCCTGTGACTTTTGCAAAAATGTAAGTTACTGAAATCTTTCTTTTATGCTGCAGTCCTAGGTTTTGATAAATAAAACTATTGCTACATTGACCATTGCAAAAGAATGGTTTGAAAGACTCAACAGCTCCAATAACCTTAACCTTAACCGTAAGAGTGCTGCTAGAAAAATAGTTCTGGGCTTTAAAGAACGTCAAGCTGGACTGACACAGAACTAGAAAGGTTGAAGAATAGCCTGTTTTGGGGAATGGATAAGTGAATTATGACTGAGGTGTAAATGAGAGCAATCTAAGGCTGATTTAATCTGTCATGCTACCTAGGATGTCAAAGGCTCATTCTGGCAATGAGGATCACCCAAAGCGATGGGGACACCTGCTTCTCATAGGCCACAGCCTGTATGTCAGAGCATTGAGTTTCACACCTTTTTATGGCTTTTTCAATCACTCCAAAATTGATGTGGCATAAACTTTCAGCTGAAATTTCCAGGCCAACTGCAGCGTTAAGAGTTTTGTCAGAACCCAGTGGCACCATGGACAATAATCCATCCAAAACAAACTGTGCTGGTGCAAACCATCCTTATGAATATATTGTCCCATAAACAGATAGTTGCCTGAATGAACATAACAGCTCTGAGCTCTGCAGCCTCTGGTATGCTGCCTAGGAAGTCGCATGGCTTAAGTCCCATTTGCTTTTACAAATACCTTGGTAGCCTCTTCTCAAGTTTCAGCCCAGAGAGCTGCTGTTCTTGGAACAAAGTAAACACTCTCCAATACCAATCCTTACGAGTCAGTCAAAAAGTGCTTTTCCCTTGGGGGTGCTAACAGGGATGTCCACAAGCTTTCAAAATAAACATAATTCAAGGTGACACTGGCACACCAGGACTTGCATTAAGGATATGTCAGAAGAAGTAAATTGCAGGCCAGCAGAGTGGGAGACAGCAGGTCAAATGATATGGTGAAAAAACACATGTTGGTCCCTATAAAACTTTCAAGCAGTTCAATTGGTTCAGTGTAAGTGCTGTTAGCTGTACAACTACGGTGAATTTAATCTGTAATGTCAAAAGAGTTTGTATTCTTTGCCATTAGAAATGTGAACATCTTAGAGACGCTCCTGAAGATGAGATTTATTAAGCTAAAGAGTGACAATGCCTGAGTATTTCCTTGAGAAACGTATTATTCCATCTCAACTAAAATTAAAACAGGTCAAGTAAACAGCTCTGAAAGCTGGAAAACTCAATTTCTTGCCCATCCAATTATGCCTATCTACACCAGCCCATACAATTTGCCATTATGGCTGTTATGAACTGTGGGTGGTCCTCCTGACTGTACCATACGAGCTGGAGCACTGGAGCACAATAAGGCATGTTAGGGGCTGTCAGCGCATTTTAGGATCTCCTAGTTCTTGTTCACGGTAATCATACTGCTGTGTACAATATAGCATTTGAGATGACCATTTGAGCAAAAATCCTGCTTTCAGATATTGTCAGACTTTGGAAAAGTTCCGTTTGAGAGATAAATAATGTTATTTAACTTTTTTGATTAGATACAATCAAAACTTTGGATTCCAATAGAAGTGCTTTCTTATTGGACCCTGACTGTGGCCTTAGTTGTGCTTTCAGGCTCCTCTTGTTCATCCATGTTTATTTACATACGGATTTTGTATTTTTTTTATCCTGACCTGCTTTGTGCCGTGATCACCTATCCTGCATTCTGGTTACTTTGCTGTAATTCATTCGTTTACTGTTTCAGTGCTGCTTGGGTAGAACATGGTAAAACCTTCTAAAGTACCAAAGAACCTCCAGCTCTTGTAGAGGAATCTCTTTTTTATTTAAATCGAAGCAATAAAACCTGAACAGCTTTTCTTTCTCTCCCCCCTCCCCATGCACACATACTTTCCAGTAGTTACAGAACTATATAACCACCCTACAGAAAAGAGCTCATATTTTCATCTCACCACTTACCAGCTTTTTAAACAGTGCAGATGGGCTGAGAGAGCAATCCTTCCACAGCAAATCAGGAAGTTACAGCACCGAGTTGGGAAACCAGTGAAACGAAGCAGCAGCACAAGCAGGATTTTCAGAAGGTGAGAAATCCCTCATGACCTACAGGGGTGCGGAAAATATTTCAGAAAGGCTGGCAATAAAGGAAGAGTAAATGTCTAGTTTGGCACAGTCCCAGCTTGCTACCGAGGGTCTGCGAGAGGTAGCGTGCTCCAGCTGGGAGCAGGGTGGGATGGACTAACTACTGGGAGATATCTGCAGTGGTGGGGAGGGTGTAGAGGTCCTTGGGCACAGGGGCACGCCCTGTCTCATTTTGGGACACCGCTGCATAGAAGGACAGTGCTTCTAGTGGAGAGCCAAGGTGGCACGAGTTCTGGAAGGCAGGGACAGCATCCATAATCACATTAATTACAGTCATGGCAACATCATTTGGGAATAAGAAAGGCTGTATATTCCAATGTGTTGCCATCAGCCCTTTCCCTGCAGGTTAGCAGCAATATGGGTTTTGTGTCTATGTGGACTATATGAGGGAGGAATTGCTCCCTTCTCCCCTCCTTTAAGTCCTACCCTGGGGAGCCAGGACCAGTCCCCCAAAGAAGTTTCCTCACATGTTGGTTGTGCTTCCAGTGCCTCCTCCATAGCTGGTCCCTTCTCCCCATATCATTCTCTCATGAAGTATCAAATGGCCAACCCAGCTCCAGGTCAGGTCTGAGACTTGTGGTCTAGTTACAATGATTTCAAACAAAAATACCTTGGTGGATATCTGCAAAAACTCTCCTACCAAACAACCCAAAAGAGTGGGCAATAACTAGGTCACTGGTGTGCTGACCCCAACCTCAACCTGCTGCCCACAGGACTGCAAGCAGGAGAGCTCTGGTGTTCCCACATCTGCCTGCATCTCTCTGCTCTCTCCTGCTATTACTGTAGCATCGGGAAAACTGGTGCTTGCACAAGTCCTGCTCTGTGTCTAGCGCTCTTAGATGCTGTAATAATGCTACAAGACATAACATAAACTTAAAAAAAGCAGTATGTGGGCAGGCAAACATCACCCAGGGATTTGCACGTGCAAATACAGGTACCGCATTTAAAATCTGCTTGTGAAACTAAGACTGTAAGTATTGCTGAGGTTTGAAAGCAGTAAAAAAACACCATTAAAGCAGTCCTTTAAAGCACAATTACATACAACAGTAACACACTGACCTGCGGTGGACCCAATATGGCACAGGCATTCCTGAATTCTTCTGAGAGATTTCAGATTTTGTGCAATTCTGCTATACCATTTTTATCTCTGCTTGTACTAGAGCTGCATCAGAAAACCCCAGGTAGAGCTGGGGCCCTATCCTGGTAGAGAACATAAAAAGCCATAGGAAGAGGTAGTTATCTTCATTTCAACAAATATTTAAATAGACACATTGGGGCAAAAAGTGGGAGAGGGAACAAAAATGGGTGACGGGACTTGCCAGAGGTTATAAATGAGGTCACTACCAAGGGCTTTAGACCACCAGTCCAGTGACATGTTCACTGCACAGCCCTGCCTCACACTGACCCAAAATTCGAGAGTTTGGTTTCCTCCCCTGTCTACACACACACTTACGACACCTACTAATTTTCTGTTCTCACTAGCAAGGAGGACAAAGGGCAGATGACTGGATTTTGTTCCTCTGCGGCTGCCAGCTTTTCACAGCCCTTCTGCAAGCTTGAATAACACATGTTGCATCTGGAGTGCTGAGGGCCATGTTTTAAAGTGCTTAGCACCCAGCAGCGCCTACAGGAACGCTGACTGGAAGCAACATACAGCCAGATGTTCAAAATAGCATAGTACCTACTTGCTGAGATCTTTGGCCATTTATGCTGGGGGCTGAGTGAGAACAGAACAATTTTGAAAGACTACGAAATGGAGCCTGCTGGGTATTTTTAATATAAATAATATAAATGTGTTTCAAGATCTAATACTTGTAAGCCCAATATTTTAAGAAGCATTCATAGCTGAGCTTTGGGGTATCTGGTTATAAAACCTAGCTATCTATTGGGGGAAAAATAACTGGTTTTCTTTCAAATAGAAGTGCACGAAGTCTGTGCCATAAGGAAAATGCTTTTTAAAAAATTGTAAATAGCAACAATTTTTAGATCCAAGTAAAACACCTATTATTAAGTACCATTCCCCCATATTTTTGCGATGGGATCCCGTTCTCTTTACACCCATCTCATCCATGTATCAAACAGAAGGGTGGCCCCCAATGTTAGCAGTGCCCACACACACTTTCCCCCAGCCCAAAGCCAAACTCTTTGGCTTGTAAGGGCTTTTATTCATGTTTATAAGCCAAGAGGGACTTGTTCATCAGAGTTCATCATGGCTCTATTTCCCCCCCCCTCCATTTAATTTTAAACATGGGCCAGCCCCAATATTTGAAACTCCTCCTGCTCTGTTTCTTTTCATTCTCTCTTCCTTCCTTCCTTCCTTCCCCCTCGCCCCCTCCCTCTGTCTCCTGCTCTGTCCCCTTCAGAAGCCCCCAGGATGACACTGCTCATTGATGCTTCTCCTTCATTAGCATTTCAGCAACTTGGCTCAGTAGTTTCAGAGACAATCCGTCATGAGAAAACTGAAGAATGTGCCCCATTTGCATGATTCTGTGCCAGAATGCAACTTTTTCTCAGCTGTTCATTGTGTAATTTTCCCTTGAGCCTTCGACTTTCCCATGAAGTCCCAGAAATCATATTATAGAATTCCAGACCAGCCGAAATGCTCCAAAGATTAGTTTTATGGACATTTTTAACCAACCTTACAGATCTACAAAGAGAATCACGTACATAAGAAACACGGTTTTACTTTCTGTTGTTATGAAAGGCAATGTGCCTTAGATGAATAAAGTCCTTTGAAACTACAAGAAGGAATTTATGCCCCATGATGAGAATGATCCAATAACTGTTGTGAATCCTTAGGCATATTTTTAACTTCCACTTGTCCTTCCTTAATTATTTTATTCCTCTTACAATTAAATGTTTGTAATCCATTTTGAGAGTCTTTCCAAAATGAATGGATATGCAAACAACTTGATTGAAATGCTCAGTGCATATGACTAAAAGTTACTGGCTCTCACACATCAGCAGAACAAATCAAGCTTTTGCTTAGTTGGTTTTAGAAATCAAAAAGTGGTTTATAAAAAAAAGACAGGCAGATAAAACCTGCTTCTAATTACTTTCTTGAGGGCATCTGAGTTTGTAGAAATAAAGAGTTTATTATATTAAAAGTAAGCAAGAAACTGAAAATTGGTGTAAAGCAATCAAACTACTTTGTCAATTAAAATGTATCCCATTAGGAAAATTAGGCACCTGTTCCACAAAAGTTACACAATAGAGCATGGGAGGAGAACACTGCATTTTAACAATCTGGTTGCTAATTAAATTCTTTACTTTTTCCTATGTACGCCAATAACTATCATTTTTCCCATGTCATTTTTAACCTACCAAAACAATTGTTTTTAATTACCCTGCCCCTGAAAAACACCATATTTCTTCTATGCTTTCACAGCCATAGCATAGAAAATACAAATATATAGATAAATATTTTATGTACAACTCAGAAAAAAAATCTTTTAAATACAATGTAGATACTTTTTAATGCAGATTTATTCACCCCCCCATTCCCCCTCCCAGTGGGACTGACTGTGTAAATAGCACCCGTGCTGTCTCAGGTAAATATATTGAACACACACATAGACACACTCACACTACGTAAGCATAACTTATATACATACTTGCATTTTTATATATATATATATTTGTTGCTAAAATCCCATGGAATTAAAGCTTGCCAAGATTAGAACTTCATAAACAGATAAATTAGGGTCCTTCTGATGCGAAAGATAGGTTTTTTGGTGAGAAGCTCACACGGTGATTAGAGTGAGGTTGTGGAAGATTTCATTAATTATAGGTGACTGGTTTTCCTCTCAGAGGACAGCTCAGGTCCCCCAGCTCCCCCTCGGCAGCTCATCTTAAATTGTTGTCTAACCTTTCCCTTAATTCAGCTCATCTTGAGCTGATGGGAACTGCTTTCATTCCACCTCTTGTGGAGGTAATGAAACAATCTTCTTATTCACTTGGTTCCTCTGAGCCGGTGACACACAACAAAAAACCCAGGGCCCTGATTAATGGCCGCTAATTAGCAATGTTAATGACCAGGTGTCCAAGAGCATGGCCAGCTCCTCTCAGCATGGAGTGATCCCTCAATGAGGGCCCTGCAAATCCAGCCCCAGTGACCCTTCCCCTCAGCTGCCAGTAATGAAGCTGAGCTCTCTCATTACACCCAGGAGAGGCTCAGGGGGAGGCCCGGGCCTTGAGAGCCAAACCTTTTCCTTCGGGTCTAGTGGGCCTTCCATTAATTAAGGTCAGCATTTTTGCTTTCCCCCCCCTTCCCGCCTTTTTACCCTTAAAAAAACCCACAATAAAACCAGCCCTCAAAGGTAAGAGATTTGGACGAAGGGAGGCTTAGCTCTTTCGGTGTTCTCTGTTTCCCAGTGATAAAGATGCTTTTTCCCAGTGCGTTCAGGCTGCCCGCAGCCCCTTCCTCCTCCCCCCCAGGTTCCGAGTCATCCCGTTCCAGCTATGCGCTGAGGAAAAATCTCTGCGGCTGCAGCGGTCGCTCCCGGCAAACCCTACCTGCCGCCTCCCATGGTGAAGAGAAACGGAAGAGCACAAAGGTGGAGTGATGCTTCTACTGGCAAAGCAAGAAAAAGTCACGTATATCAATTAAAAAGCCAAATGCACATCTCCACAGGTCAGACTGGCCACACAGAAATGTATTTATATATTATTCCTCATCAATACTTTAGTAATATTTATTATTCTTTACTTTAAACTTGTAAAAAGTGACCTTTGGCATAAACACCAAGTATAATATGCCACTTTGGGCGGTTTATTTGGCTGCAGTTTGTAACCCCTTTCATCCGGCAGCACGAAATGGAGGTGATCTCTGCTTTCTGCCCCCAGGTCTGGGACAGCAGGAAGGGGATTGCGCCCCATCCCGCTGTGGCCCTGGCGCAGGCAGAGCTGCCCGGGGTGCCAGCTGCTGCCTCAGCCTCTGATCAGCATGACCCGGGCCCGGCTGTCAGTACAGGCTGTGGGTGACGACAATAGTTTGTAAGTTTTAGAAATCGATCTTGTTTTTTGGCGGGAGGGGGCTTCTTAAGGACAAGGGGATGTTATATCAGCATGCACGCAGCACACGGGTACAAAAAAGAGCCAAATGTATAAAGAAACAGAGGATGGTTTTATTTTTGCTTTGTTAACTTAGCAAATTAGTGACTAGTTTAAATGCTTACGGCTATACAAGAGAGAAAAAACTGTGCAATGCACCTGCCTGCAACTTGTGTGGTAAGGCTGTGTGTTCCTTAATATCTGAAGTTTCTGGAAACTCTAAGTTGGCTTTCTTAGCTTTAACTTTGGCAATACAAATGTTTTCTTTCAATTGGAAGAATATTACTACAAGTCCGTAATTTTTCTCAGTTGTGCACTGAAAAATGAAGGCACAAAATTAAGATGCATGTTGAGAGGGAGTAGTTAGAGG
Source organism: Grus americana (assembly GCF_028858705.1). Taxonomy (NCBI): domain Eukaryota; kingdom Metazoa; phylum Chordata; class Aves; order Gruiformes; family Gruidae; genus Grus; species Grus americana. The sequence continues at coordinate 19,531,617 of NC_072860.1, forward strand.
AGCTGATGGGGAGATAGGAAGCCTTTTACTCTGGGTCACATCTTGAGCTGGAAGTGACAGAAAGTTAATACTGCAAGAATGCCATTTGGTGGCTGTTCTAAGATAAGGGGGAGCCTCGCTCAAACCTTAATGTGTTAGTGCCCTCACAAATGCATTACCAGTAGTTGGGGAGGTAGCTGGACACCATACTGCACCAATTGTTTTCCTATAAATCCTTAAAGGGGTGATTTCTATCTGACTGTGTAATACTGTCTCGCCCCAAATGACAATTACTCCCTGCTCTCTCGACCATCTGGGCATTACCGCAGTAGCTAACATGGCAAATTAATATCAGGATGATAATGTGTTTGGATTTGTGTAGTGAAATTTAATGAGTTATAAAAAGGAAAAGGTGCTGCCTTTTGAGATGACTGGGAGTCCAGGCACAGGAGGTGACATTCCACCACCAAGCCTGCACTCCAGCTACTGGACTTCCCTGCATAAATAAATTACTAAACTTTTCAATTTTGCCTCTTCAAACTATTTTACTGGCACCCAACTTGCCTAGGAAAAAAAAAAAATCTTGCAAGATGTACTGGTTCATTCCCAGCAGATTAGCCGCTCTCCATGGGATCATTGGACTTTCTAAGGGTACGCAGCCTTGAAATTGTGCTGCTTTTACCTTGCACACAGCAGGTTATTCAGTAAGGACCTGCTCTGGCTCTGGCTTGCTTCACCTGAAACTATAATCCTGCAGTAGGTCAGCTGTCTTTTAAAAGGTGTTTTTGAACCTGACATGGATTTTGGATGAAGGTTTATATCTGTTCCCTATCTAGATGTGTGCATTGACTGTCATTACAGATAAGAAATGTTCTCCCAGTGACCTCAGAGATTTTGGGCAAGTTACTTACAGACAATGAGGATTGCTGATGGAAAGATGACATAGTGATGGTGAAAGCATCAAAAATAGAAATTAATATAAAAAGCTTATTGAAAATTTGGCCAAGTATAAAAAAACCACCACCAAACAACCAACAAAAAAACCCCCACCACCGAAACAAAACCCAAACCAGAATAAAAATAAGCCGCCCCTCTGTGCCTCAGTTCCCCATGTATAAAACAGGCAGAACACCATTGTCTTTATCTTCCCCCATCGAGGCAGACTGAAGCAAGGACTGGGCCTTCATGTGTATTTCTACGGTATCAAAATCCTACAGGAAACCAGTGGCAACTGAGGACTTTAGCTGCATGACATAAAGAACAACAACTCAGTTTTCAAAATATCATTCACTCTTTGTAACATCATTTCTAGCACTGTGCTGTTCATAAAGCCACGAACAGCAAAGCAACTCCTGCAAACTGTAAGAGCTTTTGTAACTCCATCCTACGCATCTAATTGATCAGCTATGCCAAAAAGAACAAAAGTCTTTCTATAGCTATAGTTATTCTATTACAGGTTACGCAGATAAGGTTACAGCTAGAGCTAGACACATTTTTTCCAGATAAATCTTTTTCACTGAGAAATACACATCATGATCACAAACTTTTCATGAATGGGTATTGAGTTGATTTTTTTTTTTTTAAACTAAGAGTCTGAAAGCGTTTTCATTCTAAATTTACTTGCAGTTAATTAGAAATGTCTAGGAAGCTTGAAACTGCTTTTCAATGAAATATGAAATATTTTTTCAGTGTTTTGGTTGACCAAAATTTAGTCCAAAATTTCACTTCAGGCCTTCACCTCTGTTACTGCATACACACCTCTGTTATTCATAGAATAGAATAATAGAATTGTTTTGGTTGGAAAAGACATTTAAGATCATCAAGTCCAATGTTATTGAACAACCAGTTACCGGAATAGCTTCACTAGCCACCTTTCTGCCTCCTGTAAACGTCTCATTTCAGGCAGTGGCTGTAATGTCTTTTAAATATATCTTCAAAGATATTTCTCCCCTTCTCTACAGCATTGCTGAACTCATTGCTTAAACAAAACAACTGGTACTCTAGGTGCTTATTACATATTGGTAGTTCATTTATTAAGAGAATAGGGATCAAAAGCAAATCTTTGAATGATTCCGAACCTTCCCAGGCATTTGGACACAGCCTCTGCTTAGTGTGCCACAGGGAGGGGAAAAAGAACACGAGGGCAGTGACCACCATGTGGGCCCAATCCCAGTCGCTGATGCCAAGCAAGTTCTCACACTGACTTCTGTAGCAGCAAGAGCTACAAGTTTTGGAAGTAAGAGACCTTCATGGAGTTGTGAAATCAGTTGACAGTAAAAGATGCTCATCCTCCTTCATCCTATAAGGTCCATGTTACATGCAGTATGCTATTTAGTAAACTCTTCAGCAACAGCAAAAATCAGTTTCCAAAACTTCTGAAATCCTCTTGACACAGGCAATGTTTTGCTTTTATACCGTCTAGGTTTATGTTGATTATAAATTCCCAAAAGGACAATGCTGAGGAGTGCACAGCAAGTATAGAGTTTGGGTTGCACGTTGTGATTGCTGGGTTCAATTCTTGGCTTATCCAACAATTTACTTTGCAACTGCAGTTTATCAGGATTTTATGGGTGGTTTTCCAGTTGCTTTTTCTAATCACTTTCCGTTACATCCTCTGCCTCAGTTTTCCCCATTGAAAAATGGACACGTCACTACCTTTTCAACCAGATAAGGTGCAACTTCATTTGTTAATGTTTGCAAAGCAATTTGCAAGGATTGGTTTGTAGCTGTGCTAAGTACAACGTATTATTAATAAAGTAATTAGATAAAAATAAATAAGGAAGGAATTATGTGGATTCTGATAAAAGGCAACTGGTAACAAGGCAAGAATTTTGCCCATTATTTGAGCACATAGCTCCATAGGCAAATTAAAACAAGGGCTCTGTCCTCAGAGTTTTGGGCAATCCAGGCTACATAATTGATTTGAGAAGAGCTACTCCAGGCTACTGTGTAATTACAGAAGTATTCACTCTTCTGGCTCCCACTCTCCTTGTCATGTTCTACCTCATTGCCCTTTATGCTAAAGCCTTTGTTGATGAGGGGACGGAAGCAGTAAGGAGAAATAAAGCAATTAGCAGGTAGGGGGAATGCTACCACTGTTTAAGGATAACACACAGCCTTTATCGGGACATTTACTAAGTAGAAGTCCAGAGCCTGCAGGTCAGAAGGAAAATACAGGTAATCCAGAAAAACAAACAAATTAAAAAAAAAGAGACCCTTTCTCAGAGACATGCGGCATTCAAGAAGTCTTGGCAGGAAGAAAACATTTTCAAATAGTCTATATCGAAAATGCAATGATTATACTTTAAATAACTATATTTTTAGTGAGATTAGATTCCAACTTTCTAATTTTTTTTTTTTTTTTTAACCAGAGTCTCATCACTAGAGTGCTCTTGTCTCTTGTTTCAAGTGTGCATTGGCAGTAAGCAAGCACTAATTTTTGAAGGGCTAAAATCTCATTTTAAGTTGCTGCAAAGCCAGCCAGGAGAGGGAGCCAAGACCTTGAACAAACCCTTTTTCCTGGCTCTCTGACACCCTGGGAAGGAAGCTGAGCCATTTTGGCCAGGGCTCCACTGTGATCACAGGGCTTGTGTGAAAGCATTGCATGAGGAAGGGACAAAAGTGACTGGGAGACAAAATAACACATGGTGTCCGTAAGCATCAAATGTTGGATGACTCATGGTGTAAGGGAGAGGACACAGAAAGATAAGTGAAGACTAGTAAAAATGAGCAGTACTGTAGATTCTCACTTTTGATGTTTCCATGGCTCATCAGGAGACTAGTTTAAGAGATTGTTATATTCCGTGGACTCTGGTTCTCTTCATAACTCGCTATCAGTTGAATTTGAGACAGGTATGAAGAAAATTATAGATTTTCTGCGGTGTGGTAGATCCAACCCTGGATCAGAACTGCAACACCAGGCCCTGAAATGCATGGAGGTGCTGCTGCTGCTCCAAAGACACCCCAGTGCTTGGGTGGAGTTCGAGTTCTGATCTCCAGAAAAGAAGTCTGAGCTACCCCTTATTTCCATAACAAGCCAAACCAAGGTGTTACACCAAGCATGGCTGAACATTGGGTTCAAATGTGAAACACTGGAGGATTTTTATAAGTAAATGTTCTTTACCTCATATATTCAGTCCAAAACCATAGCAGGAATGCTGAGGCTTACCTCACTCCTCCTTGTCAACTATGTTACAGTAAACCTTCTGATGTAAAAGTCAACTTTGTTTTCTACTGCTAAAAGTGAGCGTTGTGGTTAGTAGATATCAAGGATACTTATGTCCATATGGACATGTGTATGTTAAATAGCTGAATCATTGTCATTCTTAATTAGAAATTAATATTTTACCAGAGCTTGGTTGTAGAGTAAAAGCAAATTACTAAGAAAAAGGAAAGAAAACCAAGAACATGAGGGGAAAACCAATCATATTTTAAATGTTTAAGTGGAGAAATGTTAAAAATTAAGAGGACAGTTTCATTCAGGGCCATTGGTCATAGTTTTCTAGATGGAAAATTAGAAGGGATGAGAATATTTTGATTCCAATTTTACATTCTTAATTTTTTCCATTTCTAAGCTTTCAATGTTTACATAAATCATCTCTCTTCCTTTACCACTAGTGGGAAGAAAACAAATAAAAGATATTGAGACTAGTCTATAATGGAGAGAGCAATCACCAGGAAAATTTTAAAAGTCTTTTTGCTAACTAAACTGAAAACTGTGTTTTAAACTACACTTAAACAAAAATGGCTTAATTTTGACTCTTTTATCTTGAAATTTTGACTTTTTTATCTTGAAATGAAAAAGGTCAAACTTGAAGTGTATACTTTTAGTTTTTCTAAAAATCTATAGGTCTATAGGAAATTTTTTTTCTTCAAACATTTTAACCAATTGTAATTATTGTGATCTGTTACAATCATTTATTTGTAGACTCAGATAACAAATTAGTTAGACTTCATTTTTTCTATATTGTTTTGAATCCTTTTTCCACATTGTGCAGGTAGCAACTTCTCAGAAGTGCATCCAAAATAAACTAACAATGAATAGTGATGAACTGAATTGAAAACAAAAACCACTTTTTCTGAGTTCTTATCTTAAAGATCAAAGTATTTGGATTGGAGACAAACACAGTGCATTTTATTTGCCACAGTATTTTCTCTTTATAGAAGCCTAGCAGTGTTTCTTCAGGTACTTTACCCAAGCTATGAGATGGTGAGTCTCTCCAGCCTCCTCTAACTGGGAGTGAGGGGTCAGCTTGGAGATGTTTCAGAACAGCAGCCCCAAAGCTAGAAATCACTGGAGAAGCTTCTCACTACTCTCTCAAGGGAAGCAACTTAATATAAGTGCCTAAAAGTTAGATGCCAGGAGCATTTTTTACTCCTTGTGGTCTCTGCAGAGCAAGATCTTCCTCAAACAACACTAATATCAATTCACAGAAGAGAAAACTGAGGCACACGGGGAAGGAACCCTTCACGGAACTGGCTGGCTGGAGATCTGAACCAAATCTCTGAAATCCCACTCTGGTGCTCTCTCATTGAACCACCCTGCTGTGGTGTAGGAAACCTAAATCTTGCCACGGTTGCTTTGTAGGTAAACACCAAAGTTAATTTCCCAGACTTTACAGCCTGGCCACGTGCTGCAGAACTCTATCAATTATTGTGTTTCCAACAAGTGGGAATAAAAGACAGAGCTTGCTAGATGAATGACCACAGAGCGTACCTTGTCGGTGGCTGCATGGCAGCATCAGAAGCATTAGCATCAATCCCCACAGCTATCCTGTAGATCTTGATTAAAGTCAGGCGGAGTTTCACGTCTGTTATTAAATGTTCAATTACACTCTGCAAGCAACAACAGAAGCAAATTGATAAAAATATGGTAGGAGACAATAGGTTTTGAGCGAAGGAGACCACTAAAATACGTTTGTGAAGAAAGCCTGGAATGATTTGAATAATAAACACATTTGTAAAAATCAAAGTCTGTTTGCAGGTGAATAACAAACAGAGGAAAGGGCAGAATTGGTTGAATGAATTATGCATTAGGAATCATTTAACAAGCACTGATATCTATAAAGATAATGATTCTAATGTAAATAACAAGCCTTTAATATTTACGCAGCATTAATAGTCTGGAGAGTCTGAAATTATAGGTAAAAATTAAAACGTCTCCTCGGTGTCTTTCAGTGGAAAACTGATTTATCACAACGTCACAAAACCAAAGCAGTATCACTTCACACTAGGTTTGATACACCTTTACTCCACTGGGACCCTGTCTGCCCTAACACTGAGGTCTGGACAGAACGAACACCTCTAATTCACAGTGATGCCATGAAAGTACAATCAGTGCCTGCTGAACTCCTCAGATATTACAGAGCTCTCAAACAGTGACAAAACTGGAGATTACACTTTCCTCTCTGCTTTGAGATAAGGATCTCTGTACCGACTTAGTGCAATCACAGCAGCGAGCAGAGAAAGGAAATGAAAAGCCCCTTCCCCTCCCCTACATGCACGTAGTATGTGTGGGAAAAAGAGAGAGAGGCTATAGAAAGGCCTGTGCAATCACAGCTGGGCTGTTAATTGCTTTGCCCTGTGCACAGAGTCACACCTTGTTGCTCCTCTGCAACAAGAAACGGCCACCCAGCCCAGCAGTCTCAAGGCAAGGGCAAAAAGGTTTTCGTATTCACCTGTGTTATTTTCCTATCACCGAAATGCCCGTGTGTTATCACGGGCACGACACTGTCTAGGGTCCCCTGGATGACAGCAGTACTGAAAGTCAGGGAGTGATCGTGTGACTGAGAAAGAATTTGGTTTCTCAAACCCCTTTTTGTTAAATCGAGGTTATAGCAAGGAAAAAACATTGGTTCACAGGAGCAAATTGAACCGAATGCACTGCCACACACCCAGCTGCTGCTTACGGCAGCAAAAGGCCCAGCCGTTAGGGAAAACCAGACTTTCCCAACAAATCTGTCTCTTTTGTAGCTAGTACTCTGATTCCTAAGGAGTTTTCACATGTACCTTTGGGAGACAAGGTTGCCACGTCCATTTTCCTTCTGTGTGGCCATGGATTTCTGCAAAACCTACTTAGTTGGAGGTCTGATCTGGTACAATTCCCTGGCTCTTAATTCAGACGCAAAACTGGCATGTACTAAGTGTGACACTATATTGAATTGCATAGAGCCTGCAAAGTATGTTAGTTTTTTACAAAAAATAATTAACTTGACCTGCAGGATATAAATATAGTGGCAACTACCCCTGCAGGATATAAAACTGGCACCAACTATAAGAGCTTCCATTAGTGCTATAGGTTTCTAGTCCCAGTAACGGTCATTTCATCTGAACATGTGGAAATAAAAACAAACCATAATAGGACTTAAAAAGCATTCAATGCATATTTGTCCATAAACACGTCGTATAAATAAAAGCTCTTTTCAAAAAAATGTGTCAAATGAATCAATGTGTATTCTATTATGGAATAATAATATCCCATACCACATGTGTTGCTGAAGCAAATAACTTTAGCTGGTATAACAGTATTTTCCATTTTGTGGTACAGCTTATATTTTGATCTGTTGATTAAGGATCTGCCCCTGAGGAAGTCAATGACAAGAGTTCCCCAGGCTTAAAAGGAGAAGGAAAAATGTGTAAACGATTTGGCCGCAAATAAGGAAACAAATGTATTTTTTTCCCTTTCTCCTAGTGTGAGTAAACGCTGAATACAAAGCCAGTTGAAGACAGTGGAAAGATTTGCTCTTTGCTTCAGCAGCTTTGGATCTGGCCCTAAGTATGTATGTGTGAGATAAATTTTGGCACTACTGGAAACCCCACCTCATACCTCCCACTGCGAATATGTCATCTTTCTATGTGCTCATGCATGCCAAAGCTTTATCTCTTTTGAAATATTGCCCAGAATCAAGCTATGTTTACTTAAGTAATAGGGAGATTCACTTAGATGCAATAATTTCTTCAATGGAGAGGCTGTCTTTCCGCAGTTGTACTTTAGACTTTGTTCCTAGTTTAGCTTCTATTTTTCTAACTTGATGGTTTTATCCAGGTTTGACAACAGGGTTGGATTTTTGTTGGAGGTTTTTTTGAAGTTACACACCTGGAATTAGCTTTTCCTGCCAAGAATTACAATGCACCTGGAAGTACTAAATCATTTTTATCTGCTTTTTAGTGGTTTTGCACAATGGAATTGCATCTCTTTAAATCTTTCTTGCCTTTTACAAAACTAAAATGTAGCTCTAAACAGAGCATTTTAGGAGTATGTAGATACTGATATCATGAGATAGTTGTGCCCTAGTAGTGTCTGCCTCTACCAATCCTAGAAGCAGTTAGCTGAGAACTACCTCTCGGTTTCTTTCCTCTTCGGTGGCTCTGCTTACCTACATAACATATGGAAATGTGAGCATACACTTACAGCAGATTGTTTGCTATGTTTACACCAGTTCTAACACTAATCCCCATTAATGTTTGATATTGCTCCCAAAGAGTTTAAATAGATGTCAGGCCCCAGATCCATTGCATACGTGTTAGGCATCGTATAAACTTCAAATAGAAAGATACTGAAACACTGTGGGGTGTCTTTTTTTTAACATCACGTTTACTGACTGGATTAACCACATCAAGCATATGCAAAGCTCTGCTACTTTCATGATTTCTGTCATCACATTTAAGAGTCCTGTTTTCAAGGAAAACATAAACCAGTTTCACATCACCTTAGGAGTCCAGCTTCTTCCTTGTCCTCTCAGTTCTTCCATTTATCAAACATGGCTGCAAGTGCAAAGTGAAAGAACAGCTATATGCATGCAAACAAACATAAAACTTTCTTCCTCTCTATTAAAGGATATCGTACACAGGCCAAGAACAATAACTACCAGGGTCATAGCAAAGTTTCCTCCAGGCTCTGCAGCCCATCCAGCAGCAGCCTGGGTGCTCCAGCTCATTGGAAAACATTTAGCTGCTGTGCAGAGACATGGCCCTTTCTGCACGGGCAAATGGGAACTGCCTGAGGGCCACCAAAACGCCAAGTGCCAGGAACATCCTCAGCTCAAGCCGCTCCCAAGATCAGCTTTCCCCAGTGCAAGCTATATGTAGTTACTGGGATTTTATGTTACAGTAGAGAGAAGTCTTGAGACCTTCATTCTTTGCCCACCACATGGAGAAGGAAGCTGGTCAGGCCTCGTCCATGCCAGGTGTTCCCTTTCCCTCTCACCTCCCTTCCCCAATTACTTTGATTATGTTACATGAGGCTGTTTCTCAGGCTGATTATTTTTAAAATTACTGTCTCAGGGGCTCAGCTCTGAGGCTGCAAAGCTTTCCTCTCCGCCAAACCACCTCTGTCTGAGGCACTTGGGATGCAACCACTTTGCATTTAGAGGACTGTTTCTTATTATACATTTATATAGTGCCCAGCTCAACAGGACACTGATTTTAGCTGGACCGTTTCTGAAACTCTTGTATTGTCATACAAGCAATAGCAAGAACGTTCAGCTAGAAAAATCACCAGCACAAATGAGCAACACTGTGTGAGAGCGCTTGGGGACTGCAGACGGTGGTGATGGAGACACGCTTGTAGTTGAGCAGAGCTGATCTGCTCCTTTAGGCTACAAACAACAAATTCTCACTTTAGCCAACCACAGAAAAAGTAAATAAAAGCTGCAGACACAGCCATATCTATTAAAATAAATGTTGTTTAGTAACAAAAATAATTGGACTTCACAAGTTAATATATTTTGCGGTGGGGGATAATTTTATATTAAATGACTAAGCTGTGTCTCAACCTTTGCTAGGCTCATTATATCCTTTAAGTAGTTCAAGTTTCCAGATAACCAGCAGCAGAACCAGGTAAGCAGGCAAAATTAGTATGGCTGGGAAAATTTGTATCTGTCACACAGGTCTGGTTCCCACACACTCTGGTTACATCATTACTTAGTCTGTTAACTAGGAAACCAATTAGGCCAGAGAGTTACTGTCAGGTGACCAAAACACGAAAATGCACAAGAAACCCTACCCGAAAGATGGGATTTCAGCAGAGGCCCTCAGATAGCTGACTCCTCTTCTGCTGCACTGCAATTTTCGTATTTCGTTTCACCTTTGCTTTCAGGCTGAGCTCTGAGGTCCCACAGATTGATGGTTGAAACAGCCTTGTTTCTCCCCCCAACAGGTGCACTGAGAAAATTGTTTCCTGCATCAAAAATTACACAAAATTATGTAATAATTTCTCTCATTTGCTCTGCAAAATTTCCTTCTCCTTCACACCTTTTAATTTACAGCGCGAGAACAGGGCAACAAGGCAGTAGCTACAGAACTGAATGCTGCACTGTGGGCAACAGTACGTTCATCTTAAAGGAAAAGGGTGTGTAAGACTAGGACACAGCTAAAGGTTCAGGTCACAAGCAGCTTCAATAACTATTACTGGTTTTCTGCAAACGTTGAAGGCATTTCTCTATGCATGGAGGAAGCACAAAGGTAGCTGGGCTCACCCTCAGGAGAAAAGCATGCATGGGCAGAGGAGGCCAGCGTGCAGCACCATGAGGACAGGTGAAAGCCAGGTCCCTGTAAAGCATGTGCAAGAAAGGAGTATGAATACATGTATAAAGAAATATATCTAATCTAATCGCTATACTACATCATTGCTCTAGCTGTAGTATTATTATACATACGAAAAATATAGCTTACATGGCTACAATATATTGTTATAGGCACATTCTATAGAAATATATATGTATCGCGTACTACAAATGTTGTAGATATTTTCTAGCTTGCACATCTTTCCTGATTATGGCATCACCTGAAGAGCTCAGTGACTTGGTAAGTCCTTACTCATATCTGCAGAAAACCTCCAATACCTTAGCTCCAGGCCAAGAGCATTAACAAGCCATGCGCTCTTTCTCTATATTCTTGTTCAGATTTGTTTTCTGCTAGGACAATGAGAAAGGGGGAAAGAGTTGATTCAAACCTCACTCAAAAAACTCAAGAAGAGACTTCGGGTACAAGGTGAGGGCAGGCTGAGGACATGGGGGGTCCTCACCTGTTTGAGGATCATACTCAGACACCAGCACTACTACAGCTTGATCAGTAGTACAATGCCATTGGTTTAAAGATTTTTTTTTCCCCAGTCTGGCCCCCTTAATTTCTGATGGCCCGTCGTCTTCCTTGTTTTTGGAAAATGGTCATCAGAGGAAGTAAACTAATCGGAAATACTTTCCCTTCCGACGATTTTGTTGAGCAGCTGATTTGATCACTGTGTAGAGAAGAGCAAACTAGTCTCTGCCGGACGTCTGCCAACTCGGGGAACCAGGCTCTCACATGTTTTCCAGCACAAGCACCTCATTATTAATTCATGCTCCAGGTCCTCTGTACATGCTGTTACTAATATTAGGTTTCAACAGAGTAATGAGCAACAGCAATAGACTGACTATCTTAATATATTTTAAATAATGTTTGAAATATTAATTTTGAGTTTGGATTTTTAATTAGGGCTGAGCAGGGTATTGACAATCTTCCTACTGTTTTGCAGCCAGCAAACAAATAAAATAGGGATTGTTCTGATCTGAACACTGAAAGCCAGTCTGATTTAGGGGATGGATCTGAAATATAACACCAAACTTTAAAGCATGAGGAAAGTTTGGCTCTGGGTTCTGCAGCCAGACTTTGACCCATCCCCATAAAGGGACTTTTGATATGGGACTACAGGAAAAGTAAATAGTTGTGAGACCAACTCTTGTGGATATGTTTTGTAACATACTGGCAGTGAGCTGCCCAGGGACAGTTTGACTCTCAAGGATACCGCTGCTGTTAAATAAAGGGGACATGGGCAGCTAAGCATAGAGAAAAGGGGTTGTTGTGGTATAAATCTATACCATAAGGATATATACAGTAGGGAAAAAAAAAAAAAGGCAGACACGCTGTGGGTCTGAAAACCCTACAGGGTTTCAAAGTCCTTCCCACTGCTGTGCTTCAGACAGGAGCATAGGTCAGCATCTCTTCCTTGGTTGGATATACATATATTGAAGGACTCATTTAAAATTTGAGCTGGGCAAAGGGCTAGAGCTATTTTTCTGTGAGCATGCTGTGCACATTTCTGAATGCACTCTCTTTGAGAGAGAGTTCGCAATGAAGATTTCCCCGTTCTGGAACTCACTCCTCCCACTTGGTCTGTTGGAGCCTGAATACATTGACCTATGGGGCACATTGCAAAGCCTAACTATTTTCCCAGGATTTTTCTGAATGAATGACTTGAGTAGGTAGAGAGAAGAACGTTTCATTTGTACAGTACGTGGAGGCTTTTAATTAATAATGTTCCCATTTGAATGCCTATTGTATTTTTAAACATGCTTTGTACATACGCCTAGAGCATCGGATAACTGCAGGGTTGTGGGTTTTTTTCCAATTAAAAACCAAAAAAACCCCACAACAATGTGGCATTGCTGCAATGTGGCACCAATCTCCTTTCCATGATAGCTTTACAAAGTGTCTAGCACAGTGGCCCCTGATCTGGACCATGACTTCTAGATACCAGCACCTAGCTAGCACCATCCAAATGATGGCAGGTCTCAAGGAGATGAAGCTTCACATTAGTTGGAGAGTTTGGCACTGCTGATCATCACTATAGAGTTTAGCATGTTCTATGTACAGTTAGTAACATTAGAGAAGTGCCTTCTGCCTTTCTGGATTTGGAGCTCTTGAGAGATTGGGTCCTTCCTTGGATATGTTGGGAATTTCCTAATTTTTGGAACAAAAGAATCGGCCTGGTGAGTCTTCTCATGGCAGAAGGGTTTTGTTTGTTGAAAAGAAAGGTCTTAGTGGGAAGTGAAGTTGGTACTGGTTCCTACAGTTTGAGTAAGCTTTTTTTTTTTTTTTTTAATAAACACAAAACCTTTCTTGCTAAAAAGATAGTGAGTTGTGATACCACAAATTTGCAATTTTCTGTCTGCTTTGTTCCCTCCCTAAACACTCTGGAATAGCCTGAAAACAAACCTTTTAATTTTTCATTTTAAAATGTCTCAGAATTTCAAAATTTCCTACAGAGATGTTTATTTAGCTGTTTGGTCCAGCTGCTGGTCTATGGGTCAAATCTGACTCAGGGAAATGCTTCTATATGGTCCAGTTCTTTTTCCCTGTGGGAGGTGTAGGCAGCTTTACTAACAGTACGTGCTTCTGAAACTGTGAGTACATCCTTTTGTGCTTCGTCACCACACCTGGCCTGGATACATCAATGCAGAAGGGGTCACCTTCTCTTGTGGGTTTGTGTGTGTGGAACAGGCACAGAGCAGATGGCCGCACCCTATCAGCACAACCGTGGGAGACATTTTTCTGATTTCAGTTTGCTGATTATTTCTTTTTTTTTTTTTTTTTTTAATTTACAACTGGACCAGTGACAAATATTTTGAGAAGACAGATGAGGGCGCTGCCAGCAAACTGGAGTACTACTGCACAACTCATTGTATTTAAGCTGTTTTCTTGATGAAGAGAGTTGTTGTGCAAAGACAAGTATCCAACAGGCTTTTTCCACACACTGCATTTGTCCTTGTTGTTTTAGTTCTCTTTTTGTTTTGCTGCTGTTTCTTTCAATTACAGGAGAAAACCACCACCCTTCCTGAAAGCCTTAAGAAACCCCTCCTGCCACCTCCGCTTTTTCATTCCTTTTCACTGAGTAGGCTGCCAAAATTGATTTTTGATTAGTTACTGCAATGTACAGTCCCTTTCTCAATTGCCATGTGGCCTTCCCTCCCATGATCAGGCAAGCAAGGGGCAAAGGACCAGGTGAACTCAAACCTGTCTCCAGAATCTTAATGCAGAGCTCCTTTGAGAAACACCGTGGACAACCACACTGTTTTTCTTTCTCTCTGAAAACCCTGTAAGAATCTTACACTTAAATCAGGTATTGTACAAGCTTCCTTATGTAGCTCTGTCAATGCACCACAACCCTGACCTACAGTACCCTTCTATCTCTATCTCCCTCAGGAAAGACAGCATGGTTTGTACTGAACTGTGAGAAGAGCTCAAATTTGTACAAATTCTGCCCTTACATGAGGATGCGCAAAGGTCAGTTACAAGGAGAGGGCTGGATTTAGCTTTAAACCAAGCTAAAACGCCACTTTCCAGAAGAAAAGTGCTGATGAGATGCATTATTCCACTGAGTAATCTACTGCAGGTACAATGACCAGCATCTTATTCTATTTCTGTATTATTATTTAGATGATGCATGTTCTTCAGAATTAAAGGCCCTTCATTTTCCATTGCTTTTGCAGTCCATGGAATCACAAGAATATTTTGACTTGGAAAAAAAATTACTTTGCAGCGTGAATGATGGCAAGTGCAAAAATTGTATGAGAGAAATAAACATTTTTAGATCTAAAAGCCCTTTCTATATAAAAATTAAAATGTGTTTAAAAAATGATTCACAACAAACTGCTCTCAGGCAATTAAGATTTATATCCAAAGGAATGAGGTACAATCACATATTTGAAGTATCCAACACTTTGTATAGTTGTTCAGCTATGCTTCCTGCTTCTGGCGATGAGGTGCCACCAAGCAAAAGAATAGTTTATTGCAATTGTCTTTCCCTTAAGGATCCCCCTTTCAAACCACTTATCTGAATACATGTTATGGTGGAGAGTGTTATGACTGAATCTATTTTGCAATTAGAAATTTGTACAGTCTGAGAGATGTGATGGGCCACTCCTGCTCTTCTCTGATTATGTTGAGTGTGAAGAGCTCTAGGAGACAGCCTTACAACACCACTAAGAAAGAACTGAAGGAATTGCTGACTCTAGAGTCTGCAGCATGCAGACAACACCATGTAGAGTCCTCTCTGCAAAATTAACCACACAGCTAGTGATAACCTAGTACAGACAGATACCAAACTCCCAACACTAGAAAAATACAAGTGATAATGGTGGGAAATGTTTACAATAGCTTACCATGGGTGTTTGTCACAATGAACTGCAGATCGTTTTTCTCCAGCTAAGCTGGACTGTAGTTTTAGTGTTCTCAGTTCCACAGTACCCATGGCTATTCAGATAGCAACCGTGGCTTGATGTGTCCATTTCCATCTCATCTGGCTGTGAGGTGGCTAGATCTGTATCATATTGCTATGAGCTGCACAAATGCTGCTTCCAGATTCAGCTGCTGCAAAATATTTTACATGAGTCTGAACAAAGAGATTCCAGCTGGTCCAGGCTGAAGCAACATGTTTGCTTCCTTCTCCCTTTCATCTCTAAGCTCATTCATGCTGAGAGCGGATATAATTGCTCTCCATAAATACATTCAGGTTAGGCACTAAAGCGAGAGAAAAGATACTTAAGCAAATGGACAATGATGACACAAGGACAAATGATTACTAATGAGCAATGAATAAATTCAACCCATAAATTAAAGTTTCTGATTATCAGAAGACTGAAGTTCTGAAACACCTTTCCACTAAAAGTAGGAAGAAAAAAATGGAATTTTCATGTGAAGCTTAATAAATATATAGACTCTGAGATATAGTTGCTTACAACAGCAGGCGAATGGATTTGTAATCTAGGAGATCCACTCCTATGCAAACAGTGAACACAAAATCTAAATCACTGCCTGGACTTTATATTAGTCTTCTGTTTTATTTTTATTCCAGGCCCTTTGGAATCTGACTTTTGTACTTTCAACCAAAGTACACATATCACAGTCGTCATTCTATTCCAAACTACCTCCATTTGTCTTCAGTCTTTGCAAAATGGACAACTAGCTACTGCCTTGCATGGTAAATACTAGGCATGGTACATAAGAGCACTAAAGTCTATTTTGGGAATTGGTTATAGTATTAACCATTTTTTTTTAACTAGGCTGAACCCTCCCTGATGCAATCTTCTTCCTACTTGTCACCCATGCTTATGAGTTGGATGTAATTTCTGACCCAGGCCTCTCATTAGGTCCTCGTGCTTCAGCTCTGTTTAAACTTTACCAGTTGTCTCCCATTCCACAAAGCTAAAGCTCCTGTACTCATTATATGTTGTGCTAAATGCTGAAATGTCTTTTTTTTCCTGTTTGGTGAGTGCGGTTTTAACCTATTGCCATCCATCCATCATGCTGCTGCAGGAAACATCTTCTTAGCCAACTGCCTGACCACATCACTCTTCTCAGGAATCCCTCAACTGCATTTCCCTTTTTTATCAGCCGATACAAGATTTTGCTTTTACTTTCAAAGATACTCATAAACTGGTTTTACCCACCTACTGCATCTTATTCAGCCCCTAGACATGACCTCCTCCTTGCATCCACCCATGCAGTGAGCCCCTACACCCACCTACTTGCTTGATTTTCAGTTCCGTTTATGTTCTGTTCCAGCCATCATCTCCCGGTAACAACTCTCTGGTAACATCAAGTAATCTCATTATCCTCCTGCAAAATGCTGATGTAAACTCTTCTGTCATAATACCTACAAAAAAATTCACCACAATTGCTAAGTTGTAGTTCTATGATTATTGTTTATTATGATGAACAATAGGATTCGACTGTTTCTTTGTACCTCCTCCTATCTTGTCACATACATACTTTGTAAGTGGTCCAGGGACGTGACTGGCCTCTTAATCTCTATTTATACAGGAGTTAGTTCAGTGGTATTCTGGCTCTTGACAAAGGCCTATGCTGATGCTGAACAGTAACAACAGAAAAAAGAACACTGTTACATCAGAAACACCGTTCTTTTGTTCCACCTACTGACATTCCCTTTCCAACAGTGAATCCAGTTCAGAGGCTTCTGGTCTTTATTTTTTATACTGTTAGTGAAACTGGCCCTTTGGGAATACCTCTGCTTTGCTGACACTCCTCATAATGTTTTTTTTCCTCTGGAAGAGAACTATCAATATATTGGATGAAGAACTAGGATATTTTTATTGTGAAGACCACGGAGGTGAGGTCAGGTCATCCATAGAGCAAACTGAACGCGTCCTACTGTGTTTGTAGTGAATGTAAAACAGAAAGGGAACCAGTGGAGCCATGGTCTATTCCCAGGTCTCTTGTCCTCCTCTTGGGGCTACTTTGCTGGTGAGGGCAAACCTCTTCACTTTTTCGGGAGTCCGTTTCCATTTGTGTTTTGATTGTCTTTCAGATTTCAGCTAAAAGCTTCCTAGGGAAGGGGCAGCCTCTAACACTGTGTTTTGAAGTCCCCAGCACAAACATTTTAAGTGCTACTGAGACCTCTTGCACCACATCTTTGATATAACCCAGCTAACATAATTAGACCCAGAAAAGTGACCACTCAAAAACTCCCTCTTGCTAAGCGGGAAACTGTGCCTGCATTTGGGAAAGGCAGATGTATCACAGAGCTAGGAGTCAGCAGCTCCCACAGACATGGTGGGAAAGGGCAGAGAGCAGTCAGCAGGGCCTTAGAGGGGACAGAAGGAAGGATCTTCTGGGGCCTGGACAGAATTAACTGCAACTCAAAGTCCCCAAGTCAACTATAACGGGGCACAGAAGCAAGGACCTGCCTGCAAGGATTCTGTAGGCAGGGACAGAGCTGTATACGACTCATTTTTATTTCAGTTCTAACCTAGCTACTTTGTGTTTCCTCTCTTCAAAAGGTTACGCTTCTCATTTGTGCTCTACACAACCTGGCTTTCTGAATTTAAAGTCTCCCAGTCTTCTCCAGGGAGCTTACTCTAAGAGGTCTAGAAGGCCGCTCCACCGCAAAGCTCTGGCCAAACCAGAGTCATGTCACAACTCCACAGTACAAAATCCTTAATCTAACATTTTTCTTGCTTTCCATATGGCATAGTAAGAAGGAAGAAGTGGAAAACATATTAAATATAACAGGGTCTTGGTAATACTGTACGCCACAGACCAAAAGCACTTTAGTGCCATAATGACTACATTCACAGAGAACAAGTTCAATGAGAAACTGCAGGCACGTGCCAACCAATTCACCAGAAGAAGTTTGCCAGTCTGCCAACACGGTTCAGAGACTTCTCCTGAGCTCTTTTCCTTCCCCGTGATAGCCCTTAGGTAAATGTTTGCAGGAAATTCAAATACTTGTGAGCTGGCGGAGTTGCTGCTTCACAAGCCCTAACAAACGTAAACACTTCTGTTTCAGCACATCTGCCATTGCAATACCTACAGCTTTTCCAGAACCAAAGGATTAACTTTATTGTGCATTTGCTCAGCAGATCTGGTAACACAATATTGTACTTCTAAGCAGACAGATTACTCACAAGTTTCTGGATGCTACATCTTTAGAAACTCACTCTACTTAAAGATAAGTGTTGAATCTTGTAATCCCAGAAACATCTAACTGATGTAAAAAACAGTTATACCAAGGGCCAGATGGATGCTATTTTTCCTCAGGTTATTTGGATATTCCAAAAGTAATGGTTTTATTATTATTTTTTGCACTTTAATATTAAACAGATGCAGCTTGTTTGTAAAGACTGCTGTGAGCCATTTTTTCCTTAGATTTATAAAATAAAACAATAAAGGATTTAAGGAGTTAGAAATTTGTTTTGTATTACTTTATCATAAAAGGAAAAGAGAGACATTATATCAATATAGATAATTACATGATTTTTAGATGATACATGTATTAAAGAGCCTTTTATAAACCTGTATAGAGAATGTCATTCAACACTTCCAGAAACCAGGAGTCATGCCATGGACATCAAGTTATTTTATTTTTGGTAAGAGTAGACTCAAATCTAGAAAAAGCATATTTGTGTACGTGTGTCTGTGTGTGCAGCTGAGCGCATCAGACACACTTTGTTAAATACTAAGACACTTACAGAAGCATTTTCCTGGAAAGTCAGGTGCCATCTTATTTTCTGGTTTATTTTTCAGGATGGCTATCATCCTCTCCCAGTCTAGAGACTAATCATGACAAGTGCTGAGTTCTCACAATTTCCACCTGACCCCATGGCAGCTGAGAGCTCAGCGCTGCTGTACTAGCAAGGCCTAAAGAGACTAAAAATAAACATGCATTTATATTGAAGGAAGCAAAACGTGATTGACAACCCTCAGAGCAATTTGCTTGCTCATCATTTAGGAAGCTTCTCCCATAACCCTGGTCTCCACATTCGGTTGACCTGTTCTGTGGAGTGTTTCACCCTTTGACCTAAGAAGAACCTGAGCCTCCAAGTGACTTTATTTAAACAAAATGTGTACCGTATATGAGTGATTTCTTTGCACTTTATAGACATGAGACAGTCTAATTGCAAAAGCTTGGAGAGGAACTGTCTCCCTGAAGTAGATGTACAATGAGGATGTCCACTCGGCTAAATGTGTTCCTTTCCTCACCACCAGGAGAAACTGGCCAAACTGATGAGCTATTTAAGTGTTTTGTGAATAGGCATCCTTGAAATGTGAAATATTTAATTAAAAGGAGTATTGTTATTGCTGCCGACTATTAATTTCACTCTGCCTCCAGTTACTTTCTTTTATTAGAATGTGAGGATCTCTTCTCAATCAGATTATAAAGCATCTTGCGTTATAAAACCTTAGGTTTAGATGGTGATAATTTTTTGAAACATTCATTTTGTCTGGGCTGATAATTGCTATGCTGAGTTCTCATTCAAAAGCAATACTATTATAATTGCTGTGAAAATTCAAACATGAAGATTTCAAACACTATCGAGTGAATGACAAAAGTACAGTTTCCAAACTATAAAAACACATTTTGACCTTAGTTCTTACAAGAACTCTGCAGCCAACATGGAACAGATCCATTCCATTTTAGTGTGGAAATAATCTTAACTGAGGAAGTCACACTTAGTCTTGCTGTGGAGGAAACTGGTTTTATTTGACTGAGTTCTGAGAGTTTAAAAATCCAACCTCTAAGCCTGTTAGGTACACACTTTAAATACACTTTAGAGTCAATGTTACTAACGTGCTGAGCATCCTTCCTTCCCAGAGGCTTTAAGAGGATTGAGGCTGCTGAGTACTTCTCAGAAGTTTCCACTGCCTTGCAGAATTGCGCCCACAGGAGCAGTGGACTACAGGTGTGGGTAGACTTTACTTCGCTGTGCCATCACTGACTAGTCCTAACACTGGCTGGCCTGAACTTCCAAGTCTAGGAATAAAAAGAGGTTCTGTATTCAGATGTTGCCATGTGATTTTTAGAACAGTACCATAACACCGCCCCTCGCTATTTTTTATAGAACAGAGTGTCTCTGTCTCCACGTTCCTCAGACAATTTGAAATTCCTTTATCATTTCTCTCTTCTACCTTTTCAAAATGTTTCCCTGTGATGAAAACCTAATTGAAGCAAAAATCTGCAGTTCTGTATGCAGACACTTCATTGACTCAGTAGGGATTAATAGTTAGACATCCTTCTAAACTAATTGAAGATACAGTCAAGCTGAGTGGTCCAGATCTGAGCTTTTCTAGACCAACCTCAATATTAACACCTCTATAATGAGTATGTAGACAGTTCATAATCTGCATCTATGTGATCATATATAATTTAGTTTGACAGGAGTTTGCTTCAGGCAGTATGACAAAACCCCAGTTACATATATACAAAATAGGAATCAGTCAAGATGACTCTGAGCGTCACAATTGCCCGATGACATGGCTTTGGGCAGGGGACCAAAGCAGACTTTGTGGATAATCACCAGCGTCACCCTGGAAGTACCAACACTGTGCTACTATCCGCAAAATGATCACCTCCTGTCCTGCCAGGGGACTGCTGAAGATACCAGCCTCATTCACTGCAAGGAAGAACACAGTAAAGACCAGCCAGTTGCATACAATACAGGAGTCTTGGGTTGGGGTACAATCCTTGCTTTTTCAAAAATGTCAGCTGTGAACTTAAATATGAGACTCAGTCCACCTACATTCTGCATGCAACAAGGGAACAATAGCCCTTCCTGCTCTTCAGGTGTTGGGCAAGATAACCACGCACACGGGGGTGGCATTTGGGGGTGTATTCATCATGTGACCGTTGAAGCCTAAAGTCAAGAGCACGAGTGAGTGTGCTGTCTGCTGGACCCTTGTTGCCCATGCAGTCAGACAAGAGGATTTATCCTTGCTGCATCAGAAGAACTGACCAGCCAACATAAGTGCACTCCCAACATTAGTGTCTCAATGGGTATTTAAAGTTAATTGAGATGAAGCTAGGCCATCTGCCAGGCATCATTATGAAACCTCTCCATCAACTGTGCAGGGAGCCAAGGTCCTGTACATCTCCATAGGAAATACCTCAAGAGGTCTCTTTAAGTTTGGTAGATAACACTAAAGGTGATCCTTACAGACTTTGGTGAGGTAGGCTCTATGAATACCGCAGAGAGAGGTTCTCAACTGCTCTAAAAAATGCCAAGCACTTTATTTTACTTTAATGTTCCATCATTTTGCACTTTTCCTGTGGCTATATTTGGCAGAGTTTTTCTACTGATTCTCTGGACTAGTTGTCCTCTCTCTTTGGTGAAATTATTAGTCAGACTACAGACCCAGTTCTGCATTATTATTTCAGTTTTGCATGTAGTAATCATACTAATAAATATTTTCTATTCCAGTGGCATTTAACCACAACCAAGATGGAAACTTAATGTGCCCAGCTGGGACCACAGTGACTTACCATTAGTTTTATAAAAGTACCCAATAAAGATCTGAATCTTTTTTGCACAGTTGGGTTTTTCCCTTTGGGGGGAAAAAAAAATAAATCAATCTTTGTGTCAAAAAATGCGGACAATGAAAACAGATGTCAGCATTTACTTTTCTGGTCATGCAGTTGGGAAAAGTGCTCCAAGAAACAGTGCTCTTCAAGAAAAAATTAAAATTATAATTATAATAAACTCCTGTTGAAAAACCCTGTTCATCTAGTTCATTTTTTGGATGATTATTAAGCCTTTTTTTCCCCCATTATCTTGAACTCCAGACAGACTCAGGCTAAGGCGCTAGGGTTTTCCATGACACAACAAAATCTGTAGTGATAACTGACACCAAGGATAGTGTCCACGGAGTGCCCACAGAAGCAGAATAAAAATCCAAACTACTGCTGAGAAATACAAATACTGCAACAGCCAAAGCTTTATGCTGGCTTGAAGGATCTACCTGGTGAAAAGCATCTGCTTTAAGTACTTCTATGGCCTCTTTACCATAATATCTCAAAACCTCGCACCTTCTAAATGATCCCATCCTCAGAGAGGCACTATTATCTCAATTTTACACAAGGGGAGTTGAGGCAAACACTAATATTAAAGACTTTATCACCAAGGTATTTAGATACTTATATCCTCATTGCTTTCAATGGGAAGTTAGGAAACAGTGCCTTCAGATTTTCTAGGTCTGCGTGACTCTCTGGAGGCCACAAGGCATTTATGTAGCAAAACAGGGCAGAATTTCAGCAGGAAATTTATCCAAATTTAGTTTTAACTCTAGTCTTCCAACTGCTGGTTAATACACAATAAACTAGATCATCTTTCTTCGGTTTCACGTCATCCTTATTTCCTAACCCTACCCTACCTCTCTACCCAGGTATGAATGGTGCAATAGCAAAAATGCTCTTCATATCTCTTTGCAGGCTATGGGCACCTGTGACATCAATGCTGTCACATGTGTTGTTGCTTTATAAAAGAGTTCAACATAAATTGCTAAGTCTGTTCATCATTTTTCGTATTAACCGAACAGCTTGTTGGACACAATTGGTAAGAACACAGAGCACGCTGAATTTTATTAGAGAAAGTAGTTGCCATCCTGTAACATTTTAAAGGTTTAAAATAGATACATGAATTCACACTAACTTCTTTGTCATGATATCACTTGGGAAGAATGTCCATAGTGTATTTTCCATCTTCTCCAACTCAGTGTTGAATCTATTTGTATTCTGCTTTTGTTCTGTATAACATATGCAATAAAGAGATTTATGCAGCCAACGTTTAAATGATTATAATAACTATTGTAACAGTAAAATTAGTACATGTAATAATGACAAGTTGAATGAATGTACAGTTTGCATACAGTACTTTAATTCCATAATCTCACATGCTTAAGCTTTTGGATGGACAAGGAGGCGGATTACTTATGTTAACAGTCTTTACCCTTTTTTGATATGCCGCTCTTCTAAGTTTACCAGCAGAATACTGAATTTCAAAGGCTTACTCTTCCTCCTTACCTCTGTTGGTCCTCTTAGGAGACCATGAACTTCCAGGTGTCTGTAGACCCCAGACTGAAAACTATTAATTTATGCTTAAAATTAAGCAGTGTTTGGAGGTTTGTTGAATCAGCAAATACAGGCATACGTTAGTTATTTGATGAAATTCATAATAATTTTTCTTAATAACTTCTTTGATGAGTGTAAATTTATTATTTGGCTCTATTTCAGTTCAGTACTCTTTGCTTGGGTAATGTGTGCTTTGAGATTATTTTCATTTTACCACACTGGTAATGTGCACTAATCATGTTTTATCTTGTTGTAAGTAAATAGCTAGGGTATTGCACAGAACTGTTTGATCAGTATAGCATGATTTAAGAGAATGGTTATGCCTTTATTTGTCTGATAATCCTACTTAACATCTGTATGAATCATTATAGTAAGGTGCATGTTAATAATAGTTTCCACATATACATTTATATATATGAAACCTAAAATATTTGCTGCCTTTTATTTCAGTAGATTTAAAGTGTTACTGTATTTTCCATCAAAGCAAAACCCTTTGAAAATACTTCACACATCATATGTGTTTTCTCCCTCCATTCACTTCTATCTTGCTTTATGAGTGATATCTACCTCTATCACATGACTTGAAAACCATGACCTTCTGGTCTTTAAACCCTCACGTGATAGAAAGGCCACATTTTTAAGCTTCCTCCTGACATTATCAGTAAGGAAAGCTCTGGAGTATAGGAAGACATCTCAAAAACAGCTAATCATCAGACCCATTACAAATCTCATGAGGCAACAGACCAAGCAGTCTCTTTGCACACATAATGAATGTATGGGCTGTCTACCAGTGGATTTCCAGCATCCTGGCTGTGTCCCTTTTAAAACTGGGGGGCACTGGGGGAGGGAGGCGGTCGTGCCTTAAGAGAACATTGCATAATCCCATCCAAATGAGCTTCCATAATCTTTTCTTTCCTTCATCATTTCTCTATCTTTGATCTTCCATAGATTCCCCAGACAAACTTGACCCTCATGTTGATATAACTGCTCCTTCCTTATGGCTTGCTGAAATGCAAACTTTTATTTTGCAACAGGCCAGTCAGAATTTGGTTTGCCAGGCTTTACATGGAAATAGGCACTTAAACCCTATGATTTCTTCCTTCCCCTCTTTGCTCTGTCATGAGTTAAAATGTCTCACACATTATTTCTAGTCAAGAGCCACCAGACAGAGTAGAGAAAAATTCAAGTACAAGTCCTGGAGCACCCCGTTTGGACAAAACATGCCATCCACCACAGTGATTTGGATTGCTCCTCGGGAAATCCAGTATTTCACCCCTGAAAATCATTCAGCAACATCCCTGGGGCCCCTCCCTCTTGACTTTGATACAGACCTACTGAAAAAAGAGACCATGTTTTAAAAGATCTCAGTTCTTAGTTAAGTCCATAGAGGTACATTTCAGTCCAAAATCCTGACCATAGAAGCTAAAAGAATTTTATCTATTGAGTTATGTGGGATAGGATTTTATCTTAGATAATCTAGTGCACAGAAACTCTCTCAAAATCTGGGGCATTTCATCTACCCGCTGGAGTTTACTTTGCAATCTTGCCCACTACTGACAGCAGAGATTGAAAATTTTGCTAGTCACAATAGAAAACACATATTTCACACCCATTATATTAGAACATATTAGCAAATAACTGATAGGAACATTAGATAACTGATAATATCAGCTGGTGCTTGCATAGTACAAAGCTTTTCATCCACTCAAAGAGGCTTCAAGAAAGACGTAGGCCATGATCAAAGAACCTGGCCAGAGCGATCCGCTCAAAGAAATATGTCCAAGCCACTACCGGAAAAGGTACTCCCTTGTAAAAGCAACTTGTTTTAATTCCCATACCTACTTACCAAATTTGAAATATTTCATAACAGGTCAGGGAAAGGCATTAACAAATCCAACCTCTTGTGTATTTCAATTTCTAAAATAACCCCAACAACAAAAAGAAAATAGGTTTAAAATAATAACCTTCCCATGAAACAGGATTTGGTTCAAATTTCAACATGTAAGTTCAGATTTTCACTATTACTCCTTGCGCATATAATGTGTTTATAATATATTCTTTTACGATGAAGCTCATATGTGTAGTGAGCACATATAATAAGTACGTGCATTGGGATAAACCTGAATGTAAATCATTAAATGGTCAGTAGTACTGTTGATGATCTTTAATACTAAAGATTCACTGTGTAGTTTATCATTGAAATACCCCAGTCTTGTCAGCCTAAACCTGATCTCAGCTGTATGAATGTCACTCTATTGGGAGCAGAGTAAAAAAATTTCTACTTTAATGACATAAAAAGCCAGCCCCTCTTAATTTCCAGACATTTGAAAAGAGATATCAAGCCATGCATCAGATAACAAAGAGTTTCTCTTTCACAGCTGAAGGCCAAAAGTTTCAAGCTCTTGAGAACATCTTAGATTAATAGATCTAACTCCTAGGTGATGTACAAGCCACGTTTCCACCACAAATATTACTGTAAAAATTGTATCAGAAACTAAAGATAGTTTGACTACAGACTGGAATTTACCTACGTGAAGCCATCTAAAAAGGTCAATTCATATCCATGATAGTAGGTGATATCTACACCCTGTAATGCAGTGGGGTCATTCCTGAACAGCATTCCTTATCTGCTTTTCCAGAGAAACTCCTAAGATACTGGTCACATTTTCTTCCTCTGTGTACTTCTCACATTTTAAAGCACGCCTTCGTCAGTTCCATTATTATTTACAATTCAGCTCAACTGAACATAACTGGTTTTCTCCTACTTAATGATGCACTGAGTAGAAAGCAATATTCACAATCCTTTTCAATCACATCAGGAATATTATTATTTTCTGAGTTTTATTAATTTTAATAAAACCTTTTATTAATTTTAATAGAACCTTTAGAATAATTTTAGTTTAATTTCTTTTCCGTGTTTAATCAAGGCACTATTTACAATGAAGTGAACCAAATAAGAATCAAATTATTTTCTCAGGCCTGTGTACAGTACCACAGTGATATCAAATCATCTGTGAAAAACTTCCACTAGCTCTATCCAGATGTTCAGCATCTATACAACAGATGATTTTGTGGGAGTTGGTGAGTGAAATCCTGACTCTATCGACCTCAACAAGAAAGAATTTTACTCAATACTACTAAATGAGAAGGGTGAATATTAAAAACTTATTTACTGATATGTATTTAAAACTTTCAAATAAATGGATAAATTGCACCTCTTCTCTGTTTAAATGACCCAGTCAATATTGATTGCAACCGTTTAATAAGTATCATATGTTGATGGATATTATTAAAGCCATGTCTGCCTGCAAAGCCATTGAATTGTTCATGTATCCCAGCCAAATTAGTTTAATTTGTCTTAACATTACTTCTTAAATATTTTTAAATAAATATTTTAATATCTTGAAAGAGACATTCAAAAAAGCAGAAAAGAAATTAAGAGGTTTTTCTATCACATTGATAACTAGGTGATTGTTCACTGGTACATCCTATTTCTTCCATAGCCTGTGCCAATTCAGAATAGTTAGCTGCATTATTTTTTCCTATGCAGATGATGCTGTTTTTCAACAAACTAAATGAAAACTCCTTTATCTGCATTGACATAGCAAGCAATTGCTAAGAGAATAGCTTTCTTGTTTGGCTCATACCGCCCTGGGACTGGGGAGATGACACTTGTGATCTTTCTCATTTACTGATTATAAAGCCTGATAAGAAAAGAGAAAAACCTTTTAATGAGGTGAAACCACAATCCCTTCTTGAGCTACTGGGTAATTTAACTTACATTGCTCGCAGATAGATCTATACGTTTTTTTCCTTTAGGATGGGAATTCCATATAAACACCAACTAGACTAAATAGACAGAATTGCAAGTTGATTACATGATTTGAAAAGAGTTTCTAAGCAGTATTTACAGGATAACCTTGCTGTCTAACAAACATTTATTCAGAAGAAAAAGCGGTGTAGGGAATAGACAGACATGCAGATTAGAGATAATCATTAAGTTAGTAAAAGATATCACTTAGGAAAAGCGTATCAAATGAAGAGATCGGTTTGAACAACAATGGTAAAAAACAAACAAACAAGAAAAGACTCAAGATACGAAAGAGAGTTTTGTCCAGGAAGGTATTTTTGATAATGAGGTAGATCAGCAAAGGAGTGAACAAAGGGGATCCAAGATGACACGAGAAGAGAGGAACTCTGCTAATGACAGCAGAGGACACAGTCGAGGACTGTGAAGGGAAGAAAGAGATGTTGCAGTGCTGGAGTTAGGTAAAACTAAGGGACAGCTCTCTGAGGACAGCTGAGACCAAAAATGTCTGCATTTTTAGGAGAAAGAGCCAGAAAAGAAGGCTAATTAAAATGGTGGTAAGATGAGAACAGGGGCAAGAAAACAGAGACATGAAAGAAGAGTAAATACTTCAAGAATATCTGAGGTATCTACCAAATGAAAGAAGTCAACAAGCCACAATGATGGTCACAAAGAAGGAAAGATATCAAGAGGGAATCAGAAAAGATGGACATCAGCGGATATTGTTTTCTTTGAAGAGGATGGCAAAATCCTCCTTGGAGATCAAAGGAAGCACAAAGGAAGTGAAAAGATTTCTTGACTGAGTGTCATCCTTAGCTCACATACACACTTGTCTAGAAAATAACTAGAAAATAAGTGAGTTTCTTAGTCTTACATAATATCTCAGATAAGTATAAGCAGAATGTCAGCTCAGAGAACAGCCTGTAGACGGCAAGAATATCTAACAATATATTTCTTAAAACTCCTATACAACAGCAAAAGAAACTTCCTTAGGATACCAAAGAAGGTCAGTTTGCACACACTTTGGGAAATAATTACATGAAGTGTTATTTGAGAAGAACTTTTACATTGGATCAAAGTTGAAAAGGAAGAAGATTAATTGTTTATATGAGTAAGTTTGAGACTCTCTGTGCTGACTTTACAGATATCTGAGATCAAATAAGGGGTTTCATTTTTGTAACAGTTTTATCTGGATTTTTAATGAAGCCACAATCCTGTGTCTTGCTGCTAATTCATTTTCACACAGCATAAATGTATGATTTCATCAAAAGGACAATCTATACCTGGAAAAAAAGTTATCTTTAAGTTTAAAAGGTCTCTGGCAGATTTAGATCATTCCTGAACTAAGAAATCATTATTATGATAACCTACATTGCAACAACTACACGCACGTGCTTTCTCTGCATGGAAATATAACTGAACGATCACAGTGTTCAGAGTGTTGGTATACGAGGTCTACGTACAAGCGTGCTTTCTGCAAGAAGAACGTCTGTAACAGGATTACCTGTGCTACATTTACACCCGAGCCCTGGTAAGACTGAGGATTCATTATGCTAAGTGTCGAAGACATAAAATGCAAAGGTAGAGCTTCTGCCCCAGAGGGCTCAGTGACATTTGGTAACACGGCAAAGGAGAGAGACACAAACTAGAGATGAAATGAAATGTTCAAGGACCTGCAGTGAATCAGAGTCTCCAGGAAGACAGTGGGGATGTGGCAACTTTGGTGCCATTTTCTAATAAGGTGCCAGTGTCTAGGCTGACAAAATTAAAGGACGATCCCCCAGTGTTTCACACAAGTATTCTTTCCTCGCACTGCTTTCCTTTAGCCAAATCCTTCCTCTTTCTCATGTTCAAGTCTCTCCTTTCTCTTTCCTTCTCTCCATCATTGCTTTACTTCCTCTCTTGTACCCTTCACCACTTGGTCCTTGGGCAGGGAAGCAGAAGAGAAAGAGAGAGATATTCTCTTCTTGGAACAAGCTTATGGCTAGTGAGACAATGACTCCAGGACACAGGACAGTACCAAACTCCTGGTCACAAGAACATGTAACGGCATAAACAAACATGGACAATTACACAGCCAATTTGCCATTTGCACAGGCAATTTATTCCCTTATAACGAGAGTGATTATTTGTATGAAGTAGGTGCTCTATTATAGGAATGTAATTTAGAAAATCAGAACTGCAGTGATTTGTTTATTTAGTCTCCTTTAAAAAAATTGTGTCAGCTTTCGTATACATTCATGACACTTTTCTTACATTGCCAACCATCAGTAAAGTTAGTGATTGTCATTAGCAAAAGAATCAAACATTGACTGACAGTAAAAGCCAGTAAAATATTCACTTGTCAGTAAAAATGGCAAGATAATTTAGAACTTTTCATTGCTTTGGCATAAGTTCCTGGACTATTTGAGTACTTTTAATATCAAAGGGTTTTATTTATCATAGCTGAAATCATGGGTTCTATAAAAATTGACACATATGACCATAAACAGAAGTAGTAAGATTCCCAAATTGCCTTGGAAAATGTACTCCAAATTGCACAAGTTAAATAAAAATTAAAAATCTTCATATGTGTGGAAAGACAAAATGCAATTGGATGATGTCGTAGGGTAGCATAAGTTGTTTGAAAAATGTCATTGTTTAAATTGAGTCACTATTTTGAGGAGTGTATTTTTCTCCTCTGTCCTAAATCCGAATATACTCTCTAACATTAAAGCATGGGTTGCACAGGCTTAACTACAGTGGTGATTGCTTCTAGGCATCAGTACCTGTATTCCCCATGACCACCACACAAATTAACAAGGCAAAGTTCATTTTCAACATCACTGTTTGACTCATTACCGCAGCCCTCCTAGTAAGTCAGGTGCTTCGCAGGGGACCTGTAAAACAGCTGCCCTCTGGGTGTCTTGTTCTGGCCGCCTTTCCCATCTGTTTTACCTGTCTCCTCTTCTGAATAATTTATTTCACCATCTCCCTAAGTAGAGCACCTGGCCTAGGGCTAACTCTTTCACCTAAATTATTCAGAGCTGAAAACTCTTTGGTTTATACTGAGATAATGTAATGACTCAACAGGACAAAACCCTTAACTTTGGAGCAACTGTGAATGTTTCTAGGCTCTGTACTCTGTTAGCGGTTTAAAAGGTTGGCTGTGTAAACTACGTACAAAAGCACCACAGAAATCCTTCATCCTCAAACATCTCCTCCAAAGCCCCTTTCAGCAGGTAAAACTTTCCAAAGCAAGGCTGTTATACTGGTTATACCTTGCTGCCTCTCTGCCACATCTCAGTCCCGCGGGAAGCCACAGGACGCCTTCGTGTGTGTGCACCGCAGCTGGCTCGTCCCTAGTCTTTATGCAAGAAAAGCTGCTGTTAAAGCCACTGAAAATTGGCTGCAGGGCTGGACTTCATGCACATCTGTTCTCTTCACAAGTAGGTTTTTGTTCAGAAACACCAAAAGCCACCTCTGTGCAGAGCTCCCGTCCATACTCCACTATCTTTATCTCATGAACTCAACAGTTAAAATAATTCTTCCCAGACCCTGCTCACAATAGCGTGGAGAGCTGCCATATCCCAGCAGAAAGGGGCTGTACAAGGTCTCTGCTTTGGATGGCACAAAGTGAGCAATCTGCTCTCAGACTGAAAACTCAATGGTAATTTTGGGTGAAACTTTGACTACCCCTTGTCTGTATTGACTGTGACTGAGCCAAAGTATCAGCTTTTTTTTAAGCACTTATTCCATTTGTTTTCCCACAATGGCACCACTGGTTTTACCCTTTTAATTAAGCTCAAAAAGCCTATGATCTGCAGTTTTCTCATTTCCTTTGAAAATCTTCTGAAGCTGTTTAGAAGACAGTCAACACAAGGAGAGATCTCCTGTTTTAGAAGATACTGGCTTCAGCAAGTATCTTTATCACTGGAAGAAGTATTGCTTTAAAAAATCATGGTATCAAGGGCATAATGTGAGATTCCAGACCAAGGGATATCTTGAGGCCTTCCTCACTTCAGGTTCTTTGGGTGAGAATGATATATTGTCCTTGGTGAGAAAAAGAATGAATAGAATCTTCATAAATGAAGGGACAGTTTTTAAGGAGGCTGTTTCCATATGGCCTTGCAGAAAAAAATGAAAAGGTTAATTAGTGCAATCTCTGTCTGAGTTACTCTGGATTTATCTCTGTCACAAAGACAAGCATGGAAAAAAAGAAAGAATTATTAAAGTGAAATCAGTTTTGAAAAATCAGTGTCTTGACATTTCTTCTGCAGTCAAGAAAGCCCAAATATTTTGCACATTCATTTACATGGACCAGCATAGACGGTTCACAGAATAACAAGAAAATATAGTAATCTTTATCAGATCATACCCCGACAAAGCTACAATTAATTTCAGTCGGATTTTTGTCTGCATAAATACCAAAGAATTTGGCACATTTTGCAGTAACTAGAATTGTCTGTTTACCGCAGGGATATCCGTAATGCCCATCACTGTAGCTCTTCAAGGCACTATATGAACTGTTTCATTTTCCTCTGAGAAGTTTATCAAGTATCAGGTATTTGCTTTTTGCTCCAGCTTCGGGAAATCAGGGTCATGGATTTCAAATGAAGTGCTTTGTACTCTCCAAGGGCAGTGAGAAAACACAATAGTACAGACAAAATCTAATCAAAGTATTTTGGCTTTCTGCCTCCTTTTTATTTTACAATGGGAAAAAAAAATTCAAGGTGCGACTTGAATCCCTTCAGGAGTTCCCTTCCTGTGTACGCTGTCTCTCGCCAGAAACGCGAGACTGACAGAATGATAAAATGCGATGCCAGGTCCTCTTGCCCATTCAAAGACCCTCCCTCAGGTATCAGGTGCCTCGCCTGAGCTTTGAGGTCAACCAGACACCTCCCCTGAGGCTTACCTGGGCTGAAGAATACATCTACCCGAAAATCCGCTCAGGTAGAGCAGCTGTTATCTGAGCTAGGATCAAAGTGCCCCTCTGCACTCCAGAAAAACATCTTCCAAGCTGGTCGTCTTTCTCCATGATTCAAATGAATGTTGAATGAGTCTCTGGGGACAACAGTTGTTGTGCTGAGCAGCTAGCTGTCAGAAATACTTTATCATGAAAGTTCAGTTCCTTTCAAGGCCTTTTATTATTAATAGTCATCGCTGCAGGGGAGCATTAAACACAGACCCTATTTACTGTACAAATTGACATATTATAAACCACAAAAGCCATCCTGGTGCTTTGCTACTTTACCTTGCCTTTCAGCACGCTAACTCTAGGGAATCCTTTAACCTTTGTGTTGCTAGAATACAGAAAGTGAATTTTGGTTTAGCGTGGCCAGGCTGGGCTGCTCAGAGCAGCTAATTTTTTGAGGGTCACTGTCTTGGGGAGCAGGTGGAGAACTGTGATATCTGTAGTATATGTGAGACATTATGCTCCGTAGTGACACTGGGTTCATCTATACGAAAAACCCCAAAGGCATTTATCCCTCTGTGAACCGGCCACAGGATGTCTCCTACAGTAACTCATGTTTTTGCACCAGATTTCCAGTAGCTCCCACAGCTTTCTGCTTCCTGCTGAGGGTATTGCACCTCATGCAAAAGATGGGCATGTTTTCTGAAGGTAACAGCCTGATTTCTTCAGCAATAGCAACTGAGAGAGGTGAGGAAGTAGGAAGTAGCTTCTTACATGGCCTAAGAAAACATGGCGAAATTTCCCAGCTGTGGGAAGAACCCAGTCCTGCTCCAGCCCACCATGGCTGTGGTACCATAGGCAGATGAGACTTTATAAGGCCAGTTTTCAGTGCAATATTGGATTTTAGCAGCCTGGCAGAAAACTCTCAGAAACAAACTCTACTAGGACCAGTAGAAAGAAAACCCAGCAAGACAGCAACAGCCCAGAGGCAGGGCAAGTGATAACCAAAAAATATCAGGTTAAAAAAAGACAGTCTATTGCACTTGGTAGCAGACAGGCCCTTGACTTTGTACTTTCTGTCCTCTGCACTTCGGCATCAATCTGAAAATACATCCAGGCTTCTTGACAAAGCCTTAAAATCATGCTGAGGAGAGACAGCGCTCTCCCACAGGCTAGCGCACAGGCCACTGCAAGCAGCCAGACACGCTGCAAGGGGTGGGTTGGTGGATGTGCCACAAAGTCACGGCAAGTTGCAAAGTCATTGCTCTGCAAGTGGCACCTGAGGAAGCTGCAGCTTAGCAAGTCATGAAGCATCGAGTCATGGTGTGACCACACAGCGAGCTGCAAGGCACGCAGAGGTGACACAGCAGGTCCGGATGCGGTGAGTCAGCAAGGCACAATGTACTTCCTCAGCACGGCATGAAGTCAGCAAGTCACAAGGGTGACTCCATAAGTCTAAAGCAGCTAAAAGCAGTTCTAGATACCAGTATGAATGCAATGCAAGCGTGCCAAAGAGATAGCCCCGTACGGCAGACATTGTGTGGCCTCTGTGGCATCAGAGTGTTCACAGCCCAGTTACCAACAGGGAGAGTGTATCTCTGAAGTCACCCTCACAGTTGTCACAAAATAATGGTGTCAGAAGAGACGTGGGGAATCGGAGGCATGTGACAATTTGGTTGTTCCCGCACTCCCTAAAGTGGTGTCCTCAGAGCAGGCTTGAAGCACAAGTCCGGGGAGGGCGGACAGGCGAACCATCGAGCAGCTGCTCTGCGCAGAGAGGGTGGTGTTCTCTGAGGCTGTTGATCTGGTCTCTCTCATGAATACTGTATATTCAGTGTAAAAAGCCAGACAGCAAGGGGGTGGAATCGGCTGCTTTTTAAAGTACAGAACATGTACTCAGAAAGAGTGTTCAGAAGTGGTTCTTCCAGCCCACACTATGCTAAAGATTGGTGCTTGGTACATTTAAAGTATGAGGAAAAAAATTACACCACTCAAGTACAGAACATAGCTGTGACTTTTTTCAATTAAAGAGTTTCTGACATCCAAAAATGTTAAGTGCTCTTCTGACTAAAGTCCTTAATAGCAACTGAAACTGTTGCAAACTTGAGCCTTTTCTTAGATAGAGAGCATATTGGGGCTCTTCTTGTTACAATAAAAAAAAAAATGCTGTAATTTTGTAACCGGACTTGGACAAACTTCTGAGAAGGACCATACACCAGATTAGATTATTTAGATTTGTTGTGAGAATAGTCAACATGTGTTCCTTTCCCATTCTCTGTCCAATCTTTGTTGTAAAAGTGGACTCATGTTGTGCCAGTTCAGATTAATATTATAACATGAAAGGGCTAGGTTTGTATCATTTTCCATGCTTGTTACATTCACTGTTGTGGGAATAGAGTTATATTCTACCTGAGCCAGTTTTTGTTTTATGGCCAGGATTAATAACACAC
Source organism: Grus americana (assembly GCF_028858705.1). Taxonomy (NCBI): domain Eukaryota; kingdom Metazoa; phylum Chordata; class Aves; order Gruiformes; family Gruidae; genus Grus; species Grus americana. The sequence goes on from NC_072860.1 coordinate 19,565,867, forward strand.
AAATACTTCACAGTCTTAGGTGGATATAGCACCTGCCCCTTGGCATCAAATAGCGTGAGTGCCAAAGTATCTAAAACTTTCTTTCAGGCTGTGAAATAACCTTCAGGTTACTCCAGGAGATCTTGGCATGTTCTCTACACTGACACCTCTTTTGCTCTTTCCTTAACAGGACGTGGCCCGTGAGTTCTTGCTCTGCCAAAATTTCCCCTATGAATGTGTTATGTTTCTTCTATTCAAGCCTATATTCAACTCAATATATTTCCATGACCATCGCTGTCGTTGGAATATAGATATTGTTATGAAGTTTCTCTACACTTTTAATGAAATTACATGGTATTTCCTTCTACTTACAGCTACTCATTGAGCACAACACCTTATTAACATGAAATACTGCTCCATCCCACAGCCATAATTTCAAACATTCCCATAGTTTTCAGGTAGGTGATACTATTTGTAAAATCAATTCTAGATTTTCATTATTATCACACACTACTTTTTAAATCTAATTCTTTGCAAGTGCTAGTACAGTGCAGTTTATTCATTAAAATCAAGACTATTGTTTTATGTATTTTAGATGTAACTTGAACTCAGAAAATGCCTAACTATTTACATTTATATAAGCCCTTGGAAAGCATTTCAAAATAATTTCACAGGAAAACAGTTGATACAATGGTTAGATAACATCAAAGAGTAGGTTGGGAACACAAACCATGATCCTTGTGAAAACTGATTCCTGAAGAACTGGCCAAGTGCATTCTGAGTGCATTTCTTCCTTTTTGCTGAAATATAATGTTTGTTCTCATTCTTCAGGTAGAACCTGGTGAGTCTGTGTTTGCACTTGTTGATCTTTCCCAACATAAATCTCTCCATTGTAGTCATATCAACAATATGTTTTCTTTACTTTAGTAATAAAATTTCTTGTAACGTATGCCCTTTTAAACTCTGCGTGCAGTATTTATCAAGTTATTGAGGTTACAGTTACAGAACATTTCAGTATAATATGGCAAAGGACAATGAAACCTTGCACAGGTGTAAGATCTCTCTGATCTTCTTTTGCCATCAATTAAAAATAGCCTACAGGTGTAAGATCTCTCTGATCTTCTTTTGCCATCTACTAAAAGGAACCTGAAGATTATTGGAATATATCCTACTATGTATGATAATACATCCTAAACCAGAAGACACAGACTGCTCTTATAGCCTCTTTGATGTAATCAGCTAACCATTTTGCGGGAATTATGCCTGGATACATAACCACTCCTATCCTGTGATGGATACTGTAATCTCTTCGACAAACTGTCAGCAAAGCTTGGGACATTAATCTTCATACATGTACCTTTTGATTTAATAACACATTAGGCAAGTTCCTAGGGGAAGGATTCAATATGAGTTCCCCATTTTTAGGAAAAAAAGAAATTATCTGAAAAGCTTGCTCCAAAGTTACACGTTGGTCTGTGTTTCATTTAACCCTTTCATAGCATGGTAATTACTTTGGAAAAGCGTATGTGGGGAAATCACCTCTTGCCCAGGCCTACTTAGGCCTGAACTCCCTGTCACGGGTCTGCCTTCCGATGTGTTATTTTGGAGGATGATGGAAAACCATCATCATCTTTCGGATATATTTTGTTCCTAAATTCCATTGTAAATGTATACAAGTACAGACATGATCCTATCCAAAAGAAGAGAGCCTACCTATATATATATGCATATATACAAGTGAGATACACTGACCAAGAAACACGGAGATGATCCTTACTGACATAGCATAAATCAAGACTGTGTCTAACCCCTGTAACCTCAGCTAAAATTCAAGAGTTTACTATACTCATCACCATTTGGGATGAAATCAGCTGGGATGCATTTGAACAGATGAAGTTTTATTAAGGATCTCACAGATTTAGCCTGATCCCACTAGGTATGAGAAGTTGATTGGGGTTTGCTTCATAACCAAACAGGAGACGAAATCACAAACTTCAATAATTCCTATTTGAGTCACATACCAAAGAATCAAAATGCACCTCCAGGCATGAGCAGGAAGTGCTTCTGGTAAAAATATTGACCAGTCTATATCAGGGATTTAGAATCTCTTATGCAAATAATGAAAATTCTTCCAGTTGGGTGGAGAGCTACCTTTCCAAGTCAAAACATGAAAGTACCACAACAAAGTAATTACTCATATTTTGATAGTGCCAACAATGCAGCTGGCATTGCAAAAACAGATAGGTCCTACATGAAGATCTTACCATCTCAGAAGAAAATCGAATTGTGAGGGAGATGAATTTACTATCTAGTGCTTCACAAGTAACCAATAAAGACCAAATATACCACCGTGAAAAGCTGGTTGTGTACCCAGTAACACAGTAATAGATATTTATCTCAAATAACCCATTTAATTATTTAGTCTTTTTAATCTCGACAGAAAGTGTATGTCCATGCACATTTCATAAAATATGCAGAATGCACTAATGGTCTAAAAATATTTTAAAAATAATCATCCACTTCTGCTTTTTGAAAATTAAATATGAAACTTGGAATGTGAAACAAACAAACAAGACAATTTAGGAAAGATTAAAAGCAATTGTTCCGTTACCTTGGCAACACAATCTAGGTGCAGCCAATCAGCAAAGTTGATGTATTGTTTTGACATACACGCACATATTTCTAACATAAATAGCAACAGAGACTTAATAACAATAGGTTTTAAAACTAGGAACTGATGTCATTTTAAATGTGTCAGTCAAAGAGAACCTATGAAAGTGTTTCTTCTATCAAACTGACATTAAGTATATGCTGGAATGGCTTTATAAGAGATAGCAGACTTCTGACAGGTCATACAGGAGATGCAAAATCTGTAATTACATTCTAGTTTCTTGGATTGTGTCCTTTACTATGTCTCAAAAACTTTTAGAAGAAAATAAAACTTGAAGGCTATGATATATCATTCATTTCCGTAAACAGGCAAAAAAATTATGCAGCATATCTGAGAATGGAGATGAAATATCAGACTGAAAGAATCTGCCTAGCCCTCAAAATAGATGCACTTAAACTTCTTACATCTTATTTTATGATCAACTGGTGCCAGTGAAGTTCTGCAGTGTGAGTTTTCAAGGATACTAAAAATTAACAATAGAAGAAACGTACAGAGGAAGGTTGCTAATGGTATACAGAGCCTTTCACCTCTTGGTCATTGGTTTGAATCTGGCCTGTGTCGGCAGTAACAGAAAACCATTATTTTTTGACAGGTGTTAGAAGTCTGTATGGAAGAAGTGCATCAGCCATCCTACTCCAGACCCTGATGGATGGTTGCCCAAAAATGACCCTCAAAAGCAGAATTCTTCCTAACAGCCTCAAAAGAAAGCTGGCATCTCCTCCTTTTCCCAGAAAGCATTGTCCCAGCCAACTCTTAAAAGTGTTCAGCCAGTCAGTCAAAGACAATACTAACCATGGACTGTCCTTTGAATCAACATTGTGGTTAAAGAACTTCAGTTCTAATTAAGCAACATTTTCAAATCTCATTAACAACTAAAATACATTTGAACACACTTGTACATTTCTTCATGGGACCAGCTTTTTTTAGGAAAGCTAGGGTTGCACCAGCCTTAGATCTCCCCAATTCCAAAATCCCAACTTAAAAAAAAAATAAATAAAAGTCAGCCCTGACAAATGATATACACATTCATAAAACTCACAGATACAGAGACAAGCATCTTATTTTGTTATTGGGTGGGATTAAGTTACCTATTCTGGCACATCATCTTTTTTTCTTTTTCCAGATTTATATGACTCTCATCATAGCAAATGCACAGAGTGTGGAATTTCCAACTGGAACACATTGAAAATAAAAAGGAAATAACCCACTATAAACAGCACTGAGGAGAAACAAGTGAACATACAGGGTACAGTATGCTGCTTTGTCAGAATGTGAGTGGTGTACTTTTATCTAGCAGCTATTATCTTTCCTTAAGAAATACTGACTTTTACTTGGAATTTTAATCTACATTTTGATTGATTTCTTTTTCAGGATGTAAGAAGAGTGATGGAAAGGACTGGGGATAAGGACAAGGAAGAATACAAAAAGCTAAAAAGTTTCCAGCCATGCTGCTAGGTTTGGTGAAAGCATCCTGATCATTAACTCTTTCAGTGCTGTGGAACCTGCTTACTAATGGAGGCAAAAAGAGACTGAAGGTTTCCTTGTGTATCAAACTCATGAGCTTTAAGCTGCCAGTCTTCTGGCAGACTCTCCCTACCCAAAACACTGCTGAAGTGGGGACACTGACAACCACAGTCAAGACTTGACAGCAAACAAAAACTACACAAACGTAGTCCTTAAAACAAGTGTTTATCCATAAATCACCACTTCCCGTTGGTGATACTTGACTCTCTGCAACATATTTTATGGAGCATAAGGTAAGGCAATACCAATCTATGACACAAAGTGAATGTATTGCATCAAAAGGTCTTTTTCAAAGGGACTACTTGTTAGAATTTGTTTGGCAGGTCAGCTTTGACCTCCGCCTTATATACTGTGCAATATGTGTTTCTCCACAGTCAGCATGCTCCCTATGCAGCTAGATACATTATTTAGAGAAGTCCGGTCTCTTGTGATCAGGATTTGAATCCTCTCCCTGTTCTTGCTGCTTGAAAGTCATCAAGTCACCTCCTTCCTTCTGATTAAATATTTTCATAGCCCCTTTGCACACTTTTTCTGACACATATTTGTTCTAAATATGGATCAGAGCATATGGACACAGAGGTTTCCATAGAGAACTGAGTCCTGGGACTGATGGAGGTAAACAATATCATTTTCTAACTAGAAATGAAAAAGTAAATTCTCTTAGCTAGACATGTGGCAGAGTACTGTCCCTGACAGCCCGATCGCCTTTATCTTAGAAGCCAATAATCTCACATTGTAACTACTGTCTTTTGTGCTATAACATTCGAAAAAGGTATCAAGACTTGATTTAAGAAGTTGCCATGGCAGAGAATCCACTGTGTCTCCAGGTATCACAAGTTAATCATCCTCTTAAAATATACAACTTGTTTCTATTCTGAATTTCTTTGGTTTCCATTTTCAAGCCACATAACTTGACATCTTTTTCTGTAAGATTAAAAAGTTCACTAACATAAAAAAACCTCTCTTCAGTGCGTAGATGCCTACAGTTACCTCTTAAGTCAGAGAGGGATGTGATGTACAGCAGGCCCAGTGAGCAGGAGGTGAAGCACATATCCGTCAGTGTACGTGAGGGAGCAGGAATTCAATAATTGGACCAGAACATTAACATTTGTCATAACCTATAAAAAGATGTATTTTTGTACTTACCTCTGGTACATGTATTTTCTTGTTTTATCAAACATTTTAAAAATCTAAATGACTGCTGACCTATATTTCTATAAATCTAGTTAGAATGTACATCTTCTACAGTCTCCTCCCCTACATTTAAATCTCCATCCCACGCTTTAAAATCTTCTATTTCCTGCTTTTTTTCCTTTTACCCATTATTTTCACATTAAGAAACAACGACCGATCTAACAGAGCTCTCTGTGACTCAACTGATAAGTCTTTTTCCTCTGGAAAACGGCTCCTGCAATTGCTCTAAAAGCAAAGCCTCCAGAAGTGGTGACTCAATGCAGGAGGTAAGACCAAACAGCACTACTGAGCAGCTGCTGCAGAAGACGGATCTAGGGGTCTAACACCAACTCTAAGTGCCAGCAGAATCAAGTTGGCTGATTAACAGTATACATGAGTTACAATAAGCACAGGGGTGCCAAGTCCAGCCTCACCGTCTCTGTCCCTAGCCTCATCTGCAGCAAAGGATGCTGAACTGCTGAGCTGAATATTCTGCAGGTATTACCTCATGCTACTGAGCAAAAAATCCCTTCCCTTAAGCTCCTCCATTCCCCACTATCAATAGCTTAAGCTTTGCTAGCCTGTGCATATGAGTTCATGGGAATCCACTGCTGTGCTGCTTACTAGTTATTTCCATTACAAAATCGCTCGAGAGGTTCCAGCAAGGAATGAAGGCTCCTTGGGCTGATTAAACTACCTGGAAACTCCCAAAGATGAAAGAGGTAGTTCTAGTCCCATTAGGTTCAAGGCAAATTTTGAACTTGAACATCAAGGAGGTCAGGCCTTTGTTGCTATTTAAATATAACTGAATGGAAAATGAAATCTTGCTGAAAAAGTGAGCGTAAAGGTGCCCAGAAAGAAGAGAAAGCTTTAATACTGTACTTAAAAAGGGATTTGGTGCACACTGGCTGCTATTCTGTTAGTAGTTTTTTGTAATCAAATCAGAGCCAGAACAAAATGCCACATCTCTTTCTTTTATGAAGGGGTTGTTAAAGGAAATAGAATAAAGAAATCTGAAGAAAAAACAACCTGGACAACAATGAACTAAAGTCCTTAAACCACATAAATGCCTATGAAATTTGCACAGGGTTGTATCTTGTACACATTCCTAAGCTAAACACAAAGAAAAGGAGTAAGTACGTATGTATGCCGCCATGCTGGGGGTCTCCCTTGTCCTTTACAAGCCAAAAAAACCCATCCACAAACTTTAACTTCTGGATCTTTCATTGAATTATTGCAGAAGTACAAAGACAACACAATGCCTCAGTCATTTGTCAGTACCAATGTTCATCAGCATGAAAACTGCATTTTCTTTCTATCTGAGACTCTTAAATACTTTGCAAATGCTGACTAAGCCTTGAACCCCTTTACAAAGAGCATTGTTAGACCCATTACTCAGCAGACTAGGACAGACAGATAAGACATATCTAAAGGAGATAAGTAAGGAAACTAAAATTCAGGAGATCTGCTACAGATTTCCACTTTCCTGTCAAACAGATCAGTGAATCTCTTTGGCCCAAAAAGTCAGAGTCATTACACTAAGAGGAAACTAGATAAATTTGAAGATATATGCCTGAATTCCTGCCTGTTAATGGGAAGAATAAATGAGCATGCTGAGAATATATTGCCAAAACACAACAGTGACTGTAGACCTAGAAATATCCAGAGTCATTATCTACACTAAGATTCCTGGTAGTTAGACCCACTCTTTAAACCATCAAATCTTATAATTTATGATATTACTATAAAATAGCCAATTTCCTAAGCAGAAACATATCTTAATATTATGAACATAAGGTTTTTACTGATGTAATTTATTTGTCTTTTCTATGAATCAAAATGTAACAGTGTATAATAGTTGTAATTATCTCATAAAAAAAGAAAAAAAACTAAAAGAACAATAGATCTCTGAAAGCGTTATCTACCCCTAATTGTAATCTCACCTAAGCTAAGGAACAAGGCATTCTACATTCAATGGTGAGCAAGTGCCTGTTATATTTTTGACTGCATATTCTTTACACTTTTCCTTCTCAAACTAATTTGCGACATACTGCAAAGCCCTATCTTTCCATAAAGTTGAGCACCGTGTAACCTGAGACATAGACCAACAGAAACGTAGGTCAGTTTTTAACTGTATTTCCTTGAAATAGAATGGACTTGCATTTTACATGCAAAAGGCTACAGAGAAAAAAAAAGTAATTTGTGTCTAGTAGTCTTTGCAAGTCTGCTAGGCCTGTTAGCTTAAAAAGCTTCCAATATCAAAATAATGGGACATACTAAAACATGTAAAACAGAACAGAAACGATGAGATAAAATGAATCTGAGAAGTGTGACAGGTCAGAGGAGCCAATGAAGGATGCAGAAAAAAAGACCTTTCGGGGCGGGGCGGGGGGGAGAAGAAGAGGGTACTGTGGAAAATTAAAAAGATTTCCCATAACTGGGCTAAAAAGGGAATTACGTAAATAAATAAGCTCCTTGTAGTAAGCAGTCCCCTTAGCCCAGAGTGCCTGACCCACCACTTGGTCTTTCCTTCCTTTTATAGGCCCTGCTGATGGAGTAATTCACTCCAGCAGAGCCCTCCCATGCCTGGGCACTCTTGTAATCCCTGAATGAGGGCAAACACCTGTGGTAGCTCAGGGACAAAATATTAACCTGCTCCTTCCCAGACCCTGGAGGATTTGTACTTCAAAAGAGGCATGAATGCTCAGTCATATTCTTGTTTTTAACAGTAGAAGTCAAAAAGCTGGAGAAGAGGAATTGGCTTTTGTTCTACTGCTCTAAGACTGACCCATGGAAAAAAATCCTAGCACAGGTGTAACTGCATAGTCAGTATTTTGGCTACTGAAGAACTTCAGCAAATTTGTATACCAAAGAATTATCCTCATTAACTGTAAGTTACCTGCCAAGACTGAAAAACCTTCAGTGCAAAGCAAAAGCAAGATCTCCACCAAATGAACAAACATAATTATTGAAACAAATTTTCGGGGAATACTCGATCCAATTGACACAGAGTCCAAAGGTTAGTAAAATCCTCTCTTGGTTCCAGGAGTGTAGCAAGGAAGAGAACATTTCTTTTGTTGCAAATTCCTGACATTGACAACGTATGGTACAGAACTGGCCATTAATTCTTTCTAGACGGTCAAAATCCCTCCATCCCATGAAAGCATGCAACCATCCCCCCAAATTTCTCATCTTACATCTGTTTAATTTAACCAAAATAAAATACAAGGCAAAACAATTGTCAGGAAGTGCCGTCTCTGCCTTACGAGCGGTACTGCATTAGGAAGCTGACAGTAAGAGTGGCGAGCCAAGCTGTGCTTCTGCAGGTCTGAAACCCTAAAGTGTGTCAGGTACCTGGGGGATTCTCTGACAAAGGCGAGAGGGGCGAAAGCGGCCCTTCAGGTTGCACACCTGGGTGGGGGGAGCTCCCTGCCCTTAAATACGATGCTGTGAGAACTCAAACTTGGCTACAGCACTAGAACAGAGTTCCCAGATCAGCTGTTTTCAGTGACAGCAAAAGCACCACTCTGTCCCCTTCAGCAAGGTGCTCTGCCCCAGCTGGGAAATTGGAAGACCGGCCAAGGCCCCGGTGCTTTTTGAGGAGAGCTGAAATGTGCAGGCATCCATATGCAGGGACTTCTTCAGCAGCTGAAGGGTCTTACAAGAGTTGTTTTCCCTTTTTCTTGAGGGAAGTTACACTAGGCTATGTAAGCGTGGCGGACAAGGGTTTGGCCGTAGAGCGCAGCCCATGGGTCTCCTTGCCAGGGACAGTCTCCTTGTACCCACACGACTGGCAGAAGGTTAAGTGATTTCTGGTAACCGACTCAAGACCCCTTCACAGGATATGACTTTCAGAAAGTGCAGAGGATCCAACGCACTGAAAATCAGGTCATTTAAAGATAACTCAGATCTCCCAAATCACCAGCTCTTCCTGCAAGCTGAAATCCCAATCCCTTGTTTACACTTTCTGTCTCATTGTTCCTGTGGCAACTTTCAACACCTTCACCTGAAACAAAGCCCTGGCTCTAAAAACCACCCAGACTCTGTGAGATAGGTATATTAAACCTTTGGGGATCAATCAAATAAAATAAAGAACAATTGCTTCTTCCAGGACTTCAGGGTGTTTGGAATCCGTGCCCCAGTGTATTTATTCAGTCTTTTCAAAACGAAAGTCATATTCTTTTGATTTGTGGGAGGGGTTGCTGCAGCCGGGAAAGAAGCCTCCCTTTTATTGTTGCATAAAATCTAAAGAAATAATACAAATTAATAACCCTAAAGGACTGAAAGGAAACTGTTTCATCTGAACCCATAGGTGAGGTTGGGTGGATGACTCTCTTTAGCTGCAGGGTCACGTTTAGGTCACCTTTAGAGCTGGCATCAGGGCAGGTCTGCAGTGTTGCACCTGGTCTGCCCTGCTTTGGTGGAGGGGCATAGGCACCAAATGAAGCCATGACAGCACCTTGATACAAGCCATCTTCTCTGAACAGCCCCTTTCACTACTGCTCTTCTTTCATCTCCTTCAAACCTTGTGACTAATACCACAAAGCAGGTTAGGGACAGAGCTGGGCTTGATGCCTCAGTGCTGTGCTTCCGTCCCATAGCCCTCCACTCCACTGCATCTCTCAAGGTGTTGCAACAGGAACTCCATGTTGAGTAGCTGTGGGTGTGCAAGTTTTCCCACTGTGACCAAGATGCTACAAACTGGAAGAATGAGAGTCTTGCTTCTAATTTCTCTAAACAGCTAGCGAATTGGAATTTGGAGGCCAGCTTGAAAGGGAGAGTTTAATGTCAGAATTTTTTAATTCTGGGTGCCCTGTTTTATCAATTAAAACTTAGACTCTTTTAAGAAGAGGCCCACATTCAAAGATGAGAAATTCCAGCAGTGGACATCTAAATCAAGTCACTGACTTACATGCACGTATTTGTATTTAGGTGCTAACCCCTTATATACAGCTGAAAAGAGCGGCCCAGTTGTTTAAAAGTTTCCTATTTTGCTGGTAGCTTTTGACTAGAAGCAACACCAGTGTATGCTTCATTTCCTGATATGAAGCTCCTGAAATCACCTCTTCAGTTTAATGTTCCCTCTCTTCCTTCAAATTTCTCTTCGCTCACTTCTTCCAGGCACCTTCAAAGGTGGTCCCCTGCCAGCTAAATGCAGCTTTGAACTCTCAAAAACTTACAAAAGTCAATGGAAAGACTCAACTTTCAGGTGCCCTGCATTAGTGCTATATGAATTGCTGTCCATCATTGTTAGCTTTATTTTTTAATTATTTTTAAAAAGCATGCTCTCTTTCAAGAGTTTCTCTCTTTAAACCATTGACACAATGGGAGGCAGATGAACTTTATAGGAGGAGATCTGGAGGATATTCTACCCTAAAGAAACTCCTTTCTCAGTAACTGCTAACCAATGCTAAAGGGCATCAGACTCAACACTGCATTTCCTCTTTGCCCTGCTCCACTTTCTACTATAAAGAAAGTAAATATGCAATGACCTTTGAGATCCTCCATAGCAAGGACCATTGCATTCTTACCAAACTCAAATTGCTTTGCTAATTCCAGGAGATATATTTTGATATCTTTAGTTTCAACCTCAAAGCTAAATCTGATTTTGGGGTACAACAAATATCAGCAACTTCTCTGTGAAGTTCTCATGACTGTCATCCCCAATAACAGCCATTAGAGTGCTTACAGCTCAACCATAACATAAATTTTTCGACCAAAATATACTATGCTATTTTTTAGGGCAAGACCTACAATTTGTGGACATAGACATAAGATACTCTCCTGTAAAGAATAAGCAAATGAAAATCAAGTTCAAAGTGTTTTTCAGAATACTCAGACTCAACCCTAAAACAGTAACATTGTTTAACTTTATTTCAGGTACCTTAGGAAAAGCAACTGGTAACTAGCTCATTGGTTTCTCATCTAGAAATCTTCCTGTAAGTGCCCAAGTTCATGAAGTACTCCCTTTGGGCTGTATTTTGTGTTCTGTTTACTTAATTGTCTGTGAAAGGATTAAGAACGGATAGATTTGGATCATCCTCACTTTGTTTCAAAGTACCAAATTATATTGGAGTTCTCATGTTCATTCCCACATAAGAGACAGATCTTGGCCTGAAAGGTCTTTAAGTGTACAGAAGAAGAAGCAAGAGAGAACAGATATTATTGTCTCCATTTTACAGTACGATCACAGAACTTTTAAGTGACTTTCCCAAGATTATGTATAGTAAGTGTAAAACCAGAAAACAAACATCAGATCTTCTAAGACTCAGCCCAGTGCCTTAATTGCATGAAGATCTAAAGCAGTTTGAAATAATAGGGCCTTTCTTCTAGTATCAGTTGCCATGTGTGCTTGGTAGATTATTTTGCTAGCTATTAAACTGAAAGACTTGTTTTTTCATTATTTTTTTCCTATTTTTTAGAGACCATAATATATCTCGAAAAAATGATGGAAACCTGTAAAAAGAGCTGTACTTTGGAGGACCCAGGGAATGCCTGAATCTCTCTATGTTTAAGCTTGGTGGTTAAAGTCAGTCCTTCAAACTTTATACTCGTTCCAAATTTTCAGAACTGCACAGCATGCAACTGAAAGAATGATTTGACCCCAAAGATCAGGATGTTGTAAGTATTGTTCAAGAAAAATCCGGTTAAAAAAGATTCTAAAAAAGTATCAGGGGCACTTTTAAAGTCTTTCTTTAAAAATAAAAATCATAAAACTACCTTTGTTGACTCCTGCTGTTAATGTGCTTTTATTCAGGCATTTGGAAACAATATTACTTTGCAGAGTAGACAGCCACTGTCAAGGGCAGTTTTCTCATCCGTGGTCACTTATTATGTACTGTGAGTTTGCAAACTAATAATGTACGTGCTACAAGATGGTAGAGAAAACATGCCCCTGACTGAACACAGAGGGAGAATAATTCCACAGTGTTGTTGGTAACTTTGATGCTTTTGAAAATTTTAGTGAGGTAACTTTTAATTAAAGCTTGAAATAAACGTTTAACTTGTCTTACCACCTGAAGTTACTTCACAGACATTTATCAGTGCACATATATTTAGCAGCTGCCATTCAGTATAACATCTATGTCTATCATTGTCTTCTCAAAGCTCTTTTCATGCACTTCAAGTGCATTATGGAAGAGCAATTTCCTTATTAACGAGCAAATTCTGATTAAGTTACTTAAGTAATAGGCCCACTAAGTATTGAAGTCAGACGATGGACTGGGCAAGGACCCCTGCTCAAAAGCACAACTGAGAAGGACAAGTGAAATTGCTAGGCTGGACAGAGAAAGCTGGTACTCAGTCCCCCTTCCATCAGCAAAGATCCAGTTCACCCTTCTTGCCTACCTGCCATGGATGCCTTTAGCTTCAGCCCAATGTTATCCCCAGAAATACACACGTGAATAAGGATGAGCCCTCTGAAAAAATTTACTAACTGGGCTTACTCTTAAAATGCACCAAAAATTATGATACTAATTAAGCTTTCTAAAAAAACAAATTTTTCAGGGATGGCTGCAGTTTCTAGCAGTAGAAAAAGTACTGTACAACATAGTCTCCAATTCAACATAAGTGAATTACAATTGCTTTTCTGTTTCCACTTGTGGAAGAAATCCAATAGTACATCATTAGCATTATTCCATATATGTCATGGATGTTTTTAAAGGTCAATTTGTTTATAGAAATACTTCCATTGAGGATGAATGATGACACTATTTTGACCCCTCTGACCTTGGTGAGCAGGAATGCACTTTTCAAGCATCCAGAGCCCCTCTTCACAATTTGTCTAATCCTACATCTCCCCTGCCCTTGCAGGCTATTTGCTGTTAGCGGCCACAATAGACAAGCAATAGTACCATTATAGGCTTCTCTAACAAAAGACTTTCATGATCATTTTCTAGTGACTTGAAGATTGACAAGATCCCCTCCTGTTACTCAGATGCATTTTCCCCTCCTTCCCGGTGATTTCTTTTCTTGTTTCCAAGGAGGAAAGTGCCTCCCCGAGTAGCGACCTCTCTCTCTGCAGAGAGACCTGCTAGAAACAACAAACATTGCATGTTAAACCTCCTCCTAGAGGGCATTATGAACAAATGGAGTGCTAGCTCTTCTTTGATAAGGTGTACACCCGTGGCACAACTTAAGAATCAATTCAATTATAAAGACACAAAAATGCCTTTTGAAGAATGTTCCTGAGTGACTCCGAGGTAGAGAGCACAGCATATATATGAGTCTGACTTTGCCAAAGTTATTTAAAGCGAAGAAGTTGCACAGAATTGCTCCGGCAGCCTGATTAACTAACCAGGCATTCATCTGTTGGTGAAAACCTGAGTGTGAAAATTAAAGCTATCCCACTGGTTTTATCACATCAGCTGTCCTTCAGTGCAGTCAGAATTTCTCTTTTCTGGAGATTTTGCTTATTTGCTACACAAAAATATAACTATCTGTTATTTTTCAGAGATGCAGAACATTTGTACCTCTCACTGGTATGTGAGAGCACATCTGATAATAAAGCCCTGTACCACTCAGGCTGGATACCCAGAAACCGAGATGCCCTTTCTCTGCCCCAGCCAGTAGTTACTTCGGAAAAATTTCAGCTGTGCCATCTTTGTGTCTCATTTGTAACATGAGCGGATAATAATACCGGCCTACGCTAGAATATTTTCTGAGGGTTACAAGTATTTTGAGAACCCTCATAAATAATGGTGCAGATTAAAATAGTAATGCAAATGGTAAGTCTTATTTGTTGTCTATGATTCATATGTAGAAAAAAAGACAGAAGACCAGTGCTGACCTTTTCATATGCGGCACTTGACAAGGTAATATGCTTTTTAAGTGTTTGATATACTTTAATGTACTCTGTACACTTTACAGAAAAATGTCTAAATGACACTTTAATGTTTGCTTTTCATTTACTAAGGATAAACATTCCTCTGTATTGTCATTAGTGGAAGAGGAAGAACAAGCCACAAACAACATTATTTCAAATCCTTGGATCTCAGTCCGTTCTCTCGCTGCAGTCGCTGATGTCAGAGGGTGGGGTTGCTCGGTGCCCGCGGGGTGAGGATTGCTTGATTCATCTTCTGTTATAGCTGGAGAGGGAATCAGCAAAGGATTTCACTGAAGACAGGATGAGTAAAGGAGATTTTTGTTTAGATTTGAATTAGGCTTAGTGTGAGATTTTATGAGACGTGCAGGAGGTCTGCACTCAAATTTGGGGTTCATGGCTAAGATTTGCGTGAAGTTTTTTCCCTAAATTCTGAAAATGTTTGAGGACTGTTGCTGTCACAGGATTTCCATGACATGGGTTCAAATACTTTCGTTGTACATAAGACAATAAAGAGTTGGGGTGCCACCAAGAATCCATAACACAAAGTTAGATCTAAGGATGAGGATCCAGCTTCTGGTGAAATTGAAAAACATCCAGATTTGAGGTTGAGTCAAGGCCACCATTTTCCTTCTTTACTTTCCTTCATTCAAGCAATTGAATTTATTGAATGGGTCAAGAGACTCGTTCTCAATGAAAAGCTCAGCATACACTATCTAGTAATTACGTAAATAGAATCTACACAATGCTGAAGAACAGAACAAATTGAACTGTCCCTAACCTGCATCTTTTTCCTTCTTGCTTTTCATATTGGGACTGCAGTCACAAACTGTGACCATTCCCTGGCTTCTCTGTCTCCTCTAAGTTATAGAATTTTCCATGGGACCTCCTGCAAGAAAACTTTCAAGATATCTCAACAGGAGTGGTGCTGCATGGGCAAGAATTCAAATTCCACTGGGAAAAAAAAATAAAAGATCAGCCACTCCTTGGAGTCTCCTTTCAACTGGAGACCCAGTCCTGATTTAGTACTTAGCCCATAATTAGCAGTTTCCCGCAGCTGCCTAAATGAGTTCTGTTCAGTGGCTTTCATATGGCTGCCCTGACATTTGCTGCCTCTCAGTTTCTGAGAGACACGGAGCCATGACTGAGGTATATGGTACATTTGCTCTTGGTGTGTTACACATTAAAGTCTCTGTGGGGCAGGACCCTAACAGGCAGACTCAGCAATTTTTAACAGAGAAGCACACGCCTTATCCTGAAAATTTCTGAAGAGTTCTTCAACTAAAGCATTAAGAACTTCTGATTTTAGAAGAAAAGATTCATAAGAATGCCTCCATCCCTGTAAAGTTTTGGTTCACAATACTTTTACGTATCTGAAGATATAACAGGACACTTGGAGTATCGCATAACTGCATCCTTTGGGTCTAAACGTATCTGTGAGTTTGTGACTGCGTATTGTGGTACATACAGCGTTTGTAAATATTTCACATTTCCAATAAGGTGGTTTTTGCTGGTCAGAAGGGCGAGTGTGCGTGTCTCAGAGCAGGTATGTTATTTTCTTTGCTTAGTATTTCCAGGCAAACCAGAGCACTCTGAGGTCCCAGTGTTTTTACATACACTTTGTGACACCATTCCTAGAAACAGACAGGTTTAGATAAAATGTTCAGGAACTGCTGAGGTCAACGGTATTGTTGTTATTTGCTTTTATGCTCTCCAAGGTATGTTGTTCATTGGAAAATTCTGTTTCCAAATTAAGCTGATGGTCTTTCAATTAAAAAAACAGTAGAGCGCTGACCTCTACCTCTAATGTTATGTGGGAAGAAAAGAGTCACAGCATATCAATGTCAATCTAAAAATAATCAAAGTGGTACCGGATTCATTTGTTCTCACTTCTTTGCAAAGCTTGTTTGTACAAGAAGAGTTAGAATAAGGGCAAGACAACAAAATTTGTCACTGATTTTTTTTTTCTTTTTTCTTTACTCTGCTGATCTCCTCCACTTAAGTGCAATTAGCATTATCCCAATCGTCTATTTATCCACGGCTGCTCATCTTACTGTTTGTTCATATGATCCTTTCAACCAAAAGGACATCACTGCACTCAGCAAACTTATTAACCAGCTATAGGCCATACTGTGCTGTCTTATGGGGAGGGAACCAAACTGCAAAGAAGAGCATGAGTCACTGTAAGCTGTGGGACACCAAGACTTTGATGCTGTAGGCAAAACAAGCTGCTTCATGCCACAGTTTGTAAAATGTTTGCACGGGAGCAAAAATCTGCCAAAAAGCATACAGGAAAGTTTATATAGTGCAGCATACAAGCTAAAGAGCATCCTATAATACGTGAAATTTATGGATGTATAACAGCTATGAGCTTTCATTCATCAGCAATGATTTCTATACCTCCCTGTTAGATTATGATCTTCCTTGGATCCTTTTCTAACATGTTGACTGCAAAGTATTGCCAGGGACAGCCTCAGCTTCTATTCTTCTTTGAGTGCTAAGTTCAGAAGAAACATCCTGGTCTAGTGGAGGGTGTCCCTGCCCATGGAAGGGAGGTTGGAAGAAGATGATCTTTAAGGTCCCTTCCTACCCAAACCATTCTATGATTCTATCAGAAGGAATAAATTGGTCTCTCCAGCAAACCCATGCATTGCTCCTGCCCTCTTGACCAGTTCCTCTGTGCCATTTTTCACACACCACGTTGGCTTTTTCTGCCCAGTGTGAAATACCAGAGGAAGGAGCCATGCTGGCTCCTGCAGCACTGGCCTGTTGGCAGCATTGTTCCCAGATGGGAGAGCAGAGCTCTAAGCACTGGGAAAGCCTCTCGCCGACCTCAGATTCCCCTGGGCTGAGGCTTTTCTTTAGTTGTCTAACTACATGCAGCTACGCTGTACCAGGGTGGAAATTTAAGGAGAATACGAGTAAAGGAAAGTGCCACTGAAATCTTGAAAGGAGGTAGAAAATAACAAATACTCCAGCTGAAATTTGGCCTGAACACAAGTTATCGGGTCTAAGCGCATGTTTACATTTCTTTGAAACGATCCTAAACGCTGCCTCTGTCTGAAAGGAAATTTTCAAAACCATGATGAAAAAAATCTGGTTCAGATCATGTGTATTGGTTTTAAAACCAGGCATAACATTGCAGCCAGTTCTTTTATCCAGAAAAGGTGCAACTGTCATATCAATTTCGAACTTCAGTCATGTTATTTTAAATCTGCATTAGTAAAACCTGTAACAAAACATGTCTCTGTTGTCCACATCTTGCATCTGGAGCAAAGTTATGCTAAAGTCTGATCTCTAAACCCAGTATGGAAATTATATCTGGTATGTTCTGCACTTTGTAACATGGTGCATGTGGACTTTTTTACTGTAGTGATAACACAGCTCTACAGCCCACCTGGTAAAATCATTATACGTTAAAAATGACAGTCAAAAGAAGCCGCTGCAAATATACCAGAATTACATACAAAAAGGTTGCAACGTGAGGCTAAAAACAAACACATTTATAGGCATTACCTTACTTTTAAACAAAGGTCTGTAGCTTATAGTGTCATTTTAAAGGCTTAGTACTGGGTTTTCAAGCTGGGAAACAGTATAAGACCAGTGTATTAAGGAGCTGAAATTCTGCTGACATTATGGAAGGTCTTACTAGTTGGTCTCCTACCACTTGATAATATTCTACAGATGCTGTGGAAAAACATTATCAAAAGGCAATTCTTATATATATAACTTCTCAAATCATAGCCAAACATGACTTCATGCAAGTAATAAATTCAGGAACTTATGCTACATATGGCAGAAGTATTTATAAGCCAGGATTACAATACAGAGAGGTATCCAGATGAGACTCTCATCTCACTTTGCCCCTTTGCACCAAGAAAAAGAAGTAAAACATCTTGCAGTGCTGGCACAGTAGATGCACTTATGATGCCCTACAAGCATGTCACACCAGAGATCAGACTCTGTGTCAGGGTAGGGCAACAGCAGCACTGAACCTCATCATTTTTATCCTTCCACACTTTATCCTAAGAGACGAGGACACAAGGGGTTCAGCCCACACTCTCAGGCCTGTAAAACAGGGAGCCAAACTTGTCTCATGGTGTGATGCTGGAAACAGCATCTTCTTTTTTAGAAGAATGTGTTTCTTCCGTAATTTTATCCCTTTTTTCAAAGCAGAGTGAAAGTGCTCGAGACTGAAATACTAGCTAAAACCACACTGTGTAATGAACATTTGTATGATAGGGTGTGAGGCTTCAAAGCAGATACTTCTTGGCATTATGCTTCTTTAAATAATTTCTGTCATCCTTGGAGCTGGCAGCACTCTTGGGAGACTTCGGGCACCGGGGCTTGCCACGGCTGATCTGCCACCGTGCACAATGATGTGGCACCCAGACGAGACTGATAAATCTGAACCTCCTCACTCCCCTCATATCAAGCCCCACAGAGTCTCCCTTTAAACATTTACTCTAGTGCTGTAATTGCTGCTCTATTTAAAAATACTTAAACCAATTTTCTTCTGCAACTCAGAGGTGAATGCTCTGTTTGACCAATAAAAACCTCATCTTTGCTCATTTTAGAAAGTGCCCCCCCCAAAAAATGTGAGAAAATTCTAAAAGTGCACAGTGCTGCCTTCAATAACACAGATCCATGTCTGTGTCTTCATCTGAACGGGTAATTGGTATTGGTAGAGGTTTCCAATAGTAGCTATAAATCTACACATTTATTATATTACATACACACAGAAAATATCAACTGAAGTACTTAAAAATACTAAAATCACCTGACAGGCATTGCGACCACTAAAGTAAAAAGGATATTTTATATTTTGCTAACAAACAAATTCAGCGTTGCCAGGTACAACTCATCAGTAAATTCCATACAAGGAATATTTTTTTTTTTGTGTGTGTGTGTGTAGCCCCTGTTTTCATAACTTTAAAACTTTAAGTAGTTGACATGGTGCCAACTTCTGGGGGTAAAGAAATCACCCGTCTTATTTCCAAGCTGACACAACACGTTTTAAGCAGATGAAGGCTCGGTTTCATTACATTAACAGCATCTCTAGATGCTCTTTGATGCATCACTCCAGTGCTTAGTAATTTAGTAACAGGTTGGAAATGAGCAAAGGGGTAAAACGAGACTCTGTTGCCAGAGCAACTACTGCACACCTCTAATTTTTGAATCAACCGACAGCGGAAGTTGATACTTTGCCACAGAGTATGAAGAAATATCTTCCAAAATATTCTATGAATGCAAGCTTATTTTGCTCGAGGAGTGGTTTTTCTAAGAAAACACTTTTCTAAAGATAGTCCAGATCTGCTATTATTGAGCTAAAATGCTTATAGACAATGTTTAACTTTATTTTGACCAAAGGTCTAACCACCTGCTAAGTGCAATGCCCTTGGAAATAATTCTCTGAGCTGCTTTATCTCCTAAAATTCTTGTGTAAATGCTTATTTTAAAAGGAAACACTTTCTAATAATGTGGCAGCTTAAACTTTATAGCCATGTGTGACAGGGAAACTAATTAAGACTAACAACAACAAAACAAACACACACCAAAAAAAAAAAAAAAGGAGAAAAAAGAACCTGCCTTTATCATCCAAGTGAGTAGAAAAAAATCAGAAAAAAATGAGTGAGAGACAAATAAGATTTCTGACTTCTGAGTATTACAGATACTAGGAGCAGCTAGGGCCAGGCTGCCTCAAGACGCACATCCGACCTACTGTTTCCTGGATGGCTGGAGACTTTGTGCTTCACATTTCCTTCGAGCAGTTATGCTGCTGGGAGAGTATGTTTTTATTGACCAGCGGGAAAGCTAAAGGCTTTGCCCTCCATTTATCAGTGAGGTTCTAACAAAGTGAGCACAGATATGGAATGAGCCGAGGCTGGCCCTAATTGTGGTCTCGTTTCGTGACTTCTGCTTGGTCTTTCTGTTCCTTGACCACCATATCAGGATGTAAAACCCTCCTACCTCGTGAAAGACTTGGAAGCTTTGGGTGGAAGTGTGAAGCCATTGCAGTGGAAATGCAAAGCCATCAGAGCATGAACATTGTGTTACGTGTAAGACAGCCTCTTCCAAACAGCTTCTGTCTCAGCACAGTGATGGAGCCCACCTTAGTAATTGCATTACATTGGATTTGCTCCACAGTATATTGGGATGCAGATTTTAAAATCACAGGAAGTGGTGTTTTAGTACTCTTTTGCCTCATTTTAAGTGCTGTTATGTAGTGACTTCTACCAAAATCCTTTCATTGTACAGAAAGTACCATATTTTAAGGGGTCAGAACTCTTGCAACATATTTAAACCACATTTTTGCATGTTTCATGTTCACTTAAAAGTGCATTGTCATCAGTTCAGCTTCACAAACCAGTTAGAAGCAAAATAGAGGGTTCCTGACAACCTACTGAATTACAGATGATTTTAAAGTGTGGGTTTCTTTTTTCTCTCAGCCCTCATCTCCCCATCAGATGCAACAGTTCCCAGGACCTATAGCTGCTTCCATCAAAGACAGCTGGAGTTTTGTCATTGCCTACCTAGCTATTTAAAGCTGTTTAGTATAGGTATAAAATTCTGTCATCCTGAGTCAGAGGCTGTCTGCTGCCACTGTGACCACCTATGCATGGAGTCACCTTTCCTCTTATCAGCCATTTGGTCTGAGCTACTCTGCTCCCTTTATAATCTGTGGTCATGCAGAGAAAACCTTGGAAAGGGCAGTTCATCAGAGCTAGACATGTATCTTAGGATGGGATGCAGTTCCCTAGGGAGGTATCTGTTTCTCTTCATCAATAAAAAACAACTTCACTGACTAGTTTGGACTCCATAGCCAGCTTTCAGGTGCTGGGGGTCAATGGGAGGATTCCCACTCAAAACCTGATGCAAGAGGAGTCAAGGCCCTGCAGGGTCAACGGGAGCAGACCCCAGTCCCCAGTAGAGCACTCAGAACATGTCAGGCAACAAGGAAATGAATGACCTCTGTTGGTGGAGAACTATGTAGCTTTGTACAGCTTATTTCCAAAGGCTAAATCTGTTTCCCTCCTCCAAGGAAAATAACATGTCAATAGGTATTTGACTAAAGGGGGCTGGGGAGAGTGGACCAAATAAACTCTTTAAACCCTGTTACTTCATCCAGGGCACACTTACAGAAGAGTCCTTGCAAACTTGCATCTCTCTGTACATGCTTGTGATGCTCACAGTAAAAATGGCAGCACACAGGCACATTCAATGACAACCTGAAACAGGAGGTACCAGGCAGTGATGACTCGCATCCTATGTAGTCCCAGTGACTAAACTGGACTCTCCCAAGATCTACCGAGCAGGATCAGTGCCACAGATGGTCAAAGGAGACAAGACTTTCAACGTAAAATCTGACAGCTGATGTCATTTTTTAAAATATCGGAACAGAACATATGGGAATGCAACTCCATTCCCCTGCTCCCCTGCACTCTCCCAGTTTAAAGCTGGATTACCATACTGAACCAAATGCAGCTCTCCTGGAGTAAGACTAGAGCGAGTAAAATAGAATCCAGCCCCTGAGATTTAAAGTATTTGTGAAGAATTTTCAGTTATTGCTAGTATCAGTCTGAGTGCTGTAACAACCTGTACATATCACAGAAAGGAAAACAAAGAACTACTCACATAGATGATCCTCTTGCCAAACTGAGTATGTGAATGCGTCTGAGAATCTGCTTGTATACCTTTAATACATGGACTTAATATCTTAAGAATATAACTCCTTCAAATTCCTTAAATTTCAAGAAGGTTTTACTTTCCATGTTTTCTTTTAAGAATGGGATGCATTTATAACAATGTAGGCAGACAAATGCTTCTTTAAACGTTAAACTGTACTCCAAAGAGGAATTAAAACATGAGATTTACAGAGTCTATTTCCTAATATGTCAACAGAGCAAGAAAGGGAAAAAAAAGATCAGTACTGGTATTTTCAAATACTTCTACTAATGTGTTTTTACGAACAGAGCAGCCGCATTTGCTGCCTCAGTAACCTCAAGAAGCAGATGCAATTGCACTGGATGCAAACATATAGAAGCTAGACAAAAAGGACTCAACCATGCAAAATACTCATTGAAACTTGTGTCTACAGCACAGATAAGCAAATCCTAGAACTGTTCGAGTATTTCTCATCCATATTTAAGAGCAATGATAGTATTTAAAAGTCTATCAAAGGCAGGCATAACCACTGGGCAGGGAGTTAGCAATACTCAAAACTGCTCTTTACTGAAATCAGGATTATAGACACCAAGCTTGTCAGGGAGTATATGTAAAATGATTTATAAAGCCAGCCGCATTCCTAATTTGTGATGTGTTAATCACACTGATTTCTAATATATGTGTGTAATGTAGTTGTTTATTTGTATTTTCCTTGATTATATTTTTTTAAGGCTCCAACAACTAACTCCATATCAATGACTGCATCACATACATACTCTGACCTGCATCTATGCGCTCAAAGATGTAGTATAGAACCGTGTAAATACCCACTGACCTACTCCCTATCCATTTGTCTTTATGGGAATCCAGACACACAAGAGGATACCTCACAATCTTCCACAAGAGCAAACATGCATTCTACGTACGGCACCAGGCTTTGCCAAGGACGCCACATCCCCTTACCAATCTCCTGGAGGGTTTTAATAGTTCAGGTGGGTGATCTCAGTTGTTGGAAAGGCACCATTGACAATGACATTGCCAGACCATCACACAGCTGTGTTTTCTAGGTAACACCCAATGCATTTATGCTCTACTCTTTCACCTACATGCACACTGCTGATGACTTCAGTGATGAGCCAATGTGGTGGCAGGCATGAGAAGAATTTGCCTTCCTACTCTTTGACACAGATCCCAACACCAAGAAAATCCTCTGAGGGGAAAAAAACTCCTTCCCTCTCTACAGGATTTACCTGAGTAACAGCTTCAGAATTAATGATATACTGCAGCCCTGGGTCAGTGCATTGGAGTGATGTTGGGAGGTAGTTATAGACCCTCAGGTGAGTGACAAAGCATCACAGCCAGCACCCTGTTCCTCACCAGGTTGCTTTTGGTACTACTGCTCAAACTCAGTGATACCTCTGTAAAAATTGTCACCTTTTCAATTAAAAAAATCTGCTGCTTACTCCTAATGCAGTACAGGCTCGGACAACAAATTCATTTCTTTATTTTTTAGACCTGTAAGACCAGAGACCCATCAAAGCCAAGAGAGAAGGAGATCCAGTCTGTCCCCTCTTGCACGGAGAGGACTGTTTATCTGCATTCAGCCACACCTGGGTAGTGTTGCTGAAAGCACTGGGTGGCACAGATGTCACTGCGGGTCTAATTTGACCTGCAAAACCTTAAATACTGGTGGTAATGTACAAGAAGGAAAGAAGCCAGCTGGAGCTAGAAGCAGTGGCAATTAGAAACATCTTTGCACCAGCAAAATGAACACATTTGATGTGAGAAATCAGTGAGAGACAAACATTGAAGCCCCTGATGCTACCCTGACAGTCCTTTTCTCAAGGGAGAATCATATTTGAATTAAAAAAAAATAAAAATATTGCTTACAGATTTTCTTGCACGGGAATAAAGTAAGTTTGAAACCAAAGGGGTTGCTGTAACCCCTGAACAGCCACAGCCGGAAGACAGAAACCAGGCTGAACTGAACAGCAGAGCCTGTAGGACAGAGGGAGGAAAAGTGGCGAAGGATTTCAGTTTTCATCAGAATTGAGTTTGGCAAAAATTCTCATCCAATTCTGTTAAATCGTATGCTTGAATAAGTTATTCACCCAGGCCAGTAACATCTGTTCAGGAAAGGGGCCAACTCTAAAATGTGTTTTTTCATCCCACAAAACAAAGCATAATCTAGGCTATAAATACACATGTTTTTACTATGCTGGATAAAGTATCTTATAAAGAAAAAAAAAATCTTTATTTTAGGACTTTTTTGTTTCTAGAGACATTACTCATCTGATCCTGGATCCTTTACATATTCAGGAGTCCCACTACTTTCAGTGGGATACTTAGGACTGCAGGGACTTTTCCCTCAGTAAGCATGATCAGACTCAGAAATGTTCTTGCCCCTTGACGAATTCAGAACTGCTCTGGTCCACTATCCACTGACGTATTTTACACGTCGTGTATAGTAAGAGCCCTCTAGTCTCTCTGACACATCATCACAGACAAAAATCACTCCAAATGCCCCATTGTCATGTGAAACTAGTGACAAACTTTGAAATAATTCAAAGCAAACAGAAAATAAGACATTTTCCACTATGGATTTTGTTTGAGGGGCTCGACGAGGTCAGTATATTTTAATGAGACACTTTCAAGCGGACACATACACACACTTAAGACAAAGACGACTGTACCTCTAAAAAACCATTTATAAGTGATAGATGACTGTCGGCTTTGCAAAAGCTGAGCATGCAGTGGCTTGATAGCACAGAATGAAAGCAATCTACAAGTGCAAGTCTGTTTCTTTTGGCAGCAGAAGGACTTGCTAATGGATTCATCATTTTCTGTTAAGCATGAGTGTCAAACAAAAAAACATTTAGGGCTCTATTCATCTGAGTTTCCGGCCCTACACTTGCCAGCCATGGAGGCTCTGTGGCTTAGCGCTCCAGAGCTCAATTCTGATTCATGCCTCCCAAGTTCAGAAACAAAGGCCCCACAAGACCTGGAAATTGGTGTGGCAGTCCTTGTCCTCCCCGACAGTGCCCTCAGTCTGCAATGGTGCAGAGGTTTGAGGTCCTGCTTCCCAAGTACTGACCCAGCCATTAATGTAGCCACTCATCGTCTTTTCCTTGTTGACCCATCGTGTAGCTAATTCTTACATGGCAGCTGACTGATGGCAACAGATCTTGAAGCTAGTCAGCCACGAAGAGCCACAGAAATGCATCCACCAGTTAAGAATAAAACTGCTAGAAAATTAATTCAATGAGCAACAGAGAACTGAAAGAACACTTAAAGCAGAAGAGTTCCAGCAGGTGGGAAATAGGGTACCAGAGAAAAAGGAAGAGAAAAAGGAAGGGAAAAAAGGCTTATTAAAAAGATATTTGGCCTCCTGGGAAAAGGCTGATTAGTGCAGAGGCAGTTAAATGTGTTTGCACATTACCGTGCACACATCCAGGAACAAGGTAAAAACACCGACGCCAATAAACAGATCATGCATTTGGTACACTTCATCCACTTCAAGGCAAGAAGCACCTTCATTTTCTGCCTTTTCAAAAACATCTGAAGATAAACAAGGTGAAACTATGACAGCTCATCTTTACTATTTACTATTTGTAGGGCACTCACATGGTGTCTAATGTGCTTCAGATGAGTATTTTCTTTTTAATACGTTGGAATTGGCAAGATGGGAATTTTGCCGATGGAAGGATGGAATAAAGGGAAACGGCCTTACTGGAAATCACTTCGCAGTTTACTAGAAAAATACTTTACTGTACAACAGCAATAGTTCATGGCAGGGGCTAAAATTACAGCATTACACAGAAATATGTTATTAGGGTTGGCTTGTTGCTGTCATTTTTTCTTTTAAAAAAATGACTGTCTACAGAACAATTTATAAGAGATTTCAGACACCCAAAATATTACCTTAACTCTACAGAATCATATTTTAGATGTCTTGTTTCACTGATAGTTTCAACAAGGAATGCACAGAATGATCAAACCAGATATAGGTAGCAGCAATTATTGGTACACTTCAGATGAGCACAGCGTGAAGGATAAGTCTAAAGAAAGATTAAGACCCAAATACTAAGGGAGAAAAAAAATGAAAAGATGGAGCAAAAAGGCCTGAAAAGCAGGAAAGGACTAGCTGTCTGCAGGAAGCTTGTATTCTTATGTGAGGTGTGAGTGACCCAGTGTAGGCTGGAATGTTATCTCTACAGAATTTCTCTTAACTGTAGCAACTGAAGAAGAGTGAATTAAAGTCTTAAAGAGAAAAATCAATAAAGGAAAAAAAGGGGAAATATGGCAGAAGAGCCTTTCGATGGCTGTATAAAATGTCATTCGAATGCTCATGGGGAGTAACCCAAAATTTCCATGATTGCAACAGAAATATCATGTAAAAACAAACAAAACCAAAAGAGAGGATCTTTTCCCATTTGTTTTGAATTCTATTTGCCAGTGAGTCTCCCTTTGGCATCACCAGAGCTGACTTACTAGGTCACAGTGGGCTTTTCACTGATGCTTATTGCCTCAAAGTAAACTTCTGCTTGTTCTTCCTTTAGGATCTTGAGTTTTACCCCACTTTCTCTGTTGGTATAGACAAGTCCAGTGAAAATGTCCAAAGGATAATATCTGGTTTCTTGCAGCTTTGTCAAACAATAAAGGTCAGTGAAAAGGTTTACTCCAACCACCCTTTCCTGCATTCAGTTTCATCTTTAATAGACAAGTCCTGCTCTCTGTGTGTCTCTCAGTCACCCTCTAATAAACCTTTTTAGGTTCCTTTGGTTTGAGCTCCACTGAACCCTGCCGTTCAGGCTCTCGCTATAGGTCTGTAGCCCCTAAATAGAGCACCTCTCCTCTGAGAGACAAGGCTTTGTACACCTGCTGTCTGTAGGCAGCTGGAGTATTTCCCTTTGCCTTCCAGATTTGTCTTAACCTTTTCCCCACCAGTTGGGTGAAATACAATATATCTTTCATTACAACATGGAGAATCATTTTTTCTTAATCAGTAGGAATTCACCATTTGTTTTCTACTGGGCAGTCAAGGTCCTTTTCCAAGCTCAAGGCATATGAGAAAAACCTAGGTCTGAGATTCACCACCGCGGTTACTACCACAAAAATCAAAATAAACAGACCAGCATGTCCACATGTTCCCAGATCTCATCCCTGCTTGCAACTTCAGGAAAGGCAAACCTTTCTAAGACTGATCATTTTTCAAGCCCTCAACTGAAAAACTGATGATTGTTGCAGTGTACAGTCATAAAAATTACCTTCCACTTCCTCCCGCTTGCCAAAATACTGCTGAAGACCAAGAAACCCAAGCCCAGCAGGACGACTAACTTTAGAAAAGCTAAACACATACACGAGCATTTGAGAATGGCTGCCAAAACAAGAGCATGTTTTCTTAAAATCTAGAGAACAGATTTTGAACTCTACTTTCCAGGATTGAGAATTACTTAATATGATGAAGGAAATGATTCATTGAGAGAAGGAATTGGTACCTCTGGACAAAGACCTGAACTTTTGGTTGGGGGCCATAAAAACCAAGTAACTGACTCAACAGGGCGGGGAAAAAGTATTTTTTTCAGAAATGAGATGGATTCTGTTTGATGCTTTAGTTTACAAAGTAGTTTATCAAACTGTAATAGAAACTTTAGGAAAATAATCATGAGTAGTAGAGATTGGTCCTGAGTAATGAGTTTAAGAAAATTTAGATACAAGCTACTCAAAAACATAAGATCTGGAACTACCTCTGCTTGTCATTTAGAGGGGGGAAAAAAAGGAAGCGTCTGAGAAGCTTTAACTGAAGAAAGGCTTTGTTTTTAAACAGAACAAAAGAATTCATAATGTTGCTTCTCAACAATAATCTACCGCCTACCACTGTACCTGTTCATGAGGAACTTACAAAATAAGCAGATTTACAATAAGGTCTATTGTGTATCAATGGAATAATTCCCATCTATTCAATAACACCAGAATAACACCACAGATCCACAAACCCTCGCTTAAGCCTACAGGCAATTACCTCATCACACAGCCTCCATGCTGGGACTTACCTCACTTCTATGCCCATTTCTAACGTAGGTGAAGTAACTTTTCACTTACTGCCCAAGGTCATACATCTGGTAAATGATTCAAGAATAGAATATGACTCTTGGTGCCGCTCAATAACTCCTCAATGTGTGATAATAGAAATGTGCCCAAACAAAAAAAAGAAATGCATGAGCAAGAAATAGAAAAGAGAAAGCTGATTTTTTTAAAAAGGCGGTGCTAAGTGCATCTCTTGGCTTTTCAAAACCAACTGTTTAAATACGCAAATACTGCTGTTCAAATTTCATCACTTTACAAAGTTCAGGGGTCAAAAGCAGGCCAAATATGAATCACAGGTCCCTGAGTTTTTACCAGATGCCTGCATTACCAGGTGCTGAAAAACACTGGGTGTTGGTTTTTTTCTTAATTCTTTCTTTTGGTATCTCTAGGAAATTAGTATCATAAACTGAGTCAGTTGTCATTTTAAATGACATTTTAAATGAAAGAAAGAAACGTTTATTTGTACATTAAAAATGGGTGGATTATTTAATAGTGCTACCACCATTCTTTTAAGGTTTGGCTTGGAAATAGAGACTTGTGCCCTAAATGCAGCCAGGGTTTACATATGATGTACATCCACATTGGTCATGGGTAAAACTCATCTATATTCCAAAACTGACATTAAGGTATTTGAAGGTCACTGAAAAAAAAAAAAATTATTATTGGGATATGACTGTTCCTTGGACCTCGGCTTCAGGTTGGAGTCATTTCATGTCATGAATTACCAAAGTAAAGGTAAGCAAAAAAATTTTTTTCATTAATCCAACAATTTCACTGACCAAGAGCCTCTAAAGAAAAATGTTAAGATTTCATAGACAGTTGTGAATAAAGGAAGTCTAAAACATGCTCAGTCAAAAATTTCAAGATGTTGTCATTAGTATTTGCCATGTCCTGCAGATGGGAATGCTGCCAGCACCTGGTTTGGGAAGCAAAGATCTATAAGTAAAAGAGGAGACCGTATGTGGACAAACTGTGCCGACAGGTACACTAGGGTATTTCTCAGAGCTGGGTGTAGGACAAAAGACAACTGATGGATGCACCGGGTAGATGGAGGCAACGTCTTAATTACTCATTTTGTTTCAGACATCAGGAATATTAGTTCACTGGGGAAAAAAAAGTGTTAATTAGGAACCATCTCATGACTGTTTGCCATAATTACATGCCTAATGGCTGATTGACTGGGTGACAGCATCTCGCCCCAGGAGTGTGTGTCACACAACCAAGCTGAAGGCTTTGTGGGATTGCTGACAAGCCCTTTCTCCTTCTCTCAACTGCTCTGTTAAACACTTAAGGAATAAGCTCCCCAAGTTAAAACCAAGTCAAGTGGCACACATGAAGCATATCTAGTACAAAGATTTCTCTGGTATTCACATTTCTCCCATGTGAGAGCTAACAAAGGCAAGGAGTGCAAGTTATTGCTGGTAAAGAACACGTTTACCATATATAATATTCAAACAAGTTAAGCAGGTTTTAGCGTGATCATTTCATATGTCATGACAACTTAAGAGCAAAACAGTCACCACAGCAACTGTTACATCAGAGAATTGAGGCAGCTGCTGGATACTGGGCACGAAAGAGCTGTCGCACAGAGAAACACAGCTACTAATGATCCGATGTCAGGTATCAGGCTGAGCTGGTATCAGGCCATAAATAAAAATGACAAGATTTTTAAGCCAGCTATGTTTTCATTTTTTCACAAAATTTTAAAAATTTTGTGTTGGAATGTACATATATTACATTTATCAGGTACAAAGCAGGTAAAATATTAATAACTTTAGACTGGAAATCAGGAAGGTTCTCAAGGCAGTATGATTTTGAGATAGCTTCCCAGTGCAAATACTGGAAAGAATGAGCTCAAGTAGTTTAAAATGGAGATCGATACATTTACTAGTTTTCCACTTAAAATCAAATTGCTTTGTAGAGGAAATCTTTTTTTTCTATGACAATTTTTTGTTTCTGGTTTTCACAGTGAAACGCAGCAGGTGATTGCCCTCTTTGGTGGTGCACACGGCAGCCCAACAAGTCCCTGTGAGCCAAGGTAGAGGTCTGTCACCCAGTGAAGAGACCAGAAACCAAGAGAGAACAGTTGCAGCAGAGGGAGCAAGACCAGTCCTGAAAGTTCCAGCTCCAGCACAGGCTGTCAGAGCTGGCACCTACTGCTGGCTGGCTACTGGGGACCCACACCAGTTTGTACTGGATCTCGGTCTGGTTTGCAAACATGTCATTGGAACTGGGACTTCCCCATGTTTTGACAAATATGTGTGTCCTACTCAAACTCCTATCAAAATATTCCCTCCCACCTCCAAGAAAGGCTCTCTGAAAATTTGAAGAGATTTTGGGGTGGAGGCAAAATGGGAGGGTGGGTGAGAAGATGTGAGGGGCTAGCCAGTGAGGCACTTCAGGACAGGAGAAAGCTGGAAAAGTGCAAGTATGGAAAGGGAGAGAAAGGAAAACCAGTTGAGATGTGAGAAGATAGTAGGAGAGCTACACGAGGAAACAGTTTGCCAGCTGAGGTAATGGGAATCAGGGAGGGAAGGTTGTTTCACTTTTCTTACATGGTGCTTTGATTCTTGAGTGCTCTGTCTAGCAGGATGGAAGGCTGCAGTATGATGGCTTTGCATTTGCTGTACACATAAGGAGTGGAAGATCTGTACCAAACTGAATGTACAGTCCATAGCAGCCCCTATAGTCATGCCCAAATAAAATCTCTCCTCTTAAGGGTTGGATTTAACTGGGAGCTCAAGAGCAGCACCAGTTCACGATCCCAGCACTTCCCTGTCTCAGCTCAGCATCCTCAAGGCATCTTTCCTGGCAATTGCCCTTCCTAGATCCCATCACTTGGACAGAAGCAGGAATACTACTTAAATTAGAAGAGAAGTGATGCATTCTAGCAAGATCTGCTAAGACTCAATGACAGTCTCCTCCTGTCCCCTGGTAAGAGAAATACGCTAGCTGTGAAAGAAAGAACTAATAGAGATAAACGACTGGTGTCACACGCAGCCTGCTCAGTTGTGTTTTGAATGGTGAAGCATGAACGCAAACATTGCACCGTCAATTGGTTGAACCACAGCCGGAGCCCAACTCTGCTCTGCCCGAGCAAAGCAAGGTGGACGCAGCTCGCTAAGTAGCCCAGCCACTCAACATTAGTGAAGCCCTTGGTTTCTAAACACTGAGCTGCACTGAATTTGAATGCTCCACTGATGACTGAATTGGTTAGGAATACAACTGCACAGCAGGCTGAATACCCAGCGAGGTATTGTGGGTAATTAGAGATTAATTACAATCCCATAGTTTGTATCATGGTTCAGGGTCAGCACGGGGTCAGTGCACATGGCAAACTTAGAGAGCTGTGACTATATGGATGACGCCAGCTCGGAGTGGCTCAGCAAAGTGAAGCGTATAGAAATGAGGAGCCAGCGAGGCTGGAGAGTGGACTCACAGCCAGGGCGCTGGCGACAGCAGTGACACTGAGTTGTGGGGCCTTGAGGCACTGAGAAAATGTTAACAAGCAGCACAGAGAATACAGCTGCACTAACTATCCAACTGCAACCCTGACTTTTCCAATTAACCTTTTCCAGGCTTTCTAAGATTTGGGAAATCTGGGGCACTGTCCTGTTGTCAAAGAAAGCTCTTAAAGAAAGAAAAGTGGTGAGGAAAATTGCCAAAAAAAAAAAAAAGATGGGGAGGAGGAAAAGGAAAAGAAGCCTCTGCTATTTAATACGGCTATTAAATTTTTATTTAAGGCTAAATCCAGAAAAATGTTTTGTCAGACTGCAATGAGCTTTTCAGGAGATGGCATTCATAGGAAGTGTGGAATATACGCTTGCAATGCAAAGCCCATTTATCATTAAAACCCTTCCCCTCCCATTGCCAAGAACAATTTGTCATATTTTTATCAACAATCGAGATACGCAAATAGCCTAAGACAGCTGAAAAGGCAAATTCATAACCTCAATATGCAAAATAGACAAGTGATAATGTAGTAAGTGGAAGATACAGAAGCATTTGGTGGAGAGAGGAATAAATCAATATAAAACTCCCAAGTGGTCATTTTTGGCAGTTAATTATTTGCAGGAAGTTTTTCTCTTTTAAATAAACCTTTTTTTTTTTTTTTTTAAGATCATTAAACTAAAAAGCTAGCTTGTGGCATTCAGAGGAGGGTGAAGAGGAGACTGGTTCTTGCAAGGGACAGCTGGTATGTAGAGGATATACCCGTTCTCTTGTGTGCCCCCAGCCGTATCCGCAGGTGGCTACTGCCGCTGTGCCTTACTGAATGAGGATCTGTGTGAATTCCCAAACATATGAACATCAGTTCCTTTCTGTACAACAAGGGAGTATTTTCCCTTCTGCCTGGATTTCATTTCCAGAGGCATCTGTGCATTTGCCCAATTCCTGCCCAGTGCTAGGAAGCATTTCCAATTATTCTTTATAATTTTGAGGATGGTAATAATATTTATACTATTTCAATAATACATAAAAACATTTTTCGTTTCCTTTTTCAGCACTGCCTCTCTGGATATGGGATGCTTCAGAAGTGTAAAGTTCCTGATTGCATTGACAAAATCACACTGTTTTTTTCATAACTTGCATCCATACACATCAAAGCTTTTAATACAAAAGCAGGTCTCTAGAATTACCTCTGGTGGCAACTGAAAACAATGGAGAAATGAATTGACCTGAGTAATGCAAAAGGCAGTAGCAGAGATGAGATCATTACCAGTCCTGACTCCTAGACCACTATCCTTGCCACCAAACCACACTGATAACAATCCATAAGAAGCATCATCATCTTTACCTTCCAAAATGCTCAGGATAATCTTAATTTTGTGGTTCCTTCCTCAAATATCTAAATCAGAGAAATGAGCCTATAAAGACCTCTGACTCCTGAACTGGGAGAGGTGGGAATGGCCAGAGCAGCTGACTGCAGGAGCACAAATGCAGAACAGAGAATAAAGAGCAGTTTGCTTGCCCAGAGGGCTGGGAAAGCCTGAACCCCCAAGGTAGAGTTTGGCCGGTTGTGAGGTAGCAGCACAGCTATTGCAGACACAGAAGTGTTGAAACACAGTAGTCTGAAGACCAGAAGTAGTAGCAATAGTAACCTGTCTAGCACTTTCCCACTTACTTCTGAGTCAGCTATCACCTGAGCATCCAGAGGTCTTCTCACCTTTCAAGTCCAAACAGTGTTTTCTCCAGACTGTACCCTGCATGAATGCTATACAGTTTCCACAAAGGGATTTCACACCATAAAATAACTATCATTTGAATTTCATAGCTAAAAATACCAGTCCTTCCTGTCAGTTTTATCAGATGAGAATCACAGCTATTCTGTTTTATTTATGAGGCTTTCTCTTATGCTTTCCCCAATGACAGATGATTTTGCCTTCTTTCATCCCTGGGTTACCTAGCCCCACAGGGCCATTACAGTGCAAAATCAAAGAGCTATTCTTCTGTGTTTATCATTCTAAAAATGAATAAAAAGTACATGAAGTGCAATTTGAAATCCTTCCTTTAAAAAAATGCCTGTTTTCCAGTAATGTATAAATATATTCGCACATCTAAACATGCTATCCATGGCTCCGGGAATCGGGGGATTTCCTGACACTAAGCACTAACGCTAAGTGCATTAGTACTTAGCACAGTGGGAGTGCCTGGCCTGCCTGTGCCAAGGGATTAAACCAAATGCCACATTTCTGCTTACGTATGGCTCCGAGCTGGAATGTGAGGGGTGGTGGGTTGAAGGGACAGCTGGAGGGACACAGCTCTCCAGTCTCTCCCAGTATATCAGAAATTAATATACAGTTAAATGGAACTGCATGGCTGAAACGGTGATGCTCCCACTCCAAAGATCAGTACAGGTTGTCCTTTTTGGATTTCATTACCACATCTTTGCATTCAAAACTCAAACTAAACAATGTCAGTCACAGAGCCAAACCACCTTGGGCACACACAGACACAAATGGCACATACAAATAGCATTGGATATTGGAGTTTGTCTGACAAGACTGTAACAGATTAAAAGCAGGGACTGATCAGGTCTACAGGTTCAAAGCTCCTAGACTTGAAAGGAACAGGTCCATACTAAAGCCTAATAACTTGGCATTGCACCAAAGTGCAAGATGCTGTCTTATTTGCTTAAAAAAATCCAGAATAGGGCATTTCCCTGTGAACCTCTCAACTCCACAGGATACCAAGAAAATCTGACTTGTAACTCTTACCAACTTTTATAGAAAGTAATTATTGTCTGTGAATAACAATTACTTCAGATGAAATATGTTACTTGTTGTCTCCAATTTCCCTCTAACATAGCCAGTGACCTACTTTACCTGTGCAGAAATCCAGCCCTGATTCATTCTGTGTCTCCTGGAGCCGCCATGGGAAAGGTGTATTTTTGGCCTGATCCCAATACACGGTTGGAGCTGAATGCTGTAGTGGATTTAAACATATTCGTTGCATACAAACATGAATTCTTTTGACTAATCCATTTCCTTGATTTCAGGGATGGTGAGCCAATTTGTTCATTAAAAAAAAAAAAAAAAAGGCAATTCTTGCAAGGGTCTGCCTTTACCTATAGAGTGTGATTCTCCAGGGGCCCAGGAGAATAAAGGTTGCAGAGCATCCACAGGGATCTGCCATTTCTTCTAGGGCCCTTCCTTCTTTTCATGCAAACCTCTTCAGCTATAGTACAACCAGGAAAAACATGGGCCAAAATGTTTGTTCCATTGAAATATGTTGCAAAATTCCATTGATGCCAGGATTCCTCCCTTGATTTCCAAGAAGAATTGAGAATGTCCTCAAGCAAAGATTTATCCTGCAGTAGAGGCTGACAATGAATTGCCAGAAGCACTTTAAGCTACAGCGAGAGAATGGTGACTTAGAACCACACATTTAATGCGGTTCAAGTACGTAAAGCGTATTTGTAGAGCAATGGATAACTGTGTGTAACTTTCCACTGATTTTCCATAATTTTCCATTAAAAGCAGTTTACTGAGAGATTGTGAAGGGACACAGCCTTTTGCAACCTCAATCTGCTGATACCACTGCTGGCCATGCAGCCCTGCTTATGGCCAAAACATATAACATTCCAGATCAGCACCTAAATCTAACACCCAACAGAAGAACATGACAAAACTGGCCATATGTAATGATCATTGATTTATACCTCTGTAGAAGCTTTTAAAGGCAGAGCAGGCTCCTGTAGAGCACAGAACCGTAAAGCTGCGCTCAGAGATGGAAATCTGCAGAGGGAAAACAAAGCCCAAACTCAGAGCTAATATGGCAGAGTAAAAGTCAAGGAAAGAAGGTACTTTCTACTCCAAGGTCCCAGATGCAAGCACAAGGAAAAGATTTCTTCAACAAAGGAATCATAAGAATGATTTCATTAAAATGCAAAGAGGATTAGCTCTGCCACACCTTGGGAGCTGGAGACAACCAACCGAGCCAGCACGGCACTACAGAGCACCCTGCCATTGAGTCCTGACAACCCGGCTGGGTCTCACACGTGGAGGCAACAGCACAAACAGATCTCCAGGGACAGGTTTCCTGGGCTGTTCCCCTTCCACAGACCTCAGAAGCAGAATCTTTTCTACCTTTGCAACTTTTGTAAAGACTACCATCCCAATACAGCCTCCTCAGATTAGAACAGAAATTGTTTTGAAATGTGACCTTTTTGATACAATTTGAAATTTCCTAGAGAAGGGAAATTCTGAATTTCTTTAGGTTCTATAGGACACTGGCAAAAGGCAGAAGTGTAAAAAGCAAGAAAAGGCAGGCACAGCCGAGAATTGGGTAATATAAATATAAAACTCACCAAAATGTATATCTTAGACCCTTTTCTTAAAGGAAAGCTCATTGTACCAAGAAAAGTTGCTTCAGTCATGAAATACACACTTTAAAGAACATGTAGTTGTAAAATTTTCTGAGCCCTATTTAGTGTCTTTTGCTACAGAGTTGTTTGTTTTCAATTCCTACTCCCATGCAAAGTGAACCAGTATATTTTTTTTGTGTATACATGATCACATTGATATATTATTAAAACCAGCTAATCACTACTGTGGAAAGAAGTAATATATAATAATTAATAAATAATTTGAAAGTAAGGAGCATATCCATATTTTACCATCCCTCATTCAACTACAACTAATAAACTTTATTAATCATCACTGTTGACCAGCCAGTGGCTAACCACTGTGTTACTTGAGACTTCCCAGACCATATTTCAGAAATTTAAGAAAGACAACTCATGTTTCATGGAAGTAATTAGACAGGCCCAGTGGCTAATTATCTGGGAACATTGCAAGGATGATTGACTGTCATTTACTTACTACTATGAGATAGGGTATATTTTTTCCAGAAATATAGCTTGATGGTACACTTATGCAAAAAATCAGCAGCCACATTAACAGAGAGGTGAGAGCAACAGTGATCAGCAAAGTAATCCTGAGCAAATGGAAGCTCTGGTGGTAGCATCCAAATCTGAGTCTACCAAACACTATTTGTAACATTTGTGATCCCATCATAGCAACCTTATCATTCAAATGTCCTCACATCCTTGCACCACCCCAAGCTTGCTCATTGGCAATTGTGCCACTAATTTCAACAGGGATGGGTTTCTAATATGGCAATGCTAAAAGAGGAAAAGATAATGACAGGGTCTTCCAGGAGAAGTCAAAGAGGAGAAAACTGATGGATTCTCCATCCTCATCAGTGGGTTAATGCCAAAGTGAAGGTGCATCGTGGTAGTCATGTCTTTTGGAATGGGACCTCAGCATACATACATTTGGGTTTAAACTAAAATTTGCCTCAATATATTTTGGAATTGCAACCATTTCTTCATTCATTCATATAATTTTGTCTAAATGCCATTCTCAATTGAGAGTCAACAAAGACTTAAATACCTGAAGGAGTTTTTGGCCAACAGTAAAACAGTCACTTACTTTTCTTAATCAGGTGTGTATTTATTACAAACTCTTGAAACTCAATTTAGTAATTTCAGATCCAAACCAATTCCCTTTGGAATTTTTTTTACTAATTTCCATGCAACTTGGTTAGAAGCACTGGAGAACAGCTTGTTGTCTGATATTACTTTCTACTTCATTTTTGCAGGAGGCATACCAGCAGAAAAAAAAATTTCAGACCAAATCACTCTTCCATCTGCTTCTCTCTTTTGTAGGCATATAAGCAGAACTTACTTATTTTAATCTTTCTATTTGATTGACATTTTCTGAGTGGGAGAATGACATACAGTACCAGTTCACAATTATTTAATGGCCAATTGAGAAATTAAAGAAAAAACATGATCTCTGAAAGAATTCCTGCCCCAATAAGATTAATACTGCAAACGCTAATTACTTCCTTATTATCATTTCTGTATGACAGAAGCATCTAGTGACATTACTTTGCAGGCAAAAATCACTGACAGCTGCCATCCTTAATCCCAGTTCAGGCCTGCTCTAGGCAAATCTTACATCCTTATTATTGGGAATTTGATTGAATAAAGGCAAGGTCACCACTTCCAGCATAGTCCCCAGATAACTCAGTTTTCACTTATTTTCTGTTTGTGTATGAATTACCTACATTATTAAGAGATGAAAAAAAATTATGAAGAACACACACTTGAATGGAACTCTATGGATATGATACTGCTATTTGCCATGGATAATTTTATTTACTGTTCTTATCGACAGACTGTTACGTTAATGGACAAATCAGAGAAAGAGATTTGTTTCATCTGCCACATCTAATACTTCAACAGCCCTACAGTGCATTCAGAGGTGTCTCAATAACGAGGTATTTCTCTATGGGTGAAATATTCCCACTCTCAGAGATGGGAAAGTTTGCAGCTCACCAGTGAGATACACCCACCCAGGTGGGGACTGCCCGGACTTTTGCCCAGATATGACCCCAAACTTCTCAGAATCACATGTAAAAAACCCTGCTTCTGCTCTCAGGATGCAGCAAAAGTGAGTAATTTCAATTATATGAATTTATGATTTTCAGTTTACAATCCAAAGAGAGAAGGGAAGAGTACAGGGGAAGAGGAGGTGACACAGAAACTTACAGACGAAGCAGAAACAGAAACCCATCAGTAGCAGGGATCAGTTCTCACCGTGGTGAATTTGGACCCCAAAGTGATTAGAAGTCTGTGCTGCTGCTGAAATTCATACTCTGAAAATGGAGGTGATGAACACATTCATGTAAGATTTTACTAAAAAACATAAATAAAATTATGTATTTTACTTTTGCAAGTACAGTTTCTGTGTAACTGCATGGACAGAGAAGCACAATTGTCACAGGCATTTTCATTCTATGCTGATCAAATAGGGTATTGTTAATGAACAAAAAATAGAAAAGGGATTATTTTTTTAAAAAAAGAAATTTGCACAACTGGTTTCCTAAACAATTTTTTCTTCAAAAAAAAAAAAGAGTAAATTACTTTAAGCTTGCAAAACTGACCTGTTCAATTACCAGGATTTTCCTTGGTGGTCAAATAAATCACTTTTTTCTTCAACCTCTTATAATTGTCATGCCAGTGCAAGTACAAAATCTACTTACCTACTGGCAAATACTCACGACAGTTTTGTAAGGCTGAGTGATTCATTTGCACTGCGGTATTCATATACCATAGATAGGCTTCATAAAACCTTCAATGATTATAGTTAATAAAAGTGAGCTCCAGTGACAGCAAAATACACTGAAGATGCAATTAGAGACTATGTATCGGATGAGTAATGAATATGAAGCTAATTAAAATTCTACTACTCCCCACAAAAAATGGCTGCTAAAGTGTGATTCAGCTCTCCTAATCATTCTTTAAAATACTATACACTGTATGCATAAATAAATCCTTAGGCAGTTCATTACCTACTTTATATAATGGGATAAATTTCAGTCTTTCCAAACTTATAGACATTTTACCCTGTTCCTAAGAGCCAGCCGTAATTTGGCAGGAAGGACAGTAAATAGGACTCTAAATATCTATTTCTGAATATTTGCTAACCATTTCTCCTTCTTATATATGTCAATAAGACTGAATTAACTGAGCTTGGCAAAAAGAAAAAAAAAGTGATTGGGCAAGTAATTTTAAGCCAACAATTTATTGGCTCGACTTTTGCATCATTTTCTCTTTGAAAGTCTTGATGGCTGTTAAACCTGGACATACAGGTCATATCATGCAACTCTGACAAATTTCCCAGGCAGGTATGAAAATAGAGGTGAAGGTACCTCCTTGCGTGGTGCACTCTGCTACAAATATCCTTTGTGAACCTGGAAGGATGATACGCTCTATTCTTCCATTCCCTATCTGTACTTCATACACAGATACTGAAGGGGTAAATCATAAAAGGATGGGAAGTGCCGCAATGCTCTAGCAACCCATTTTTTTAGGCTTGGATGCTCATACTTTTATTTTCTATTTCAAAAATCATTTCTGTATATGATTTTCAACACTCACTTAAATGTTTTCATAAGTATCCCTGCCACAATTAAAGGAGTGTCTGCACAGCATAAGCAACTTCTCTAAAAAAGCTAAGAGAAATTTATAGAAAATCAGCTGCGCCATTTGCCCAGATCTAATTATTCAGAATTAGTCTTATTTGCTGTGCAGGTAGAGCAAGCAACAGATGAATGCCTGCTTCCATCTTCGGGTAAGTTAGACAGACTGGCATCAAGCTGCAAGGGTTTTGCCTTGGAAACCATGCTTATAAATAAAAGTATTCCAAGCAACAAGAACATTTCTTATACTCTTCATGGCAACAGACTAAGATGCTTAATTGTGACTCAGAAAAGTGCACAGAATGTGCACGATTCCTGGCTTAATAAACTACAAAATATTCATTTGCAAATTGTTTCACTTAATCCTCTCATGCTGGTCACATGATTAAGGTTAAACGCAAGTGTTATAAGCTTCATGTGCCCACCATATTAAGCTCTAGATTTAATAGTTATTTTAAAGTTACAACTCACATTCTCTGCCCAACTATTAACAGCACGTGTGTCAGAAAACGAAAGAATAAATAGCTGCCTAGAAATTTAGAAAAGGATGCTGTCAAGAACACCCTGACTCTAGAAAGGTGACAGAAGAGAAAAACATAGAATCATAGAATATCTCAAGTTGGAAGTGACCCATAAGGATCATCGAGTCCAACTCGCAGGAGTTGAGACAGAGTTAAGAAAACTGCAGAAACTGACTGGGACACTGGTGTTTGTTGACATTTCTTTAATCCTGTGGCCTCAGGGAGGTTTTAGCATCTGACAACCACTGAAGAGTAGGCAGGCATAGGATGAATTCAAGCAGATTCCTGTGCTTGCTGCACACCAAGTGGTTGCAACTTTATCTCTGTTACCAAAATGTGTTTGGTCACAAGCCCAGTAATCTCCCCTGGACTGCTCTGGAGAGGCCTGTTTTAAGTTAAAAAAAGTGAGGTTGCTCATCTTGGGGCATGAGTGCCGTTATGAACAGACTTGCCATATCTTATGCTTACGTTGACACTGACCTCCATTTCACAGCAGCCATATCTCAGGGTATGGCAAGACAGTCACTGTCTCTGTAGGGCCCTGGATGTCAGGGCAGTTTCTCCCCACCATGCCAAGCTGCATCTCAGATATGTCCTCCTAAAGAAGCACCACAGAGAATGGAGCCTGCCGGGAAGTACCTCCCTCGCTCCAGCCCCAGACCTCCTCCTCTGGAGTGACCAGCAGGTAATCCGCACACACCCCAGCACACGACCCGGCACTTTGACACACCTTCTACCGCAACTGCTCAAGGGCAGGGTTTACCAAATCAGGAGTTTAGAAAACTGAGATGCCCACGTGCACCTAAACACTCTGACTTCTGAAATTGTTAGACACGGTACCTATCTACCGCAGGGCTGGTCTGATTCATAGAGTCTGCTCCCACACTGCATGTATCTTAGGACACAAGATGCACAAGAGTTACAGGACGAAGCAGAACAAGGAAGATCAAGCGGAGCAATCGCATGTCAGCCCTCATTTTGGAAAATTTAATTCAGGTCCCGTTTGACTCTGAGGCATATACCCTGGGGTTGGACATTTCATTAAGGCAGAAAGGCTGCCATAGACCTGTATGCACTGCTACAGCAGGAGTATGGAAGTCACATCAGGCACAGCTGTGCCTTTCTAATCCTCTCCTAACTAATAATTAGTGCTTTACCTGGGGTAGGCCCTGGATTGCTTTGGAAAACACGAAATAATGCGAGAAGCATTACCCAGGCAAGTCCAGATGTTACCCACAGTATCTGGAGGGCATACACGCATGACAGACATTTTCACAAAATTGTTTCCCGCACACACCAGAGCTACTGAAAGAATCTAAGAGATTATAATACTCTCCCACTTACAGGAATGGACAGGCTGAACATGTGTCCACCCTGCTCCTAATGAGTATGACCCAGCAGCCATTTGTGATCCATTTCAGTGATGTCTCTACAAGGGTAGTGGTCAATTGACCATCATCTTCCTTCAATGCCAGCACAGTCTTGTCACTGGTGATGTTATTTAGTCAGTCGTTTGGAGCTCTGATACTGACAGAAAATGAGACAAGAATTAATGCTATGGATAATATGCTTTCTTTCCTATAGCTAACAGATGTCACTGAAATGAGACTGGACTGTGGCAATGGTCACAGTGACAGCAGATATCCTTTCAATGTTTTTCCCATACTTTAGACTGTGTACGTTACATTATATTACAATGGAAACTCTTAAGGCAGTCGACATTTTATTGAAGGCTGAATAGTTACTTTTAATAAATGAGGACCAATCCTTTGCTTTGAGACGTGTGGATCAGACATATTTTTGTTATGGGCTAGGATGAGGGAGTTCCTAGTTGGAAGATGTGGCTGTGGCCATGTGCAGAAATGTGGCTGCACCACGGCTGTGGGAG
The DNA here is from genome assembly GCF_028858705.1 of Grus americana. Classification (NCBI taxonomy): domain Eukaryota; kingdom Metazoa; phylum Chordata; class Aves; order Gruiformes; family Gruidae; genus Grus; species Grus americana. Next base: position 19,607,686 of record NC_072860.1, read on the forward strand.
CCACTACCTTTGACTGGGATCCATGCAGATATGTAAATGACTTTCCTTTTTCTTCCTATGCCATGCATAAAGGTGTTTTCTGTACTAGCATCCTATTATCACATTTTCTTTCATGCATATCCACACTACAACTCTTCCTTCTGGGACTCCCCATGCCTCTTAGCAGCACCACTTGAGCAACGATCACAGCTCACATTGAAGGGGAGCTCCAAGTTCCTTCCTAGTCCCCCAGAAGCAGTGTTAATCTGGGTTTAAATCTCTGTAAAGCCTGATGAAAAGAAAAAAAAAAAACAAACCATAATGCTGGGCCAAAAGCTAAGACAGAGCCTGTTCTAAATCACACCCATAAGGATTGCTCAAGGATAGGAAACTAGCATCTCTGGACCATTGTCAATAGTCACACAATCTCTACAGCAGATTTAAAGGAAAAGTAGGAAACAGGGTCTGGACCTGTCAAAGGACAATTCTCCCTGAAAAGGGAAAATATAAGAAGCGAAACTTTATTGCAGATTGGCTTTCTCTGTAGCCCTCCTTACTCCAAACAAGAAGAATGAACAGGACACTTCTTTCCTATGAATTGTTGGAATTGCTCACCAGTCAGTTACTGCTCTGAAAAGCTCCAGTAGTCAATAAAGCTGCAAAGATGTCAGCAAAGGGCATTTGTTAAAGAAGCCAGTCGCCTGTGTTAGCTTTCTTTGCAATGATAATGTGCAAGGAAGACAAAAATCAGCCCACCACAGTTTGAATCTCAGAGCATTGGCTGAATAGCTTTGCCTTCGCTTGGTCTCTGCCTTTGGCTTCTTATTCAGAGGTATAAAGGCAATCCTGGACTGTCTGAGGTCAAAGGAAACCCTAAAGCCTGGACCCACCTTTGCTCTGTAACTTCTGAGGCTTCCAGGATTGTCTCCTCACACAGAACTGGCAAACATTATACCACGGATTCACAGGCAAATATTATGGTGTCAAAAGTGAAGCTCACCTCTGAAAAACGGCAGATGGCCATATTCTGAGCAGGAATTAGGCTAGAGTAGGTAATAAAGCAGCTACCAAGCTGCTTTCCTTCTGTTTGTATCATCTTTAAAAGGGACAAAAATAAAACCAAATGCTTTTCTTTTGCTGAGCTGGTTATTTTTACATACTGCAATACTTTGTAGCATTTGCTGAGAAAAATAAAAGCAGAGAAGTTCAATTTCATAAGCAAGATTGGTTTAATTTTGCCAAACCTGCAAGAATTATATTCTTTGACCATAGTCCTCAATTTCCTTCTGAATTTACCATCTCACAATAATTTAAATTTGCCAAGTACTATTTGGTGAAAACCAAACACTTGAATTTCTGCTCACCTTGCCAGTTGCCCTGCCCTTTGCCAATAACAAAAGGTTTTAAGATAGAAACTGGACTATTTAACCTTCATTAATCATTCATACTGTTCAAACACATCATCCAGTAACTGAAGAGGGGTTAATGGTAGCTAAGCTTGAGGCTGTTGTCAAAAGTAGGTTTAACTTTCTATGAACTCACTGGACACAAAGAATGCAGCCTGCTCACTATTCTGAATGTCACCAGCTCGCAGCAAACTGATGACTACTAATGGTAATTAAATACCTCTGCAGCTATTTGTACCAATAACAAAGAGTTACTGTCAGAACTTGAATGAGGTCCATCTGCCCATTTTTAAAGAATGTTAACATTCTGTAAGTGATAAAGCAGATGGCAACCCAAAAAGGGGAGACAAAAATCAAAGTTCTGTATTATAGCCCCTCTCTGGACCTGCTCTGGATTCCCTAATGTTTCTCCTCAGAGACAGAACTTTAAGAACAACACTTCCATACAGATCTGTTGTTTCATGGCAGATTTTCCCACTATTTCCTTTTACCACAGGTTGTAAATCCTCAGTTCCAGTCAGTTGATGGGGAAGGGCCATTCTACCACTGCTCTGTCCATCCTCATTTCGCCATGGACATGTAACATGGTGTCAGTCAGATCTGAACAGAGAAAGAAGCTTCCCAGGATTGAAGACGCAACTGCTTGTCTATCTTTTGTGGTGGGCTGCAAACTGTACAAGGGACGCTTCTGTACATTTGCAAATGTTTCTCCAAATTAGTCCATTACAGTTATATTAATATGCTTGACTGTCATGACATTTGTGAGTACAGATGGAAAAGTTTTTCTCCTCTGCACTTTTTTATTTATGCTAGGTATTTTTCTAAAATCTACACCCTAGGATTTATGCGCAGTTCAGGAGAATTATTTAGACTGAATCCTTCTGGATTTGTCTAGTTAATTTCATTTGCAGATAGATTAAACGTTCAACCATTTAGTGACTCTCTGTATTGATTCACTAGGCAGTCCCTACACAGTATGCAAAGCTTTGATGGGGCTGGACTGTTTCCCAGTGTAGAATAAACACTTTATCCAAGTGACTCCTTGGTGATAGCAGCTGGGGCACAATAGGGAGAGTCAAAACTTCTGCACTTATTTTCTGTTCTTATCAACACACTGTTATGCTAACAGACAAATTTATGTAATTCAGAGAAAGATGCTTTTTTCATCTGCCACATCTAATAACTCAACAATCCTACAGTGCATTCAGAGGTGCCTTGATAACCAGGTGTCTCTCTATGGGTGAAATATTCCCACTCTTGGTGCAACCATTACCATATCTCGCACCCGCAGTGCTGGCTATGGCCCACCACTGCCACTTCCTTCTATACATCTCAAATGCATTGGTGATGACCAATCTGAAAAACACTTTTTTTTATTATCTCTGTAGGGTCACCTTGACGGACTTCTGTACAGATCCAGTATTGTCATGAAAACACATACTTATTACTACCATTTTGCAAATACTGTATATCATTCCTCAAGGGTTTTTTACTGTATTCCCCAAGCAAATAATACTACTGGCTGCAACTAATTTTCACCTTTGAGCCAGGATCAGAAACAAAATAACTTCCTGCTTTGCCTTTCAGCATCTTTACAGTATGTCCTTCCAATATAGGGAACTAGTAAAAAAACAAACCTGTAAAATCACTGGTTTTGATTGCAACATTTCCATTTTCAAAGGAAGGAGAAGCATTGCAATCATTACTTTAGATACTCTTCACATTTCTTAAACTCCTGCCTCATTTTTTAATAATTACTCATACTTTTCATTGCTGTGTTTAGGGAATGGTTAAGAATTTATTTTTGTTTTCTGAATTAAAAAGAATAAATTAGAATAATAAATGAAATTATGCTCTGGAGCACAGAAAGCCAGGAACAACTTGCAGATAGAATTCTCATATTTTGTAGAATCATCTTCAACATTCCAACTTTCGTTCAAGTGAAAAAAAACTTATCTTAGGTCTTAATTCATGAAGGCTCTAAGCACGTACCATATAATAGTCCTCCTGCCCTGGAGAAGTGAATCTCTTTGAGATCAGTAGAACTATCACTGTACCCAGAGTCATCTAGTTAACTATATGTCTTGCTGAATCAGGAACTGATATTATGTCTTAAATGCTATGTCTGCATTTGCATCTACTGCTGGTTTTAAATTATGTGCTCATGGCTGAGGCTATCACCAAGTTACACCTGCTGAACACTATAGTACTGTGCAAGTGGTCAGACGGGATGTTTACAAGTACCGGAGTACAAATGTCCCTCTGTATCCATAGCTGCCTAAACAGATGTGTGCTTCCTTCCACCAGACTATACCAGAACACACATCTGAGCTGGTGACATACTCAACCAATTTCTATCAGCCCATTTTGACCACTAGGAGTATAGGAATTTCCTGAAACTACTACTACAAGCACATATCTAATATTCTATCCATTTCATACTGACCTGTATAATTTAAATTTATTTCTGTAGAGACAGGAAAGTTTATTTCATAATCAGATCAGAAATTCCACGATCACATAGCACAAATCCTTTTGCCAGATCAAATTTGTTCAAAAGTAGCTTGTGGGAACACCACTTGGATCTATGTCAATTCTGCCAAATTTGGTACTGGAGGTCCATTACACTCTAGCAGACTGGCAGAAATCACGTAGCAAATATTAAACTGGCACAAGACTGTATATCCACAAAAGCTGCATCGTTTTACCTAAACTGACCTGAAGTAAACTGGTGCAATTTCCAAGTGTTGACTGCTCTGATGGAGAGAAGGAATGTTCAAGGTGAGTGGCAGATGGGCCACTGACTTCATAGACCACTCATTTTACAGCAGACTTGTTTCACCACCATTTGTGTTTGACTTATCTTACTATTTTGCAGCATATTTTTAATACGGGCACAGAAATACAAAAAGTACTAAGGTTTTCGGCTGTTCTGGTGAAATAAGTGCCCATCCGTACAGTCACTCAGATTCTCAGGGAGGAAAGCAGCTGTGACCTGACTGGGTTCCACTGACCCACAAGGGCTGACTTTGTGGATCTCATCCTCAGCTCTTTTCCAGAGGACAGCAGCCCTCCTCAACCAGCTTGCTGTGGCAAAGGTGATGTCTCAGGCTATAACAGACCCACAGCCTCTGAGCACTTCACAGCCCTCACTACACTGCACACTGAGACTACCCAGGATTTCGGAGACGTAAGCTGGTGAGAGCTCAGACCCTACTACTTCAAAAAGACCCCCAGGCACTAGAACTAAAGGAGAATCGCACTTCACATGCACTGAAGCACAGCTGACTTTCCACCCTGGGAAGAGCAAAATAATTTTTTAAAAAGTTAACTGAACTTTTTGAACATCACCAAAGGTTCATTTTTGAGATCACACTGAGCTCCCTGTGAAGATCTGGGCAGCTTCATATCCAGGCTCACAGTAGTGCAGTGAGTCATTACCAAGCAGATAACGATCCAAAAGGGAAGAGCACACCCCTCTCCTGTGCTGACGTCAGGTAAAACATATTGAGATGTCAAACCATAGGTGTTATACGTAAAGCCTGCCTGATTCTGCAAGTAATTGCTCCAGAGTTAGATCCACTATATGCTTATTAAGCCTGCAGTCACTCTGAAGGGAAAAACATTTTGTGGTCCTGTGAACATCACAAACTGCTCACGGCCTTCCCTGTGTGGCCCAAGGGAGATACATGAAGGAGGCGCTGAGGGCACTCCTTGCCTGCATAAATGTCAAGTTGAAAGGGGGAAGCACAGCTCTCTAAAGTTCAGAGGACTCATCTCTCCCCAGCTCTGTAACCTTTCCCTATGGGAGGGGGGGAACCAAACCAACACTCCAGAAAACTAAAGCTGCAGAGTTATTCTATCACCTCTTCCTTGGAGAACCAATCATAGCAAATTTTCACATTGACTTCCTTGATTAACCAACTCAAGCACTGTGTGGATAGCTGTGAAGCTTTAACAAAGGTGTGCATCAGCCAGACACAAGGCAGCCAAATGAAGTTACAGAACCACTTCTTTAGCGAATGATTTCTCCCTGTGATTAGATTGATTAATGTGCTGATAAGCATTTGTTTCATTAGGAAAAAACTGTTGATTCTTCTGCAGGATCTGTATTCACAGTGCTCCTGACTGGCTTTTGAAGCTCATTTGCAAAGCTGTCAGGCTCAATGCAGATAAACATTGTGTTTGATATTGTTTTTGCTGAGAGAGATTTGTAAATTACATTGTTAATCCCTCCTTGAAGGAAAGAAGCATTTGTTGTCTGTTTAAGAAAAGTGAGCTTGTTAGGTGACATGGGTTTTGATAACAGAGAAGTGCAAGTGCACGGTATTTTTCTCTCTGGGATGCCAAGTAAATGATGAAACTTCTTCCTCTGGACTGGGAAAAATACGTAAACACTTCCCCTAAAGTGGCAATAAGAAACTCATTATAGTTCTTCACATAGTTTACAAGAGCTCTGTTCTTCTTCACACTGCTTTCTGTCTCACTGCGCTCCCATGCTAGTTGTGCTTTAGTCTGTAAATTCTTCAGAGCATCAAGATACAATTCACTGCTGTTTAAACTGCACCTGATATTTCAAATAATGTCCCCATACTTAACTAGAGATTGACATATCAAAACCAAGTATCTAACTTGATCCTGTAATGAAACATCTAAAATTTATTTTAAATGTTCATGTTATTTCCTCTGCTTTTTCATGCACTTGTACTGACCTGCTTGGTGCTAAGGAGCTCCCTGTCAGCTTCCTTTCAGTTTGTCTAACTCTTCAGAATTTAAGGTATCATTATTTACGACCATTTATGTTGTTATTCTACTGATAGTGTATTTGAGACTGGAAAGTGACTTAAGGCAGTCATTTTGACCGTTTGCAGGTCCTGTGTACCTGGATTATCTCCCCTTTTCCCATCTACTTTACCTGGTCTGATCAAAGACCCTCCCTAAACACTTTGCTTCTCTGGTAGCCTTAGACTAACAGCGCAACATAGATGCAACCCTACAATTTCACTTTCAAAATATCTACTCAAATACCTAAGCTCCTAATGGTGTAATAGACTAGCTCATGCACATCTCCCCACAGAAGAACATTATTTGAAGAACATCTTTAAAACATTTGCAAAAGAGTTCTGGTTCTTTTAAAAAATAAAAATACGCTTCTGGCATGTTTATTTTACTGACTTGCTTGTTGGAATTCTAATATTGCATTAACACAACACAACCTTCCAAAATTAGAGTTGTAAGGTTATACATCGCAAATAGCCTTCTGATACCAAGTGTCAAGCAAAGAGCAGAAACAAACAAGAGAGACAGAACAAATAGGGAAGAAAACTATGTGGCTCAGGAGCAGGAGAGGAAACCCAACTGGAAAAACAAACAGACAAAGAAAATCAGCAAAGAAAGGATACATGCAGCTGCCCTACCCAGCCTTTGAGAGTTCACCTGGCGCCCACCTGCCTGATCTCTGAACTAGGCTCAGAAGTGTCAGGCATCTCTTCAAAAAATCTGTGGGTCCACGTTGGGGTTCCCTGTCAGGTTGCATGCAGCTTCAGAAACACTTCAGAAGAAGTATGAAATCAGGCAACGGTAATGCAGATGAAAAAAGCCAAATTAGGTGAGGGACATATTCTTGCAATGAAAGAAAAGGCTGAACTACAAGCATTTAACCTGGACATAAATATATAGGTGCTTTATTTCTGACTGGTGAGATGACATACACGTAAGACCTATTAGCAAAGGAACATATTACATGGTGAATCATCTCTTGTCATAGTCCCACCACAAGCTACATGTACATATTCTGCCCACGGGTGCAAAGTTGCTTAACGGTGCTACCACTGAGCTTACTCACTATGTTCATTTCTGAACAACTGCCCTGACAGCAAAATGGCAGTTCTTCCCCAAAACATCCATGCAACTAATACCAATCATGCAGAAATCAAAGCTGAAGAACAGGTAGCACCATATGGTTTTATCAGCTATGTATTTATTTCACCCTCTGTTTGTAGAAGGAGCTGACCTTATACACAAAGCAAAATCATAGAGATCATGCACATCACAGACATCAGCAATACAAGTTTTCCTGGCTGTTGGTCCTCTCCGCCATTATTAGAGTGTGGACCTCAAGAGGTGGAGATGGGTAGTTCAGTCTCCATGGCCCACTTGCTCCTTTTTCCTTCTTCCTCTGGTTATGACACTAGACACTAAGTAATAACAATGGCTATAAAGATAACGGGTATTTCAGCAAGAGGTGAACAAGTGACCACAAAGCATGTCTCAAATCAAGTCTTCTGAGCTATCACGTCGTGCAAAAAGGCATTTCACAAGAAAGTTCAAAAACAGGACTTTGCAAATACCTGTGAAATTCTAGCACATTGAGTTACCTAATGAACTTGCAGAGACACTAGCAGTAGAGTCATATCACCTGACTTAAAGCCCATAATTCAGTGAGATAATCTCAGTTATTCTTTTATAATCACAGGCTTCTCCACAGAATAAATCAAGACATTGAAGTCCTGCTCCATAGGGTCAGTCAGAAACTTCTCTCCTCTGACTGCAGAGGAGATATAAAATTATTAACTTAGCCAGCGGAGAGAGATGCCTAAAAAGCTGGGGTATAAATATCTCCCCTAGGTCAGGTAGTCATAGAAATGGGTGGCTAGAACTATTAATTCTAAAAAATGACAGCTTCACAGTTCTTATTGTTACTTGCTGTTTAGTATATAAGATGGCTCCCCTTTCACCACCAGGATTTAGTGGAGGTTGCTTTGTCTTTTCTGTGGACAAGAATTTTTCTCTTTCCTAAGTCTGCCCCAGCTTTTGCTACAATTAAGATGAAGAGCTCTCTGGCTGCAGAAAGTCACGTTGGATAAAGATTGAAAGGACCTGGTACAGTTTGCAAAGAAAGAAATTTACATCTCCTCGCACCAGCAAGCACTGAAGAAAACCTTCTCAAAGAGAGACGCATCTTGAGCGATGCAGGCTTTGGAACAGAGATCTCTCTGTTGTAATGCACAGGTTCGCTACTGACATGCACTGCAGCAGAGATATCTCAGAGAAAATCCATAAGAAAAGAGCGCTTTCTCCTCTGCCTGTCATTAGATTGCAGGGAACAGGACGTGGAAGGGAGGAAATGCTGTTATCTCACATTACAGACACAAAGCCAAGTGAAAAGTCCAGGGTTACACAAAAACTGCCGCAGTGCATGCAGCACTACACCTTGGAGACCAACAGCCATACTCTTAAGTACTGGATGATTCTTCCTCTCCTGAATTCTCCTGGACCTCCATCTGCCCTTGCACAGTCACACTCAATGGCACATGCTAAAACAACCTCCATAAGGCAGGCTTCGTAGCCTTTGCTTTCTCTGCAGAGCAAATTACCCTGAAAACAGCAAGAAGAAGAAATCACTTGTCAGGCCTGCCTCTAAGCTGGCTGAAATGAAATAGTAAATCAGGAAAGTATTTCTACATACACCTTAAGGAGCCCAGGAGATTACCATGCCTTCTAAACAACACTTTCTCCTGGCAGTTTCTCAAGCACAGTGAGCATGATCACTACTCAGCGCTTTGTGCATAAGCTAACACCAAAAAAGTGTTAGTCATGTTACTGACATGACTAGTGCTTTGGAGGGATCTTTGAATACAGCTATGTCTCTTGTTGGTTAATGAGGGCTTTGAAAAATTGCTCATCTTGGCTGGTACAAAAACAAGCATTCATGGAATGGAAACCTTCCCCCTTTAGCTGAAAAGCTCTATGTAAGCAAAAGGTTGCTTCGTGTTTGACACTGTTTAGCTAAGCGTGGCAACAAGTGAAGTTTTCTCCCCCTTTACAGAGCTTGGTATTTAGATGCGCTCTCTTTTGTACTAAAAATAACAAAGGGAGTATTTGGAAGAAATCAGAATAGATGAGCTGATACATTATTGATAGAAGTTTCAAGCAGCCTGCCACTCTGTTTTGTAATGTGGTTGAAGCTCAATTTTTAATGAAGCGACCTATGAAAATCTGATGGAGTGAAAAACATGACCTCTCAATGATACTGTACACAAAAGTTCCCATCACATAGCTGAGCTGCCCTCTTTCACATCCCATCAGAGTTTTACCTCAACTTGACCCTACAGTTTACAGGCAAAAGAGACAATATCCTGACTCAGACAGGAAAGGTGGCATTAGAGAGATGCACAACTCCGAAAGAGGACTAAACAAACTAGCCTTTTCTCCTATTGTGCGGAGTTTCCATCATGTGCCTACTGACTAATACCCCATCCTATTAGAAACACACCGATTTGTTGAGAACATGTTTACTAAAACATTATTTGTAATAATGGAAAAATCCATGGAAATCATACCATGAAGTGCACCAAGAGCAGAATAGCATGACAAGGAGGTACACTGAATACCCCGAAAAGGCTAGCAGAAACAGGTTTTAGAACATATGCGCATGGGATTAAGAGAAGCCAGTTATGGTGCATTTGTTCTCGATGATGCAAGAATGGAGAACTTTATGCAACTGGTTTTTGTATGGGGCTAAGTCTCTGTCTAAAATAACTATTTCATTTTGACTGTGATTCCTTATTCCCTATGGCTGTGATAACATCTTCAAACTGCAATCAGAGAAACTGCTCTTCCTTCTTCTGTCTCCATTTTCTCAAATCTAGAAAGAAAGCACATATAAATAACGCTCTTTCATTCAATTACCTTCTAGTCTCATAATGAACCAATACGTGCTTCTGTTTACCAAAATACTAACGCTTCCACTATGAAGAGTGGCTAATTTATAGCTGCTGCACTGTACACCAAATGGCATTCACTGGCCTAGAGTAAAGTAACATTGATGATAAAAAGGTGACATTCATGGGGTTATAGTCAAGAGTTCACTACCTAGAATAATGAAAGAATTAATGGAAAATGCTTTCATAAAAATTAATTATAAGATATGTTCATATGTCAGAGAGATAAGTATAAATGATTTAGCAACACAGTATGTCAAAAAAGAGAAGCTTAACAACACACTTAACAGAGAACATTAAGTCACGAATACAGACCTTTATATAATAAAAGCCAATTTTTTCCCTGGCATTCATGAATCAACTCTAATGAAGGCAGTGGAGTCACACCTGCAGATTCCAAGAGGGAACCAGCTGTACGTGGCTCTCTACCTGCCCAGACAAACTGTCCTTATTCAGTTCATGTTCTCAGAGACGTCATGGGTTGGTATCATAGTGCAAAATTGCTGATCTGACTCCAATATAATTTTTAGCTCTTGAATCAGCATTTTTAAATTCTTTAAAATATATTATTGCATTTCTGAATGGGACCATATGTTTCTACATTGTGCCAGTCTTTAGAGAAAAATTAGAAATAATATGGACCATTCACTAGCCCTTCATAAGTGAAATTGTTAAGGTACAATGACAACATACTATAACCCTCCCATCTTATAATTCATGAGTGTGAAAAGGTATTCCTAACATATTACCCAAAGAGCATCACTTGTTTCAGCAATCACTTCACAACAGACGATAATCACTTTCACAATAGAAGAACAAGGAAAAGGGGAAAAGATAGAAAGAAAAGGAGTGGAACAATACTTGTCACCAGAGAAAAAATAAGAAAGAAAATGTCAAAATTAGAGCCTTTATCTCCTCTGAGTTATACTATCGTAAATCCACGAAGAGCAGAGGGACTTTTGCTAAGTGTTGTGTTCAGAAATCACCTGGCTCTCCAAAGTGACCTACATTCAAAGTCATGCTTAATCACAAGATCCCTCTTCTTGCCAGACTTCTGAACGCAGCTCCAGCAGGATACCTTTTCTTTCTCCAATTTATTTTAACCACTACACTTATTCGCCTCTTTGGTTGGGATTCACAGCCATCTCTTTTTAAATATTAAGCACCAAATTAAAACTCTTGTTTTGCTATCTAGCAGAATGGAAGAATGACCTTGTGATTAAAAAGGCTGAACTAGGATTCAAAACTTGGAGTTAATTCTTCAATACAGGATCCTTGCATGACTTCAGACACACTTACCAAATCTCTCTCCACTTCAATTTCTTATTATAAAATGGGGATAAATTATTGTATTATCTGTGTGGACATGCCACAAAGCCTTGCACTGGCGCTAGCTGCCCGGTACAATGGTATCTCAAAGACAGTGGCAGGCTGCAATGATGACTTGGATTCCTTTCCTGGAAGTTGTCCCACATACCTTGCTAGAAAGCTTAGGCCTGCTACAAAATCAGTGTATATGATTCCCTTCAAGCAGGAGGAGGTAACATTTACAAAAAGGGAGCTGGAATAAGCCCCTCAAACCCACTGGAGCAGGCAGAGCAAGATGTGCCATACACACCTGGGTATAACCACTGCTCTGCAGTGGCATCATCACTATCACAGTTGATAATGATTGCACCCTACTACAAATGCTGGGGTTTTAGCAAGGGACCTCACCGTTTGATATGGCCCATTAGCATTAGAGTGTTACAGCAGCAAGAGTTGGCTCAAGCTTGAAATAAATCTCACCAGAAATGGCCCCAAAGGGAAAATCTGTATCCCCTACAAACTATGCTGCAAGCCCCTGGCTGCTCCTGCAGCCCGTGCCCTCCATGACTGACACAGGGCTGCATCCCAGGACAATTTGTGGTGGCATGGACAACTGAACGTAAGCAAGGGCTGCGGGGTGAACAATGGTGCTCCAGAAGCCTGGGGTCTGGGATTTCCTCCCCCTCCCCTGATGCTTTTAGAGGGTTAACTTTCTCACAATCAGATATTGGGACAATCTAGAGTTTCAGGCCCACAGTCCACCCAGCAGCTTGAAGCGAGGGAGTTAAGCATGATGCCCCTGATAATTTGTGTGTTTCTCATGCAGTTCTGTTTACCTCAGAGAATAGCTCAGATTCATGTGGTGGCTCATCTGTTTGTTTCCCAGGAGTGTCCTCCTCATCAGGTACAAATGACTTCTTGTTTCCCCGTCCTGTCTGCCTCCTTGGTGACGGATAGATGAGAACCGTTCCCTGTGCTCTGGGACTCTAATGTGATCTGGGTAGAGCTTGTGGCAGGCGGGGGTGGAGTAGGGGGGAGAGGAGTGCAGGGAAGGGGCAGTTAACACTATGAGAACTAAAATCTCTTTGTAGACGAGCGTGTTTGTGTGCATTTCCAACCTAGCTGCAATTCGCTGCCAGCTGCTTCACCATCCCTGAGTCAGGGGAACAATGGCTCAGGAGCAACGCTGGCAGAAAAGAGAGATCTAAAAATAGATCTTTGGAGGACTAAAATGGGGGGGGGCAACATTTTGTTTGTTTTTAGTAACAGGCTTATTTTCTGCAAAGCAAAAGCCACCGTGTTTATTGCCCTGGACTGTATGAGCACTCCTGAAGGTCTGATTCTACCCTCACTTAGAGGCAAATGGGGTCACCAATCCATTCCTTTTACTTATTTACATTTGCAGTTATGCAACATATTACCCGAGTCACAATCCACTGGTTTGCTGGATGCCTGCCTGATGACAGAAGATGCAATCATATTTATAAAGCTAGCCTACATTCCCTTTCACTTTTTCTTTAGAAACTCATTTTTATAGGCAGTCTTAATTTGGCAGTTACACTTCAGCAGGGATCACATGAGCATTTTTTCTTTTGATTCACATAGTTTCAGATGCCCTGAGCTCCATTCAAATTCAACTCCATGCACAGAGAAGCCAAGTTTCACCAGGACTATGACTGAAATCGTACAATTCTGGGGACATCACAGTTTCTACAGAACACCTTAAAATGACCCCATTTCTGTCAAATCTGGCTAGAGAGTCATCAAAAAAGTTCACAAACTCCTTAACAAACCTGAGTAAAAGCTCAGTCTTGGCTCTTAATGATATCCACATGAGTCGTGTTGCTGACAGCAGAGGCAGCAGGATTGGGATCCCAGTTAATTAACCTCCACGTTTTACACTGTGTGCAGAAAACATTTCACACAATTCCACTTGTCTCAATCAACTGGCTCAATTAATAAAAACGGGTGTGGGAAGATGCTCCCACTGGATTTTTGGCAGCATTTTTGGCTTGCCTGCATTCTCTGCTTGTGACTGGAAGGAAATCCTGTTGATTTCATTTTCATCTTTCTCTCTCTCTCAATTTGAAAACAGAATCTATGATTTTCCATCATTTCCACTTAGATAGAAATATGTTGTGAAAGGTAATTTTATTGCTGAGAAATAATCTTCCTAATGTCAGCCATTATTTCACTCTCAGTGTGACAACTAGGGTAAGTGTTGGAAATCACTGTATGTTTCAGCTAAAGTATCTTGACAACACAAACGAAGAAGAAAAAGGTAGTCTTTTTGTTAATGAAAACTGCACTGTTATTTTGGTCTATAATGGAGAGATTCATGTAAATGATTGCCTGTCGTCTATACTGAAGAAAAATAGAAAAAAAAAATTCAGCAAGCCGGAGAAGCGGTTTCCTTCCTTCCTCCTTGAATTTGCTCTTATCATCTTTACTGTAATCAGCCCTTTCACCACATTTTGCCTCTGATATAATGCTCATAGACTCCCTTAGTAAAAGAAATCAAAATCCATCACCAGACTGGGGCTACCAGCTTTGCAAAAACTCAGGAAACTACTGAAATTTTAGCCATTCACTGTTATGAGTAAACATTATCCTATTTATAGATCTATAGGCATTTGGTATGTAATATTATACAGTAAAACCATCCCAGCCCGTGCCTCTGTCATTAGCACAACCACCTGTATATCAATTCAGAGTGGAGGATTCCTTCCTTTGGGAATGGAGGGACAGATGATATCTCCTATTGCTGTCACCCCTCGGGGCTCTTCTGCAATGCCACATTTCTCTCCTTCCTCCACTGCACCTGCAGACAAAAGAACTGTCCTACTATGTCAGGAGTGAAAATTCAAGTTCAGAGACAGGGAGAAAGAAACATGTTAATAAAGGTGCATTATTTGATGGGTTTTGCCCAACTCGAAAGTTGGATAAAGAAGAAAATTTTCAATTGTTTGATAGCCTCCCCCCCATACCTAGTGAACAAGGACATGTTTGCTGACTCCCTAAACTAGTTTTCAATTAGCTTTAGCAATCAGATCTGCAAAGTCCAAGCAGCAGAGAGGGTTGAGAGAAAACTGAAACCCCAAGTGGACTGTCAGTGGGTAAAACAGAACCCTGCAGCGTCTTCAGTAAAGCTGCTTCAGTATCTTGGAACTCTGCCTACTTTCTACATCAATTACTGTTCTCAGTAATTTATTCATGTCTTAAAATTCTAGGTCATCAGATCTGCCCTTTGCAATCATATTACAATCTCTTAAATTTACGCTCTGCACTTGACAGGGAATTTCTGATGAAATTTTTCAGCTTGATTTTCCAACTATCCAAAAACTCCAGATAGTGCTTCAGCAGATGGAATATGTGAAATTTTTGCTTCTCAAATTTATAGATTGAAATGATGAACACTGGTATTACATTTGGGCAAAGCTTACTCACACAAGTAGTCTTTTCTAATGGAAATAGCTTCATTTAAGAGGGAGTGAGCAAAGAGTTTGCCGCATTGGATGAGAATTCCCTGAATCTATTCCTGGTACAGATTTAGCTTGCTTTTCGCTGCCTGATGAAGAAAAACAAGTAAAAACAAATTAAGGAACACTTCTAGAATTTTAAGAGATTGAGGGGGACAGACGGATGGACAACAGTGACTCACTGCACTGCAGTTCTGTAGAACATCAAGAAGTCCCCAGGCCCTTGATTTCAGCAAAGTGATCCTGAGTTGTCCACTGGGGAAAAGATAGAGCAAACCCATTCTGGCTTAACTCCCTATCTAATGATGCTACCAAATGTATATATTAGTTACCTGTGAAAAGCTCAATGTAGGGCAATGAAAACACAGTAATTTTATATGAAAAGTTTGGACCAACTTTACTGGCAGCTTGTTGATAAGGGTAGTGCTGTCAGACTCCTTGCTTTGCTTTCCAATCATTATTTTGTCACTGGGGCAGTGAAAGATACTGGGCAGATTCACCAGGTGAGGGAGGGAGACAAAGATTTGTGCACTGATTCTTCTTAAACTGTTTCCATACGGTTTTCTTTCTTACATGCAAAACAAAAGCACACCATCTGAAAAACCTTGGGCAACAACATGGAAGCATTTCCCCATCTCAGCTCCATGGGGAGAGGGTCCACTGTGCCCTGTCAAGACAGTTTCTCCTTCTTATGCTTTACTGCAACAGGCAACAGGCAGGGACTGTGTTACCCTTTACCAGCGGTAGTCTTTTACCTGTCAAAGTCTTGTATCAAATTCATTTGTCTATATTCATTTTAAAAGCAGAGGCAACCCCTTCCTTCAAAGCACTACCCTTCCCAATTGAAGAACTCTGAAAAGCCTGGTAGGACTGAACACTACTCCTCTTACACAGAAACGAACATTAAGAGGTCTTCCGTAAGCTGTCAGAGTCTGCTGATGTCCAGAAGATTTCCTAAGGCCCTGAAAATAAAAGTTTGAATCTCTGCCTCTGCCCAAACATGCACATGGCTCCTGAGCTCAGGAGTGGCCTAACAGATAGGGAATTTCCCATAGAAATAAGAAGTTATAGCAGAGACAGGTAAAGATCCATGGTTTGCCTCAGGCTGTTTTCCAGCATCAACAGGCTGCATCTGTAGGGACATGTATCTAAACTGGGGGAGCCTTCCTAACAGGAACGTAACAACAAGAAACCTCCACCAGAGCGGGACTTCACGGAGGGCTGAGGCACCCCACGGGTGCACCCCCATACAGTCTATTGACCTGTCCATCCCCCACAGCCTGGCTGGAGCTGCCTGCCCAGGATTGGAGACTGATTGCTTGCTGCCTGCCTGCATGCACACAGATGCCCACCTGAAGTCTGAACGTAAGGAAACATAACTCATTTGCTCTTATGCAATTTAACCCAAGCATCCCAGCTTGAAGGAAATGAAATTTGGTGTTTCCAGTCCCTTAGGCTTCCTCCTCTCCTTCTGCTGTAGGCAGCATCCCCATTCCCACACCAAAGGCGCTCCCTCCTTCTTTCCTCTCTGATCTGCAGCTTTTTGCTCTCACCAGTTGTTGCAGGCCAAGGAATCAGCCTCAGATGGGGAGGCAATTCAGTCTTCCCACTAACCCTTCAGCAGCAATAATTTTAGGGCACAAGTGCCTCTGAACAGACCCACGAACCAGAAATTATAGCTACAGACAGAGCAGCATTGAGCTGTGTTTGTCCACACGCCACAGCCCAATTCCCCTGCTGGGGGAGAGGGAAAAGGATGATCAGCCTGTGAAACAGTACTTGGATGCAACATGGCAATTCGGTGGAAAGCTCTGAATTTGCACCAGAGGCCATTTACCAGCAGTTTCCAATTTAATTGCTGGGAAGGCAGAGAGCAGGTGGTGAGCGGGCAACAGTCCGTGCATCGGGAACACGGGCAGCACGTGCCGCACCACTGCTACCTTGTGCAGAGCAAGCATTCCCCTCGTAAAAACACTTGTGTTGTCCTCTTCGCCATCAGGTGTGTGGTAGGAAAATGGGCCGTGAAAAGACATTCTCATGGCATCATTTGAGGAAAACGCAGACTGAAAGAAAAACATCTTTCCAGAGACCTACAGAAGCTGAGGTCTGGCCCTGCCACCCTGTTACACATGACTAATGTTAACTGGTGCAAACAACCCCACTCATAACAGTAGTGAAAAATGCAAAACAAGGATTAATGATTTTTCACGCACAATTATGGCAGAAATTTAAACATGAATTTGCTCCTATTTATAGCAAGCTACCAGGTTTAGGTGCTCCAGGCATCCTTGGGAGGTGAATTTAAAGCTCACGCTCGGGCACTTCTGTGTGGCAAATGTTAAACCAGCGTGGACTCGGGCTGATGTATTCTGTACAGGAAAGTCCTTAAGTACTTAAGCCAGCAGTGGAAAAGGCTTTCCCAAAATATATTCACTGTTGAGATTAAGTGGTATTTCTTGAGGTTCACATTTTAGTCAGAACTATAGTACCAACAATCAGAACAAGTTTTATAAACTGAACAGACTTAGAAATATATGGGCAAATTTTAGCTTTCCTATAAAATTAAATAAGGACGAAGGACAAAGGGAGCAAAGGCCTCAGCTCCCTTTGAAATTCCATGGGAATTAGGCACCCAGCTCTGAAATGACTGTCTGCACTTTTTTCCAGCTTCTTAGGATTATTATTTTTTTTTTAAATTTACAAACCCTGCCAGGGGGTGTTGCTTCTTTCATATTAAGAATACAGCAAAACCCTCCAGCACCACTCTGCCTGAGATAAACTCTATTTCTGCTCAAGATCTTTGCACTCAGGAGATGTTACTCCGGAGCACGGGAGGCAGCAGAGCCCACTCTCCTGTGCAACGGAGTAATCCCAGCCTCTGACATCGCCAACTCTTGCAACTCAAGGCAACGCGCTGGTTTTGGCAACGCTGCTGGCTGGTGCCGCTTGTTGGCAGGCACTCTACCAGGACTCACAAAAAAATAAACCAAAATATATCCTATATATGATGGACCTTTAAGGGGTTTGGGACCCTTTTCAGGGACAAAAAGGGATTTAGGGATAAAGGATTACTGCTCACTACTTGTTTATATAAAATCCAAGCTCACGCAGTTCATACTCATCCATATACAATGGAACGTAATTGCAGGGAGCAACTGTCTGATTTTTTCATGAGGCATGTTTATGTGTAGGTGGATAATGGGAATAGCAATGGGTTGGTTGGGCTTGGTAATACAATACTTTGCAGGTACGGCAAAAAAACTAAAACACAACAATTACCGAGGTCAGTCCACTGTTCCTCAGAACAAAGTCTTTATAAGCCACCCAGAGAATTAAGAAGTAACTAACAGTGGTTGGCACCTGTGTGAATATGTAATGGAGGGACTATTTCAGGAAGAGTATTTGTTCAGCATCTAACAAACAGGGCAGTGATTTGTGCTGGGGATGTCTGGGTGCTACTGCAGTCTTACTGGTTGAAAAAGTTGCAATTTGCTCATGGACTAGGTGTGACCAGGAAAATAAGCTAATTTTCACAGCAAATAATTTACTGTAAATTATTTGCTCAATGTCATACAGGGGCTTGCCTGTTCAAAACTTACAGATTGTTTAAAAAGAAAAAAGAGAGGGAGAGGGTTTTTTCCCCTTTTTTTCAGAATCAACCATTTTCTTTGAAGGGAAAACAAAGCTAACAGATTTGAAGGAACGAGTTTTCACATGCTTTTTAGAAAGTCTGTTTATGAGGAAGAAAACCCTACTTTTACTTTTCAAGCCTATACTTAAACTTGAAAAAGGGCTGTTGCCTAAAACTAGCCATTTGCCTACTTTCTCATGCTAATGTCCTGTTTATAATTGACACCTTTACTGCCTACCACTATATCAATTTCACTTCCCCAGAGAAAGAAAAACCAGATCCTGTGACTAGTGCACTGGATTGATAATCTAGCCTAATGCTGACAGATAAATGCACTAATTTTCTTCTGTGGTTGGCTCCACATTGCGGAGTAAATCTGCTTCTAACAACTGCCTCAATAGGCTCTGTAACCTGTCCAAAAGATGATGTCAAGTGCTACAAGGGCCTAGGGCTAGTATGGCAGGTAAGAGTTACCACTGGGATAAAGTTACAGGTGAGGTTTTGAATGAGAGGGTTATTTTAAATGAAAGCCTGGCTGGAAATACAGATTGCTTTTTAAAAAGTTGAAAGAGTAAAGCAATAAAAAGCAACTCATATTATTTTGGGGTCTATGTCTTCACGATGTTCTTATTATAAATTAGCTACAGTATTGCAGCCCCCGGGAAACCGAAGGAGTTTGTATTTATTACACCGAGTAGTGGTGCACAAAAATGATGTGCCTTGTCCTGCCTTTGCTGGTTTTGGTGGTAGCACAGACTCTGGGTTCCCGTACAGCACCAGGATGATTCCTAACTCAGAAGCAGAGTACCAGCCTCAAGAGTGCTCCCTGAGTGCAGGAGGGTACTGGAGGATACTGGTGTCTGCTCCCACCTCCTGTGTTGCAGGAAGCCTCCAGCACAGGCAGGTACCAGGACTGGCCCTAGATGCTGTGCAATACAGATGTTGGTGATTGTGTTGACAGCTCACCAGAGATATAAACTGCAGATGTTGATGGAGAACCAGAGGACTTGGGGTTTTTTAATTTAGTTCCAATGAGGGGAAAAAAAGCAATGAAAAACAATTAACAACTTTTTTTTTTTTTAATTCCATGCCAAATATTTGGGTCATTTCTGAGAATGTCAGCAGCAACTGCAGAGCCATACAATATGAGTGTTGCTTTGCTCTTATTGGTTTTCTTGCTGAATTCCAGGATCACTATGCTGGTTGCTACCAATTTATAGCACTTCGATGTTCATTTATCATTTTGACCAAAAGAGCAACTTTGGTGGACATTTATTGATTCCCTCTTTGGAAAAGATCACAAGCAATAGCTTTTTAAATAAAAAGGGTCTCTGGGTTACATGGATAACCCTGGCACTGAGGGATATGTCTCTTACTCTGCTCTCATGTCTAAAATCTTCAAGCAGCTCCCACTCCCCTAACCTGAAACAAAAATAAAACCTCATTTTAATCACATCTTTTTCTCCTGATTTTCTCTCCCCACCTCCTGACCTTTCCATGTGAAGAGGATCACGCAGAACATTTCAGCTTTTCTTAGGCTAACTTTTGCTCACTTTGAATAGCACTTATATAGGTCAATAGCATCACTTCCCCTTTCGCCCCCCTCCCCATCACAGAAGAAATACGGGATCTGACCTCTTTAATGTGTCAGTTAACAGGATGCCTTTTTGTTTGTTTATGGTGCAGGAAGTTTGATATTTAAATGAAACAAAATATTCAGGAGACAGACTGACTTCATAGTCTCTGCTTTTTCATATTTGTACAGCACCAAGCACATCTGGCTCTGAGTAAGGCTCCTTAGTGCTATTTGAATATAAGTAACAGTAACAGCAGGACTACTCTAACCGCAAACTACAGGATTAACAATGGCAGATTCACTCTCATTACAGAATACAAGGAAAAAATACGCCATATTAATAGTGTGTACTACAGCATGCACAAAAAACTCTGTGCATTGTAGGTAAACTATAGTTCACTGATTTCATTGCTACAGAAAAATGCCATAAAGCAAGCCAATGTCTGAATGCAGTGGGTCATCAGTTTGGTCATATTCTAATATGTTGTTGTTGTGGTGGTCACAAGGAGACAATAAAATGTGTGTAGGAGGACACAGAGAGAAAACATTCTTTGACAGCAACAAAGGTGTACATATTTTGTGCACTTTCTGAAATTTTCTACAATTAACATACATTTATCTTTCTTTTCTCTTTTCTGAATATTTCTGAACGCTCCTCCCTCCTGAGCAGAGGAAGCTAAAAGTTTTGGTAACATTTCAGGCTGACTGTTTATCTTTTAATTCCGTATGACTATTCAGTGAACCCAGTCCTGCTCCTGCGGAAGTCTAATGAGAGTTTGGGTACTGCATTCCCTGGGAACTGGGTGAAGCCTCCAACTACTGACTTTGTAAGGCTTCAGCCATGCAAAACCCTGCTGGCACAAGTAATTTATAAGAGCAAAAATAAAAATTCTGCCTCTTTGACATGTTTAACCACAGCTCACTTGTTAATAAAGTAGTTGAAAGGTGAAAAAACACCCACTGATTCTGAAAAGTATGGAAACAGGTATTATTTTTTGGACTGTAATGCCTTCCTTAGCTGTTAGCTTTGGAAATATTTAGACATAAATCAATTTTGTCCCAAAATAGAGTCCAAAAGAAAGAATTGTCAGAAACCGGAACAAAGTCCCGCATTGTGCTCTATAAAATACTTGTCGAGATTTTTCACTAGAGGGCACTACCACATCATCACCAAAAGGCACCAAGGACAAAGGACAAGAGTGGCCTGGTTGTTTAACTTGCACACTCTGCGCAGGCTGCTTTATGGTTTGAGAAACCAATTTTAATCACATCGCAGAATTTTTAAATTTTTTTTTAATAGTAGTGGGACTTCAATAATCGGCCATATTATTAAACAGCTACTACATGGAGCCTTCACACCATATAGTTCTGACTCTTAAGGCTGTAGAGCTCATTAAAAATAGTCTGCACTGAGTTAGCAGTTCTCATCAAAACAATTCAAGGAGGCTGTATTTGGGAATTACGCTGCTGAATTAGCACAACAAATAAGGAATAATATGGGGCATAAGGCAAAGGAAACTTACACTTGGGCTGCTTCCTTTCTTTGTATTCAGTGCTGCTCACACGCACCGTGGCCAAATGAGGTTAGAGGAAGAGCCGAAACTGGGAATCACAGGGGGGAAATAGAAAAATATAGGGGAACTATGCTTTTCTCCCAAAGAAATGCTACTTGCAACAACCTATGATAATTGCCTGACTGCGTTTATTAAAATAAATGTGTCTCACTGAAAGGAAGGTGCAAAAAGATGTAAATGTGTCATGTTTAGGGATTTTTTTATTGCTGCTTTCTTTGATGGGTATGTAATGCTTGTTCCACTCAGTGCCAGAGGATAAATACAAATGAAAGTTTTCTTTCAATGTTTCTGGCTGACAGAAAGCACAGAGGTCACTTTTAAGGTGAGTAGCTTTTAGTTTGAAAATGGTGGGTCCCCTGTTTCTCAAGAAATTCTCTGCTTTGTAGTCCATTGCTATGCACCTGAAAACTTCCCACCGACTTCCAGGGGAAATTTGGCTGCTCAGGAATGCGGGATTGGGCTCTGGAATGGCAATTGCATACAGAGAACTTAACAATGCGCAAAAATTTAACCCTTTGATGGAGCTAGTCACATGCTTAAAGCTATTCATGCATTTATTACCCTGTTTCATATAGAAGATAGCAAGCAATGCCTTTATTATATTAGAAAAGTATAAGGAAAACCACTGGTGAGATTGGGGGGGTGGTGGGGTGGTGGTGTGTGTGTTTAAACTACATGGTTCATCCAAGCATCTAGCTTCTTAAGCCTTCATCTGATCCAAATCTGATTTCTGAAAGCTCTTGAAACTTGGCATCTCATTTAGGGCTCAATCCAACTCCCCTTAGCCAGATAAGAATTCAGCCATTTCTAATTGCAGTTAGAGGCAAGCCCCTGATTATAAAACCCCACTAAATTCCTGCACTGTGCTTGGAACACTATCAGTACTTCATTAGTGAAATGTTATTGCTTAATTTAATTTAAAAATCAGTTTATTGAAATGATTAAAACTGACCGCTTACGGCATCCATCAGATGGAATGGTAGCCTACTAAAATGGTCTCATTTAAGCAAGGCTGGGAGAAAAGCAGAGGTGTTTCTGACTTGGAGGCCTCCTATGTCAGAGGGCAATGGACATCAACAAAAGTTGCTTATAAGCTGTAGATAAAACAGCAGCAAAGAAGGGTTTGTGCGTTGTCTTTGGGGCCAGAGTATCTGAACTCTCCCAAGTGCTGCTGAGGAAAACAGCTTTAAGGCCAGATGTGTTAATTGGAAAGAGAGTGCAGCACCTGAGAGGGGATCCTGTGGCCCATGGGATGAGCACCAAACTCCATAATATCTCAGTATGACTCTTCATTCTAGGAGCAATAACAGACCCTTTGGCTATGAAGAAAGTGCAACTGGGGTAATATTAAAAAAAGAAGCCTGGTCCCAAGGTTTTGGCAATTGTATGTTTTCCTATTATGGGTTATGGAAACCAAGCCCTGTGCAGACAAGCCTGGGAAGGGATGAGCGAGCAGAATGCAATGTCTTTCCTAATATAAACAGATTATTTTGCATTATGGCAGATTTAGGAATGTAAAATGTTCACTCTGTAGCTAGTTAAAGGCTTACCATAATTGCTCTACTACAGCTATTGCTACAGGATTCCCTGTCTCGTCTGACTGGTGGATGTTGTTTGGCTTCCAAACTCTGTTTGCAGGGGGTTGCTGGAGACGGAAAGGAGGAGATCTGAAGACAGATCCTCCATACAT
This sequence comes from Grus americana, assembly GCF_028858705.1. NCBI lineage: Eukaryota > Metazoa > Chordata > Aves > Gruiformes > Gruidae > Grus > Grus americana. The sequence continues at coordinate 19,631,052 of NC_072860.1, forward strand.
GGTGCCACAGACATTCTGCGTTGTACGACAGTTCATAACTCACTTAATCCAGGCTGAGAACACGCCTTAGAAAAGCACAGAATCCAAAACATGAAAGGAAGCCTTTGCCTCCTCCCTTCCCAGGTGAGCAGCTGTTTGGACAGCACAAAAATATGAGACAGGGAAAAACCTAGCCAAACCGAAGCCAACAGCAAAACATCACTGGATGTCAGAGGATTTGCAGTTTCACCCGAGACAGTGCTGGCTGAGCACTGAAAATTGAGTAAATTCCCTTTGCCTGGGCCTGCATCTCAAAATGCAGGTCTCAAGCCCAGCAACTAAGATGCATTCAGCTGGGGCAAATATGTTTCTGGAATAAGAAACCCAACCACTACCTCTTATGTACAAGTGAGATACTTTGCAATCCGAGGTCAAAACTCTAGCTTCAAGCAACCCAAGTATTTATTTGGAAAGACAGAGGTAGGTACAAATTTAGTTACTAATTCATGCGTCAATACGAGATCAACCCAAAAAGCAGAATCCAAACACTCCCAAAATTTGGACAAGAATTCTAGTTTGGGCTTGCAAGCAGGTCTGCATGTTCAAATGGATAGTCAAAGACAACCTGGCTTCTTTTGTCAGAGAACCACTTTCTTAACTCTGCCAGCAGCGCTTCAGACTGCCTGATGTTTCGTGTGGTATCTTTTTTTTGAAACACAGAATTAAAGGGGGAAAAAAAAATCCTTAACCCAATATCTTTAGGGCTTGTGTTTTGTTTTTGCAACTTTGCTGTTTCTGAAAAGAGCACCAAGTAATCTGTTGATGAGAGAAGGAAAAATATATTTAAGCAAGGAAAAACATGCTGCTACAGTAAAACTGTGTCAGATTCTATTAATTCAGTTTTTCATTGTCTGATATTTCCAGGCACAGTGGGCTTTTTGGTAGACCTCTGAGCTCTGTTTTCTAACAGAGGCATAGCACAGGGCCTGTCAGGAAGAGGCAGTGCTCTCATTGTTATACACCTCAAAGAGACAATATAATCCTCATGCCTTCAGAAGGGCCAGGACTGAACCCCAAAACAACAGCCCTGTCTTCCTTTAAAAGGGTGAGCAAAGCTCAGTCAAAGCCTTGTTAGTGCATGCCTATGAATTATTCCCTCATGGAGTGGCCGATCACACTACATTAATATCGTGGGCACATTCTGCTTTGTTAGCAATACTGAATTCCACTGCGGCACTAATGAAGAACCAGTCCTCATGTAAGACATGATATCTCCAGGATGTGTCTATTCTGCTATGAAATGATTTTCTTTTGTCAAGAGTATTATGAGATTACTAACTGGAAAATATTTAAACACAACACAAGGAGGAAAATGTCTCTCTTTTGGGGAAGTTGCACGAACACACAGTAACATAACTCCAATACAAACAAATGCATCCAGTCAATATTAAGCATCTGTCCTCGGTGTGTGAGCCAAGAAGCCACCAAGCCTTTTACAAGGCTACAGAAGTCGGTTCTTTATCTGTAAAGATTGGAGCAGGGGGAGGTTTTGGCAGTCCCTGGTTCTATCCACAGCGTTTTGCAAAGTTCACCTAAGTAGCATCATAGTTTACCTGTTGGATTAGATGAAACTGGATCTTTTCCAGCTCAATATCAAATTTCATCAATAGCAAAACCAAGAATAACAACAGGTTCATTTGTATCACTTTGGAAGCGTCCCATGAGGCCAAGGGCAAGCCTGGGACTTATCAGGTGGAGCGGGTGGTTGCCGCACACTTCAAGGAAGTGCTTTTCACCTAGTGTCTCCACCCCCCACCCGCATCGCAATTGAGCATAATAAAATCCAAAAGAAGCAGGAAAAGAAATCAAGTTATAGCCAGATCTGCTGCACTGAATTAAAACACAGTGACCCAAAAAATAAATTTCCTGAAGCTAACTTCTAGTTCAGCCCCAATGATATCTACCTACCTGAAGGAATGTCTCTCTAAAATTGCAGGTCCCTCAATAACCTCAGCAATAGTGAAATAAATTATAAAGACTGTGTGGGGTGAAAAAAATGCTGAATCTAATTTGTACCTATATCTCAGAAAAACCTCTACTGTTATTTTAAATTTCAGAGCAATATGAATTCCACTCTGAATGCCCCAAAGGTAAAAAGTGTAACTGGTACCAATCAACACATCCAGTTCTAATGCCCCTTTGCCCGATTATTTTTGGACAAAACATCCAAGTTCTTCCAAAACAAAATTGATTTTGAAACTGATCCAAAGCTTTCTGAAATCATCAGGATTCTTTTCACAGATTTCAAAGGGTTTTCAATCTGGTCCATTAAGTGAGTCATTAATCATTTTTAAAATTGGAAGGGCTGATTTAGCATGCAGTTAAGGATTTGAGAACATGTACACAGAAACCAGTAGGATTTTCTAAAGTCTTCAGTGCTGTCCAAGCTCTTCTCTCATTTAGGTCAGCAGAAGTGCTAACACTGAGTGTTTTTTAAAATTCCTCCATGCTGCTTAAATTTAGCCACATTAATCCTTCAGTACTGGAAAAAGACTGCACATCTCCATACAGGGCCTGATCCTTTCCAATTTACACAAGTAATGCCATATGTTTACTGGTCTTGGGTGGGATTATTCCCCAGTGTCCACTTCCACTATATCAAGAATAATTTATAGGAATCCCATATCAAGTTGCGTTATTCATCACAGGCTGCTTGAGTATATTCTTCCTTACTGATTCTACAATACCCCTTGCTGTGGATGACTTGGGTTCATTATATTCCAAGCCATGTCTTCTTCCTTCATTATTATATCATTATGTGAAGTAAAACTCAATAATAATTTTAAATAAGCTTGTGTATTCCACTTCACCAGTGCTGACAGACAAAATGTCACATATTGCTTCTTTTTTGTTAAGAAGTTACTATTCTCTCTCAGTTGCATAATCCTAACACAAAGTAAAGAGTATTTGAGGGTTTGTTTAAAATGATTCAGTTTCATTATACTGCTACAAGTGGTGCTGACAGCAAAACCACTTGCTTGCCTAAAATAAAATGAAACATAAAGGATTTTTTTCTTGCATATGGAAAGTTGTGCAGGCTACTTTGCTTGTGTAAAACTAACAAATGCAATAATCTCACTACCTCAAATTTCACTCCATTTCTACCAACTCAGCCACAAACTTCCAGTATTATTGCATACAACATTTTTAATTTTCATGTGTTACTAAACAGTTCTATCTCCTGTTCATTACTGATTTTATGATGGCTAAATTCCACCTCGAAGGCAAATTTATCTTCCTTCTCCTTGATAATAGCCTACAGAAATCCAACAGGCAGAATTTAGTCCCAGCTTGTCCAGGACATAGATAAGTTTGAGAAGTCTACCATTTCCTAAAGGAAAATCATAGATGAGAGCAATAACCAGAATTTATGAATTAGAGACAAAGTTTATTCCAGCTGTCGCCCTACACAGCAACATTAAAATAAAGTATTTTCTCCTGCAAAGGAGAAAACCTCAGCCCTGGCTATTCCCTGAGGATGCTAATCTTGCTTCTGCCATCACGCCAGTCAAATAGGAAGAGATCAACATACTGCAATGAAGGGGCCAATATGTAAGTAATTTTTAAGATGTCACACATGCAGACCCAGCTGCTCAGCCATTATGGTTGTTAGTATTTGGCCCTTTGCCACCAGCCGATAGCCAAGAAGAAAACAAACCATAAGGGTTAAATCACATCTACTTATAGAGCAAACTTGCTGGCCCAAGGCATACTGCAACGGTGGCCAAGAAAAGAAAGAGCACAGGGAATTAGCCTTTTACCATAACCCTTGCAGTAGGAAAATAGCCAGCTGATCATGAGGTAATTCCTCTTAACTAGGTGTCCAATAAACTGCTCATGAAACCCAGAATAGGTCTTCTGCAGTACCACATTCTCGATGTGTACTTGATCTAGAGGGGGGTTAAAGTTTTTATGAAAAATATGTACTGCATAGATAAAAATCAATCAGCCAATTCAACAGCTGTCTTTTGCCTCCAAGCTCTCTGCCTCAAAAGTTAGCTTTTGCAAAGTGAGCACGCTTTTGACAAAGATAGAAGTTGGGCTACTGATACCACATGCATACTATCTTCTGCATAGGTTGTTTGGGTTTTTTAATTTGCTAATCAATTAAATTTTTATGTGGCACTTGAAAATCAGAACAAAATACTTTAAGGGGACAAATATCATCTGGAGAACTTTCCAGCTCCAGACCAAATAGCTGTGGGCTTTGGTGCCATAAAAAAACTGTGTGGGAATATTAGTAGAGGCAGAAGATTTTAGCCACTCTGCAACTGATTTCCTATACTGTACACAGGAAACCCTCAGAACTAATCAGAGCCAGTGGGTGCTTACTTTCGATCAGAAAGCATCTGACCAGAAAGATCTTATCTGGTACACATTATTTCATAGAGTACCTAAATTGGCACTCCATGCCTACCCCTCCTGCGATTCAGAACAGCACCCAAAGCATTGCTATGATTCTTTATGTGAAACAAAAATGCAATATAAATTCAAACCCCCAAATGAACCCCATAGGTTCAGGATTACAGGAGAATAACGTTTCTTGACCAGGCTACTCTACTTTTCCAGATCCTCAATTATATAAGACTATTAAATAGATAAAGAACATTCAGTTCACAATCACAGTCCCAGGTTACAATGGAAGGAGTAGTAATACAGACATCTGATATCAAGAAAGGTACGCACAGGTAACAAGATGATGTGCTCTTGTGCTTACACATCCCATTCATCACTTATTGAAGAACACTCACAGGAGATCACATCAGCTTCTCGTTAACATCAAGAACCACTGAGCTCTCTGCACCTCAGCCTTTCCTCTCCCTCAGCCATACAGCAAGGCACGGATGCAAACTGATTGTTGATTTTTAAAGCCAAGCAGCAAGTCGCTGCCATGTGACTAGGAAATGGGTCTGAGTTAGCACTGCAATAATTGGAAATCCCACAAATGAGGCAAGCCACTTCTCCCTCTGCACAGCCAGCTCTGCCCTCACACCTGAAGGGCTGGTGCTGAGAGGGAAGAGAGGCTGTTTTCTTCTTAGCCCACTTTGAGGAGAGCTGTTTCTTCCAGTGGACCACAGTCAGTCAGGTGACACCTTCCTTGCATACAGAGAAAGGGTCCAGCTGGCTGCAGGAACCAGTGAAACCAGAAAAGCTGCAGAGCAGCCAGTGGAAAACACTGCAATGCCTCTGCTGTAGTAACGACCAACTGTATCAAGGAGTGATGAGGATGAAGAGATCCTACAGGACCAAACGGAGAGGCTGGGGGGGGCAGGGGCGTTGAAAGAACACACACGGTAATGCTAAACCAGTTGAGGAAAACATATTCATTTGTTGTTCAAACGTAGATGCACAGCACAGTAAATATGAAGTACTATTACTCTAACTGTAAATTAATGTCCCTTTACTTGATTTCACCACTAAAATAGCTAAAACCTGGTAGTCCCAAATAATTCAGAGCAGAGAGTATAAATTAATCTTAATTGTCAGATTAGCCATAAAGATGTGACAGATATTAGTGAATGAAAGGCTACAATATCCAGGCCATTGGAAAACCTGTTTTCTAAGTATCCACAGGGTCCAGAATCACTGGGACATACGAGAGAAGTATGTACAAGAAACAGCCGTATTTAATCCTCACGTCTGTGACAGGCAGAGACCGTGAGAGGAATGCTCTTATAAATAAAAGGGACCCATGTTGTTAAGCTTCTCTCGTCACTCCAGGCCAGGTAAATCTCACAAGAGAAACGTGTGTGTTCTGAAAGCACTGGAGATTATATGAAGAACCAGAGAAAAAGCAAAAGCTACACTGACCCAAAAAGACGCAGAGGCAGCAAACAGCAGTAATGTTTCTGTGGCTGCAGAGCTGAAGACAACTTGTCCTCCCTCATTATGACTGAGTGGGATCGGTTCACATAAACTTGGGATGTTCACACACAAAGAGGTTATTGCACGACATCTGATTCACAGTAACTGTCTGTGCATGTGCCTTAAGCTTGCAGCTCAGGTAACTGGAATTAGCTAATTCCTCTCTTTCATTCAGAGCAGAGGGCTCAGCCAACATGAATTACTTCACAGTTTTCAGGAGCTAAGAGCATGCATGTAAGATTGCGGTAGATCTGTTGATGTGTCGGAAATGTTTATCACATATAAGCTTTCAATTGTGTTTATGTTTTGGGTTCCTCTTTAATACTGACTAGGGGATATTTCTTTTATTTACATCTTTACACATGTTAAAAAGGAGTCCTTGGCATATATACTGGGGAGGAATGATCATGGCTAGTTGATGCTAGAACATTTTTTTCCAGCTATAGCACAGATGCAAGACAAGCTACCATTTCTCCCCCAACCTTCTATTTTTAGCAAAGGCAAATGACTACATACTCAGACTGTGCTCTCACCTGGGGTTCCCATCCTCTGGGCTTCACCCTGGTTGTGCTTAGCTCTGCTTCACTTCAAATCTGAGTTTGCATTCTGTACTCACTGGGTTGATCAAACTTCAGCTAACTGTGCCAGATCATCTCTCTCCACTTCTCATCAGCTTCTCCTATTGCACTTCAATGCTGCCTCAAATCTGACTGATTTCCAGTGCCAATTATACAGCACATTGATGGCAACCACCTGCCAATGCTGAGTCCTTTGGTTGGTATCTGACAGACATTGGATATGAGGGGCTAATGCTGTGCTCCAGCTTGGGAGATAGATCCTACCAGCAGGACTGTCACCACTTAAAGTTTCATTAGCTCTGAATCATCAGAATAATATTGCTCCACAAAGCAATTTCTAAAAACAGAAGCTCAAAATTAAAGAATGTTCTCCCCAGGCTGACATCATTCAAATTTAGCTTCTTTATTATCTTTCTCGTTTGTGAACCTGAATGTACTGTGTAAAACTGGGGAAACTGAGACAAGAAAGAAGGAACCCATTTCACCAATGTTGCACAGGATGGAAAAAAGTCCAGAAACAGAGAGCCCAAATCTTGTACTTTCACATTCAGAGTTACTCTGACAGGACCTACCTACGTACCAACAAAATTAATATATAAAATTAATTGCAACTCAGCTGCATGTGGCCCTAAATGAATAAATTGGCCATAGAGAAGCTTAAAGACATTTACAAATGCGTTCACTTTTTCTCCTACCCAGAATAATCTATGAATTTGAGTTGCAACTTTCCAAATTTCTGTGCCTAAAGAAACATTCAAATTATTCTCTTCTAACGTCTATGTATTATATAAATAGATTTTCATTAGTTCATCATTTAAAATTAAAGTGAGAAAGACAGAAGCCAGGGGATTCACTCATCTTTTAGCTCTTTATAATTTGTGGGCAAATGCACACAATTATATTATAATGCTTTAATATAATAGAAAGTGTAGCTTGAAGATACCTTAAAATAAACCAAACTTGACTGTCTTGGTGAGCTATTGTGATAAAAAATTAATATGTTTGGGAAAGTCTGATTTGCATTACACAGTGCCTGTAATCAAATTACCTCTCAATGTTATGCCATGTCACACTGTGTTTGAGATGTTGCTGTCAGAAATGCATACATACGCTTTGCAGTTTGACTCAACCTGGCTTCCTTTTAAGCGATCATGTGTGCCTCTGAGCCATTTCAGCCAAACGGTGGTAAAATATAGAGGTTGGCAATTCAATTTCATTCAACCTTTCAAGGAGGAAAGAGCAGATAAGCTTTGCTTGTTCGTGTCAATGATAATATTCAGCGCGGCCTAAATCTAATTCAATAGGTTTGCTCTCGCTCTCTTGTCACATTGTCATTTCCGAACCTGGTCCCCCGCCGCCCCCTCCCCGCTCCAGTTGCGGCAAAACTTTCTGAAGTGCTTAACCCACGGCCACGGCCGTCTCCCTGGCGGACGGCACCACGGTTTAAAACCAGCCCTGGGTTTTGTGCGCGGGGACAGGCTAGGCCAGCTCAGGTGGCGGCTGCCGGACACCATCTCCGCTGACCTCACTGCAGCCACAGATGTTTACTGCACTTTCAGCGATCTCCAGAAAGCAGAGCAGTAAAGTAGGCCAGCTTGCGGGAAGGCTGTTACCCACAATTCATGGAAAAATGCCGGATAGTTCCCACTCGGTTGTGGTCGGCTAGGAAACGGCAACTTATTAATCTTGTGTCAGAGGGCCAGCTGCAAGCCTGGCAGTTACCATATTTCACCACCAACTCCATGTCTGGACAGCCATTGTCTTTTTTATGAAAAACTCCACAAATCAGCTGCTTTTTTCCCCCCTCTACGTGCAGAAACGGAGCTCGGGGGCTGAGGTGGCTCTGGTGCATCATCCACACGGCGGTCAGGTTTGCTAATTCAGAGCGACTGCTTAGTTTCCAACTTTAATGATATTCCCTCAGCATATCACTATGGTTGCCTGGCGACCGGATTTGAGCTAGGCCTCTCATTTGATTCCCACACATCAGACCCTGAAAAGCACTTTTTTTCCTCCCTTTGCTTTTGATTCCGGCTCCTCTGAAACCCTTCCCCCTGCGGTGTCGGTATGGGTGGGCAGCGCGGTGGCAGAACAAGGCCAGGGGTGACGGGAGGCCTGGAGGCTCCTGGTCACACATCAAGGCCTGGAAACAAAGCCGCCAGGAGCCCTTCCTGACAAACACGAATTCCCTTCAGAAAAAGCAAATTTGGTCTTCCCTTCGTATCGTGGGTGTAATTTTAAGACTTTCCTTAGACACTTTACTAAATCTGACGCTTTCCATTGTTTTTTGGGCCGTTTCTCACAAAAGGCTTCCTATTATCAACAAGTTGCTATTGGAGTAAGCAAACAGCTTGTGAAGGCCTGAAATAATCTAATAAGCAACGGGCTTGCGTGCTTTATGTACCCACATCTTTATAGGATACAAAATTTATTTGGATAAATAATTTTCCACTTTAGTTTGCACAGTTTCAATTAAGGTATCCTTTTAAAATGAATGCTTTTGCTTAGCTCCACACCCTCCCCCCAACCGTACACACAAACTCACTCTACAAAGCATAGTGTAGCCATAAATACATTTTTCATAAGCTATTCTAACCCAAACAAAAGAATTTTTAAAACATTCCATTTCCTGGTGCAATTACAGGTCTGATCAATAAGACAAGTACAAGGGCTACACTGACTTTCTTATTCTTCTCTTGGCTACAACTGAAAGTCTTCACAAAGTTAAAGGATTGACTTCACTGGAAGCCAGATCAGCTTACACCAGCTTAAGGTTTAGTCCTGCATCTTTAATGTGCTGTGGCAAAAAAAAAGTTGGCAGCTATAACAAATATTTGTTAAAGAGTTCTATGAACAAAACACAGAATTATTTCAGTAACTAAAAAAATATCATGCTAAACTAACATAAATCATATGGGGAAAGAAGAAACTTCACCAGGTATATATTTAATACATAAGACAAATAATTTTCAAAGATTACCGTTAAGGAAAATGCAGTTAGCTGGGTAATTTACTAAAGGTTTGACATGAATACCACAGAAATAGTTTAAATACAATGTTCTGCTTCTTGTTTGCATGGGTTTCAGATCATTCCCTTTACAGCCTGTTGATGGATATGAAAATTCATAGTTATTTGTCGCAAACCACTACTTAAATGTCTACTAGTGCTGAGCACAATCTCACTAAAGTTAATGGCAATGCATCAACAGCAGGAGTAGATCGAAAGTTGTTAGCCTATACCATACCTGACTCACCTCATCTTTTGTACTGATTGCAGTCTCGTGTTGTTTAGACATCCTCAAAAATCCCCAACTCCTCAAGTTATTTAGTTACAGGAGAACCTTAGCTCATTATTTTTTTAAAGAAGTTCACTGCCATTGTGTTTGAAGAAAATGTGAATTGTTGTTCAAAAAAAAAAACCCCAAACCACCCAGATAACTGAGAGTTCCTTATGCTGAGGGGTTTTGGTTTTGAGATTTCCTGATTTTTTCATAAAGCTTCCACGTTGCAGGGAGGGGGACACAGTTTCTCTGTATATTATCTGGCAGTCCTGAATATCCCTGATGAGAGACATTCAGCTTTAACTTGTCACTATCACAGCCCAGGATAAGAGTACGTTGGGCATGGACTGTCCAGACAATGACCACCTCAGACTAGAGGTCTCAGTTGTGATGCACAGTACCATTTGAGTATTGCATGGTGAAATAAAAAATAAAGTACAGTGATAATATGAAACCATGTTAGTTTACAGGGCAAGAACGATGCAGTGGGATTTCAGAATGTGGGGTCTCTCTCTCTCCCTCTGTCCTCAGTTGGTCCCCCACTTGTCAGTAATGTCATCTCACTACAACAGATGGAGGACCTTTCAAATGATTGTCTTGCAAGGAACCATTATTCTGTGGTCCAGGCTGAAGAGCAGAGCAGACTGCTGGGCATAACCTTCTCTGCACCACATCCCTATTCACCCTATCCTGGGCTTCCCAATCCTCACAGAATATAGAGCTGTCTCCTACAGTCCAGCCCATGTCCTAACACTAGGGTTATCTGACACCTCATAAGTTTTGCTCTACCTGTTACAATAGTATGCTATGCCATTTATTGCTTGTTACATCCTCATTTGAGGTTCTCAGCTGAGGAGAAGTTCAGTTCCAGCAATGTGACTTGCGATTGGAAGTAGTCACATCTTAGAACATCTATTGAGAAAAAAGGTTGCCAGCGAGGAAATGTAGGGTATATGTTGCTAGAGCTCCACAACTATGCAGAAAAGTCTCAAAAGCTAGTAATGTATTTGCACACTGTGTGTCAAAGTAATTTTCCAAGGAGTTGTAGACATTGAAACAAGGAGTTTATTTCATGGCAGACAATGCTGTTGGTGCGAGCTATCATCCCTGAGTGTTAACTCCTACGGGACAGAAAGTAAATTCTAGTGCAGGAGTAAATTGTTTTGCAGACCTACGCTGCGACAAATTGTGCTCAGTGACACCAATAACAACAGTACCAGAGAAGCGTCCTCATTTTCACACTGGTGGGAAGGAGAATTTTGCCCATTGCGTAGCATTTCATCAGAAATGCAATTAAAAAAAATGTTAGCGTGTTGGAACTCTTCAAAATACATTTAGGCTACTGGCTCTAATTAAACGTAGCTCAAATGCACCTTATGAAATGTATGCTTACATGAACATAGAAAGGATTTAGATTTTACTATCTGCAAATTTCCTTGTTGGGAGAATAGATATCTGATTCTGTGCTACAGCTAAAAGTAGGACTTCTAACCTTTCTCTCTCTCTCTCCCTTAACCTAGAGCAGGTACCAGATCCTTACCCTTTACTCAGCAACAACTAAGTCTTCACAAGTTAACAGATTTAAACTAAGCCTTTTTTTTTTTTTTTAAATCATTCAGTTGCAAAAGCTGTTATCTGAAGATCCACTACCTGCTGCAACGTTTCTCACTTACTTATTAAGTTGTTAAGCAAGCCGTTTTGTACAGTACACTCCTGACATGTTAAAAAAGGATGTTTTCAGATTAGTGTTCAAGCTTCATTTTTCTTTTCGCTGAAAGTTTTAATTAATACATTAAACACATTGTAGCTGTGCAGATGGGTAAAGGAGATATCTATTTATACATTCTATTGATTCAGTTATTCTAATGTTTAGTAGCATTATACTATACATGCAACAAGAACATGGTGCCCTTTGAGAATTGCTTCCATATTGTTGCGTCTAAATTGAAATACACACACACACACACACACAAAATCCCATCTGCAATAATGGGACGTATACCACAATTAATTACCCTCCCCCACCCACTGGAAGTATTTTCAAGAAAGAAAGGTAAATGTTCAATACTGCTTTGCTGCCGGGAGGCAGGCTCTTGGTGCGCTCTGGAAATAGAATTGCCCTGTAGTTATCTCACATTCTTCCAGCTCTGGGCAGAGCACCCAAAAAGGTGAATTTGCCAAATAAGTGCTTTATCTGAAAGCTTTATTCTCTCCTATTGCAAGAAACTAAGACGTCATCATCGATTTAATTCTTTTGTTTGTTTGGGTTTTTTGTTCTTTTGCTGTAACACAGTATAGTTTTGGCTTTCGGTTTTCACTATACATCAGAAGTTTGGTATGGAAAGAATATTGGGGACTGTGATAATAGACTGGGGAAGCTCTACTGTTTTCTGTGATCCTAAATGAAAGGCAGTGAACATGGCTACAGTCAAAGTGGGTAAGAGACTGCATGAATATACAGAATTATTACTTTCATTCACTATCCATGGAATCTTTTAGTTGTCTAAAAAGCCTCTTAACTATAAACAAGATAATTATTTCTTTTATTTTTAACAAAAATGTAATCAGAATTTGAAGCCAAAAATGGACATCATCAGCTTCAGAGTTGCTCCCTCAAAAATAAAAAAGAAAAGTAGCTCTGGGCATACTATCTATATATAAGTATGTGTTGCTATTAAGAGTCCCAGACTTTAGAAAAAATTTCTGTGTTGATTGAGTGATAGCAAATAAAATTGACCAACCATAGAAAGGAAACATAGATTCATAGAATGGTTTGGGTTGGAAGGGACCTCAAAGATCATCTAATTCCAAACCCCTGCCATGGGCAGGGACACCCTCCACTAGACCAGGTTGCCCAAAGCCCCATCCAACCTGGCCTTCAACACTTCCAGGGAGGGGGCATCCACAGCTTCTGTGGGCAACATGTGCCAGTGCCTCACCACACTCATAAAGAATTTCTTCCTTATGTCCAATCTAAATCTATCCTCCTTCAGTTTAAAGCCATTACCCCTTGTCCTATCACTACATGCCCTTGTAAACAGTCCCTCTCCAGTTTTCTTGTAGGCCCCTTTAGGTACTGGAAGGCTGCTATAAGGTTCCCCTGGAGCCTTCTCTTCTCCAGGCTGAACAACCTCAACTCTCTCAGCCTGTCTTCATAGGAGAGGTGCCCCAGCCCTCTAATCATGATGGCCCCTCTCTGGACTGGCTCCAATGCGTCCATGTCTTCCTTGTACTGGGGACCCCAGAGCTGGATGCCGTACTTCACGTGGGGTCTCACGACAGTGGAGTAGAGGAGGAGAATCACCTCCCTCAACCTGCTGGTCATGCTTCTTTTGATGCAGCCCAGGAGACGGCTGGCTTTCTGGGATGCGAGCGCACATCGATGGGTCATGTTGAGCTTCTCATCAACCAACACCCAGTATCAGGCATTCAAAGGGAAGGGACTGGAGAAGTAGCACATTATATATCTCGCGTCAGAATTCTTGTGTTTTAGTAAGCAAGTCAGGTTAAGAAACTCTTTGCCTAAAACATGACTTTTACTTTGATGTGATTCGTTTTGGGTCACAGAAAGTTTGGCCCAATTTCCAGTGATTTAGGATCCAACCAATAATGAATCAGAAGCAGAACCAAGAATAGATCTAAGGAGTTCTGACTCACAAGCCACCTCTTTCTCAAAACACCCACTCCCTCCCAATCAGACAGACGTCCCTTGTTTCTAAATAAATGCATTTAGTTACAAAATGGATTTATTTATTTTTAGCAAAAATTGCTCATAGTGACAAAATTGTCCATTCGGTTAATGACAAAATAGATTCTGTTGCATAAGATTTGCACTCGTGCATAAAATTGCCACTCATCATAATTAATGTATAGATTGAAATTATAAGACATCTAGAGATGCTGATGTGTCACTGTCTGAACACCCTCATTCCTCTTCTCCACTTTTCTTTCACCCTTTTAGAACACAATAGTATACCTAAATACTATGAAAAGTCACACGCGGAAAAAAGAAATTGCATTCATATTACTTCAAAATGCAAAAAACAGTTACCCACATCAACCCAGTACAAATCTGTCACCCTCCTGTGATAGAGTCAGCTACATCCCTGGGCTAACAGAGCTTGGCCTTTTAGTTCAGACCATTGAGACGCTTACATATCTAGAGCACAGTGCTCCTGGGTATCAGCTTTGCTATTGCCAACCTTCGGGAGAACATCTGCGCTATGCAAGCAAATGAAGAATAAATCCTGAAATGGTTCCTACTCTTTACATCTCCACAGATAGCTCAGCTCAGAAATCTTTCATCTGCATGTGTTGTTAAATTAAGATCTGTGAGTGATGCACAGAATTAAAATGAAGATAAAATTATCTCACTGTGATTTAATTATCTCAATTATCTGAGTAGGATAGTGCACTGGCTGCCCTGATGCAGACCCACCTCTGATGAACAAGCCATGCTGGATAAAATAAATAGCAAGTCAAAGCACTGCATAAAATTTGAAAAGAAACTAATCCCAAGGATAAAAGACACCTTAATTTCCTGTCCTCCACTACTCCCCTTTTAACTTGCATCTTCTAGAGGCTGAAAGGAAAATATCTTACCTTGGCAAAACCCTAAAGTTCTGTCCTAAATAATACATGTATATTTAAAGCACAACCTTATTGTAATAGAAATCTCATGGAAAAAGCATACCTTTCCTAACTGCCAGTTGCAAAAGGGTTTGGAGTGCCTGGGAAAATTTTGAATGAACTTCCAAAAGTACCAGAAACCTCCTCACTGCCTCCGCTCTTTTCTGAAATGTTTCCAAAAGAAAATAACCTTTACAATGCACAGAGGATCTGAAAACATTTTTAACACTAACAAAAGACTCTCCCCCTCTTTTTTTTTTATTGTTTTGGTTTTTGTTGCAAGCATTGAGTCACGGAGAGGGAAAATTATTTGCCCCAAATTTGTGCCAGAGCCTGGCCAATACCCAGCCTCTGACTGTTCAGTCTCCAGTCCTGTGTTTTAGCCATGAGACCATCCCTTTCCCTGGCACTCATTAGGAGACTGGAATGTGCTCATGGTCAAAATCTTCCCAGCCCAGGGCGAACACATGGGAAAAAAAAAAGCAACATACATAAGCAATGTTTTCTTTTTAATGTCATTATATTAGGTACATGAGAGAAACTAAGGATAGATTTGAAAATGAAGGTGGGAGGCAACTTCTGTTACCAGCAAAAGCTGAATTGATCCAATAGGAATAATTCTGATTTAACAAGTTTTCATGCAAGCAATAGGTTTCCAAAGCCTGCTATAATTCCTAGTGACTGCTCTGTCACTATATGATGTGAATGAATGCTAAAAATAATACACATTTTATACTGTGGCTACCCAGTACGGATTTCATTCAGCCTGGGTTTGTGTATAATTCCTGTTACGCCTTCACAGCACCAACACTCAGAGGAACTGTAACAATGGTCTATTTTTGTGTAGCATGGATCTAGAATGCAGAATAAATGTATTTACAACACAGTCTAGTCTTGATCTCCTTAGACAAAGAGTTACCCTAAGACAATGACATTTCATCTGACATGTTCAGGACTAGGCCCAAAACATTTAATTACAAAAGGAAGACAAGCCATGGTACAGAGCCAGAATATAGAATTATAGAATGGCTTGGGTTGGAAGGGACCTTAAAGACTGGGAGAAAAAGTGTTGCTATAGGAAAATGTGGAGGAGGAATGGATGTAGGGTGTTATGTGGGGAGGAGGTGGCCCCAGGTCGCTGTGCAGCAGGCAGATTGGCACAGAGTATACAATGCAGGATTCAGTCAAGGCAGGGCACAGGGCCAGTGGGGAGGCTACTTCATGGATCCTCCTAACTACATTCCCTGGTAGGACCTCAGGAGCTACTGCAGCTTCAAATGGACTGCCTAGATTCAACTTTGATACCCCATGGACAACATATTACTAGATGAGCTAGCAAACATGACACCAACACAGATGCTGGGGAGGACTACTCAGGACTTAGTAGAGGTTCCTTTGGGACTGTGTATTAGGCATTAGCAGAAAGAAGCCTGGTGGCAGAAGACAGTCATGCCCAAGGTCAGCATCTCTTCCCAACCTGCCATCAGCTTGATGCATGTAGGAGATACACACCTGAGAGCATCCTTGCCAGTGAAGTGATGAATTGCCCTCTTGTGGAAATTGTGAGATTTTGGGGTTGTCCTGGTTTCAGCTGTGAGAGTTAATCTTCTTCCTAGCAGCAGGTATAGCGCTGTGTTTTGGATTTAGGATGAGAACAATGTTGATAACACGCTGATGATTTGGTTGTTGCTAGGCAATGTTTACACCATGTCAAGGACTTCTCAGCTTCTCATACTGTCCCGCCAGTGAGGAGGCTGGCAGTGCACAAGAAGCTGGGAGGGGACACGGCCAGGACAGCTGATTCAAACTGGCCAAAGGGATGTTCCATACATATGACATCATGCTCAGTATATAACTTGGGGGAAGCTAGCCAGGGGTTTAGGCCGTGACTCGGGAACTAGTTGGGCATCAGTGGTCTGCAGGGGGTGAGCAATTGTGCTGTCCATCACTTGTTTTGTATATTCTACTATTATATTCCTTTTCTGTCATATTAAACTGTCTTTATCTCAACTCACAAGTTTTACCTTATTTTTTTCCCCCGATTCTCTCCCCCATCCCAGTGGAGAGCAGGGAAGGAGTGAGCAAATGGCTGTGTGGTTGTTTTAGCTGCCTGCCAGGTTAAATCACAACGGGGGGGGGGGGGGTTGGGGAGTTTGTTTTTTCTTGGTTGTGTAAGGGTTTTTTACGGGGAGGAGTCAGCAAATAAATGATATATGCATAGCAGCTCTCGAGAGCTTGCTATAGCTCATAAGGACAGTAAAAAGACTTTGACCTAACATGTCCCCCCTTATGGAGACAATGCAAGGAAGTACCTTTACAGGGAGACAAACTCATCATGAGAGCGTCCTGAACAGAGTGGGTAAGTGCTGCAACAAGACAGATGTTCAACAGAGTTGTATACCTCAAGAAGCAGAGCACAGATGGTGGATGCACTCGGGGTAGCACTGAGGTATAGACTTCTTAGGAATAGGAGCAGCCCCACTTTGGGCTTACATGCTGTGTAGAAACAAGACCAAAACATTAAGCTTCTTCAATGGATCAAACTTGAAATACAAAATGGGAGATGGATGTAGCTGAGGTTACAATTAAAAATTGTAGAAAGTCACTTTGGGCAGAAGTTAGGAAGACAAGAGTTTGAAGCTGCTATGCTCCAGTGGCTGAGCAGAGCAATTACATTTCTAAAAAGGAATTACCTAGCTTATTAAAACTTTGCGAACTTCTGTTGTCTGTGCGTCATCTGACTGGTACTCATGAAACAGTACTAAGGTTTTCTTTTTCCCCCTTTGTAAATACTGAATGAATAAGAACTTGCTATGAAGTACCAGCTTAATTTTAAGGGCCATTACCAGAGGCCTTATAAGCCTGCAAGGTTTTTTCAGCTGAAGCCTTGCACATCCATTTCAGCACCAGGCTCATATTCTAGAATTTTTGTCTAAGTTTAACATATATTAACTAGTGATTCATCATGCGTGCTGTGTTAGAAGTCAACGGGAGTTCTGCCACTGATTTAAACAGAAACAAGACTGGGTATACCAGCATATCTTGGCTACTGTTAAAATAATAGGAAATACAAAACCAAAAAGCTTTAAAATATTTGATAGCTTAGTTAATGGTGTTTGTGTTTATAACTACTAGCCTTTAGAAAACAGATCCCAGAACCACATCCAGAAGAAAAAATTCTCTATACAGTAAATTAAAAAAAAAAAAATTAGTTTGACTTTTAAACAATCAAAAAAGAACTACTCAAAACACATTTTGTATTACGCACTGGAAAATGAAAACCGAATACTTGTATGGGCACAGTCTCTCTCTCGCCTTTAAAGTCAACATGTAACCACCGATTTCAAAAACACTAACTAAATGCCCTGGGCCAGCAGAGCAACAGTTTGCTGCAGTGGGGCTGCCCCGATTTGCAACAGCTGAAAGCATGGTCCATGTAAGTATTTCTACAGCCTCCATCTCAGAGGGGTTTGTGTGCACCAAGCATCAATCCCCCATTTTTTTGGGGTTACTTCCAGACGCCGAGAGCGCAAACAACCCTGCACCATCCCAGTGACAATGCACTCTTGTCACAGAAGCTGCCACAGACCCTTAACTTCGCAGCCCCGCGCTAGCAGGTCTGGCTGTAATGTGGCTTGTTCCCTTCGCCGTCCCCAGGCAGCTCTACCTCAAAATGCCGATGCACTGATGTAAGCATTTGAAATGAGCTTGCTCAGGAGCGCCTAGATTAGCTGTGTTGCCAGGCTCTAGCCACTCTAACCCCCTTTTCCACTTCAGTGGGCTGAGCTTTTGACACTCTGAAAAGCACCATTTAAAATTAATTAAAGCTCCTTATTTTGTACCAAATCTCACCACCACCAGCTCTGTTATGTTTTATGCAGGGTAGGGCTTCCAGTCAGCAAGGTGTTCTGGGCTGTGCTACCAAAACTCACGGATGAGGAGATATTTGCAAGGTAAACAGGACGTGCACAGTGTTTCCACAAATCACAGGTTTTGCACAGATTACTGGACTCCTCTGGTGGAATCCACATGTTACGCTGCAAGGCAAGGCAAACTTGCTGGCAACAGCTTCTTAAGGAGATTTATTATATTATTTTTACTACTGTGCACAACACTGTAAAGTTTTACTTGGGCATATGCCAAGTGAATTTTTAAAATAATTTGCTGTGAACTGTCACAAAATAGTTTAACACACATATGATCAAGCCAACTATTTTCCAGTCTATTTGCTACAGCTGATTTATGAATATTTTTTTAACAGCTGGAGGCAAATATTTTCTTTTGGTTTCCCTTTTGAAAGAACTTCTGCCCATCTGATAAAAACAATAAAGGAATCTAAAGATTCTTTTACTGCATGTTTGAACTGTCACCCACAAGATAACATAATGCAGTCATGTAAATTTGTGCATACAAAATTTTATTAGATGGCTGCTCATTGTGAAGGAGATCACAACAGTGAACTAATCCAGCACATGAAGTGTTCTTCAACACTTCATATTTGGCAAACATCAAATTTCTGAACTATCCACCAAAATGTAAATGGGATACTTGATATTCAAACTAACAGCAGGTTGTCCCATACAAAATAGTATTCTTTAAACGTTAGGCATTGATTGTATAGCACTCAGCACTTCCGTGGTATTTTGAAATATGATGTTGACAAACACTGAGCAGCAAAAATGTAACACAATAGGTGCAAAGTAAAATAGTATAAAAGCAACAGTTATAAGCAAACACCACATTCAGAGCACAGCGGCATGGAACTTAATATAGCCGCTGTATTGATGATCCAGTGAGCTCAGAGGATGCCCAGCTAGTCAAAACAATTAGTCTGACACATCATTACTCATAGTGCAACAGCTTTACTTTACATTGCTTTAGACAGGGCAGTGGCATAATAGGCTCTTCAGAGTTTTACAGCAAAAAAATCTCTTGGATTCAAATGCAGTTACAATTCTGTGAAATCCTCCTTTCTGAACAAAACTAAAAAGAAAGGAATTTTTAGATGGAATTTGAGTTATACACAGAGATGACTGCAAAAGTATAAACATTAGCAATTGCTGGGGATTTCTGGAAGTTATACTCTTTTTGTAGATCCTGCTTTTTCAGTTACAGAGTAAACAACATTTCATTCTACTAGAGAAAACGTGTCAGAATATAGCCCTAAATCTAATATGTCTTAACTCTTCTCCTGCACAGTCTCAACTTTAATTCAACTATGTGATTATGGCAATTCCCTGTTGGCAGTACAGATAGGATAAGGAAAAAAACCCAAAAAACCAAACCACAACAAAGTACACAGAGTTATTTCCTTTTTACATTCACTTATGTGAGCAAATGCTTTGTTAGGGAAACTTTCCTTCGAGAGGAAGGCTAAACATCTGTAAACAAATTTATGTCTGTAAATATCTATAGTACTTACTTTAAGAGTAAGTTAGTATCATTTAAGACTGTTACAGGATTCTTCTCTGCTGCTAAGCATCCTAACTTGTACAAACGTCCTTGCACTAGTTAAACCCACTTCTCCGTTGCTCTGCCCTTTGTGCAGACACTTGTACCTGTGCTGAGTGGGTATAAAAGGCTTCCGAATCAGAACAGCACAGCTTTATGTACTAGCGCTAGCAAAGACAAGTAGCAGCACAAGACGTAAGGTGGTAGAGAATCAGGCACTGAACACTACAGTCCCATGAGAAAGATTCTCCAGAACATAAATACTGCTACAAGTTCCCTTTTTAACCAGGATGAATCTTTCCATCCATCTCAGAGCGCGCTGAATCAGGCCAATGTCAAATATTTCTACATGGGGTACACAAATGCAAAGAGTCCTAAGAGGTTTCAGTGGAGATTTTCAGGAGTTCAAAACCCCTGGCACAGTACAGACGGAGCCCTCGAATCACTTCAGTTGCAAACCCAAGTGATTAAGACAAATTGCAAACAAAATGTCTCTGCATTCTTTCTCAGGCTCCCATAGACCGTGCTGCCAGCATCTCCTCCCAGCCCTGTGCCACCTCTCTGCTGGGACACCACAACAGCAAACCAGCTCGGTGGTGGATCTCCAATTAAAATATCTCTTGCTCTCTCTTTTATCAGGATTATTTTTAATCCGGCATGGTTTTTATCCAAGTGTGCTGCCTTCTCCCCCGCAACACGTTTTCATGAAATGTCATGCCAACACAGTGGAGGGGCAAGCCTGAGGAAGGAATAGGTGGCCAAGGGTTTTGTGAGCTGGCACTGCTCCTGCAGAAAAAGGTATGTGCACAAATACCTTTGTTTACACAGAAACTCCCACAGTGGATGAAACCCAAAGTCCAGCCAACCCTGTGTCTTGTCCAAGAATTATGCCGATTTCTTTTTTAATATACATCTTACGCAATGCCAGGCACATTCCCTGATCCTTAAGTTAGCAGTCCACAATTCTTTTCAGAAAAATGCAAGTGTTTAAGCCCAGTATTTGCTTCTGTGGACATTTGTCCTCATAAAGTTCATCTACAGAGGTACTTGTGGAGACTGAAAATAAAGTGGGAGCCAAACAAATTCGGAAAACTGACCTGGAAACACCACCCTGGGTCTTCAAGTCCAGTTTCCTGGCATTATCATAAAATCTCTTACATAAACCAGACAACATTCATTTAAAAATATGTATTAGCCCATTTTCCCCATGGGGAAAGGTGGTTCTGATGATAAGAGTCTTCTCATGTTCAACCTGACCAGTCACGGCTGATTCCTGCTCATTTCTTCTCATGTCAGCACTAGTTCTTCACTACACCTCTACGTTGCTTATCTTTCTGATAAGACACAAAATATCCCTTTTCAAGAGAGAAAAGAATTAATTTTAAAAGAAGTTATAAAAGATTAGAGATTAATTTTGCACCAATAATAGGATTTTTACCAAACTATGCTAATAGAAAACATTTTGGAAATTAATATAGAACCCTATATCAAAGATTTAATTCCATCTCATGCAAATATCCCTCAGGTTTTGGGTGTGCATGGAAATAAAGAACTGGACTTGACTGTCCCATAAGTTTTATCTGCTCTCCTCAGAGGAACGAGGATCCATAATGTCTCTTTATCTCTCTAGCTAAAAGGAGCAAAACCAAGGGTTCTCAAACCAAAACACCATGGAAGAAATCCCTCTTGTCAGTTATATACATCATTACCAAGCTAGCATTACTAAGTTAGGAATTTTTTATACTAAGCAAAACAAAGAAAAATCTCAGCCTACCAGTGACTTGGTCTTTTTCTACGCTACACTCAGTGACCATCTATCACTCTCTGATTCTACGTTTTGGTGTACGAAGGCTTAAGTATATGAACTGAAGCTGTAAACTAGCCTCTGTCTGTAACTGATCTGTTTATAGATCTCCCATTGCTCGTTGCATCCTACTGACATGACAAATTTTCTCCCTTCCACTCACACGGAGTAGCACAAATAAGTATTTAAACAAAAGCAAAACATCATCAGTGCACATTCTCTTTTCTTGTCAGAATGGAATCGACAAAGGAATAATCTCTTGTTGAGTTTTCTCTCTTTCTCTCTCTCTTTTTTCCCCTGCTTAAAAGACTATGAACATTTGCTTCCCTTGTTTTCCTAAACAAGTCTTTGAAAAACATCAATTCATCCTGCAGGCATTAGGAAGTTTACTGATCCTATCGGCTTAATAGCACACTGCTAAACTCAAAAGAAGGCACTAGTGCTCTTGACTATTATGTCCTTTTAAAGCATGGCAAAGGCATCAGGCACTCTAGAATGTCCTTAGTAGCATACGACAAATTAAATAACAAGATAGTCAGGAATTACTGGGACCAGCTAGTATTTTTTTTCACCCCAATGTTACATTTTACTTATTTATTTACATCATCAGAAGGAAATGATTGCTCAGCATCCAGCTGGGCCTTCAGTTGTGCTGTTGAAAGGGAAATGCTTTCAAATGCCAATACAAAGATCAAGGGTTAAGGTCCCAGTTCTGCTCCATTCGCAGATGCTGGAAGTTGCTTATTTGGGGAGATTTTGGCCCTTCAAGAGTAAGCATATCATAACAGAATCTCTCAGTCTCCTAGGAACTGAAAGACCTCACCTCGCATCCCTGCGTTTTGGATTCACTATGAATAATGGAATTTGGTTTTCCCCCACAAATGGCAGAGAGTGGTCTGTCTGCGTTTATTGAAGGAGGGAACAAAATTGCTAATAGCAAAAGCATGACATTTATGTCCCTCTTTCTCTCCAGAATTGTAGGGTGGATACCACTGGCCTTGCATCGTGCCTTCCTGCCTAAATCCTCCTGTAAAGGTCAGATGGGCTTTTACTGTGTAATGCCACACGGGAGCTGCAGGAAGACAGGTACCATATTTCAACCCTTCATATTTGCTATTATGTACAAGAAAATTGAAAAGATAATTGTTTCCAGTAAGAGTGGTTCAACAGGTGTATCTCCCCTTTTACACTAAGGCTAATGTGTTCACAGCAAGACTTTGTGGGGCAGCTTTTTTCAAGTAAGAGAAAAATTTCTTCACCTGCATCAGTGAGGGATGCTATTGCTTAGCCTAAAGAAGATCCTGTTGGGGTTTTTTTTAGTCTCACAATCATAAATAGACACTGGTGTGAAATAACATCATCCAGCTGATTAAACAGCCAACAGTGGAGGGAAACTATACGCCCACCAAATATCAGTGTTCAGTCCAGATGTGCCAAATTCTGATTTCATTTCTATTGGAAGACTCCCGTAAATTCAGTATTCTTACTGAGTTTATATAGCTACTGTTGTAAATGGACTCACAGTCAGACCATACAGATGTAATAATTAAAGTAAATGTTCACTAATGAAGGTTAAGAACATTAGTCTCTTACACATATGAATGCATAGCAGTCCCTCAACTTCTCAGGCTGGTTTTGATTTCGACCCTTTCTACTCTAGAATAAGGGAAAATAAGAAACTTGGCTATTAATTTTATATAGTAAAGTACAGAATATTTTAATGGAAGCAAATCTCTTTGGCAGATCCTGAACTTGTTCTTCTCATTTCTGTTACAATGCTACACTGGCTCCATCATTTCCATACCAGTAGGTATGGAAAGAAGGGCAAGTCTGAATAACTTCCTGACTTACGACTTCTGTAGCTAACTAATGATTACATATCCCCGTCCCTCAGAACAGTTTAAAATCCCTGCTTAATTTTAAGCCTACGGTTCAGTAAAATTGGCAGCATGTGAAGGGACACTGATTCAATGGAATGCTGAGGTTTGCTAGAGATGTGCTTCTCAAATGGGACTCGAATACCTTCATTTGGTATCAATGGATATGATGTTTGTTGTATTCATTGGTGTTTGGTATATATTACATAGTGCTATTTTAATAAATGATTGGTTAGCTGACAAACTGAAAGGGCGGGGAAGAGAAGAAACAAATGGCTTCAAATTAAAATTTCCCCATTTTCACACAAAACCACAGACAGTTTACATCAAATTTGGGTCCATGTTAGATTGTTTTATAACTTCAAAAAAAATCAAAACTAAACCAAAACCCCTTCAAACTGTTTAAATATAAGATTGTGAAAATAAAAGTTGAAAGCAATCCAGTTGTATTCATTCTTTTCAATGCAAAGAGTTGGGAAAATTCAATATAAATTTGCAAATTGTTTCAAGTAAATTAAATTTACTCTTTTTAGCAAAGAGAACACCTATTTCCTTCTAGATTTTGCAGTGCTTAAGCATATTTTGTGACATTTTCATAAAAGGAAGCAGGAAGAGATCTTGAAAAGGGTTTGGAGCTTGGTTTTTTTCTCCCCATCTCAGACACTGGTTGCAAGAGGCTTTTGCTGCTAGACAGATCACTTTTTTCCTGTACAATTATAGGTAAATGGATATACAAAGAGCATTAATACGGCACTCTGACAGCAAGATCCAATGATGTGTCTATATATCTCACTGCATAATCAGACACACAATTATGACTGGCTGGGTTTAGCCAACTTACTTTGTTTTAAAGCCAACTTTTATTTTGTTCACACTGTAGTTCGTGGCATTTCTGGGTCAGGATGCACTGCCTTTTTGGGGAATGGGGAATGATCAACCTTGCTTTTCTCAGATACGTGGTATTATGAACTAAAACCACAGCAATTCATGCAAGTAAGGTAATTAATTAATAATTAATAATTAATTACTTTCTAAATTGAAAACCTGTATTAGTTGTCTCCATCACAGGTTGTATTTCTGAATAGCACTGTGGTACTGAAATAACATCAAAAAACAGTTTTAGAAAGAGAAAGAAAAATACGCATTTTAAAAACGCATGTATAGCATAACACTGTGTACAATCCTTCTTTATGACCTGTCTTTACACAATTTCTGTGATTTGAAAATCAAGATTCTTGATGAGTCAAACTGAAGTGGATGCCAAAACTATTCAATATCAGTGAAATGCAGTTTAGAGTCAATAGGATTGGCCATCTAATGACGATTAAGTATGCTATAAATTTAAATCTTTGAACTACTTGTTGAGATTTATTCAGGCAGACAAACAAAGATAACAAAAGTCTTTTGTGTGTTTGTCACTCATTTCCGTTGCTCTGTTGTTGCAGTGTCAAATAATGTCAGTTATTTAAGCACAATTAATGTAATTTTAAATTCTCAACAAATTAAATTATAAAGACTAGCAGTCCAAGGAGGACCCTACCCATTTTTCTTGCACATTTTCTTTTTTTCCTCCCAGTTTTGTGGCAAATTTTAAATCAATGAAAGGTTAGTTTCAAACCTTGATTCTTAGAGAAACAGCCCATTTTGATACAAAATTAATTTTCTTTTCATTAAGTTATTTCTCCCTGTTTTTGACAAGGTGAACTACATCTTGGAGTATAATTCAGGAAGATTTAACAATTTTTATAATATTTGGAAAAGCCAGAGAGGAAGATGCCATATATTCCAAATGACTCTCACCTATGCCAGGATTATTTCTTTTCATTCATGATTGTATGTGTTCATGCAGTGCCAGGGTACCTACCTTTTTTAATCCTGTCCTTGTGTGGTTACTAATTTCATTTTAACAAAATTGGAAAAAGGCGTTTTAAAACAATGCCACAAGATAAATGACCATTGAAAGAAAACCGGAGGCTTGATAAGGAAATATACAGTTGTTTTTATCTCCTTAATAAAAGGACGTTAAGCCCTTCATTTAGAAATCTTGAAAATTAATTGAAGACAAAAAGATTGCCTATCTCTAGTCTTCCTTAATTAGAATGGGATCAAGAAAGTTATTCTATAAAAGCAACTTAAAGCTGGTCATCTCAAAGAAGCAAAATTACCACCCATTGTGCCTAAGTTATGTTGACTATGTTGAATGTTATGTAATTTAGGAGGAAGGGGGTGAGATATTTTATATTTTGTGAGATCATACCTTGAGATTTAGTACAGCATCTAGAATTTCTTTGCAAGTAATAAAAACAATGATCCATTGTGTACTTCTATTACTAATTATTCTGTAAAGATTGTCTGTTCCAAAAGATAATTAGAAAGGGTGAAATTTAATTCCATTAAACAGAACTCAGCTGGGACATAATGAAATTTTGTTGTGAAGTAGTAGACTTACTTTGAAGCCAAATAAAAAGCTTTTACATTGATGGAATGAATAAGATTGTAAAAGCTCACACCTTTCCCCCCCACACTTTTTTCCTGCACAGGCAGCATTTAAAAATAATTAGACTAAGACTGTATTATACTTGCAACAAGTTTCAGTTCTCAGATATTTCAGGAAAAATGGATGTCATCTTCTGCTTTTTACACAGATCAATACTTAGTATTTGTTTTGCAGAAGTCAACAAAACAGGCATAGAATAGAAGACACCAAAGTGCTCTATACTTATGCATCACCAAACTTCCCCAATTCCATAACTCGGTCTTCCAGCTATTACAGCAAAAATTAATAACCCCGGTCCCATACAAGGCTCACCCCAAGGCAGCTCTGGGTGTGAGGAGACCACCAGGCTGGCTCTAGGTCTTGATCACTTTTCCAAAGCATCTAACTATACCATGCTTGGCCAAGTGATGATTTGGCAGTGTGGACCCCTGTCTACCCAAAAATAATCCAAGAGATTCAGTGCAGAGCTGGAGAACTTGACCATTTTGTCCAGGCCCCCAAAGTAGCCAGCACTGCTGCATGAAAGGTATGCTTGAAGTAATGGCTAGTAACTGGGTTCAGGTCTTTATTGTCTCATTTGAAGGTCATATGAACCTACTTAATGGCACAGGGCTTATTGTAAAGAAAAGAATGACACGAATACATTAGTAGCCCATTTCTTTGAGGCTAACCACTAAACACAATGCAGCAGTAGATAATACGCTTGGGAAAACTCTTTGGGAAAATACATGAAGCTGCTTGAAACCAACTTTCTTCAATTCACTGGACCAAGTCCAAACATTACAGGCTTGAGTTTGGCTGCCTGGAACGTAGAGCTGCTCCTGCAGTGGGATGAAAACATTTCACACTACAGTTGTCATGCTCTGTGACAGTCCTTTACAAGAGCCCGAGCCCTGCACACCCACCCTGGGAAGAAGAGAGGCTTGGAAGGAAGAATAAATGAAGAACTGCCTGGCCAAGAGGAGCATGAAGGTGCAGGAAGGAACAGAAGCAAACATCTAGACCAGTCTCGTAAAGAGCATGCTGAGCTTCAGCACTATTTTTACCTGCCTTTAGATCACCAAATTAGACTTCTGATTGATATAATTAAAACAGAAGGCTTCTTATTGCACAAGAGGGCATTTCCATATCAGATTTTAGGAACTTTACTACTGCCTGTCTAGCTTATATGGACACTGCCAAGTATCTGAGCACATCCCAGCACCCCTGTGAAGAAAGGAAATGTAATTACTATCTTATGGCAGGGAAGCAAAATACAGAGAGAGTAAGTGACTTGCCCAAAGTCCCATCGTTAAGGCTGTGCCTTTCCTGACTCCAGGTAAGCATCCTGAGGACAGGGTATCCTTCCTCTCAAGGATCACACTTTCTCATGAGGCAGTTGCTGGTTTTGCAAAAAACCTTAAGCAGCTCTTTTCCTCACAGTATGCTGAATGGATGTAAGTTTATTATTTAAGACCAATTCCTATTTTAACAGAAAGTGCCATTGCTAAATTCTGAAATTGAAAAGAATTTCAACATACTGTGACCTAATGACAGTGGATATTAAGAACACATGTGGCTTTTTTGAGCTTTGTGGAACATTCCCATGAAGAGATACTCAGCAAATGCAGCTTTGTGTACATTTCACAGAACTCTGCCAGCGTTACTGACTTTTACCCAGGTCTGAGCCTTACTCTAGACTGAAGTCACAAAAGAGGGGATTAGTAGGGCTACACTGAGGCTGTCTGTCACATAAATAGCTAATTAACTCCTGATTGGACCCCGCCAAATCCCCATTTCCTTTGCATTTTATCCACTCTCCCCACAAAAAATAGTTCTTATATAGTAAAAAAATAAAAATTGTAGTCAAGGGTAATAATGAAATAAGCATCTTCTGAACAAAAGTTGTTATATCAATAAGCAACAACAGCATGTTAATATGTTGCATCCTCTTAAAACTGAGTTAATTGCCATGCTCAAATCATCACTTCTAAATATGACCCAAAAATGTAACATTACAACAACAAAAATGCAAGTTGATCTTCAATATATTTTTTTTCACTGAATTCTTTAGGAAATAAATTTGAAATCTAGATGCTACCTGTTACCTCAACTCAGTAGCACTGGGGTAGATCTAGAGCAAGCTGGAGTAAGGCAAGAGGTACAGAGTGGGAGTATGACAGAGAAAAGAAATAGATTTATTCACATTTGAACTCATCCGTTCTGTATAAAAATATGGTTTGTATCCGATTCAAGGCAACTAGAACTACCCTTCCCTTTCACAGAAGGAAGTTTACACCAAAAAGGGAGCATTGGGAGATTCCTCTCTACAGGTAAAGTAACAATGCATTAATCTTCCTTGGAGACATTTCCAACAGCTGCCTTGACTCAAGGCATGCAAGCATTTACTATATGACCTGAGTTTAATTCTTTTCCATTTTCTGAACATCAGTTTATCAATTTTAATGTATTTGAAAAATGAATAGACTGCATTTTCTAGGTGCTGATTGGAATAAATAAAAGAAAAATTTTCATCCTTCCACATTTTTTGGAAATACAATGTCTTGAAGTTCAAATTATAACAGGAGAAAATTAAGGAAGTGTATGGCTATAAAAAATGAAACAGGAAAAATGTTTATTTTAACTGTCTATGCAGCTAAGCATTTCAATCAGAACTAGTAATTTTTTCTTTTAGAAATACTAAGCTATAAATTTATTTCCCAGCTGCAAGGAGAAATTGCTGATACATAATGTGTCTGATTTTCCAAAGTACTAGGCAGCTACCTTGAGGTGCTGCACACCCTTAACCCCTTCTGTACATAAGACCAAGCCCTTTTCTATACGAACACACATCAAACGTTTACATCACCCAAGTGAAAGAGGATATAAGAGGTAAGAGTAGGAAGGTAACAGTTTTAAGGACACATCACAAGTGGCAGTGTTAATCATCGATAAAAGCAAATTGCTGGTAGATAAAGGAAAGTTTCTCCACTTGACAGAGGAGAATGTACCCCTCGGTCTGAATCACAGAGCAAATTGTTTTCACCACATAGAGTCAAACTTTCTACAGAGCCTTTGGCTCTCCAGACCAAGATTGTTACTGAACTTAAACAGATATTATAAGTTACAGGAGGAAAGAGGTAGGCATTAATGGTGAACATAAGAAAGTAAGTTAAACTGAATGCAAAGGTTGGAAACCAACCACGTGCAAATTTCACTCCTATTTTTTCATTATTTATCTCCTACCCGCGCTACTGGATATCACAAATGGTTCTCAAAGTCAGAATTACAAAATTCATTCTTTGCTACATCAGGACTGTTTCTACATTAGCTGTGAAGTATATATGAAAGGTGCTCGCAAATCATGGCTCACATGGCCTAGCCAGTTATCCTAGAGCTGGCAATCACGCTAGTGATGCCAGAGACATACCAAAACCTACACAGCACCTCGGCAAGACAATTTCTGAACTGTCTCCCTCAGATTAGATTTCAGTTAATGCCAAATTCAAGTATATGTATGCTTGCCATGAAGGTGGAGGAGGGAGAGAGAAGGGAGGGAGTGGTGAGAAAAGATCAGCTGCCTTCAGAAATTAGGTATTACATGAAATAAAGAGCTCAAGACAGAAGGTCAGGTATCCTCTGTTATTAAGAACAAGCAGATTTAGTCATGGTTCCAAGCCACTCATTAAAGTGAAATTCAATAGCCATTATTTTATTACCAACTCTAACCTTCCAATGGATACGCCAGCCCTACCACTGTCAGCTTGTTGGAAGCATTCAGAAGGTGCCTACTGCAGTCTGCAGAGATATAAAAGATACGATAGAAGGGAACATAGGAGCAGACTGCATTTTCTTGGAGTTTGTGTACCCCTTATTTAACAGCTTGGTGCTCAAAGAGTGAACAAGGAAACCAAAACATAAGTGTTTGAATAAGGAATGTATTCCAGTCAGTGAGATACCCAACATCTGTATGGCACCTTTGGTATGACAGAGCTGCATGTCTCAGGATTGTGCATAGAGCTTGTTTCTAAGGATCTTAGGATTTTTTTGCATAACCTTTTTCTCGTTACTTTTTCCCCAGCTTCACTCCATCAGCACTCCCTGTGTCAGAGGGAGGTCTGAGGAACAGGTTGGAAGAAGCCAAGCTCCCTGCTATTGCTCATTCTACTTCAGAAACAGCAAAAGGGAAATACTGGCTTTGTTGCAATAAATGAAACATGTGCCAAAACCTTGAAGGGCAGAATTTCACCCTGTCAGGCTGTTCTCTGTAATGTTAATGCAGCCTCCGTATATATACACATATCCTTCAGAGGACAGGGGTTTGCAGATGGATTCACAAAAAACAATGCCAAAGACAGGAAGGGGAAAGTCCTCAGGGAACGGGATTCTCCTCTAGAGACCCCCTTCACCTCCAATCTCTTCTACTTTGTCCTCAAACTCCATTCCTTACCTACAGAAACACTCTTGCACAGTGAGAACACCATGGACTTTTAGGATCTATTTATTTTGTGCCTCTAAGGTTCTTACCTGTCTCCCAGGACTGGTGTTTCCAAAGAAAAGTACAAATTGACCCTTAAGAACAAAGACTGCAGGGAGACTTGCATTTCTCTTAAGCTTTGAGCATGTGCTATGTAGTTCTAGTGTACACTATAGCACAGAAAGCCCACACCTTGTAATGGGCGGGGGGGGAATCACTGCTAAAGAGGAAATTATCCCTGTTAGACAACAGGAACTGAATCATTTTTTGGTGGTTACTTGGTTGGGTTTTTTTTTTTTTCATTCTCCATTATTTTTAAAGAGCCCTCCCTTATGCAAACAAGAGCATTCACTGATCAGCACCAGTATCTCTTTGCTTTGGTGTACATTAAGGAAAATTAAATGGAATATTCTTAGAAAGACATCTGTGCCTGGGGTGACTCACATTTGATCAATCCCTATGAACTGTTCTTTTCAGAGGATGGGCAATTATTTGCTCAGTTAGGTTTAAACTTTTTATTTATCTAATCACCCCCCTGTAAAGCTTTGATCTGAGCTTCCAAAACCTATTTTTCTAACCACTTTAGCTACATATTTTAAGTCTTATTGTCTAATCAACTTCAGCCTGTAAAACATGCAATGTCCTACTTAATGCATCCTATTAGGAAATCAAGCTGCCGCATGGATTTTTAGATCTCTCGTTTTTGCAACCCCGTGAGCCATTTGGAAGCATCATTAATGTCATTATTCCAGGGGAGAAGGAGAGAACTGGCAGCAGAGTGAGCCCTCTACACGGCTGTCAGCTTTGCCCTGCTAACATTTGCAGAGTGACTCAGAGGTGAATCACAGGTTTCTGCAGGTGTACACCAGGGAGAGCTGGATGATTTCCATGTCACAGTGGTTGCAAATGTTTACTTCATTAGTTCATGGGGTTACTCAGCAGTCCTAGCCAACTCAATTTCTCAATCTTACTGTATGGCAGTTTAAAAAAAAAAATGGGAGTAGATAGCAGCTTTGAAATTAAAAACATAAAACCAACCGTCAATTTGTAATTAGAAAATCTGAGCGATGTTGGAATGTGAATGGATTTATGTGTAGCTGTCATTACACACGCATTATGAAATATTTCAAAGTGTATCTAGTGTTAAGTCTATTATACTCTTTACCATAAAAGTAAAGGGTATATTTACTATACCTTTTTCCACAGCAGTACACCCTGCAGAAGGAAGCCTTGCACAGATGGTTATCTCTATCCACTGAAAATGGATTTGCCATAAGAAAACTTACAGTGATGTGTCTACTTCAGAACCACTTCAACAGCTTCTTTGAAGTCTCCAGATGTTTTACAATAAGCCTTCGCATGCGTAAGAGTAGTCACTTGGGATTTACGATGGCATCTCCCGCCCACTGCTGCTGGTCTGGCTTTGAGCATTAAACTCCTGTAGCCACATCTCCTTACATTTCAAGTTTGCAAATGCTCCAGCTACCACAGGTAGGAGGAAATTCCTGTGTGCAGGACGCCAAGTAGCTGTGTGAGCCTCTCTACCTTAAATTTCTCTAAACTAGATTCCATAAGCCACTTATCTACCCCTTTTCCTAGTCTATTTAAGTTATTTTGAATTTTAGTCTTTTGACCTCACATTAATTTGTTCCCCACAAGATTGTGTCATCGGCAAACGTTATCACTTTACTTCATGTTCTTTAAGGTTATTAACATATAAAGTGAACAAAATCAGGCCTCCCAGGATTGATCCTTGACCTGTGCCATACTATAAGTCACCTCCAGCCAGCATGAACTCCAAAGTGTTTCCACTTACATGAGCTGTTTGTCTTAGATGTAGAAACTTGTTTTTCCCATGGTCAAAGAAAAGACCCTCCTTGCCTTTTCACTATTTTATCTTGTAGATTATGTTTTGCATAGCTATCATACCCAGAAGATTCTGGAAATCCTGGCCAGATTTTCTCTCCGGTACAAAACCAGTAATAGATTACAACCAAGTCAGCTCATTCCTATAATAAAAATTGATTGAGCTATCTGATACTCAATGGAAATAAAGACACTAAGACCTAATTTTCACTCAAACAAGCCTGACCAGCTCTAGGAGAGTAAAATACTGGCTAAAGATTGAAAGGCTATGAAGAGAAAATGGAGTTGAGAGACCCACAAAAGCTGAAAGCTCTGTTTATCCCAGATTTCCTCCACATTTTATGCAAACAGCTGACATCTTCAAAAGATCTCATTAGAAGTTACCCAACCAGAGTGCAGAGTACCACGCCAGCTATGCACTCAGTGCATTATTATATCAACGACACGCTTCCTTAAGGATGCGCTTCTAACCCCTGAAACACTTTTCTACCTAAACTATGAACTTCTGAAAATAATGGGGAATAAAAATGGAAGCTTGTGAGAAAACAGAGACACTTAAAACATATGTTCTAAGAGCATCCCAGTGACCCAATATGCTGTTCTGCATGCTCACATTGAAACTACAAATGAAATCCAGGGAATTTGTAATCTCTGTGGAGACAAAGTATTTCAAACGGCCATGTAGCATTTATTAATAAAACTAGCTGGATTATTCTGGCCAAGGATCCTACCAGGTGTCATCTACACATGAAACAAACTCCACAGACACCTGCAGTTACAGCAGAGAGTTCTTGGTAACCCTGATGGTCCTTTCCAATCCTCCACTCCCAAAAGAACAAGCTGTGCCCTAAAGCACCGGGTAACCAGTAAAAAGCAGAGACGACAGTTGGCACAGACAGATGGAGGCTACCCAGTGGCAGGATCTCACAGCAGGAGGCTCAGCACCCCTCACCAGGCACCACCAGGCTCTGCAGCACCAGCCAGATTGCGCTCTGGGTAGCATAAAGTTTCCTGGACTAAAATACGAGAGCAGTATTCAAGTTACCAAGGGGAAACCCAGGGAAGGAAAACCTCCCGCTCTCCTCCTCGGCAGAAAACAGCATTGTCACAGATAATTCAGGTGTCTGTGAGCTCCTCCGCCCCAGCAGTGAGGAAAGCGCAAGGAGAGAGCGGCTCCAGGGATCCTGCATTACAGGTGCATAGTAGTGTGAGGACATTGTGCAACACAGAAACTGTACATCTAGCTGGTCTTTAATTTTATGTAATATTTTAGCAGCTTAGGTTCAAATCTGGACGCCATGAAAAAAAATGACAGTCAGGTGAGGCAGATACTGAATACGATGCAGGCTCACAGTCATGTTTATTTATTAACAGCTCCCCTTAAACGTATCTTGTTTCTGACTTAGCAGATAAAACAGCATCCCACCAAGGCAATGACTGCATAAATACCCATTTTTCATTCAGCAGCAACTATCTAAAAACACACTTGAAGACAGATTTTTAAATCCCATTAGAAAAGAATAGTTGCTTAATCAAGTTACCATCCTAAAATTGGCACCAAATTCTTTCCAGGTCTTAAGTGCAGATGACAATGGCTAGAGAGGAAAGAAATACATTTGAAAGCAGTCAAAGAGTGAAGTTGAAATGATGAGAACAACACTGCGCTGAGCTGCAAATCACATGGCACTGCAAACCAATTGTTTAGATGTGCTTTATTTAAAAACTATTAGTATGTTATGCTGTACTTACTCAAGTAAACTATAAAAACCTTGTAGAAATGAGCATTAGCTATTATGAATCCATTTCTGCAATGAACACACTGCCCCCAGGGTAAATGAGCACTAAAGCTTACTACAGCTATAAATATCCTGGTTTTCACATGGCCTGATTGAAAATGATGTAGGTGTGCTTGGCATTTAAGTTGGGGAAGTCGTGTCAGCTCCCCTCCCTTCCTCCTCCCCATGGCTAACAATGCTGCTTGGCAGCTTTTTCATTTTATCTCACCACAGATCTTTGCCAAAACTTGAATCTGCTCCTGACAGATTAACTGCCACCATAAAAGAAAGTGGCATTTTTTTTCCTGCCGATTTTGATTGAAAGGATAAGCTTGAATGACAATCTTCTCAAATGGCCTGGTCTTCTCTCAGGCCTGGGGTTGGGAAATGAGGACCAATACAGTTAGAGAGGCTTTAGTTAGTCAGTAACCACACTTTAAATTCAATTATTTGAACAGTACAACAGACTGTGAGACCAGATTCCCAGCTGTTTTGTAACTTATGTTGTCACTTGCACCTGTGCAAAGTGGGCACAAAATACTTCTAATTTGGCAGTTGGGAATTAGACCCCATATTTACATTTGCTTCCTGATTCCTGACTTTATTCATTAGCCAGCATGTGGTACACAAGCTGATGAATTATTGTTTAGCTTGTTTTGAAAACACATCACTTGCAAACATACTTAAAAAAGATCGGCAATAATTAGCTGCATTTTATTTTCTATGCTAACTGCACCTTTTTGTGTATATGTGCATACACGAGTACATTTATGTCAAGTTAAATTTAGTCCCTTATGATTAATTTAGGGTCAAAATCAGACCTCTGTGAATACAACTGTAAAGGCAGAGATTTCAATGGAATTCAATATACTTATACCAGGTCTGAATTCTGCCTTTTGCCTCAAGGCACATTTCAGATTTCTAATGTACAGAGGACATTTTAAATACTGTTTTGCATTCAGGAAATACAAGCAGGATTGCAGCTAACTCTATCCTTATGTTTTGACCAAGCTATGTTAAATTATCTTGCATTTTCTACGGATCAAAGGGCACACATGCAGTTATACCGACATACAGGAACCTGACTGGGTACCTGAACCCTTAGCAGTGTCCAATACTGAAGATCCAGCACAATAAACGGTCTTGTCCCCACCTGCACCAGGTATTGTGCCTCTACCATAGAATATGAGGAAAATGATTCTCTGTGTGTGATATTTGGGTATTCACAGCAAAAGTCTTTTTTCCTCTCAGTTTCTGTATAGAGAAATATTATTTTTCAAGTATTTACATAGCTGGCTGCTTCAAGTCTCTGGGTTTACAAAGTTCATCAGTCTTGTCTGGTATACATTTTTTTCCCCTCATTAAAAGAGTTTCTAACTTTTACCTTCAGGGGATGCTGGAATGTCACTGTCTATCTCTGGGATGTGACAACTTTTTTTCTGGGGCCCGCCTTTTGTCCCATTAGACTAGCCTCAGTGCAAGACTGCTGAAAGTTGAGGTATTCCCAAACTGCATGAGAGGGTGCTTGAGCCAGCCAGCAGCTCAATCACCTTTGTGTAGCGCCCTGCGACTTTCACTGTCCAAGGACACGATCTCAGCAGGAGGGCTGGTGGGTGACAGCACACTCCATCACCTGCCAGGACACATAGCACACCTGTACGCCCCCCCCGAAGGAGAAATCGACTGAGCTGACACTGCTTTCATCATGAGAAGTTTCCTCTGTGCAGAGGATTCCTTACTTAGCACACAGGCCAACAGCCAGATTAATGAACAGGGTTGAGGATCTGGCCCATCAAAATAAGCTTTATATAACCAAATGTATCTCAGTGCTTTACCCTCGCTTACATTCATCCTTCCTATAAACATCACCCTCCCCTCACTTCAGGCTTTGATTTGACACCTCTCCTACACTCCATCGGCAGCAATGTGGTCAAGGTCAGGGACCTGCATTTTCTGTAAAGACTCACAAACAGCAATAGCACTGTATAAATAATAAACAACAGCAACAATGATAATAAAACAAGTAAGCATCAGCTTTAACAACTCATACCATAAGTGGTGTTGAAAGTCCACTGTAGGATCTTAACACCAACTCTGGTGATGCACACAATGAAACTAACTTCATGCGGGGGAAAGACTGATCATTCATCTGGGTTAGTGTCTGTAAACTGGGGGTCATATCATCATTGAAATATCAGTCATATCACCTGGGATATTGGTGCCAGTAAAATACAGAACTGTAATGATGCACAGGAGATAAGAAATGTATGAGGCCACTTAGATCCAAACCTTTTCACTTGAGGTGATCTTCTTGATATAAAATTTTTTTAAAAAGCACCACACCAACATAGGGGAAGCATTTCGTCACCCTAATTTACAGAACAATTAGCATCAAAATTTTAATTCGATTTTAATCTGGGAATCAAGAAAGTAAATCTGAAATATTATGAACAGGGTGAGAAACTACCAGAACTCCACTGTGTTTTAATGTAATGCTTTTTGGTATACGGGTTAGTAAAGTGTAAGCATCAAGACTGCAGTTCTTTATAGGGAGACAAGCCTTTTAGGAGCACACAAACATGTTGTTCAACTAATACAGTGGTATAGCCACTGTGCAATAAATGTGAGTTATCACTGTATAGAATTGGTCACATAATGCACTTTATTTCTGCTGAAGAACCTATAAGGTTCCACCTTCATATGGGACTTGCCCTCACTATCGTATGGTATGTACTGGTCCCACAGATGTGCCAGCTGCGCTGCTTGCTGAGCGCTCCCGAAGTTGTCACACTATGACCTGGGAACCAAAGTGCTACCATTTGCTTAACCTGACTAGATGGGGGGAGATGACATCAGCAACTCAGGAGGTGAGAGAGGGCAGATACTCATGTACCTGGGGAGAGGCAGCTGCCGCATCAGAATTAGGGGCAGAGGAAAAGATTTGCACCCAATTATATAAAAGGTGTGCATGCATATGTATAAATTTATGTACATAAGTGTGTATATATGCACACACAAAAAGTTCAATGACAATTGTATGCTGTCTCAGTCGTATAGGACCAAAAATCTAGGAGGGGGCAGGGGGGGGGAAGCTTTTATCATCTTCCAAGATTTTAGCCATTCTCCAGAGTAAAAATCACTCCTAACGTTGTATAAAAGGTGACATTATTGCAAAGCTAAGGACTATAGGTGACACTCTTAAAAATACTTGAAGGAGTTTGCTTGAAATACTTTGAAATGCACTCTGGTTTTTTGTTTGCTTTAAGTTGGGATGGACAATTGACTATTGTGCAAAGGTAGATTGCATCCACAACTCGGTATTTGTAAAGCAATTTAAAGGTCACTTTAACAAGTCCAGTAATAGTGACCATTAGTGATTTTGCAAAGAAAACAGACATTGCAAGATAAACCCAAGTGCTCTGAAAGTA
The DNA here is from genome assembly GCF_028858705.1 of Grus americana. Classification (NCBI taxonomy): domain Eukaryota; kingdom Metazoa; phylum Chordata; class Aves; order Gruiformes; family Gruidae; genus Grus; species Grus americana. The sequence goes on from NC_072860.1 coordinate 19,668,598, forward strand.
ACCGCTGTTCTTTCTTCAATATGCTCCTGAACTACCCTTATCCTTGTCGTATCTGATCACCTTCCAGTAGCATAGTAAGGGATGTGACTAGCATGCATTGCATCTAGTATACTTGTTAGTTTATTTTCTCCCAAACTGCTATCATGCTATGATCTCACCATGTCTAGAGTCAACAAAATCATGGCAGCTTAATGCAATTTAATACTCATAGACAGAGGGCTATCAATACTGGAAATCCCAAAGCTACTTCAGGTATTTATTAAACCTTTACAAAATATGTCTGAATGAATTAGACATTTTTAGAGTAGAGTTTTTTGTGGTTTATGGTGTGGGTTTTTTCCTTCAAACTGAACAACCCCTCACTACAGCTCCATGAAAAGACACTGGAATGATATTATAGCCTTTGCTTTAATCCTATATGAAATAAACATAACAAAGAATTGCTTATAGTCTTCCTCTTAAATGCAGTCAGTACTTCTGACAGCGATACCTAGACCGAAAGTTTCTGCAACTATAGTTGCATAAATATATCTCTAATTACTCAGCTTTTATATAGCCTCTGGTTTCCAGAAAGAATTAGAAATGTGACATATGATCAGGACTGCAAGTATTTTTTCAAAGTTGGATTAATTAACATTATCTCAAAAACAGAAAGAACAAAGCTACCAGGTATGTGGAACATTAATCACATCACTAGTAATTAGTGCTAGAATATAGAAATAAAAAGACAAAATGAGGCCATATGAAATAAGTCTAATCCAACAACAATTTACCAGAAATACTGTAAGAAATAGGCTTGAAACTCCACAATTACACTTTTTAAATGGATAGAAGGATGGGTAGGGAATACCTGGCTGGGCTAGCTCAACAGAGTAAGAATGCTTGAAAAAAAGAATAATGATAGATAGCAAAATTGCAATACGTGTGATTCAAAAATGTTACAATGACACCAATCTATAGGTATCAGAGGGCAATGTATAAAGCAGCAGTATACATCCATGAAATACATGGTAAATTTTAATCTAACCCATGCAGTCCTTAGGTTATGGGCCTTACTAATGACAAGATCAAGAGCAGAGCAAAGCACTAAACAGGCCCATAGGGACCTGGAACTGGTAATCAGTGAGACAGATGTAAAGCAATCAGGTTTGTCCTCAGAAGCTAAAGTTTGCACATCTGCAGAACACCACCGTTTTGGAGGATCACCTTCAGATGCAAAGCTATTGCCTATTCCGCCAACACTAAGCTATCTCACTCGCTCAGCATATAAACAATGAATATGCTGCAGAATTTCACTCATGGTAAAGTCCAACTATAGCACAGCAAGCAAATGCCAAGAGGACCACAGACTGTATACATAAAACACATTCTTGGCTGCAACTATCAAAAATGACACCAAAAATAAACAACACAGAGATAGCAAAATAAGATGCACCAAAACATTGTGGATATGTCTGCCGTCTCCTGATGCTTGCTCCTACCCTGGTCAAACATCCTGCTGCACCTTGTCTCTTTTTCACTCTTTTAAGCTGACAGGCATGTTGCTGACAAGTGGTAGAGGTGAGCATCCTAAAAATCTGACCTCTGGCAGACGCACAAGGAAATTATTTTATCCTGAAGAATTAACTTATGCATTCTCATCCATTCTGATTTCTCACACCATTACTTATTTTGATACGTGCACTTTCCTGTATGGTCAGGTAGGTTCTCAGTCCAAATTGCATGTGGCGAGGCAATAATTAGGCACCGCGAGTACAAAAGCCAGAATTTGCTGCAATGGGTGAGTCCTTTTTGAATTTCTCACTAGGGCATATGCATCCTGGGTATTCCTGCACAATGATCTTAACTTCAGCAAGTTCAATTACACTCAGGTGTGTGAACTGTGAACAGATTTTTCAAAGTACAAGAGAACCTTTCAGGTTCTCAAATAGTTCACAACCTGATCTCTGCAAATGTATTCCTATGAATGAATGTTATCTGAATGCACATAAACAGATTTCAACTTAAAGAGAGATTGTAAAGCTGACTGTTTGCTGTGCATTATTTGTTGTACTCCATTAGTCACCTAAGCCCTATGCATCTGAGCATAGTTTACAGCAGCTACTGCCTCATACCGTTCCCCAGAAAGCAGCGAGCATTCTCAGCGAGTAGATGAGGCTTAGGATGAGTAACTCACTGAGGTTACTCTTTGTAGGTCAGTGATATGGAAACAGGAATAAAGCCAATTTCTTTTGCTTGTATGAGACCATCCTTTCCCTCCCTGGGATGCAAACCTTTAATTTCCAACGAAAGTCTGGCTTTTCATCATTTAGACTCTGATTCAAGAAAGCCCCAAAGTTTACTGAGCAGCAGTGGAATGATATGCTTAAAATTATGGCTGAATCAGGGTCTCTGTGATTATAGTTTAACACAGCTTCTTATCAAAGAACCTAAAAAAAAAATCCCCACAAGTAAGAAAGATCTTTTCTTCACTTGTGGTTTACTGGTTTTCTGTAGATAACCGCTTGGTTCCAATAATAATTTAAAAGAAAAAAGCCTAAGATACAATCAGTGTAAAAGCAATTAGCTAAATTATTTAATGGATTAATATATAAATTACATTGTTTAATTACAAGATCAAATGAAATAATACTGGTTTCAATTAGAGCAATTCAAACCAGTGGTGAAACAAGGAAACCAACTGATTTTTTGAATGCTGCCTTCCAACTCTCTCAAAAAAAGGTTACATTAACTACATGAAGACATAAAAATCTACAGTAATGACAAATCGCTATATGGATACTCTTGGATATAATTTTTCAGCTACTTAGCAATTTGGATTTTACTATCAAAACATGTAATAATCACAATGAGGTGCACAGAGAGAGAAAAACAGAGAAAGATGTAATCTCAGATCAGAAGCAGATATTGTCCAGTTCCTACACAAAGACAGACCTCTTTATGTATATGCTTATGTCACTTAACTTTAAAATTCTAAATTACTGTTGAATTTTTAACCAACCCCCCTCACCGACATTTTCTCCTGCGCTTCTTTCCCCATGCTGCATTGTCCTCCTCTTGGTCATTTCTAAACAGCACAAGGGTGCTCATTTTCAAGTATTGTCCACCAGGTCTGATACCTCAAACTGTCCATCCTAGTGGTCATTCTGCTCCAGTTTCTGTATCAATTAATCTCCCCTCCCCCCCAACCTGCTCCTATCTGCATTTACCTCTGTAACAGCGTTATTTAGCCTGGCTTTTTGCATGAAAAATGCTGCAAAGTGAGGTCTTTTATCAAGGCTATTCTTCATGAGGTGAAATATCAAATTTCCTGCAGCCTAAACTAGCCCAATCCAGCAAGAAGCTGCACCCCCAGCTCACGTGCCCCACTGGCGCTCCAGTGCACCCCTTCAGCGAGGGCTCCGGACAACAGCAGGCTGCCACAATACCACCCCAGCACAACCCGGGTGAGCTCTCCTTCCAAACGCACTCATGCCTATATCCACATGCCCTTCCCTGCTGCTGGTCTGCACACCACTTCTCCTGCCTGAATATAACCATCACCAGCCACGCACCACCTGCATGCCACCCCCGCTTCTCTCCCAGGCCACCCATACAGCTGCAGCGCTGAGGAGGAAGGCAGAGAGCCTGGGTTCAGGGCTCTCCCTCTGCTGCTACTCTCACCAAAGACTGTCGGTGCCCTCTAAGCAAAAGCACTGCTAGAGCCATCTAGACCTGAGCCCACAGAAACCTCATGACGAGCATGACTGCCTGCACCCCAGAACAAGGGATTCTGCATTTAGGCTGTGCAGAAGGATACACCTGACTGTTTGATTAATATTTTGTGTGCCGCTTTGAAGCGCTCTGCAGAGCCCAGGTCCTTGGCCCAGCACAGCTTGCTTCCTGCCTTTTCAACATTACCGCACTGGTTGTTCCATCACAACCTGTCCTCCCACCCATTAACTAGGGATGCAAAAGAAAACCCAATGCAACTTGGGCTAAAAATGAATGCACCCATCATAAGAAGCCACTTACATCATTACCTGCCTAATGCATTGGTAGAAAGGAACAGTTACAGCACCTGAGAAATAAATATCATGTATACATCACAAACAGCATGACCTTCACTACGCTCCTGCTTGCTGAAATTAAGGATGCTGTCTCAGAAATCTCATGACATTTTCTGCCCCAACAAAATTCCAAAACAAGAGACAAAATAAAACATGGGCAAGGAAGAAGGAGAGCGAAGAGCTGCTGCGGCCAAGCTGATAGAGGCCACTGGAGCTGGGTCCAGGGCTCTTACAGCCAGCTCCCAACTGCTGGGCAGTGACATCGTAAAGCATACAGGCTTAACAAGTTGGATTTTCCTCCAGACAACAGCAACCCAAAAAAGAAAAATGGAACTGACTCGCTATTGAGGATTTTAATTCACCAAAATGTAATAAAATGTCAAACAGTACGACACATTTTCCTACTGCTTTCCAATACGTTTCAAGAACTATCTTCCTTTAAAGCCACCGTGCGTATTCGCATAGCAGATCGACTGCAGTGTCATTTTGGCAAGGGCTGGCACTGCAGCTCAGGTGAGCACTGGATTCACTCCTCATCTTAAAGGCATTAACGGTCTTGGAATGGGTCACAGGCACTACCAGGGATAGATCGTCAGAACTTTGTTTCATACAGGAAAGTTCTGGGCTTGTTGGGAAATTAATTCAAAAGTTGTTTAAAATGCAAATGTATCATTTGACTCCAGGAGTCAGTGGAAAGATTTTTCCAGTCTGTTTGTGGCTTGAAAACATCTTATTAAGCTTGTTAAGGATATCTAAAATATAATCAATTAAATACAGTTAAACCAAACAACCCTCATATCTAAATATTAATTTCTCCTTTATCCAGTGCTGTCTCCCTCATTATTTAGGCTTCTGTTTCGGAGGTGGGGGGGGGGGGGGGGGTGGAGGTGCGAGGGGAAAACAAGAAATAGAGCAAGCAAAACGTCTCCAGCCAGACTAAGCCGACAGGAATTATGCTAGCTTGCCCCTGTGAATCTGTATGTTTTGTTGGGTTTGCTCCACTGTTTGTATCCACAACAACCTAACAATGTTGCTTTACAGCAATCCCTGCACAGCCAGTACCAGGAAAGTGCTGCTGGTTTCAGCTCCTGAGCTCTGCAGGCAAAAAAATCTCAAGCTTAAACTCACTGCAGCTCTAATTAAAAATAAAGTACGGATGACTCATTTCACTGCTTATTGTTAATGGTTAAGCTACTGGAAGAAGCCCTACCAGAGCTCCTCCTGACCAAACTAACTCACGTGCTAGGTCTAGCAGGGAGCGCATTTTGTTGAGAGCAGGAGTACTGGTCACAGGTTAACAAGCACCATTTAGGGACCTATAGCCAGAAAAATTATTTGCAATATATTAAAACAGAGGTCTACACTGAGGGAGGGAAGAGGAAACTAAAGATACACATACAGTGTAATTACAGTAATTTCTTCTCGCATGCAAGGATATTTTCACCCATTGGTTCCAGCCGAAAGGTGAAGGGCCGTTTGCACTGCACTGAGAATGAAAGCAACAGCAGTGGGGTTGCATAAATTTCTATTTTTGTGCCGTGCTCTACTCAAAAAGAGCAGGACTTACTGGATCTGATATTCACTTTCACTGGAACCTTTTTATCTCTGCTGTTAAACTGGAAAATAATCATATTTGATGCAGGTTTATGTTCCAAATACTTTACCAGTATGTCACTGTGGATCCTCCTTTTGCTGCCACTCCTTATTTCAGCTTCCTATCAAAAGCTGAAAAAGTTATACCATTACCGAAGCTATAAAAGCATGGTTTTCTATTATATCTGCAGTGCAGAGTTATCTGAGCCAACAGTGAGCTACCTCATGTATCAGAAACAACACAACAGCACTACTACAGACCTTCACACATGCTAATCCACCCTTAAATTCACCGTCTCCAGTAACTCAGGAATAGCTCTCAGGAAAGGCAACTCTACAGCTGAGCCAGCCCATTTACTCTTAGCTTCATCATCTCTATGCTGCACTACACCATCTGCAATACAGACCTTTATCATCACACACAAATACAACTTCATCCTGTCTAGAATGCATATAACTACACTGGTGAAAATTTGGGGTGCCCATTTTAAAGTCTCTTTCTGTCATAATGACGTTGTTAAATGAGTTTACTGTAAAGAAAGTTTCCTTCCTGTATCTGGTTTCTTCAGGTATTCATTCCTCTGGAGTGACTCAGGTGTTACGCATCAAGCTCTCAGTCTTTATTTTAAAAAAAATCCCCAAACCAGTAATCCAGTACATGACAGTTTATCACTGTCATACTTCAATGTTATGATCGACTACTAGAGAATGCATTAGTCCATTTGTATTTTATATTCTATTTCTCGTAAGGGCTTCAAAGATATTTTGGTAACACTGTCCCTTCATAGATGGTATTGGTTGAGAGAGAAAACATTTCCAGCATGATCAAGAGTTACAGAGTGGGCTAACTATAGCAGAACCCATTGTATTAACAAGACAAGATTTGTTTTAAGTTCAATGGAGAAAAGATACCTTTGAATTTGACAAGTTAAAGGGTGTTGCATTACCTAGGCACAATAGGATAAGTTAATGATGAAGTTTCAGTTTTAACTTGGAAACTGCTGGTTTTTGTAGGCTTCAGCCTGTCGCTAATAGGTATATTTTAACAAGATACATGGGGATTTAGGGGAACAACTTCCATTAATGTTAATGGCATTCACACAGCTAAATCCCTGTGCTGGAAATGTTTCTGCTAATGTGTCTTTAATATAGCCTCTGTGTGTGCGTGTCTAGTTAATGGTTAAATGTATAAATAGGAACATTACGCTTCCAAGTGTTACTGTTTCATTCCATGATACATGACTAAAATGGAAATAAAATATGGGACCTGGAAAAGTGATTTTTTTGACAGCAGTGGGTAAATCTGCTCTGAAAGTTTGGCAGGAATGGCGACATCACATCAGTCACACAGCTGTGGGCTCACAGGAGTGAGTTCTGCATCCCTTATGCCCTTTGCTGTGTCTTAAGGCAGGGTGACTTTGGTACAGTCACTGCTCTACTTCCAACGGGATCCCTGGCAAAGGAGGGCTACTGAAAATCTGGTCAATGGTACCTGGGAGCAACGCATGTTGAACTGGTGAGAAAACCTCCTAAATGGCTGTATGCCCTGCTGATCTGACGCTGAGCAGCTTCGGGCTCCTTGGGTATCGATCTACGTGGAACTTGGTTGCTACTGGGAGAAAGCTCGACCAGTACACTGGAGAGCTAGTATACATGCACATAGCTACTATAGGAGCAGTAAATGAATTTCAACAGCTCTGTAAAGAGTTTTCTGAATAAAAGAGAGAGTTTAATTTTAGAAACATGAAGTACTCTCATATTATTACCCACCAGGTGGTAGGCAATACATGCAGGAAGCAGCCGACCTAAAAGAGACACCACAAGAAAAGCATGATTATCTGAGGGGCCAAGCAGCACCTTGAAACAGAGCAAACAGACTGCATCAAAAGGAGTGACCACCAGGATGCTGGATTTTCAGAAGTAAACCTGAGGGCACAGCAGAACTGAGACTTGAATCAGTACAGAGAGCTGAACATTGAGGGATGAAAAGGAAAACAGAAAGTTAAAACTTTTTTTTTTTCCCTTACCATTTCATCAGTGAAAAAGAATTAGGAGCAAGTAAAACTCAGGTGTCAAAAATAACATCTGAAACACTGGAACACCAGATAGAGGTATTTGATGAGAAACATCAACCAAAACAGAATGAGACTATGCAGAGGGGATAGGGCTTACCCATGAAAAAAAAGAGAGCACAAATTTTACACTCATAGCCAAAAGCAGTGGTGTGCACATGTAATCTTGGAGACCTATACAATCTTCTAGATAGTGAGTGGTTTAAGAGCAAGATATGTCTTTTGAGCTTACAGGAAAGATTCACAGGGGAATTAAGTGTTATCCTAGAGAAACATGCCTCCAGACAACCAGGACTGTCCAAAAATGCAAAGCAGTAACAAGTACTAGAGCATAAGGAAAACATAGTTTCTAGCAGAGATAAGGACAAAGAAATGCAGGACCCATGACCGAAGACATAAAATATGGAAAGCAAAAGAAAGACAGTGTCTATCCATGGTTAATGTGGAGAACAGAACTCTGTGTCCCAATGACAGAGGCATCCCATGAAGAAAAAAGTAAATGTACATGCACTGATTATGGTTACAGAGACTTCCAATGAGAATTAAGACTTCTGCTGAGGTCTGTAGCACATTTGAAGAAAAAAATACTAGGGTATGCGATCTCAAAAGAAGGCTATTGGCCATGCTGCTGCCCTGTTTGTGAATATTTTGTAGTCAGTGACCAATTTGCTTTCATCTGTATGAAGCCATGGTAATTTAATTCCTGAAGCACTGATAAGCATCAGTCCTGAGACTAAACAATGGGGTCAACGGAAGAATATTCACCTGCATATGAGAAGTCAAAGCAAAGAAATAGCATCTCTGTTTTAGAGGGCCTTCGGTCCCACTTGTGAACATGGGACTATCAAACAATGCCCAGGCTGAAAGATATGAAAGGCATAATTTTATGGAGAGGTCCATCTCTCTCTCAGGCTCTCTACATGCCTCTCTGAAGCAGGTATCCTCTTTGGTACACCCAGAGAATTTAAAACGTAAATTGAATCTAGACTGAGAGAATGTTTTTATCACTATTTGTGCAGTAACTAGCAGTGGCATCAGTCCTGAGAGACGCCTCTGATGGTTGGTGTGATACAAACAAGTTAATAATGAAATAATGTTTTAAAATAAATCAGGTACCTACTGCCCAAAAAGTTTGTCATTATCCCTCTAATCTGTCTGTCTTTTGATACTGAATATGAGGAAAGAAAAGGTCATTCTTTGTGGCTTTAAACCCAGCAGAGAGGGACTCAAGCCTAGACCTGCCATAACACCCAGGTAAGTGACCCAGCTACTGGGATATAATATTCCCTCCACACCACTGGTGCTGTACTATGCATAATTTATTAAATATGAACTGAGTAAGGAAAGTGACTCTGCAGCGTGATGATTAGGGCAGTGACACAGAAAGACACATGTTAAATTCCTGACTTGAAACACGGCCATTTAACCTCTAGCTCCCGCACGCTGGCTGGGTGTGTTAGCCACCAGCCTGTCCTGTGGGAGCAGTAATTGCTATAACACCTTGTGTTACCTGCCAATGATTTTAGCGATATTACTGGTGTAATATTGCAAGTGTTCTCCAGAAGCCTAAATTTACCTTCATAATGCATGCTCTTAGTATAAAGATTTTCAAAATGGATTCAGACCTGTCTAAAGCAATCACCAAAGTGAAGGTATTTTGATCAAAGTAAAAAAAAAAGATTCCCTTTTGTTTTACTTTGCTGGTTCCTTCTGCAAACTTCAATTTTTATTTGAATGCCATATTCATTTTGATAACAGATCACTCTTCTACTTTCATATCTCACTGCCAAATGGGACTCACCTGTTATCTCTGATTGCAGGCAATTCGAACTTAAAGCAAGCCTGTCTATCAACTACTGTTTTAACAGCTGATTAATTAGGGCTACAGGGATCCTGCTGGAGGGCTTTATCTGAAGAGCAGCTCAGCCATTAGTAGAAGAAACTTCCTTGTACACTCCTAGCTCAGATAACAAAGTAAGATAATAGTTCACAATCCTCCTCCAGCTAATACAAATAGAGGCACTCCCTCTTATCCTAACACATGAGTCAAACAAATCCCCATGATATAGTACTCTAGTGCTGAATTCTCCAATGTTTCTGGAAATGAATATCAGAAAACAGACACTTAAATGACACATCGTTAACAAAAATTGTTACTATCAAGGATGAGTTGCCCACCTCTCTTCCTTTTCCCTTCTTTCTTTTTTGAAAAAACCTAACATTCAAAGTAGCCAGTCCCTAAAGAAAAAAACGAGGATGCACTGTGGTCCTGTACCCATCCTGGGCTACCACTGCCCAATAAGGAATTCTGTCTTTGCCTTGCAAATACTTTAACTCACTCCTTAATGTTCTTTCAGATGATGATTGCTGATCCTGACCATAAGAAATTCACCATTCTTTCAATGTTTATGCCTCTTACTTAAATTAATTCCATCCACATTTCTGCATCTGGCCCATGACCTGCCCTTATCTTTTCCTATGGTTTTGGAACCTTACCTCAGTAAGGCAGGCCCATACACACAATGCATCAATATGCAGAACTCAGTTGTGCAAGGCAGTGCTATAGTATACTTTTGAAGCCAAACCATAGGTTGACTCCAATAGTTATTAAACAAATTAATGGAAAGAAAGGCCTGTCAGGTATTAATGACATGCTGGATCAGTGGAAACCTGCATCTCAGCAATTCTTTAAATCCTTGGCTTCCAGAATGTGGCTTCCCTAAGTATCCATTACTGGCCATCCTTGCAGAAGGCAGTATCAGGGAAGATGGGATTTTTGTCTGGCTCAGAAGGGTGAGTTTTATATGAAGGGCCTGATCCAGAGTCCACTGACATTATTGAGAACTGTTCTACAGATCGTAAAGGGCTTGAAAACAGACAGAGAGAGTATTCAGCATCCTGCTGCTCCGTATAGGGGCTTTACTTCTATCTAAAAAAAACCACCAAAAAACCCCACACAAAAAACCCACAAACCCAAACCAATCTCCGCCTCCTCCCCCCCAAAAAAAACCCCAACCAAAATCCAAAAAACAAGAAACAAAAAGGTTGTACACCTGCAAAAGCTTTTTCTTTTCTCTATTAGAGAGCCTGCATGAAGAACTCTGCATTTGCCCATTTCTGAAATTGCAGCCCATCAGCAATAAAAGCAGTATTTCTAGCAAGCTGAACATAAAGTTTCATTGGCCACGGCCACAAAATCATCTCTCATTATCTCAAGATTTCAACACAGTTTTTTATGGTACTTTTCCAAGTTCCATCTGGATTGACTGGGTTTCAAATGGCTGAAACAACGTTATGTTTCTTCAGGATGCATCCCCACTTAACTGATTCTACCCAATGCATCAGCAGAGGTTACTCATCCTGTAGTTAGGGAGGCATTTTGCAGGATTCTGCAGGTGAGAGAAGGCACCAAAGGACTTGAAAGGTACTGCCACCTTCACCCAAAACCTTGAAGAGGGATTAACATACCATTGGATCCTTATCAACAGGAAGATATTTCTATATCATAAGGAAAAGATAGTCAAGGAACATATTTCCTGCAGAAGTCAATTTTGCAACAGACAACTGAACAGAAAAGAGAAGGAACAAATGTCTCCATATCCTTGGTAAGACATCTGCTTTTTTGAAAGTTCTGTGTACTGAATGTCAGGACTTTGGATCTATTTCATGCATATTTTACCAATTAAATGTCATATTAATCTTTTTAATACAACAATATCAGGCAGTCTGAATGATTTCTCAAGAAGGTGATCAGAGATTTTAAAGCTTGATTCACATACATTACAGAAGACATTACCCTGGCAAGTTGAACCAAGTGCAGAAATGCGAGCAAGGCTAAAGGAAGGCAGACGGTTCAGACCTCAGTCTCAAATACCCAATATGCCACCACTGTGATTCACTTGTTACTTTCACAAGCACAGCTTTTTTCCACATACAGCCACGATCAGTGAAGCACCAGAAGAGCTGCAGATCCAGAGAGCCTAATTGCTGCCTAGATCCTGTCTAGGTGTTCCCCACAGTTGGGCACCCCTGGCCTAGAAGGGGCTCAGCAGGGAGCACTATACTCACAGGGTACTGGTAGCATTTGTGTTACTGTTCCCACTGATCCCAAATCCTATCCTCACGGGTCAACGCAAACGTAACCTGGATCATCCTCCAAAAAATGCATCGTGACTGAAATTATATTTTAAGTGATCTGTAATCATTATATACTTTAGCAAAAGACTGAGTTTCAGCTGGACAAAAATGTGTTTCTTCCATCTTTTTCAAGGGAACAGGCCTCACATACATTTGGAGAACTGCTTTTCCCAGAATCTGTGCCAGGGACTAATGACATACGGTATCTCTCCTAGATTTGCAAGTTGAAAAGAGAAGACCCCTTTCATTACAGCATAATAGCATGCTTGCAATAGTTCAATAGCTATAATGAAACATGACAACCCAGATCTGCTGCCAGTGATGTCTTGAGCCAGTGTCTGAATTGCACACTTCTGAACATGTGTCAAGTCACAACTAAATGCAAAATTCCTATACATTTGGGGGGAGAGGGTGGGAAATAATCTTAATTTTCATATTTTGCAGTGATCAGCCATTTTCAAATCACCAGTTTCCACAAAATGTTGTAAATTGTTACTTGTTCTAAAAGAAATGTATTTTTTCCTCATTATCTTGGGATGCTTAAAAACATTTCCCTGAGCGCTGGCCCTGTAATCTGTGGCAGTGATCATTATATTTAAACAGAGAGCAAAACATACAGTCACAGATGATGGGGGAAAAAGCAGGAAAAAAATAAACAGATAAGACAGACCACTGTGCATATGTCTCCTCTCCAACTGTAGGAAGTCTGACTTGAGGTCTGGCTGCTGAAGCCTGTCCTTAGGTGTGCTCCTTAGACATGTAAAACGCAAGTATATATGGTACACTGCATTTTAAAAGTATACACGAGTATCAGATAATAAAATGCAAATCTGGATCCTGTTCTCAGTATCCTAAATTTGGATCCTATTCACCCAACTGCCACATGTATCTACAACACTTTATCCCAGCCAAGGCTTTTGAATCTGGGTTACTAGTTTGTTTTATACAGAACCACTTGCCTTGATATTCAAATATCATGACCTAGGCCAATGAAAAGTCACAAAGTTTTCTTACTACTCACAAGATCCACAAAACAAGAAGTCCTGTGGCATCCTCATGACTGATTCTTTAAGGTTAACATCCACCTGGAAACTACAAAGGTGAAAAATTTACCACTTTCATTAAATGAAAATTCAGACTGTCGTGTTAACACAGGACTCCAGAAGTCACGAAGAGAAATGCTAAGTATTTCTATAAACTCAGAGAGAAAAATACACATAGCTAATGATACTGACTGTGCACTCACTGCAGGCCTCTCACAGGCAAAAATCTGACTCAAATCTCATGCAGACATATGAGAGAAATCCTGCGGAAACAGAGCAGGGTTGTATCTGATGAAAGACAAAGCAAACTCTTTCAGCTTGGCTCCTAAAACACTGGGCTGAAGCCCAGACTTTGATTCTTCCTGGTTAAGAAGTGAAAATACTAAAAAAACAAACAAACAAACCCCCTATAGATTAGCAGGACTGCTGTAAGTTAACCCATTTCAAATTGCTTGTAAGCGACAGGGTTCTTCCATGTTCCAAGCAGACTGTACACACACAGTGGACACAGTCCAAATTCAACCACTTGCCAACCTTCATCTTCACTGTTAACTTTAATTAACGAAACAAAGGCCTCATCTAGTATTTCTCAAAAGTTGATTTTTCTTTTAAAAAAAATTTCTCTTTGCCCTCATTTTTTCCTCTGTGCACTAAAACACTCAAACCTTCTTAATACTCCCGTGGTGGCACTAATAGGATTCCATTATCTGACACACAGTGAGTCATCACAAAGAAACAGAAAACCTGGCTTTCCTATGCCGGAGTCAAGTAGCTGCTCCTTTGTAAGGTCTCAGCAAAAAGGTCTCTGTTCAACTTAATTCCTTTCTTTACTACCATGTTATAAAAACAGGGGTGCTTGAAAATACTAAATTGAGGTTGCACAAAAAGTCAACAAAAGTCACATAAACAGAAAATATATACCTGGTAGCATTTTTCATTGCAAAGTCAACACCAGCTGGTCAAAAGTCCAAGGACCGTAGTAAATTTTTCAATCATGCTAACATATACTTTGATAGTGTTCTAGGCCTGGATCTGTGATTTCAGTATAAACTGGACAGTGCTGTGGACAATTTGGCTTTGCACTTACACTTTAAAATTTACTTAAAGCTGAATGTGAGAAGTGAAATTAGGGAAGAACTATTCAATTTAGAAATAACTTGCACAAAACCATTGAAATGCAAGCTCTGGAAAATGCAAACAAACTACTTACAGTTTTCACCATTATTGTACTAATAGGGTCAAATTTTAATTTCAATGACCTGGGTCCATCTGCTTTGATCTCTCCAAGGGTTGCATGCATCTACCTAATAATTGTCTCAATAATTATATGTTAGCTGTGAGCAAAATGAGTCACAGTGAAAACAAACACCTGCACTGTTCTCAATTGATAGCTCACACATTCAAATGTATTTTACATCTTTTAGTTCAGATTCTAACGTTCCCGCAAATTTGGAGTGATACTGCTGAAGACAATGACGATTTCCATTGTTGTAATGAAGGACAGAGTCTGTCCATAGAGATGATTTTTTTAATAAAATCTTCAAACAGCCATTTTAAGTGAATTTCACAATGCCTTTACTCAAAAATGAGCTGTTCACTAACTGAAAGTAACAACCAAAAAGAAAAGTTAAGGGATAGAGAAAAAAAAAAAAAGGTTAAAACTGTAGGGACTGGGATATTTAATCATTGATAACACTGACTGAATTGTAAAGAGGCTCAAAAGAAGGTGTATGTGAATGGAGATGTCAGATTAGCTTTCCTACTGGTTGGGATTTCAATAACCGACAGTAGATAAGGTACAATTAGTATTCATATATTGAGGCCAGAGATTTGGAACCAGTTTTCAAAGTATTGTCTAGCCTTGAAAAAATGTGAGCTGCATTATTAAATTTTTTACAAAATATATATTTCAATAAAATGCACTTCACAAGAGAAGAAAAATGTTGGATGATTGTCTTAATGTTTCAACCACCAGAAAACCAGCTGAGAAGCAAATGACGTTTGAGAGTCTTGGAAACTGCATGACTGATCTATCAAGACTTCCACTGTACTTGAAAGGTCCATGGGTCACAACTGCAGGAAGTCACATTTTGAGACCCAGCTATGAAGCTATTCGAATGGCCCGAAGATATATCCTACATCAAATGGCTGACCTCCTGCACTTGCATACTGCAGGTCAGCTTACACTTTTTAGCTGGAGGCCCTTGCTGATTCCCTTTCGTAATACCCTGGAACAAAGAAACACACTCTCAACTTTCTGGGAAGTCTCCCTGGGTTACCTAGAACTCAGCTCGGCAGAACGGAGCGCAGCAGCTCACTTACAAACAAGTTCATCTCTTTCAAATGGAGGCAATAACATGGTACGTGCAAATGCTAACTGCTTCCCTTCTACGTCTTTAGAGCCCAGTGAAAACAATTTCTCCAATGGAGCTTCTGACTGCCTTTAATAACTCCTCTCCCAAATTTTGCATTGTAAAAAGACTTCAAATTATTTGGCTTTGTAGAGGTAAAATGACTTGCATAAATTAATGTTTCTAAAAAGCTATCAGGTCACCCTTTAGTCCTCTGCTGTTAAAATAGACTTACCAGCAGAAGTAGCAGTAACACAGCCAGCTTTCTATGGATAAACAACTCGGTATGTAAAAATTCTGATAAAACAGAAAACTCTGCCACTCTATGTCATATATCCCACACAGTTAATCAATTAGATGTAATTATCTTTATTCAAATATCAGAGCTTCATTTACTTTTCAGATTTCTTTGGTCTCTCTAGAAATGTTCACTACAGGGAAAAATGGTACCAAAATTTATGCAACATATATTTGATGAAAAATTATAGAATTTTATTAAAACACCTATGGAACTATTAATGCTGTCTTCTGCTTGTGGAATGTAGAACTGCTGTATGGTTTTAGCTAGCTATATTGCCATGTGGGACTATGTTCTCCAATCTTATGTCAACATAATGTTGAAGAGTTGCAGAACACTGAATTCTACAAAATATAAAAATATCAAAAATTATTTAAACATTCATTGATACTATTATTCAGTGATATTATTCATTAGTGTTTTCCTAGATTAATTTTAGTCTACATTAAACAAGTGTGGTTCCTTTGATGAATTTATTGCCTCTAAAAATAAAATATAATAAACAATGTGATTCAGTTAACTGTTTATAGTAGAACAGTACATTACATCAGCAATTGGAGAAAAATATAAATATGTAAAGATCATGTCTCCAAAGCTTTCAAATGCCCTCAGCTTGGCAGATTTTTTGGTTTAGTAGAAATGAGAAATTTTTTTTTTTTTTTTCTTTCCCCCCATGAGATGGTGTAATCTATTTCTAATATATCAAAGCTTCACAGTTTGGATTCACGTTTCAGGGCCCTCTACCCTCCCTTCCTAAGTCAGGTTTCCAAAAAAATGCAAACAATAAATACAGAAATTTGTCTACAGAGGCACTATCAACAACATGAAAAAACCAAAACAAAACAAAAAACCCCAAACTCAAAACACAAGAGCACATGTAAATACCGACAATACTGTTGTAAATACAACAAATACTATTGACATTCAGGCAAACTGGTTTACGAGGCATAAAACACTGCCTCAGAAATGGAAACAAAACCAATACGTAAGAAAATTATTTGGATTTAATTTTCACTTCATGTATTCTGTATGAAAAGTAGGTAAATTGCTACAGAATTACAAAGACACTTCAGCATGAAAAAACTTGGCTTTCCTCCATTTCATATAAAAGGACTGATTTGATGATAAATTGCATTGTCTGTGAGTTTATTACATTTATTTTTGTTTTATGTAGGACAAGTTTGCATCAAGCGGTTATAAACTGACTGAATCTCTCTCCTCTGGCTCTTAGCAAGGACAAGTACAGAGAAACCAGCACTCCTGAAGCTCACAGATATACGTAACTGGATTCTTGGTTAAGAGAAGAATCCCACAGAATTTTGCATATTATCCCACTGGAAATGAAAATTTAAAGTTCACTTTTCAATAGTAAATTTTTCAATTTGGGATTTGTGTTTTGTTTTTTCTTTCTCCAAATACAGGTCAAAAAAGCTCTTGCAGTTCACCTCAGCAGACCCTGGTTATCCAGCTTTCCAGGGCTGCTTTCAACTTCAGGGACCCAAAGCACCTTCATAAAGGATACGATAGCTGATTTAAGAGATGACTTCATCCACCTCTGAAGCTCATTGTCTTGACAGCGTGAAAAAACACCAACTTCTGTTAGAGCAAAATAAAGCACTGCACAGGACCCTCAGGATCACAGTAAGAAACCATACTTGTCAAATACAGATAAGTAAAAGTTAGAGAAATCCTGCAAGTTGAGTCCGAGCATTGGGAATATTTTCCAATTCAAGTCACTGATCCATCGCTATCATTTGCTTGGAAAGTGCTTGCTTTCCAAATGCTGCTTGAAAACATCAGCTTTCACCATCTGAGGCTGAATGCCTGTGAAAAAAATTACTTGGGGGGAAAAAAAAAATCTACACGTGTGTAGGATTTGTGAAGATAATGTTGGTGACACAGCACTGCTGGTTCATAACACCTTGTCCGTGATGAGAGCCTCCACCAGACAGCCGTGGCTGCTCACCCCACGGCTCAACTCCCAGCAAAAGCTGTGCACTTCCTACTGCAGGGACATCCCTGCAATGAGCAACCAGGGAACCACACCACTGAAAACTGCTTGCATATATCAAAAGAGGAAAATCTTGTTCTGGTTATTTCAAACTATGGGAAAAAAGAAAAAAAAAAAAAAAGAAATCAGCCTGCACTCACACCCAGGAAAAAGATGGCTTGAAAAGAACTCTCTGTATGCGTGTACACACACACACACACGTTAGCTATTAAAAATATGGGTGTGCTTCGCAGTTGAATAGCCCTCTTCTATTTGGAGTATTTTTTAAATACAATTCCCAAAGCTTAGTCCACATCATTAATGCCATGAAAAGTGAGGCTACTGTGTGGCTTCAAAGCATAATCTTTTTGCAGAAGAGTAGACATCTGCCGCATTCATTTTACTGCAGAGGTTTTTATAGAAAAGAAATTAAATAGGAGAGAGGCATGTAGGGGGAAGGTTTTTTATTTTTTTTTTAACGTACAGGAAAGAGTTCTGCCCTCACATTAATATAATAGCTATCAGTAAAAGAGCACTGGGACAGGCAAGCTGGGCTTTGCTCTCCACTTCAGTGGGTCAGATTAGTTTATTGAGGAGAGCCGTTTTGGTGGTGGCCAGCCTGCAGCCCTGGGAACCAGCTCTCTGCTCCTCTCTCACAGTTCCTCTGTGCCTGACTTCAGCGAAAGAGTCTGGTTTAGGAGAAAGCTATTAACTAAAAACATTTTTATTAACTAGTTTCATACAGGCAGAAGTGGACCTGGGAGCAATCACGTGCATAGGGAGGCTGGTGATCCAAGCAGGACGCTACACAGCAGCTAAGGGGTTGCAACAAGCATTAACTTGTTTGACTGCTTCCTCAGCAACAGGGACAAGGCACACAACTTCAGCCTCGCTCTTCTTCCTTTTCTCCCGTACACTGTGGTCTGTCACTCTCTCCTTAGATCATAAGTCCTTCAGGGCCAGCTGTTCACCATCCCATGCTTGCACAGGGCCTGGAGAGGGCTCAGCTGGAGCGCCCCATTGCAGCTACAATACAACAGCTCCAGAATTGTAACTGCAACTGTAGGGCCTCATCCCTCTACTCTGCTGCCGTTGAAGTCACCTCCTGTCAATGTCACTAGGATTTTAATGCTAAGGATGTAGCTGTTACTTAGCCAAGGCAGATATATGCTTATCAAAGTATCTGAGCTACTGTGCTTAGAGCCACTGACAGGCTTCTATTGTTCTGCTGCTTACATACCGAAGCGCAGGAGGGAAGACACTGCAGCTGCCCATGCATAAAAGGGGATTTTCTCAGCGATACACAGATGGGACATTCTTCCACTGCTTTTCCCCACAGATCATTTGTCACTCAGCTCTATTACACAACTCTGCAGTAGCTGTGGTTTCCAAAACCAACATTCCAGGAAACTGCATCACCCTGGACAAGAAAGCAAAAATGAGCGTGTGGTTTTCCTTAGCCCCAAAATTCAATGCATGAACACAAGAAGGTGATGATTATTGATTTCAGAGTCATATAATATAATCAGAGGTCTGGAAGACATGTGGGAAGGTAGAACTGAGGTTGTTCAAGAAAGGCATGAATACAGATCATCTTCAGATGCATTTGAAGCTGCTGCAGACCAGGAAAGGACCGTCTGTTCTCCATGCCAGGGCAGACAGACCAGGTAGTAATGGTAGCAGCTGTAATAAGGAAAGAGCCAGGTTAAAGCTTAGGGAACAAACCCTGCTGGTGAGACCAGCAAAGTACTGACCCAGATTGCCTAGGTGTTGTGGAGCCTCCACTGCAACAGGGCTTCAAGGAGTACGGATAAACAACAGCCAGGAATGACATAAATACAGTTGCTTCCTCTGAGGTCAATGGACAGACCAGATGTCTTCAACATACTAATGCTGCTACACAAAATCATCACACCTTAGATTCACGTCCTTGTCTGCTTTCCATTCCCTCACTTCTTTTGCTTACCCCAAGAACATCTATTTACAAGTACCATACCAAGACTCACCAGGCTCACAAAGAAACACTGCTAACCTGGAGAAATTTAACCTATTCCAACCACCTGGGTGGGTCTCAGGGAAAGCAAGATACAAAACATTTAATTGCTTCAAATGTTTTGATGTTAGCAAGATACTTTTTAAAACAACTCATTCCAGGAGAAAGATATTTGCCAGTATGCTGTGACTTTGATTTCTATGCAACAATCAATCCCTTGGATTATTTTGCCTCCTCGAGAACAATTGCAGCTCAATCATTTACCAAACAATAGATGATGTAATTTCTTTTAAATCAACAAGAAGATGGTGAGATTCAGAGTCAGCTTCAACCTGATTGATAATGTTTTAGAGGCACAAAACTCACAGTACAAATACTCCGAGTTTAGAAAGTTGAGGTGGAGACCAATGAATGAACAAAAAAAAAAAAACCCATGAAGAAAATCAAGCTGCACAAGAAGTTACTCCTCCTTACAACACAACACAACTTTAATAAGGCAAAATGGTGAGCTAAAGTATGCCACTACCGGGAAAACATTACCCCACAGTTAAGAATATTTCTTGAATTAACCAATATGTCCCTCAAAAGAAAGAAAAAATATAGTATATATTTTTATACCAGATAAATATTGATTTTTTTGACCATCCTGCCTGTACAATAAGGCTCAGATTTCCAGATCTTTTACTCTGTCTCTTACAGACAGATTTTCAAAATAGCTGTGTGCTAGTTAAGTAGGATGAGGGAAATTGCAAAGCTGGTGCTTATTATGTTATATTTAAATGACAAACTTTTGAATTAGAAAAAAAAGGAGATGTACTCTTACGTTAGATATCTCTCAGGCAGACACAAGGGAGCATTAATGTCCATTGCTCTGCTTCGCTATCGCTTTCTGTGTTAAAATCCCTAGTGCCTGCTCTAGAATAAGATGCACCCCACATTTTTTGTCTTCAGGCAATATCACTTTAATTTTCATTTTAATCTTTTGCAACAAAACAAAAACTGCATCTTATTGTAAGTAATATAATTTATTTATACTTGATATCATTTGAAAAAGTGATGACACACCAACAGCTCAAGCATGAAGCATTTTTAATTCTTCAGATGAAGTGACAGATGATTATCAAATAACATTTACTTGATATTTAAATATTATCTTTAAAAAAAAATCTGTTCCTTTTAAGATGCATATGAAACAAAAGAAAATTATTTATTCTTTCTTTTTTTTGTGGCTTTCCTGGGTTTGGAGGATACTCAGGGTGACAGGTCACATAGTCATAGAAACTTGAGCAATTGGTCCATCCAATTGTGTGAAATATTTTCTGCGATGTATTGCTTTTTTTCTTGCCAAGAATCTTACCAGTCACTGTTTTCATCACTCACCTTATGTTTATCCATCTCCTAACTCATTACTCTCCCTGACAAGCCCTTTCTTGCCCAATAATTTGCCTTTTTTTTTCCCCCACCTGGTACCATCTACAAGTGATAACAATTTTCTAAACATCCAATAAGTTGGACTTTAATTACTCAATCTGCTTTTTAAACATTTGCAGTTTGCTCAGGTGTGCCAACATTAAAAAAAATCAAACATCTAGTACAGTAATTCTGAAATTAAGCATCACAACCCAAATGGGGCCACAGAACTTACAAATGAGGTCACCTACAGGATGAAAGAGTAATTGGAAAAGAAAGAAGAAAAAAAGAATAAAAGTCTAAAATGGCATCAAAAATAGGAAAGTCCAGAAACTGCCTATGTACCATAATCCCCATGTTCAAACATAGTCCACGTGGCCAAACCCCCCATATCCTCATCTTCAAGTTCTGCGTTGTTTTATTTTTAATCCTAAAGTCTGACAGAGGTCTGATAAAAGGAAGCATTTTCACCAGGAAAATCCTAATCTCATGAAGATAGAATCCAAAAAGTTCTTCTGAGGTCTTAAGAGTCTATTCAATCATCTGGCACATTCCCCAGTTCTGTCAGATCTCTCATGCATCTGCAAAGATTTTTTAAAGTTCACTTACAGAATTTAGCAATCATACTGCTTCTTCAGTGGCATCACAGTAAGAACAGATTGTGGGGTTTTGTTTTTGCAGAGAGGGACTGGGTGGGGAATTGATTTTTAATAGAAGGGTTTGGCTGGGAGCCTTTTGCTTTGGCTTTTTTCCAGCAGAAAAAAATGCCATTTGGCATCTGGGAACAAGGTTTCTCTTTACCAATTCAGCTCCTCCCATAAGTTGCTATAAACCATAATTGTTTTACTTCTAAATAAGTTCCAAGGAATTTTTCTCCTCCACCAATGAGCTGGAGACAACAGCACATATGAATGCAGGGAATTCAATCTACTGGAAATGTGGTTTGTTTTATCCAATTTGTAGTTGAAAATTGAATTAATATGTGGGTGATAAAATAAATTTTTATGCAAATATTCATCCTCTAAGGAAAAGGAGATATTTAATACCCTTTTATGTGGCAGAATTTATGAGATTTTGGCTACAGAACAAGGAATTTTTGAAGACCTACAGATTCCAGAATTGCCTATCTTGATAATGTCAAAGACACAAGACAGTACTGTCTTCCCTTTACACGTAGCTAGAATAATTCATAGGTCAACAGAATTCTGATAATTAAAATATTCATTTTAATATCCATCTATTATTAAAATCACCCCCTTTTAGAATAAAAATGTAAATTATTTTCCAATTTAAGTAAACACTTCCTTCGATCTCCATATAGGCAGTGCCTGTTGTCTGGTCTGAGAATTAACATTAAGTGTAGGAGTAATACTTCATCTTGCCTTTTGCAAAATAAAACATAGTTCAAGAGGATTAGGATTTTTTTTTTCTTCAGTACAGTGTGGGGTTTTTTCTGAAAAAATCCACTGAATAAGTGTCATCACTTGTCTGTAACCAGTTTACAGATGTAGTGATCTATAAAAATCCCAGAAACCTAAGAAACAAAACCAAAAATAGTCCTCCCCCTCCCCTGAAGTCCATTAAAAAAACTGGGGTAAAAAAAGAAATGAAACACTTTATTAAAACATTTTCTCAGAATGAATACTGAAAGAATGTTTAGAGAAATATTCAAAATTATATTACTTCTGCTACACTTCATCTTTAAAAGTGCTCTTTGTGACTAAGTTCCTTTGACAGAAATGCTTATTTCAACACTTACTGTATCAGACAAGAGAAATTCCTACGTACAGTGAACCTTCATCCTTTATGACAAATTTAGTAGTGGACCTTAATACTGTGCCACTATTAAAATCACAGTGATTGCGCATTAAAAGGTCATGCTCATTTTCTAAACTTTCCCTGTAGAAAACATGCATTTCTACTGTATCTGCGCTGTAACTTTAGGGCTGCATTCACTACCATTTTCTAAGCTGTGTGGATATAATCTTCCTTTTTGTTTACTTGTCAACAATATTAATGCTTTCTATTTTCAGCACTTTACTTTCTTCTTACTCTGAAGATATGTCAGCAGGCAAAAAAGTACACTTAGTACTTGAATATGTAATGCAGCTTCATCTTTAGGCATATTTGTCATTATTCAGAGGTTAAGAATTTATACTTATTCCATAAATATACCATCAGTATTTTCTGTATGCTAACTAAATTATTTGTGGTACATTTCTCACTTTAAAGTAGAAAATAAAATTTAGCATCAATAAGTGTATGGGTATTACAAATATTTTCCAGCCATTTGATTCTTTCCCCATATTTTTTCCATGCCATAAAGGACCCTAAAACTTGGTACTGCTGAACCAGGTAATCCAGAAATGCTGGAAGATCACTCTGATAAAGAGTAGCCATTGTAGGGTGCAAGGAATACTGAAGACCATTAGTTTGATAGTTCTGTTGCTCACTCTATATGCCTGAAAATGTTTCACACAAGCTAAGTTAAAAATTTCCATTAATCGCTGTCTGCAGCAGAAGCCAATTCCTGTAACACACCATTAATTTGTGTGATGTACCCCACTACGTACAGTAGCGTGGCATTTCATGAAATTAGGCAGAAAAAAAATTACTAATTCAAGCTCTGAGGTTTTTGCTGTGCTCCTTTACAACCTCACTATTTCACTACTGGCAATACAATCCGTAAAGCAGAGATGCCAGCAGTCTTTGGTTTGGCAAGGTCCCCATCTTTACTAGATCTTTATCAAATGGTATTACAACAAGTTGAACTCTTGGCAACATCTTTTGGATCTCTTGGGAATTTTAGCACTTCCCAATCAAAGGGTCCAGATAACTGACACACCATAATGCTTCAGGGCTATTTCTTGAACTGTGATACCTCACAGAACATGATACTGGCATTTGGTCACAATGTCTTTTTTTGATATTTAAGATTGACACTTGCTGCAATTACCCTTTCCGCGAGATTCTGCTCCAGAGATGCGCAGCCTCTCAAATTACTGACAGCCCTGCCACAAACCTGACTTTGTTCTCCTAACCAACTACTCCCCATGGCATTTCATTAAAGGGATATTTTGACTGAAAGCAGTCCTGCCAAATACCTTTCTGCTCATAAATTGGTTTGTCGTTCCACTTCTGGCTGTCTTTGCTGAATGACGTGCAGATTTGGAGGTAATCCAATTAACAAGTGGAGCAATTAATATCACAAACTATCTTCATGCTAACTTTCTGAGACAAAGGGTTAAACATTTTCCAGTGACATGAGATCTAAATGGTATATTAACAATTCTTACATTCACGCAGCCTCTTCCACTACTAACTCTCTTCCAGCATCTTGAAAGCTGTGAGTTGTAGCCAGTCACTGTTTCTCATGGAGTCCCTCTGGGAACTCAGTGGGATTTTTGCATCTATACTCAGGTCAAAACTTATTTGTATGGAAGACAGAGATACTATCCTCATCTGCCTTCGGATGTAGCACCAGTTTAACAAGTTGCAGTAACAAGAAAGGATCAGTTTAAGTCAATGGAACTGAATTTTTTGTTCTTTCTGTTGGGGTGGTCAGTTCTGAAATACCAGTTTGGGCAAACTTTTGAAATATTACTACTTCGTCTCTTGAGAAGAGTTGAGGATATTGTGCAGACATCTTGCATGAGTTCATTATCAGTCTAGTGCATTTAATACTAGAATTCCTATATATTCTGAGAGAATAGTCCAAACTACAAAGCAAGTTTCCTCCCACTGACTTTTCTGGAAGCTAAAGTCAAGTAAAATATTAATTGTGATAATTTTACAAAAGGAAGATTTTTGATTATTGAAATGTCTTCCCAGGGCAATTTTGTGCTTGCCTTGCTGCTATGATAAGCATCAGGGGAGAAAAAAACATGAGCTCCTTACAGAGGAGAAACTGTGTCATACCCACCTTTTAAAAGTGAGTCTTCCAGGATCAAAGCAGAAGCTAGTAAGAGCTTTGGAAAAAATGTGCTGTTTTACATCAGGGCTGAATTTAGCTCCAAATCTTTGGCTAAGACTTTCAAAGGTAGCAAAAGAGACAGAAAAACAAGGACAACACAAGGTCACTTGATGGAACAAAAATAACTGATAAAAGCCTGCGCCTTTTCTTTCCCCCCCAGATGTTCGAAAGTCGTTAATTAGTCAAAATGCTAGTTTTAACTATATGGCAAGAAAAACAAGGAGTATAATAAGGCAGTGGCTCAACAGAACTGTGTGTGTGAGCAGAGACAAACTCTCAAGAAAATCAGTTAAACAAACAAAAAGGAATTATTAAACCAGTTGGCTGCCCTAACTGTGGCTCCACTCACTTCTGCCCTTGGATAAAACATCACTTCTAGATGGGTTATTTTCCTAATTTGTCCCAGCCAGCATTCAGTGTGTTTGGATGGTTAATTTCTTGGCAAATACATGAAAGATACTTTGGAGGACTGCTTATTTCTGTCACAAATTCCAACCTCTATAGTATCAGCACCACACCAAACAAATTACCACATCCCAGGATATGGACTTACACTTGACCACTTGAGGCCAGTTGACACACTTGTTAAAGTACTCAGTAGGTATCCAATGACCTATTGTATGTCCTGAAAGGCATTCCTGCTGACAATGAGTCTGCATTTCATCCCATTGCCAAAAGCGATGGGCAAAGTATGGTTTATTTACTGTAGAGATGTTCTCTCACTTTCACATGTTTCTAGAACAAATAGCGTATCTGTACTTCTTAACATTAAATATTTGGACTTGCCTAGTTCCTTTCATTCCACTTTCATTCAGGCCTGGAAATGCCAAACCCCAGCTTCGTCTCATGGGCAGTTGTGAGTGGGATCAGAATTGGCACTGCTTGAAATCTCACAAAGGCAGAAAAACAGTTTTCCGAGATTCACAGTTCAGTAATTTCATACTAAAGACACTTGGACAAGCACCCCTGAGTATAAGCTCCTGCCAGCTGAGAAAAATATCACAACTCACCTAAACCTGATGAGACATTCCTCTTACCGAAACTCCTGCTTGTAGAGCTGAAGAGAAGCCTTGGGCTGCTTGTGAAAATTTCCTTGCACTGTCTTTCCTCTGTCTCCCCTAAACTTCAAGTTTTCTAATAAGCTTTTGAACACTGACAAGAATATTATGAAAAATAAAGATGGGGAAGAACTGTTGTTCTTGGATTACTTGGATGTATATACTAGTCATTCTGGGACTGCTCCCTACAAGATGTTATATACAGTCAAGATTATGTTGATTTGCCCAGGCTATTCTTACAGATCCCTGCTAACACAATACCCCTCACTTTGAGATATGGTTGCAGTCAAAGAGTTATACTCATCCTAAAACATCTAGAGGTTCTAGCCATCATCTCTGCTAGGAAAATTCTATTGGAAAATGAGGTCTAAAAGACATATAGTACTCTTCCTCAGCTATAGATTATATAAACTGCAAAAGTACTTGAAAGCTGTTTCAAAGACTCCTGTGGGGCTTCATCACACCTGTAGTGTCTTCATCATTGTAAAGCATTATAAGGCTCCTGTAACACGGCAAGTGAGTGGGATACCAGAGCCTAGGTAGAAGCATTTATCTGCTTTTGGCCACATCACAACCTTCGTCTATATTTCTTTGTGTAATCTTTGTCTAGTCTGCCTGTTCTAGATAAAACTGCAGATGGCTGCTTGCCTAGTGGCTTGGCCTCCTGGCAATGCATTTCAATGTGTTATGCCTCCTGCGTAAAGATAAAGTCGAAACCAAAACATACAACAGTCCTATTCAGGAGAGACAATAAAGAAATCAGACAAATACACCTTGAGCTGTAGAACACTTAGCACCAATATATGTAATAGAAAAATGAACTCCAGTTCACTTGCTGACAAATCCTACTGCCTTGGCGCAGTTAGTCCAACAGCTAGAGCAGTACTATGACAGAGCATAAATCAGATCTTAATCATTTCATCCCCTTTTTTCGGAGAAGCACGGCTGGTAGGATCAGAGCACACCAACTGGGACACATCATTTGATCACTTCTATTTCCTAAAGCTTGAGGCTTAAAGGGAACCTGAGACCATTGGCTATGTCTGAGTTAGTAAATTCTTTAATACTGAGGCCAACTGAGAAAGAGCAGCCCACATCTACACTATTAATTATCTTAGCTTCTAAAACAGGAGGGCCATGTCCAAACTGCTTATTGGAAATGGTTCCCAGCCTGTGCCACCTCCAGACCTGTGACTGGAAACCAGTTGGATGAGCACTATTTGTTGTGAGCCAGAGGCATGTTATTTTAACACAGCACAGATGATCACATACTAGTACTCAAATAATAGCATGGGAATTGCCTCCAAGAATAGCTTCCCAATTACCACGTGCCATTACATTTCATACAGTTACCATAGAACTGGACATACCAACCAGAAATAAAACAGAATTACAATTTTTTAAAATCTAATTGGTCCTCCTTTTACTTTACTGATTGAGGTCTTTAAGGTGGTCACAGTATGGCATTTTATTCAGCCTTAAATACCATGCATTCTTTATCCAGTTTTCAATATCTTTTGGGGATGCAGAACCCTGAAATATAAGTACCAGTCTATCATCAGCCCAACCAATATTCAGTACCGAGAGCAAAAATCAACTTCTATTCATTATATGCCTTTTTATAAATTATACATTCCCATTTCTACCACATTGCATTGGAATGTGTATTTAATTGCTCATGCTCTCTGACCGCAGTGTAGGATTCACAGCTAGGAGGGAATAGAACAGTTTTAATGATGTAGTGATACCTAATCATTTTTGTTCTGTCTTCAGAAAGAAACAGAACAATACAACCTATTAGTTATATCACCAATCTTCCACTATTTTGCCTAGGATGGATAACGGATGCATCAGCTTGTTTTTACCACTGTAATCCTGAGCACTAGCAAAAGATTAACACTCTTCCTGACTTCTGGAACTCCATCAGTATTCCAGTATATAAGCACATCCCATTTTGGGGGTCTTTTTTCTGCTGAACAAAGAACACAAACTCATTGCTTTTATGTATACCAAACAACAGATGTTTTTCTCATCTCTGTCAAGTAACAGAGCTATGCCACTGTGTTGCTCTTCATAAAAAAAAATACATTTTTAACTTTCTTATTGTCCTTTCACACGGCTTTATCCTGGATGCTTTAGTGGTTGTTATCAACTTTCTACACTTCATAACTTCTGAACTATATCAATTGCTGTTAGTATCCCTTTTCCTATTCATTATAAATTGCTTTTTTTATTTCTAATCTCTGCTTTCACTTCAACACTGAGCCAGAAAAGGCTTTTAGGCTTTTTCTTCTTGGCTGTAGAATCATGGATTTCGGACTATCTAATGTACCTTTACTTTATAAGAACCCTCAATTTTCAGCCACACTTCTCATGCTCTTATGTCTTTGTGGATATATCACATTCTTCCCCTTTTTGCTGTATATAAAGTTTGCTCCAGGTTTTAGTGGTTTTCCTTGCAGGATCCTTTCTTCAGGATAAATAGCTTCAGGCTTGCAGTTATTGCTCTGGAGATATTTTATTACGTCCTCAGAATAACCTGACTAGTACCACTAGTTACTGCTTCCTATCTCCAGTGCTAGCAGGGCCACCAGCTGAATGTCTGCATCACCCTTCTACCTTTCTTCACTTTGAGGATGACAGAGCACTGGAACAGGTTGCCCAGAGAGGTTGTGGAGTCTCCTTCTCTGGAGATATTCAAAACCTGTCTGGACACAATCTTGTGCAACCTGCTCTAGGTGATCCTGCTTTAGTGGGGGAGAGGGAGGAGTTGGACTAGATGATCTCCAGAAGTCCCTTCCAACCCCTACCATTCTGTGTTCTGAGCTGATTTACTGCCAAGCTGTTACAAACTCCTGCTGATTAACTAAGGTAAGACTAACATAGGACTCTCAGTAAGCACATTTGTATGTGGCAATATCCTGTCAATGGCCCACCTTTAAAATAAAACTAAGTCATGCAAATGCCAAGCTTGAATCACCGATAGAGAGTAGATTCTTTCTGCATCTTTAGTATTCATGAGATATCCAGCAACAGTATCTCTGAACTGAAGCTAGAGAGAAGTCCAAAGGAAAACTGGGTTTTCTGGAGCTCAGGATGGGTTTTGTTTCCAAACAGTTTCTCTCTCTGCGAGAAGACAGATCCTGGTTTTGAGCACCTTTACACAGCAGTGTTGATGGGGAGCACCCTGAAGTCCAGATATAAATTTCGAATACTAAGACCTTCAATTTTTCAAGTCACTTAGAGGAAAATGGACAATTATCGATTTTATGAGGCCCTTGGAAAAAGTTCAGAAAGTGTGAGGTTATATTTGAAAATTGTTTGCAAACAGAAAAGGTGCCTTAAATTGCCTCTTCAGTTCACAGAAATAATAGGTTTCAGCAGAGTTAAGATGCTAGGAGTTTTAGAAGTGTCACTGGAAAAAAAATAATGGAAAGTGCTCAAAATGTTGGTACATCCTTGTAGCTCAGAGTGCAGTATATGCCTATTGTCACTTCTATGCACTAATTACAGTGAATGGAAAAGGGCAACAATAAATAAAAACCAGATGGGGAAATGTCATCCAGTTAATCCAACTCTGTGTCCTTCTAATTCACAGGAAACATTTTATTTCTGGGTCACAATGGCTAGTGCTACAGCACATTTTATATACTGGGAGTTTTTACAGCAGAGGGAGTTCTTACATTACATCTTTTCCTGACATTTTCTGACACTGATTTTTTTTTCCCTATAGAAGAGCATGTGTAGCATACACACACGCATGGGCCTAGAGAAGCAGGCTAACATTATTTACTTTTCAACTTAGAAACTACCAAGTTTACAGGTAACTGTTCATGACTCATGTTGCTCTTAATACATCCATCACGAGCACTCAATAAGGGAGAGGAACAACAAATTTAATACAGAATCACATCACTTAAGTCTGGTCAAGACTCACTAGGGGACTGATTCAAAAGTGCTCAGCAGCCAAGCATCCTGTACCCCTCACTTTCTGACTGTTGGGCTTAGCAACCTAAATAACTTCATCTTATTATCTGGGTTTGGATGATATCAGCTCACAGCTTTGTAAATAAACAACATTTAAAAATAACAAACACCCCATACTTTGTGTATAACTCACTGAAACCCATCATCATTGCTCAAACTCCAAATCTCACAGCTGATTAGCAGGACTAAAAACTGCTGTGACACTGTGTGGGATGACAGTAGCACAACCACCCCTTCATCACGTAATGGAGCATCAGTCTCCTCAGGTTCCTTCCACCGATAAACCTGCCTTGGTTTAACCCCCATTTCAACAAGACTATCTACCAAAAAGGCACAGGAGAGGTGAAAGGTCCAATCCAGGTTTCATTCCACACAGTGCTACTGTTGGCGTCTCTGAGGGACCAAGAGACCGCTGTGACAACGTGCCAAGTCTCAGATACTATGAAAGAGGGGAGTCAAGTTCCAGCCTTTCCCCCGCAGCTCGCACAGACCCCTGTACACCTTGCCCTGCTCTAGGGCTGATGGTAATGGACCATTAGGATTTACGCATTGCTCTGGCAGGCTGCTCAGGGCTTCCTGAAAGAGCAAGCCAGAAAAGGTAAGTCGGAATGTTCAGAAGTCAGGAACTCAGCCTAAATTGAACAGAATTTCACAGATCAAGTAAAAGGCTCTAGTTTAGCTTGGCAACTTGATCCCAAATGAATCTTAGACATCTGTTGCAAAAAATGGACACACATACGTTGTGGATTTTTTTCTTTTCTAATAAAGTTGTCCATATCACACATGCATACATTTTATCACAGTAAAAGGTATGTTGAAATGCAGACACTGAGTTCCACGCAGTTCAGAAGATGCATCTAGTTGCCTATACATAATTAACTCAATGTTAGCATTTTCAATTTAGCAAAAGTAGTAGCAGTGATAAGTATCTTTTGGGTGTCAGAAACTCTGGTTTACATGTATACACAAGGAAAACAGTACAAAAATGCACCTAAATCAACATCATTCTTATCATAATATTGACAAAAGTCATTTTAGAGCACTGTTCCAGAATCTGAGAATTCACAGTCCATTTACAAACATTAAGGAGTGGAGGGTAATAACACACCTGCTGGAGTTAAGTACTGGGAGAAGATACGCACCTTGACCAGGACAGACAACAGGTCTATGGAAGCAGCAAAAGCAGGTGACTTTTCAATCAAATTCTCATACTCTAACCAGCACGACCCACCTTCCTTTCATAACTGTACTAACAGGATGTTCTGGGGAGAAAGGGCACGCACCTTGCTAAACTATATGCTGTGAATACTACATTTTCTTTGCCTACCTCTGGAAAAATAGAAAACAAAATATTGTTTGGGAGTTTTGTATGGTGGTTTTAATTTCATACCTTCCTTAGAAATAATTAAGATTTATGTGATAAAGGATTGAGGTGCTGAGTTTAATATACTCCAGGCCAGAACTCCTGTTAAGAAGAACTACCAACAATAGAAACATATTTGAAACGATTTTGAGCACAGTAGCTTCCCTATTTCGTTTCTGCAAAACATCTCAATTCTTCTGTCCTCAAGCCTCATAAATTCCGGCCTTGAATCAAGCACAGCAGAACTGCAGATCTACTAGCTTATGATCCAATAAAAGAATCAACCCCCAAGACCCCTCCAAAATGACTTGCTCACTCTCCAAATTCCCTTTTCGATGGCAAGAGTAGATTATATTTAGCTCATGTTCCATTAAAAATTGCCTATCTTTAAACAAGGTGCTGGTTTTTTATTCTGTCTTCAGTTATATAAGACTTCACTGCTGTCTTCACTATGATAACACTCCAACAGTCTAAAAAATACATTTCAGGTGTTCAACATGAAGGAGGTTGTGTGAGTTTAACCTTCCTTGGGATCCTTGTGAGCTTTTTGTATTTAATACTTGTTTTATCTGAAGCCTGTGGAGGTTCTAAAATATTAGAAGACACACTTTCTGAGAACTACCTTTCTAGTAGCCTGAAGATATAGCCTTGATGTTGGGCAACAAAGTTATTCTCTGTAATCCCATTGATGTTATAAATGAAAAAGAGGATGGAGCTAACATCATCTGAACTTTGGGCAAACCATTTGCTCAAAAGCACCATCAAAGAATCAAGCCCTGCCAAAAAAAAAAAAAAAAAACCCGCCTTAAAAAAAATCCCAAAGCATACACAAAATGAAATTGGTGCAAATTAACTTCATTGTATTTGGAGACCCATACAAAACAAAACCCACCACAGTCTATAAAGGAAAGTCAGAGAAGACAAGGATTGAAGTTGTGGCTTCACAGTAACCATCTTTTAACAGCTTTCCTTTTTCAACACTTTAACCTAAAAAAAAAAAAAATTCCCATTGTTATGCCCCTATTCAACCTTCATTCGAAGTCATTCACTATGCATTAATTACCACTTTCTTCAATGCACCGGGAAGCTCCCAAACATGCTCCTGTTTTCAAAGAGGCACACTTCCATGGCTCAGCTTTTTATATGCAGAGCCTGCTGAATTTTTTTCCTCTGCATACTTTGAGATTCCCCTAAATTTTGCATACTGTAACTGTTCAGAAAGGGAGGGGTGAAAAGACAAAAGGCTGATTTCATGCTTCCAGAACAGTTGTTTGCATCTCTTTCATTTTTCTTTCCAGCTGTGAGAGGCAGCAGAAGGTTCTTTAGCAGGTGTCCTGTCTGCCCTATGGTAATTTTTAACTTTCCTTCACTTTCTTTTATGTCTGTTGCATTCGTAGAGACATTTTCTCTCCTCTCAGTGCTTTATTGCTGTTTTTCCTTTCTTTTTTTTCTTTCCTTTAAACAAAATATCTGAATTTCCCCTATTATGTCATTCTGTTCAGCTGTGAACTCAGATTATAAAAGTGAGCAAGGGAGAAATGTTCAGAAGTCCCAATATATAAATTAAATCTCAGCTGTTTCCTTTTTATTCCACAGACTTTCATCACTGCTAAACTGCACAAGTGCCACACAGACACAACTGACAACACGACACACAAAACCATCTCTGATATCAAAACCCAGCGTCCATACCCTAATCTTAAATCATATAACCTCTCTCCTGTTAGCCAGTGTCCCAGCCACTATGTGACAGTAGTTGTAAGGACTCCCATGGGCTGAATGCGTGAATGAAATTAAGCATTCACATAAATCTTTGCAATGTTACACAAAAAGCAGTTATGATTTAAATGATCAAAAGTATATTTTTCTTTAAAGAAAAAGAAGTATTTTCCAGGGCAAAACTGATTTTGGTTCCCTATACTGATTTTGGTTTTATTTCCAAAGCCTCTACACATAAGAAAACATTGTGAAAACAAAAGTAAGAGAAAGGAAACAGGAGAAAATGAAGTGAAGCACAGAGAACTATGAACCTTTTGAAGAAATTCAAACACCTCCATCAGAGGGAGTTGGTTTTAGATTTTAAAGAAGAAACTCACTGCAAAGCACAGGCCTACATCTCTTCAGGGTAATATGCTCCATTCTTAGATTGCAAACATACAGACAGATAATGTTAATGCTCAGAATGCATTTTGATAAAAAAAGCTACAGAATTTTTGTAGACTTATTCTGCACATTTTATTCTAACACACATGAACTAAACAACAACAGATGATTTAAAGCTAAGAAGGACTGTTATTGATTTTATCAAGGTTAAAAGGTCACTGCCATCTTTATAGCATTATGGTCACAGTAGTTTGAATAATCACATCACAGTGTAAATGCTCCTGTCCTCATCCCTTACAAAAGGCCTCATTCACTGAAAATTATGCAGGTGATTTTTAATAGATACTGATGCACTTTAATAATTTTCAGCACTGTGCAGGCTTTGCATTATTACCCTTGCTGCTACAGCCAGTAAATGTTCTAAGAACGCTATAACTTCTATTGAAATGATTGCAAGGTGAGTAATACCAAAGATTTTATTTGACTGCCTTTCCCTTACTCAATATAAAAATAAGCACCTAATATATTATAGTAAGATTCATGATAATTCCCTCCCATTTAAAGGCTAAAATAAAAATCAAAATAAAAATAAAAAAGAGGAAGAAAGTAAAATGGTCAATATTTTTAACAGCGTAGCTTTGGGATTATTAATTCAAAAGTCACATCGAGTTTCCAGTTTCTTTTTGTGACATTTTACAATGGAAACCTGCTGCTTAAAAAAATATTTCCTACCTTTTTCCTACAGTGAAAGTTGCATCCAAGAAAGAATAAAATAGGAAGCATGGCAAGAGAGGTCTCTCAAGAGAAAAGTGGTCTTTCTGCTGAAGGGGGGGGGGGGGGGGGGCGGGAAGAAAAAAAAAGAAAGAAAGTTTAGTTCAATCAACACTGTTCCAGTGCAAGGAAGCATCTGTATAAGAAAATATTTCTATTATGGAAATATTTACAACTACTTTTAACTATTGCTTTTTAGTGGTCTCCTAAGTGACAGAAATATGGGGGGGAAACATAATTTGTTCATTGTTTCACTGATTTTTTTTTTTCATAATAGTTTAATACATACACTTCTAAAATGGATTTTTTTTTTCATTTTCATAAATAATTTAAGTGCATTTTGAAATGTAAGCCCTAGTCCTTCTACAGAAAAATACTGGAGAATGCCTTCTCCTTATTTGCTTTTTCAAGTATGCCTGAAAGTTTTCATGTGAATTTGCTTCCCATGCTAGAAACGTGTACCCACATCAAGCTACTGGTTTTAAATTCAGAATTAGTGAAGCCGAGAGGACACACTGCCAATGGTCCTCATGCCCCTCCTGCAGGATCAGACACTGGATGAACCCACATCCCTTCTGCACATGATTCCAGGGACATCACTTCTCCTGAGTGCAGCCATCTGCGAGTAACTGGGAAAGCTGCAGGGCTAATCCCTTGAAGACAGTTAAACGTACAGGTCATTGCAAAAATGTAAATGTACAGGCTTGCAAAATCATGATCTCGTTCTATATCTGCTTTTATCAGACTATGCAAATTATATTTTATGGTGAGCTCAGCAGATTTAAAACAATGAGGACAGCCTCTTTGTTTCAGGATTACACAGTACTCAGCACAATAGTATTCTGGTTCACAACTAGGATTTCTAGGTGCTACAGTAACATAAACAATTTGTATTATTTCATAATTCTAGGATGTCTTCCACATCTGAGGAAATCCCTTGACTGCTGATTGACACACAGTGGGACACTGTACCAGGGAAGGATCCTTTATATGATCTGGTTTCTCATATCAGGTCTCTTAGCATTATGAGGCAACAAATAAGATGTACTGACTTATCTAAGTCTTTGATACAGCGTGGCCATTCTGACACACCCATGAGCTGACTTTTCTGTTCACAGATTGTATCATACAATATTTATAGCCCAAAGAATGCCGCTGCCATTGGGTGAACAAGCACTGCTCAGCATGGGAGAGAAGAAACCCACGCAGTTATACCATGGGACAGTTTATCTCATTTATTATTATATTTCCCTGTAATAGCTCAACCTCAAATAAAAATTTGTTCAGAGGAAACCCAGATCTAAGCTGGCAAGTTTTCTTAAGCTGTTCAATTTTAGTGCAGTTTCTTCTTCTACAGCCACACTTGTGAAAACAAGAACTTCAACCTTAATTTTAAAAGAGGGTCTAGCTATCCAGTTTTCCAGGAAAAGCTCAGAAAGCCAGAGGATCCCACAGTCTACAATCAGAGTAGAAAGAAAAAGGCCCTAAACTTAAACTATATACAATTTTAAGCTATCATAGAGATAGAGAGTCCCACTGAAGGATATTTTAGCACTCGGACTTGGCAGTCCCGCAGGCAGATAGGAGTTGCAGCCAGGAGACACGACTGGGGTGAGTTCTGGTCGCAGGGCAGGCACACACAGCAGCCAGCTACTGTCCCTGAGCCATGTGCTGAAAGAAATTTCCACTGATTTCCTACAGTCCCAGAGCTCCAGACTTATGCGTGGGCAAAGCTGGATGCACATACTGGAAAGGAATCAGGACTGACTGTTTAAAGGGATCACAAAGAACACGTAAATTCAAAAAATCAATCGTGCAGGTTACCTGGAAGCCCAAACTCCCACTTTTCCCCCCTCATTTTAACTTCAGAGTTTTCCTGACAGTTTGTAGTAGGTCCTGAAGCCTTTTTAAGTCAAACAAACATATGTAACCAGAAGCAATGTATACTATTTAATTTCTTAAACCAAACAAAACAAGAATGCATTCCCATTATAAATACAAAGGGTGCATTCAAAAAAATAAGTGTGGGGGGAACCCTTCTTATGAGAAACAAGGCAATACGTACAGAGAAAAGGTCTTCTGGCAGCCTTTCGCTATTATTTTCCACTAATGTATACTTTCGCAAATTATAGAGCACCACAGAATACACTTCAGGCTGCACGGAGCAAGCGCCTTTCATGAAGAGGTACCAAAGGGCCTATTAAAACTGAACATTTAACTAATTTGAAAAATAGATCTATATTTGGTTTATGTTTTGGTACAGAAGGTAAAACAACTTCTGCTGTTTTCATTACACTGTTGACTTTAAAGAGAGGAGTAATTAGGAAATGTTGTTAATCTGCTTGTGCATTTGGTTACAAATAAATTAAAAATAATAAAAAAAGTAAATGGAAAAATCTGATATTTTATGTAAAGCCAGAACAACAGCCCTGTACTACAGATGTTCTGGAGGAGTATGCAATGCTGTTGATGGTAGCAAATAGCCAAAATATCCAATAACCCAACTAGGATAGTAGCAGTTTCTGAATAATGACAGCAAGATTATTTGGGTTAGAGTTTTTCAGTGTCCACAGAGAAGAAAAACTGATATAAAAAAAATGCAGTCTAATCATCACCACTTAGAGAGTCATTTTTCCGCTCCAGGTACACTGTAACCATTCCCTTTCTCTGCATAGACACTTCAATCCTTTTAAACCAGCTGTTTCTGGAGGACCCAAGGTCTGATTTTCTCCTGAAGTGAACTTCCAGACTCTCGCCTGTGTTTTAAGGACACAGGCCATCTTTGCAGAATTGAAAAAAGGTCTCTTTTTAAATTATCAAGCAGAATTTTTGCACAGGAGGATCAAGAAAAGCTTGAAGCTTCCTCTTCAGGTAACAAAATTTGCAACTTCCACCTGAACCTCAGCAGTCGCTGGTCACCCCTGTGAACACTATGCACAAAAAGGAGTTGGCTTCTGACCCCTGGGCCTCCCGTGCAGCACTTTAACACAATTACATTTGGCAATTCTTAGGGGTAGCATTTGTTTGCTACTTCCCCTCTGAATTGCTGCTGTTTGCTTTGCTGAAATCTTTTTTTAATGCAGTTGTAGTGCCTGGTGAGGTAGGTATTTACACACACACACACACAAAAGTGACAAGATTTAAAATACATCCATTACTTGCTAATGATCATGCCAAGCATTAAATGCATTGATGCACACCATTTTTATGCATATATTTATAGGTATAAAATAAAAAGCCAGGGACTAAGAAAGTAAGTATAGAGCACAAAGTAACATAAGCAAATTTGTTCACTGCAGTGTTGTAGCTAGTTCACAAGACTAGAAGCTAAGAGACTTGGCGGTAGAGCTCTGCTGCTGAACTTTTATTCATGTTTCATTTAAACTCAATAGCACTGACCTGAACTAAAAGTACCAAAGCTGCAGGGAAGGTAATCTTCAAGGCTAGGAATTGTAAATCCTTACATTGTTCCATTAAATCAGCCTCTTCAGCCTCTCCACCTTAAACTGGAAAGTCTTTGGGGCAGACACTCTCTAGCTACTTTTTTATTGTCCAGCACAAAGTGGTCTGATATTTCTCAGGCACTTCTTGGTGCTATTTATCATAATTAAATATACTGTTTATAGTGTTTATATTGAAAAAACCTTGGCAGGAGTACCTTGACTGTGAGTGTATTATCACTTCTTTCCAGCATAAATACTTCTGTGGCAGCATCTATGTCCTGGTTTCAGCTGAGAGGGTTAATTTTCTTCACAGTAGCTAGTATGGGGCTATGTTTTGGATTTGTGCTGGAAACCGCGTTGATAATATAGAGATGTTTTTGTTCTATGGACCTATTGTTGAGCAGTGCTTACACAGAGCCAAGGCCTTTTCTGCTTCTTGCACTGCCCTGCCAGCGGGATGGCTGAGGGTGCACAAGAAGCTGGGAGGAGACACAGACAGGACAGGTGACCCAAACTGACCAAAGGGATATTCCATACCATATGACATCATGCTCAGTTTATAAGGAGCTTGGGGTGCGCGGCAGTGTTTGGAGTGATGGCGTTTGTCTTCCCAAGTAACCATTACGTGTGACAGAGCCCTGCTTTCCTGGGGATGGCTGAACACCTGCCTGCCCATGGGAAGTGGGCAATGAATTCCTTGCTTTGCTTTGCTTGTGCGCGCGGTTTTTGCTTTACCTATTAAACTGTCTTTATCTCAGCCCACGAGTTTTCTCACTTTAACTTTTCCAATTCTCTCCCCCATCCCGATAGGGGGGAGTGAGCGAGTGGCTGCGTGGTGCTCAGCTGCCAACTGGGGTAAAACCACGACAGTCTACATTAGCATTTAAGGTCAAGAGTGTGCTTTTGAAGCAAAACTCCTGATGTCCTCATTTACCGTGCTTTAGTTCCCAACACATTGATCTTAGAGCACACAAACTGTATTTCTTTCACATGAAACTTAACTGGAAGAGGTGGTCCATGATTACACCTAATTCCACTTCTAATTTCTAATGCTAATTTATCACACTGCTCATGGGCATTTAGGTCCGTGGGGCCAGACTAGAGGCAGTTTTGAACTAAGACTACCCAAAGCACCTACCCTGTGGATGTCAGGTCCCCAGCACCAGCCACCCCTGATACAGCATCTAGATTTCACATTCCTAAAAGTGCTTCCCAGGCACTAGTGAATCCTCTAAGAAATAATGAGCTACAATTGCCCCTTAACATGTACAGAGGAGAGAAGGCAAACACGCTGAAGGCTTGCTCATTGTTATGAAGGAAACCATGAACTCTTAACTTCTTTTTAATCTTCTTTCCAAATTCTCTCTTTACAATCACACCTACAAAACATAAGCTTTTTTTAAATCAATTAACTCAAATAGGAACATTGCAAGTAAGCCACTACATTTAAACTGAGGCAGGGGGGAGTCTGAATGCTGTGTCTGTACCTTTAATCCATCTTTTCATCTTGTACTACCTATCTTCAGTACTACTGTGGCCCCATCACCACAGGGTCTCAACTTTCTGCTGTATTTAGTATACATCTCTTTTCATGTGAAACAGGATAGTACATTATTCCCCTCCACACTTTTTCTTTTTTTTACAGAAAGGAAACAGACACAAAAAGGAATTCACCCAACCAAAGTTCATACGACATTTGGTGACAAAGCAGGAATTCAGTCCAAATATCTGCAATTAACGATCATTCTATTCTATGTAATTTATAGTTTTCAAGCTTAATTTCTGCCACAGCCCTTAGATATTTAACTCTCAAGCTGTTTACACACCAAATAAATTGATTTTTAAATGGCTTTTTTCTTCCTATGCTGAAGTTATTGCATTTTATTTCATGATTTCGTATTTGAAATATCTTGCACAACACACAAATGTTTTATAAGTCTCAGTGCACTTCTGGATAGCAAAAAAACCCTCATGCATAGATGTAAATTTGTTATTGTGGTCAATTACACAAGTATTAAGAGAATTGAGAGTAAACACTCATCTAGTGTTAATTGCAAGTAATTAAGGAGTGGTAAGCACTAACAAACCCCAGAGTCTGACTGTGTTAATTGTGTGCTTATTTTCACCTGTAACCCATTACTACTTTTCCCATCATTAAAGAGGAAAACTCCCTGAATAAATGAGAACAATTTCCATGCCCTGAATTAGAAAAGACAATAAGGTGAACACTGTATGGCACAAGCATAGCAAAATACGACAAAGGTTTAAAAAGAGCGTTGCAGGAAAATGCACCATGATCATAGAGAATGGCAACACAGACTGATCCAGGTGACACGTAACCTCTGTCAAAAATCATGACTGCTTAACTCAGGGCTGTTAATAGTATTTCTGTACAAGCTCAAAAAGACAAGTAAAGCCTCTTGCTTTTGGAGCAAAAGGATCTAAAAATTGCTCTGAAAAAACTATGCCAAAAAAAGACATATGTACTATATGATTTGGTGATACTTGTCTTACAGTTGGGACTATTGATCCTAGTTACATAAGTGATCTGAAAGACAAAATGCTACCTAAACCATCA
Source organism: Grus americana (assembly GCF_028858705.1). Classification (NCBI taxonomy): domain Eukaryota; kingdom Metazoa; phylum Chordata; class Aves; order Gruiformes; family Gruidae; genus Grus; species Grus americana. The sequence continues at coordinate 19,708,810 of NC_072860.1, forward strand.
GTAAAAACTAACCTGTTGAGAGGAGGGCCAGACAGACCAGTTCTTCCTACAGCTGGTTTTATAACTGGATTTTGTTGTTACAGATAGGATAACTGATAGCAATATAGAATATGTATCACGCTACCTTAGGTTTTAAGTCCAATTTTGGAAGAATCAAATCTCTGAAGGCCAAAAGAGACCATTTTGTGGGATAAAGTCTGTATAATACAGACCATAGAATTTTATCCAGTTAATGCTATACTGAGGCCAACAGATATTATCCAGATCACACATCTTCCCCAGATGGAAAACGCAAACTTTCTCTTGGGAGCTTATGCCAATGGTTAACTAGCCATACTACTAAAAACACAAACCTTGTTTCTGACATATATATTTGTCCCACCACCACTTTTCTGTGTTGATTCTTGTAACAACTTTCCTTGCTAAATAGTCCAAACCTGAAGCATTCCCAGAACATTAACCACTACCTGGAGCACAAACAAGAGTCTGCTGCCTTTAGCTCTCGAGACACTTTTTGTGTGATCCGCACATTGTCAGATCTCAAACTGTTGCACTCCAATGGGGGTTTGGCAGAGAGATTCTTTCAGTCTAGCTAATACCCAATGTTCTCCCTCCAAAAAGGTGACTCCACATCCAATTGTATCTTGATCTTCTTCCTAATAAACTGGATAATCTGTATCCTGAAGCCTGGGACTTTTTGGTAGCTTTTTTTTCTGCTGTCTTCAGTTTTCAAGAACCCAACACTAAAACTGGTGGTTGTATTACAGTATCTCCCCACCATCACATATTGTAACATATTTCTCTCAGCTAGTCTAGTGATTTATCTTCCATATTGTGCTTTCCAATATTACTTCCTGAGCCCGTCTCTGCAAAACGGTTTTATCACTTTATTCATAACTGATTGGGGGAGGGAACTGCATTCCCCCTTTCAGTTCCATGGTTTTTTGAGCTTTATATCTATTTTGTTTGTTTTGAAACCTCTGTCTTGAAAAGATTAAGTTCCTCAGCATTCCAACATTGGCAAATGTTCTTTTCATTTGTGAATAAAGAGACACCTACTGTATCCCCCACCATCAACCTCAGCTTCTTAGAAGATTTTTGTCTAAATGTGACTGAAATATATGAATGTGCATTCAAATAAATATATTTAAATAACTTTTTTTTCTCCACACCTTTTCGTTGATTCTTATTTAAAGTAAAATAAACCTCTTGAGTATTTTCTAGTTGCCCTTGGAAGATCTTTTTTTTCTTTGCAGGTTATTTGACATGAAGGTTTCTTCACAATCCAGTTTGCTTTGTATTGCTTTCAAGACATGATGACTGGGATTGTCTGTTCAGAAAACCAATTGGTTTACTGAAACAAAAGACTGTAATTTCCACATTTTCCAGTATGGCAGTTTAACTCCTCCTTTGTCTGTTAAGCTATATAAGTCCAATCAAATTAAATGAAACAACTAGTCAGACCTGCTGTGATATAAAACATAGAACAAGTCATTTATGTCACCAGTGCTCAACCCCAGAGACACTTAGCAGAAAAGATACTGTTGCTGACCAGTAGTTTAACCATAAAATCCCCTTTGTTAAGGCTTTGACTCAAAATTAGGTCATCACTCACCCGTCAGTGCAACTCTTCCCCCAAGAATTTCATGTTCTGAGGGGGTAAGACGCTCCATGCTGCTTTCCTGTTAGTGCCTCAGTATCGTAATTATTCATCTGCTATTTCCAGTCTCCAACCCAGAATTGAGGATGTGCCATATTTGTGTTAGTTGTTTCTACAAAACTGGAAACACTGGTACAATGGCCCATGTCTGAAAAATCACATTAAATAGTGTCCTTCATCAAAGTGCCTAAAGAAAAGGAACAAGCAACCCAGTGATGCACTTGGAGCCCCAAAGACTTGCCTCACTGGCACCTCAACAATTGTCCAAGGACTCATCCCTGTGCTAACATGACGGTACTTGTCCTGGAGGGCTATATTTTAATTCACAACAAAATCCAACAACAGCAAAGAACCATCAAACAGACAGGATGAACAAATCCTGGTATCATCAGGTCTGACAAGCATGGAGTTCCACTCATAGCATTGCTGGCCAAGGCCATGCCCTCCTTGCAACAGCCCAATAAAGCCACCAAAGTATGTGTCAGGTATTTTTTGTTACTTTTACAGATGGATGTAAGGGTCAGAATTGAAAAAATGTCCAGTTTTTTTAAAATAATAATAATAATAGATTTATCATGAAAATTGCCTTTTTTTTTTTTTTTAAACTATTCAGTTCCCCAGCTCTTCCACAAATACAACCCTAGCACTTTTCAGCCAAGACAATAATTTTATGAGGTCTGTAATGTGACCCACTAGCACCACTTCTTGTATCTTTGCAGTAGCCAACAAAGAGTTTGAGAACCACCAGGAACTACAGTTACCTAAAAATCCTTTATCTTCACTAATTCAGGGTACCCACACCCAGGCCAGCCCAGCAGAGCCCTGCTGCCTGTCTCAGTTTGAGGAAGGAGCCTGAGTACAGCTACCCTTTTCCATCATGAACTGAACTTCACCATTGAATGGAATGTTTTAAATAAACTATCTGTTTCTAAATATGCAAAGTAGCTCATTACATGATTTACATAAAGGCCTAATACACAAATTTCCTGGTGTTCCTGATTGCCTGTGAGACATTATGTCTCTCAAATTCTAGTTCTGCAGGAAAAGGGAGAAAGGAGTAGAAACATACAGGTCCAAAACTGTATGTCCTCATGCTGAGCCCTGCCGCCTCACTTCAGTCTTCTCCCGAGTCAGCTTCCAGGGGAATTTCTTAAGAGCCCATAAGGTAAAGACCATCCCAGGGCTGTGGGGCCAAGGATGCTAGACACAGATGTCTGCCCACTTTGCTACTGCTTATTCGCAATCCAGGAGTTACTGAAGCTTTTGCAAAAAGGTCATTCCTCTTGGGAAATATGATCAAAGAATTATACCTACAAAAGGCTGGTGTAGCAGTATAAATGTTACAATGGGGTGAGAAGTACTCAAAACATGAATTCAGAGGCTTAAAGGCTATTTCCCCATGGCAATGAAAATGTTTATTTAAATCCCTTAGAGCTAGAAGCTGAAAGCCACTGGCTGTAAGTAAACATGCATGTGTATGTGCACACACATACACACGCATTTATTTTCACGAGCCGCGAGTATGAAAGTACTCTCAGCTTTGCGTAATTCCAGCTGTTGAGAGACTGTAGTAAATCCATTTTATCACAGGTCTTTCCTACAATATGACAATTAATGTTCCATTATAGGAAGGTGTTTTGTTTTTCACAGATTTAGTTGTTCTGGGGTGATATTGTATATATGCACAGATCTAAAATGCAAATGGACTTAAATGTCTAAATGTATGTAAGACTGAAGCGTTGCGATGATATGGGGCCACACTTTCAAATTCATCGCTTGGACCTAGGCTAGGACTTGTTCAGAAAATCGTGAACAAACCAGTTGTGTTTTCCAGTGAATTCTGGATGGGTCCGTGCTCTGCCAAGGTTGCTTCACTGAATGCCTCTTAACACAGCCTTCAGATCCACAAGCTCTTCTCTTGCCAGTTGGTGTGACCCTGGGCTGCATGGAAAAGATGCTGAACTGAGTCAGCACCAGCAGGGTTTTGCAGCCAAAGAAAATTTCAACTCTTAGTCCTCTCCTGATAGGGATTCCTGTACCTACCATTTCAGTCACTTAACTCTTCTAGGTATGAGCCTCTGCTATGAATAATAATACCTACTTAAGTTGATTTGTTCATTAGCATTTCACATTTTTATTAAGCTGAGAGGCAAAAGGGAAGAAAAAGTGGGTGGAAGAGAGTAAAATTAACTCTTCCCCCTCCCCCAGCCCTAATATTATCTCCTCCCCCAGCCATGCCCGAGAGAGGCACAAATACACCAGGGCTCACGCAAACATACACAATGCCTGGGAACCTTGAACAATGTCCCTTTCTGAACAGTGACATCTCTGCACAAGCAGTCAAGCTCCACTTCTCCTGTCGGAAAAAGCTGATATTCCCCTCACACAGTACTCACATGAAACAAGTCAATTATTTGTGTGAGCCCCACAGAACCATCTCCATAACCCTCTCCAGGACCCTCAGGCCAACCCTTGACACAGGAGTGTAATCGTACAGCACCGGAATCAATTACACTTTTGGAGAGAGGGGTGGAAAAAATGACTTTGCAGGCCCACCGCAAATTGCTAAGGCTGTCCTCTGGCTCTCGTACGGCTTGAATCCAGGAAGTGCCTCTCAGCTCAATTTTCAATTATGTTCTCATCACAATTTACAACAGACAGTGTGCAATTTATGGCAATTACCTCTTCTGACGTCCCCCTTTAAAAATTTCAGATAAAGAGACAGACAAAACCTGAAAGTGAGCCAAGCTCACCTGGCCTGCCTGCTGTACTAAGTTGACATTATGGGGAGAAAAAGGTATGCCTGACAAGGCTGTGAAGGAGATACTTTACAGAGTCGTGAATGCATGCTGACAACTAAATCAAGCAGAAGAGGAACATAATTGTTGTGGATGCATTCCTTTATTTGTTAATGCATATATACAATATCATAACAAGTGAATATTGTGTAAAGGGGTAATAGGGAACACAGACTGTCATTCTGGGTAAAAGACCTGTGGAAAAAAAAATGACTATAGTAAAGTCATCCAACAAGCTCATTTCTTTTATGCTTACCTCTCTGCTGCAAATAAAATCTGGGGTTGCATCCCCCCCACCCCACTCACAAGGTAAGTATGTCATAATAATAATAAAAAAAAAAAATCCCTAAAATAGTGTAGGGATTTTTGGAAGGAAAACTGAGTATTCTAAAGAAATGCATGCCATCGTGTAGCTTTCTGTAACCTAAAATAATATTTTTGCAGGTATTATGCAGGTATCTTCCCATTAACAAAGCTAATTTTGGTATTTTTCATTTTCCAAGATCTGAAAGTCAAATTGAAAACACCTTCTGAAGCAAAACTAGTGTAATTTCTGGAACGAAATCTAGAGCTGGTAACAAATATTTTGACAGACCTACATCTTCATCCTACAAGAATACGTCAAAACCTTGGGTCAATTCCACAGCAACTTCATTATTGTTACAGATTTTTCCTTTTTTCAATGGTGTGAAAAATTCCTATTTTCATATTTTTAAAATAAAGCTTTTTTTTTTCTTAAATCTGTTTTGTTTAATGTTTTAAAATAAACAAAAAAGTTGAAATTGAAAAATGTTTTTCCTACAAAGTTTCTTCATCGAGAGTTTTAAACCGGGTAGTTCAGCCCAAGTATGCCTCAAAATTCAAACTGTGAAATCTCAAAATCCCCTGTGAAAGAAGAACACCAGGAAAGGCTCTGCTTCACTAAAACCTGTGGGAGTTTTGCCGCCAACTTCAGCTGAATAAAGGTTATACATATACATGTACAATCTTTTCATATATATAAAGATTAAAGATCATTTAAAACACTCAGGATGGCACCTGTTTAGACTGAAAATTGCTTTACATTGTAACATACATCTGAATTTCTAGGCAAAACCCTGAACTACAGAATTTTTCCCCAATTTCCTGATAGAAAAAAAAAATAAATCTTCAGATATTCACCAAGAACCACAAGGACTACTAAGACTACCTGTCCTAGTGAAAGCTGTCTTGTAGCATACTCAGAGCTCACGCTACTGTGTAAACATCATTAAAGCATCTTCAGTAATCTACTGCTTAAATTTTAACCACTAGTTACTTTAGAACACAATGTTTATTAAGTGACAAGCCTGAATCACATATCTGAAGTAAATTATGAAAGGAGGCAGGTGAGCAAGTGCTTAGAGAAAATTCATATTGTACTGTAAAGCTGATGTCTAATAAGAGACAGTTCGACATAGGACATAAGTGTAGGTACAGGTCACAGAAGACATGGGGGAAAAAAAAGCAATGATGCACAAAGTTGTAGGCATTTGTTTGGCATTCAATGTCAGGTCAGCAGTCCAGCTGAGAACAAAATCTGGATATCCTAGCTGAGTATCCGCTTTCTTGGCAGAAAGGGTAGACAAATAGTTACAGAATGTGTAATCTTAATTATGACAATGCAGGTTCTTACTAGCAGAAAAGGAGGAAACTGATAGGACTTTCCAAACAGGAAACTCCAGCAACCAGATCGCAAGTGGAACTAACCAGCTTTAGCTCCAAGTTAACACGTTCATAGTAGTATCAGTTGAAAAGCATAAGGCCTGCATGCTCCCCTCTGTTAGTGGGCTCAAGAGAAAGCCTATGCGGTTTACAGAAAACCCACAAAATCCAGCACTATTTTCAAAGGGCACTGCAAGGCCTTTGAGCAAGATGAGGTTAAATGCTGACTGGTAGACAAATGGGTAATGTTCTGAAGTTTGGCCGAAACCAAACAGCTAGTGAAGAAGAAAATCATCTGCTTAATTCTTTCCATGAGGCTTCAATATCAAAGAATCTCATTAGACATTATGGATAAAAAGGTAACTTTGGCAACAGTGAACAAGAGGCACAGGTTAGGTTGTAAGTAGGTGAACTTCTTCACTTCAGAGTGATGTAGAAAACAGTACTGTCAAACCATTAATTAGCTTAAGTCTCCTGCTGGAATGGAGATTTGTTTCCATTTACATCCCCAGGTAGCCAGGAGTGTGGCTGCCCCAGAACCTACATTCAGGAAACACCACAAATAGAGCAAAGGTGAGGAACACTCTGCATACAAAAGTTTTCCTCCTACGTAAGGACTTGGCAAGAAGTTAACAGTGAGTGATGGTTATATTTCCTTCAGTATGCAAGACCTGCATGGATGCAAGAACCATGCAGTTGCGCTTCTTGCCTTGTTAGTCAGCGTAAGCTCCCTTTGAGTTCTGCATGGCTGAAGATGACTAAAGCCATGGTCCTCAGCCCATAGTCAAACCAAACACTTCAGGATCTCTGCTCTCCTTCCATCTACAAGGTTAGCAGTGGAAACCTGAATCTTAAAAGCTCATGACTCCAAGTTATCCATTTGTGATCTGAAGAAATAAGCTCACCTCTGCTAAAAGATGCAAGAAAAAGAACAGATCACAGGAACATTTTAATACATCTCCTTGGAAAGTGGTCAAGGAAAACCAAAAGTATTTTACAGAAACCTCACAGATCAGGGCAAATACAACTGCAATTCCACATGAATTGCATTCCCCTTGGAAAAGCAAGGAAAACCTGACTACACTGCAACAGAAAGCAAAGGATTATGTGCCTGTAAACGTAAAGTACTTCCTTAAGCTTGAGAAACAAAAAAACCCCCAACTATAGCTAGTTTTAGCTTACTGGCAACAGCAGCAGGGATTGTAACACAGAACCACAGCAGGCAAAAACACAAGCAGGCCGCTCTTGTCTGTCGTCATGTTTTATCAAGCAGCTATTCTGTTTAGACGTAAAGAGCTTAAGAGCAGTGCTTGCTGCGTGCTTCAATAATGATCCAGCACAACAGGATCCAGAGATCTGGACTGGAACCTTGAGGCATGATGACAACATAAATAATCAATGATGATAATATATTTTGGATATAGACACATGGGACCCAGGCCACAGCTCACCAAAGTCAATGGAAAGATCCCCATTGTCTTGGGCAATTTATGGGAACCAGAGATAAGTATCAGCCCTTGTTTGAGCTCCACCTCACTGCTTGTTATTTACTACACAACACACTTTCTATGTCTTCTCACCATTAAATATTAAGAGCGTATACTCTAGTATAAACTCTGTGCAGTACAGGCTGCCAAATTCAGCACCTACAAGATTTTTGGTTTGTTATTTAAAAAATCAATACAGATAATAGACAATAAAAATATTATTTTAGCACTAAAATAAGACCATAGTACTTATGAACAACAAAGGGTATAAATTTAATTAATATGAGGCAGAAGTCTCTTTTCCAAGATGGCCAGCAAAAACTTTCTAATGATTAGTGGAGGGGACTGGGGAAAAAGAAGCATAAAGAACACTCCTTGCAGCATCTAGACCAGCAGCTCCCAAAGAAACATCACAATTTCAAGCGGAGGCATCAGACCAACAGAAATTGTCTCCCTTTTCAATAATATGATTTGAGTTTGCATTAATAGTTTGTGGGAAATTATCGGCCTCTAAGTGGGATGACAATCAAAAAAAAGTGTAGCAATTGCTGATGCAGACATATTTTAATCTAATATGCCTAAAAGGTATATAAGATTTCACATCTCCTTAGCAGAGACAATTCTAATCCAGATTCCTCAGCTCTGGTTCTGTTGCATGTAGGTGAAATCCTTACGTCAATAAGGAAAAGCTCAGTAAAGCCAGGACACAGTACAACAAACCAGAATCTCCAGGTCTGAGATTCCAGCTACAGTAAAGAATAGTTTAGATCTGGAACAAGGTTTTACTATTCTTTCCATCTTTTCTTTCATTATTGGCTATTTTGCATTTCACTTAGAACAGGGAAAGAAGGATACTCCAAATGGGAACTTTGAAACCTATTATTCCACAAAATCATTGAAATTTGGTAGATATTTGTGGTTCAATTACTAGTAAGAGGAGGAAAAAAATATTACAATTCAAATTTTAATTATCCTGGGGCGGGGGGGAAAGAGAAAAGAAAAAAAACGAAGTCAACAGCCCTTTACCTTGGAAGCTCACAGTCCTTGCTGTAGCTAACTCAATAATTACATTGTACTGCCAGCAACAATTCAATATTTTTTTTTCTCGCCTGAGGGTTCCAACACATTTGCACCATAGGGAAGCCTTTTCTCTTTACATCTCAAAACTCTACCACAAACTCTTCCTTTATTCATAACAGCCAGATCCCCAGCTGAGATAGGCACTTTCGTATTGCTCTAGATGACAGTTTTCTGTGTTCTTTCCAAGCTCAGGGGGTTTAATAAACATATCTGGCAATCTTTCGATAGCTGGAGGGCCTGGGATGACACTGTGTGCAAACAATATGCTCTCACTGCTAGGGAAACAAGTTTATTCAATTCAATTAATAGATTACAGTCAAGATACTTGTTATCCTGCAATGAAAAATAAGAAAAGAACTCTGAGAATTAGGGTAGGTTGCAGGATTAGCACCTGGCAACACAGCAAGCCAGGCAAAATAAGACAAAAACCCCACTTGCTGATAGAGCACTACCAATAAACAGTGGCACAGTCCGGTGGTCTCAGCACGGAACTGACTTGTAACTCAGCTAAAAAGTGAGGTTAGCCCTCTGAACCTGCAGAGTCTTGGGTGTAGCGTTTAAAAAAAACATATCTCTGTTTCCTTGTACAAAACAGGCATATTCCTTTTCAGCTACCGAACTACAAGGGGTGTTTTCGATTAGAGATGAGCAATAACTCTTCCTTGGTGAAACTACATTGTTTTCAAGCCAACTACAGCTGCCAGGATTTGGTTCCACATTTTAAAAAAGTTGAAGTGAAATTCTATTTTGAATTTAAACTCTATTCAAACCAAAGCATTTTCTTAACATAAACAGTTCACGAGATCTAGAATTTGCTTCTATAATAAGTATCTCCAGTGCAATCACATGGATCTAAATAATGGAAACACTCATGCTATCTTGATGAAAAACACTCCAAGAGCTGGTGGTCCTGTGTACCCCCTGCTTTAAGTATGGATCTGCAATGACTTGTCCTTTCTGAAATGTGCTGAGAACAAGTTTAAACTTGCAGAAGTTACCGCAGGAGCAAATCTCATTTAACTACCAGACTGACAGGTAAATTTGCCTGAAGGATGATTTGTGGTTAGGGCACATACAGGAACACAAGAGATATGAACTTATTTCATACCATAGACTTGCATAAGTAACCCAATCTCCGAGTGCCTCAATCCCTGTATGTAAAACAGGGATAAAAACCATTCTTTTGTCTGGTTTGCATATTCTCTTTGACAAGAGGGGCTATATCGGACTATGTCTTCTCTGTGCAATGGTTGCCCAGATGTTGGTGGGGTCCTCAGCTACCAGGCAAACACCAGCTCAGTTCAAGGGCACAAATAATAATCACTATTTAAGTAATACTATTCCTATTTCAGTAAGCAGAGGCATCACTGGTTTCTCAGAGCCTAACATGGCACTATTTTAAAAAAAAAAATCCTAAAATAAATCAAAAATAATGTACTGAAACAAATGTAAAACTAGCATTGGTGCTGGCAATCCCACAGCCTGAATAATATGACACAAAGGAGGAGAGAGAAAACTGAAAGCAAAAGGAGCTGTGTTTGGAGATTTCCCAGAAGACTGACCGGCTCTCCTAGATATCCTCTTGTGAACATGACATTTGAGAGAAAAGTCACCTTTGGGACCTGGCTAAGGCCACCCATTAACCTCTCCAGTATCTGAATCCTAAGAAGGGGGTCTCGCTGAGGTCAGATATGCCCTACTGCTGCTATGCAAGCCAGGGAAGGAGAGGAGAGCTTGCAGGTGCTGGCAGTAGTAAAGAACTTTCCTGTTAAACTGCTTCTGCTCTGCAGCAGCTCTCAGTGTCCATGAAGTCATAGAGCCAGTGGCTACACACTTGATGCTACTACAGCCCGTTATTGCTCCTAATAATTCTGTCCCTCTTACGGTCTTGAAACAAAAAGGCCCAATGACCCATGGCAGAAGAAAAGCTAGTGCAAGTCCTCTGCTTACTGTCACACTTCACAACCTGGGATACGCAGTAGTTGCTCTCAATCACACGTGCTCAACAACTCTCAAGAGGTCAGTTAACAGCCTCTGTTTCTCTCACTCTAACCCACATGCTTTCTATGGTCTAAATATTGGAGTTTTCATTTGAACAAGTGTTTGACTTCCATAAAGTATTTCACTGGAATCTCCAACTGATTAAGAACTGGGTCACAGTACTAATTACTGTCGAGTGAATAATCAAAAATTAATTATTTATTTACTAAACTTAGCTGCTCCTTTTTTCTTATATTAGCCAGGAGCTCAGAAGAATTTCCTTGGACTTCATGCATGTTCATCAAATGTCTTAATATGTTTATTCTGTGGCCTGCTCAGGAACTTTCAAAATTTCAGCTGAGTTTCAAAGTGTGCAGCACAAACTCATGATATCATTACTCATCTACAACTGAAAAATACTAGAGCGCAACTACAAATTCATGTAAATTTTAAACTGATTACTAAAAATTTCCAAGTCAAAAAGTATTTTACCCCATACAGTCCAATTGCTTGAGGATGTGCAAAAATCAAAAACACATACCATTGGAAAATTGCTAAATTTTGAATAAAATACAGTGTTTTTATATTACTGATTTATCTGTTTAATTACAGCAATGAACACACTGGGAACTGGTCCGTATCAAGAGCAGTAACATTCCTCCCCAGTTTTAGGTTCTTTTCACTAATGGAGAAAAGCCTATGGAATTAACAGGGATGGGAAATCAGTCAGGATGAAACTCTTAGTTTTTCCTTCAAACTGCAGCAGAGATTACTCTGAAGATCCACAGAATCTAATACGCAGTTGCATCCTTCCCGCTGAATTTTATTCACTGAGTTACCAGTTTTACAGAAGATACAGAGGGGTTAAAAAAAATAAAAAAGAAAAAAGGGAAAAAAGGTGTGTGTGTGTGGGGGGAATCATCAAAACTATCCTGGATATCACTGGTTTTGTTCCAATTGTCTTAGTAGGAATCTGATCCTGAAGTAAAGTACAAAACCAAAAATGCTATCAACCAACGCTCCTCTCTGATGCTTTAAGTACACCCTTACATTTTATACACTAGATCCTGCTGACTTTGCAGGGAAAGTTAGGAAATTTTTGCAAGATTACAGTTCATTTCTCACAAGGGTAAGGAAATGGCACTTATTCATTTGCTATATGAAATACAGCAAATAAGTGAATCTGTATTCCTTAATTCCTGGATAAACCTCAAATCCTGCTTCCACTTCAGTTGGTAATAAACACTAATTAACTTTTAGCAGTCAGGCTCAGCACTTAAACGTTATAGCATGTGTTACAGCAGAGGAAAGCTGAAAAATATTATACAGTACAGAGCAGGAAAACACCAAAAATACAAGTCATATTCTGATTTCCCCTTCACTTTCAAGCAGACATTTGCTTTATAAGAATTTGCTGGCTAAAACAAAATTCTATTAAAATCTTGATATTTTGATATATTAAGGAAAAGAAAGCCTTATTTCTTAAAAAAAAAAAAAATCTGTGTATATCCATTATCTTACCGTTCTTAAGAAAACAAATGTCACACTTAGATTTTAGGTCTTTTAAGGAATACTAAACAGTACGTTGCTTGAATGAACAAGTCAAATCTATACTACTTACCTACTTGTGAGGGGAGGTCTGTTCTCAGAACAAACAATCCCTGAACTCAGTGTACACTATGCTTGAGGAACCACTCGGCAAGTTGGAACTGTATATTTGAAAATAGTTTGTATCTGTAACTGCTACTAAATGAAAAGCAGAACATCGCTGGTTGGGCAGCTGCTAAGATTTTATAATCACACAATAGAGAGGATTAAATACATGTAAAGAGTGCATCAGACTAAATTCTGTGCTCAGTTGCAATTGTACGACCTTTGGAAATCAATGGGGTTCCACATTTGCAAATGATGAGGGGTTGGTCCATTCCTTTAAAAAAAAAACCACCCTCAAGAAAGTTCTATTTGAGAGAAAATGATTGTGCTTCTCCCTCTACTGTTCCATGTCTCATAGCTAACATCTGGTGAAAATTAAGAAGCAGTTTTCCCCCCTTCCCCCTCACCCCCAATCAAACAAAAAAACCCCCACAATACAAAACCCTGCATATATATCTGATGTATTTTATACATATTCATCCTCATAACTTGACAGATGGGAGGAATCTTGCAGTCATTTCTGAAAGCAGACAAAAGGCCGTTGGTTCTGCTCCACATGATGATTTGTGAAGACAGAATATCACCCGCTTCCGTTGATGATTATATAGTTCTATCCATCTGTCTGCCACTGGAGGTTGTGAGAGTGAGATACAGCTCACACCGTCTTCATAAACAAAAGTAGACTGTGCTGTCAGTAGTCAGACACGCCAACTAATTGGAGCTGTCGACAGACACAATATTCTGTGTCAACAGCTCTGGTAACAGTTTGAAACAGCAATGATATGTTGGGTGATGGTGAGGATGACACATATGTCTCTAATAGCATGCTAGAAATCTGACATAACTAGAAAAGAATTACTAAAATGTAATTCCCAGCCTCTAGTTCTGCTGTTAAGACTTACCAGTCAGCATAGAGAGGAAAGAGATGCGTGTGTGTGTTCATGTGAGTGTGCTTGTACTTGTATACATCTTCCTCTGTATCACTTCACATGGTGACAGCTTAATTTGATACTCATAATGCCTAACTTAAAAACTAAGCTTTCTGCTAAATTTCAAGGAATTCATGAAAATTCCTACACAAATTTAAAACTTACTGGAGGGACCTTTTTCACTGCTTGCTTATGAATTGGAAACAAACTAAAACAGGTCAAACAGCAGCCATGTTAAATGGACAGTCCTTACTTCATCTGTGCAGGAGAGAAGAGTCCTAACTTACTGAAAAGTGGTTTGGTGGACTCATCTAAAAGGTAAATTGTCTTCTGATCTCACCAAGATTAATGAACATTCTTAATTTTAAAGTTAAACCCAGGAATAAATATTTGCAGGATTAGGGCCTCCATTTCTATTTAGCAGCAGATAAGAAAATCCTTCTCCATCATCACCCCTTTTGGATTTGAAAGCAGAAAGAAATCAATGTAAAAGATTGATAAATAAAGTACTGGGGGAAGAGAGAAAAACTGACATTTGCTTTGCTCTACTCACACATCTATCTGCTCAGCTTACACATTTATATAGCTCCTCCCTTGCCAAATGTAATGTAACATTGGGCAGACTAGGTTAAATAACAGTAGATAATATGCTAGTTTACAAAGATAGAGCATTTTTTTTTCTCCAGAGAATTAAAGAAACACTATATAAACATCACAGCAACCATGATAGTAAAATGCAGCCACATCTAGAGCACTAAGTCCTTACATAGGAACCTGCAACAACAGGTCTGGCATCTGATCTCAAGGCCCAGAGCACAGTAAACTCCAGCATACTCTTCACATCAGCTCTGCATGGCAGAAGGGCCAAGCTGGCACACTACTGGGTTTGAATACTATCCTTGAAATCTGATAATGACAAACAAGTGCAATAATGAAGCCACCCCTCCCTCCTTAGGATACAGCAAAGCACAGGGGCTGATTCCTTGATGCTCTACAGTCATATATTAAAGTAAGCTAACTGCAGGGCAAGTGTCAAACCTGCCCAGCCTGGTATTACAGCATTGAGCTTTGAGGCGAGGAGCAACCTCCTTGTTCTGTGTTTCTACTATACCTAGAACCCTGAGACCTGACAGTCACCATAATACAAATAATAAAACAGAGTGCCAGCCCTTTTGCTGGTGCATGTGACTACACTATAGCCAGGATTTGAGCAAGTCCTGAACGGCTTTTCATCCCAGAGAAGGAAGAAGCAGCAGCAAGCTGGAAAAGTCACATGAGGACTTGGATGAAGTTCTTCTGCAAAGCCCCTAGGAACGACGCTTGTGGGGCAGGTGGCAAGTCCACAAGTTAGCAAACTGCAGCTATTCCAATTTGGGAGGGACAAGCTGGATCCCAGAACGTTCTTTTCCAGATCTTCTGTCAATTGCAGTGGTGCAGCTCTGCTCTGAAGGGAGAACATCAGCACCCACATGGAGGCATGATCTCATTAACAGCCTAATGCTGAGGAGGACCAGTACATCCCATTACCTGCCCTAGCAGCCTTCTGCCAAACTTGGAGGGCAAGAGCTGAAGGAAACAGGTTGGAAAAGACGTGCCCAGAGGGCAGGAAGCCTGGAGCATTACTAAGGAACATGCAGTGACAATAGCTGAGGTTACGGAGGAAGAGCCTAGGTCTTGTTTGCTGCATAAATCCCTATATTATCTCTTGCTACTTGACCTGCTAGAGCAGCCAGCGGCACAGGGAGCATGGCGTGCCGGCCTGAGCTGGCTGCTTCCAGCCAGGAGAGGGCACACAAGTCAGTTCACTGCAAGGATGCTTTGCAGCCACTTACTCTGCCCATCTTCATGGCTGTTTCTTTGCACTGCTGTCCCTTGTTAACCATCCAGACTGAGTATGCTCAAAATCATAATGAAAAAGCCTAACTAAAGAAATAAGCCAATATTAGCTGTTGCCAAAGGCACAAAACTAGAAAAATCTGTCAAAATATTTTAAGAGGAAGGATTTAAAAAAACCCAAGAGTGTGAAAAATAAAGTCAAGCAATATTATTTTCTCCACATAGCCAAGGAACAAGTCGCTACCCAAGAAGTGTGTATAAATAGTGTGTCAGCCATTTACTGTGAGTGTGACTCTAGCAGCTGGGCTGTTTGCATGAGATGCAAATTTGAAGCCATTCAGGGAAGGAAGAATGAAAGCTTTGGCACTCACCGGGCAAACACTAACGGGTACGGGAAAAGGGCCAGCTAAAGACAAACCACACGAAATAGTGGGTGGCAAGACTTAGGACAAGGAATACTTGGGACAAAATACCTCAAATGATCCAGCTCAAGGCAAACGCTGGACACTTCAAAAGTTTTACTTTTCAATTCCAAAACATAAGCAAAACACCTTACTGCAATCACTATGCTACTGGAGACACAGCAGCGTTCACAGCCCACTGACACTTACTGACATTCCTCTTGCTTTACACTTATCCGTGCCTACTGTGTCTGGCTCTGAGTCATCACTAGTCACAAGGACAACTCTATTAGTTGCAATGTTCAAAAGTTAGGGAAAAAATACCTATAAAGCTTCTGCCCCCAGAGATCAGTTGAAGGAGTTTCGAAAAGGTCAGGCTGCTTACTGCTTTAATCTAAACAAATAGGTGGGCTCTGACACTGAAATGGTGCTTACAACAGACCCTGTAGCTTATGAGTAAAGTATGAGGGTATTTCAGGCCTCTATCATCCTGCTACTTCTGTGAGACACCAAGATTTTTATGGCATCTGGTTTCTGCCTACAGATACCTATGGCAGAATTACAGCAGGTCTGTTTTGGTTTTTTCTTAATGAAGTGAATCCAGGCACAGCATCAGCAGTCTCTGTGTGTTAAATCACATGCATTTATTTCACCAAAACAAGCCAGGGCCTAACACATTTGAAGATGAGTTCATTATTCAATCTTCTGATGCCTTTTCATGCTGCTTAGACTTGCTGCCTTATACCACATTGGTATTTAATAATTATTCTAGCTGTCTCCAAAGCCCTTGCACCACACCTTGTGTGGCACATTACAGACAGCTTGGATTTTTCAGGTACAAATTGCTAAACAATTACTGATGAGAGAAAGGTCATAATAATAGGTTACAGAAGCCTTTGCAGCCTGCCTTTACTTCATGGCCATTTATAAAGAACCATTTCATCCCATTGTTATAATGATGAGAAGGAAGTAGTTTAAGGTAGTTATAGACAAGCAAACAAAAGGCAGGAGAGCAGTGCTGTATAACTTCTACTTTCACTTCCTGCCTACTCCATTACTTCTGGCATTATGGGAGAAACAACATGATTGGAATGACCTAAAGGTTATAACGGGTGGGCAAGGTTTACCTTGTCGAAAGCAGTGTGAACACTGTTGGCTAAACCTTTTTGAAAGCTGAAAGTGGTGCCGTTTAACAAAAATACTAAGCTGTCATTGAAAAAAGTACATTACTTCAAAATAGTATTTCTTCATGGGCTTTCTTATCTCTATTTCCCCCCCCCTTAAAGGTTTCTTTTTTTCCTTTGGGAGGAAAAAAAAAAGGAAAAAGATAAAAGGCACAAAGATTAAATCTCTCTGAAAAGTTGAAAGAGTAGAGGATAGATTTTGCATTGGTAGAAACTCCATTAACTTCATATGAATACTACTGGCTTTAAAACGGCAAACTTGGCCCAAGTTTGCTATATAGATTGGTCCAAATGGTCCGATCTATAGCATTATAAATAAGGCAGGCAAATTTCTTTGGGTTCCTGGGAACAGCATGGATACCGTCATTTTTATTACACCTAATTTTTTCAACAAGTCTTTGCTAGCTGGCCTCCTCAATATTTGAGGTACAGGATTTGATCCCAATGAATCAAGGAATTTCAAGTCCAGTCACAATTCACAAACATCCAGGTTATTGAATAAAAAACTGCCTTTGGGAAGAGAAAATCCAGGACAATTTGATTGGCCAGGAAAAAGCAACCTCAAGCACAGCCAACACAACAGTGATGGAAGCAACAAGACAGTAGCTTGGCACTTTCAACAAATGGGTGAGACTCCCTCTGCCTTGCTTAAAAATTTCTGAAAATTATTCAGATTACAAAAGAACATAGTACTGATGACCATGGACCAGTAATACTTCCCAACATCTCTACCTGTGTTCAAACATTAAAAGACCTTTGTTCAAAAGCAGCCCAGTAAGCAGGAGGCAAGTCCACCTGAAAGATAAGTGATACCATAAGTAAAGCACAAGGCAAGACCTGGGTCTCCATCAGGAGATCTCATGGGCTTTCTCCTTTCAGAGAAACTTCATGTTTCACCCTGAGGAAATCTCTGGGGGACAGATTCCCCAAAATACCATCTGCCATTAATTTCCCATTGATTTTCATGACATTAAGCCTTATTTTCTCTAAGCCTTACTTTGCTGCAAAATGGAGATTAGGACACAGGTTTACCAATTAGAAGAAAACAGACCCTTAGACTACCCCCATGCCCTTCTTATATTCACATGTTCGAACCTACCCTAGGTGCAAAGCAGACAAGGTGGCCAGCTGGGCAGATTCCTGTGTTATCCCAAAAATATCTTGAGGCTGCATCACGTATTCAGCATAAATCAGAAAAGACTGGCCAAACTTTTTATTGAAGGTTAAAAGCCTCGCTTGCTGCAAGGGACTGCAAGAGACACACAGCCAGACTGCAGTCCATGTGGCTGCAACGTGCACACAGTCACACTTCACCTTGCTCTCAGCTCCAGACCACAAAGACAGAGCCAGAATTGGGACTCCTCAAAAAGCCCGTGAGAGGAGATTTTGCTACTTCTACAGTTCTAGCTTTAGAATGGGAAGAATTGTATTCCTTGCTTCATCAGACTGAACACAGAGTAAAAGGATTTCATCATAGATCATTTTTACATTGGCAAGTATAGAAGATAAACAAGCCCTGACTTTTAGCAGATTTCCGTTTATTGTTGTCCAAAATTTAATCAGTTAAACTGATAGTCAATTAGTTTATTTTTTGTCAGAGGTTATTTAAAAAGTAAAAGCAAACAAGTATATAAAAATTTACATGCATCAAAGTTTATATCCCACATTATGTAGTAAATCCCGCTTTCCTTCAGGAATCCAGCCAGCCAAACTTGTGTTCCCTTGGCCAGTTGCTGGAATAATAGCGTCTCCTTTGTTTCATCGTGACTTGATTACTATAATTATTTGCTCGCTAGACTTCCAGCTACTGCTCTGATTGTGAGGAGCACAGAATACAACTGCTAGACTACATGCTGCATCTAAGTCTTTCCATCACATTACCCCTATATCCCCATATTAAGAGAGCTCCATTGCTTCCCAATGCAGCGGCGGCCTGATTTTTTAGATCTTCCTACTAATTTACAAGGCTTTACATTGGAAGCCTCAGATAAATCTTTTGCTGCTCCATGTCTGAAGAGTCTTAGGGCTGTACTTGTATATGCTTTTGTCTCCCCCATAGTGTTTTAGACCCTGAACTTGTTTAGCCTTACTCACATGAGCAGGTTTACAGACTTCAATGGGACTACTTACATGAGTAAGAAGTACTCATATGAGTAGATATTTGCAGGCTCAGACCCTAAGTGACTTGGAGAGCTTTACTATTATTCACTTCTTGAAAAGCACTTGCAAAGAAACAAGAGAGGACTTACCGTATTTATTCAGAGTTATTATATATTCACCATGTCTTCTTCTTAAGCCCTCTTTGTTCTTGAGTACATGTACTCTATCTACAGTAGCGAT
Source organism: Grus americana (assembly GCF_028858705.1). NCBI lineage: Eukaryota > Metazoa > Chordata > Aves > Gruiformes > Gruidae > Grus > Grus americana. Next base: position 19,727,841 of record NC_072860.1, read on the forward strand.
ACACAATATTTCTCTCAGGGGATTTTCACATGCGAAAATAGCGAGGGTTTGACATGTTGGACTGTTGGGGTTTTTGTGTTGTTTTGTTTTGTTTCTCCCTGTGAGAATTTGTAGATACCAACTTGAGACAAAGAGGATTTTGTTATTACTTCTATTGCAGCAGCACTAACAAGCTTGTGCCAGGAAGCAGGGCTCCACTGCGTAAAAGCATGGTTCACACACCTCACAACAAGCCATCTCCTGACCCTAAAGAGTTAAAGCTGCAGTTTCTCTACAGATTAAATTGGACACTGTCATTTTCCCCTTAAAACACTTGTTTCCTTCATGCATTTTCAGCTATGAGGACAATCAATTCTGTCATCAGACTTACAGCACCCATGTCTAGAATGGCTCATTTTTATTAAAGTTCGTATTTCCCACCTATATGATACACATAACCAGGCACACACATTTTTTATATAATGAGAGATGCTGTCTTCTCTGGAAGACTTGTATTCCTTGAGAGAAAGAGGGGCAAAGAAAAAAAAAAAGCCGCATTGTTCTGTAGCCTGCCACGCTAAGAAGTTGCCCTTGCTGGGACTGCTGGATGTGTCACGAGAAATGTGCAAACTGGGCTCACTGAACACCCCAGATCTTTTAAAATAAATTAAATGTCTTTTTCAGCAGAACACAATGGAAAGGTACAGATGGATCATTAAAAACTAGAGGCTTTTGGAGACTCTCAATGGTGACTTTTTTTCTTTCTGAAAACACCAGAAGAGATGACAGATTTGATCCTTTGCAGTGCAGAGTGCTCCTGAGCACTCTCTATTACTGCAGATAGGATGGAGAAAGCAGAGGCATTCAGCACTATGAGGACCGCTCACCACCTTGCAGTGTTGTAAGCTGCTTGAAAAGTCTTGCATTCCACACATAGCAAAACCCGTCCCTCATTTCAGAGTGCCCACTGCCTCCAATAGAGACCCCTAAACTTGTTTCCAGTGGAGATTTCTGTACTTGGCTAGCAACACCAGTCTAGCAAACCTTTAGTATGGCTCTGCACAGCAGTGTGCTCACAGAAGTGCAGCCCATGCTGTTTTCCATCCAGGATGAGCTGCACCCTAGCCAGCATTAAGTCTCAACAGCACATCTAGTTTGAGGGTCTGCCATAATGTCTTTGCAGTAACATGTACAAGAAACAACCTGGACAGACAAGATGAGAGCCCAAAAATGGGAGGGGTGATGTTTGGGTGTGGTGTAAAACTGTTACTGTTTTCTTCTGTCCATCCCTATTTCCCATCTGCAAGAAGGTTAGAGACTTTCCCAAAAAAAGACCTAAGTGAAGTAAAGAAAGCCTGACATGGGGAAGGCACAGCACAAAGCAATGACCCAGAGTTGGCATGGGGAGGAATGGGGGTGAGGCTGTTTGGCTTCAAACAGGTCTGCTCCTGGGCTGGTTTGCATGCTCCCACCTGTGTACTTAAACATCAGTAAGCTACCGAAAAACAGCCCTGCTCCACAATACTGTCTACCTGCCATCACATACTGCTTGTTTTACTTTGAGTAGGTAAACCTAAGGGAGGGACTACAGCAGTCAGGGAAAAAGTACAGACAATACAAACCCAACATATTCCTACTGGTACTGAGCCTGGCCAGAGCATGAACCAACCCAAAACAGGGGAGTGAATGCCTTGGGTCCAGCCATCTTTCAGTGCATTCTGCACTGCACAGACCTTTCTCCACTTTAAACTAGATCACAAACCTGGGAAACTTTCTGCTGGCTGAAAGGGAGAAATAAAGCTTGCTCCTATGGCTTTTTTCAAAGTTCTCAAAGCTCTAGTAATAAACTGATTTTCCCTTAAGAATTCTGGCATACCACTGTCTTGTGTCAATTTTCATGGGTCACCATGAAAACAGGATGGGTGGCATGAAATTAAAAGAGTTTCTGTTACGCTTGCAGCCTTTGAAATCCTTTAGGTCTGAGAGATGGCAACCTTCTTCACTTCCCCAGCACATGCTTCTGAGCAACAATATATTGCTGCACTGATAACACTCCCTTCATCCTGCCGTTCTCAAGGGAGAGAAAAAGCCTTCTAGATCAACTCACTTGGCAACTGGATTTTGGCAAGCACGATACACCAAGAAGCAAAAGTAACACTTAATAACAAACCTACTTTAATTAGCTTTAATCAAAGTAGTTTACTGTTTAAGATTTTTACAGTTAAATTCAAATGATGTGTCCTACCACTATTAAGCTTAAGCAAAAAAGGTAGATTGAGATACTGGTACAGTAGTAACAAATAAATATGAAATATTTTCTTCAAAAAAGTCTCATTCTGCTAATTAAATCTTTTATCAAACATTTTCTAATATCAATTCTCACAGTTTATATTCTCTGCTCATGTTTAATATTCCAGTAACAAAACTCATATTAGTAACAAGAAAAAACTAATGCTATGATTAGTATTCTGAGGTAATGAAATATAATCTACTATGATAATACCTAATAATCACTTAGATGAGATAAATCAGCCTGACAATAATAATATCAAACAGCAGCATACGAATTCCAAAATTACTTCCTCAAAGTCTATCAGAGGTCTGAATTTTCCCACGTCTAACACAGGAGCAAGGAAATGCCTCTGTGTACACTAACTTGTAAACCAGTACTAGAATTTCTTAGAGTGCATGTTTCTATCCTATAGTATTTTTAATGTTCAGAAACTCTACTATTTTTGGTTTGTGGTGGGTTTGTTTTTTGGTTTTTTTTTTTTTTTTTTTTAAGAGGTGCCTCAAATCTGTGGTCCTTTATTTTAGATCCTTTAATTCACTCAAATCACACTGCACTGCAGATGCAGCATGTCATTAAAGATGAGACCTGGAATGCCACGGACTGACCATACGATAACGAAGCTCACAAAACAAGAGAAACGGGAATGCTTTTGAGAACCCAGGGCATGTATTTTAGAGGACTAGTCATGGAGAATCGGGCTTTCCAGTGGAAATGAAGGCATATTTGGTGCAATAAATCTACCCATCTGAACATACTTTTCTACTGCTCGAAACCCTTACATTTCAGCCGAAACACCTCAGAGAAAGAGACTTAATCTTATTAAAAGTGACCATAATGGCTACAGATGCCAGTGTGAACTACATTGAATTCACTGGTGGATAATCAAAACAGAGCTGAGAAATTGTCTCTCATGATAATTTTCTAATCAGAAGTGCTGTGCTTGCACAACTGAAAAATTCTGTAGGAAACATTTAAATTTAACAGAAAAAAAAATCAAAATTATTTCCCTAGATACAATGCTTCTGTTAATCTCTCTCCTTGTTAAAATGACAGAAATCTTTCAGAGGAGAGGAGAAAGAGGAAGAAGCAAGGGGAAGAACAGCATTCCCTGGGTTTCCAGTGCCCCTGTATCTTTCTGCTTCCTTGCCTCTCTCCCGTCTCCAGCTTTGCAAAATTCAAAATGGGACAGGGGCTTCCAGAAAGCCAGCTGAGATGCCAAAAACGTGTTCTTTTGTTTGCTCTCCTAAAAACTGGATTCTCCAAAAAAATCCCAGCCACCCACTCACATATACAAGTATACATGTAAAACTAAGGCTTTTTTTTCTTTCCTAACGTTTCATTCTGGTTCATCATGTAAGCTATTTTAAAGCCTTGAATATCTTTCCATAGGAAAAGATGTCTAATTCCCAGCCAGTTTAAGGTAGAAAGCTGCCAGCTCTTCTGAAGTTGAACGCCAGATTTAGGAAATGCAGACAGTGTGTGAAATTCACGCCGGTGCTGGAGACATTTCAGAGGACTGTTCAGCATCTCCTGCTCTGTAAAACAGCGGGACACCCACAGCACCAGAGATCCCTGAATCCCCTTTGGTCCCCAGCTCTTCATCAGCTGGCATCAGAGTGTGCATCACAGAGCAAACAAGCAGAATGGGAGCGAGGAGCCAGCCAAGGAAGAGCTGGTAGGATCTGGTAGCCATAAAATGAAACAATTAACTTTCACCGACTAAAGTTAGCTTGGGCATTAGCACATCCCAGTGGACCTAGATGCATAATACGGACCCCCAAATTCCATACGCATCTTTCACGAGAGAGGCACTTAAGTTATCTAAAGGGGCTCTGTCTCTCACACACAACTTGGCCAATCTGTGATTGCACATTGAAAATTTTATTCATCACTGACATACAAATAAAAGATAGGTATGATGTGGCACATTCTTCTTTATAATTACTTGGAAACCAAAACGTTGGGCTAGTACTAAGCTGTGCTTTAAACACATTCAAGTGTTGGATTAGTCGGTAAAGTGAGAATCACACTTTCAATAACTATGGAGCATGTGTGAACAAGCGGATACATTCCCATGGCTTTGAGTGATGGAGGTTTTACCACTTCCTTTTACTCTGTAATTTCATATTTTAAACATGAGAAAAATAAACCTTAAATACAAAGCATTTGCTTTTAAGCAAATCCTGCCTTATTTTAATAGCTTATGGTCAACATTATCACGTAACACACTGCCATTTACTGTGGGAGGCTAAGAACAACTCCCCCTGCAACTCCAGTAAGCACCCAGGTTATCAGTGATTATTCTGCTATTTAACATCACTTATGTTACTGACCAACTGCTCCAACGGCAGAAATAATTAGTTTCAAAAATCAGACACAGTTTGCTGCCATTAAGCTACTTGTAAATCTCCGTGGGATTACGTGGAATGAAAGAGACCACATAAATGTAAAATGTCATTATGTATCACAAATTTGGTATCTTACGTGCATTACATTTCACTACTGAAGCACAGGAATACACTTGTCCTCATAAGATCTAAAGGACCAGTTCTTTGCTTGGCTATTCCAATTACACACCCATATACCTCCACTGAAAGGAACTGAATTACAGCAAAGTACCAATGAAGTTTAAAAAAGAAAACGTGTTGAGAATGGGAATTTGAGAGCCTCAAGCGAACTGCAAATCAACTCCCGCATGGTATATATTGGCCTAGCTCCACTGTGATTAGTGTAGACAATTTACACCAGCTGCCAATCTGCTCCTTGAAAATTAAGGACAGAAACCTAAACATATTCTGGAAATCTTGGCATTGTCAGGCTAAATATGTACACATGCCTGATTCTTTTCTCTCATCCAGTAGAGGATGCAGCTTGTTAAGACTTTTTCCAGCAAAATATATATGTTTAATTTATGTGATTAATTTCTGTGTTAATGAAGGTTGAAGGCCCAAGAATGCTGAATGCATCTATTTATCCAGGGGCCAGATAAAAATTGCTGCTCAACTAGCCAGCCCGACCCTAATATGGTAAGCCCCAGCCTTTTTCAGGGTGAGAGGACAATTAAATTTTTATGCTCGCTTAATCCTGTGCCCTTTCAGAGCAAAGGCTGACAATTGTGCCCAATTTTTCCAAATGTTTGCTGTTACATAACCTTGACGAACCCACCAAACTCAATTTGCGCAGGGCCCGTTGACAAAAATCCAATCGCAACAGTATTCTGACGTTCTCTGAGGTTAAATCCTGGATTTAGAGGTTATAGGAAAAGAAAAGCTTTATTAGTTTCTACCTGCAGCAACTAAATTCATATTACTGTGTATATCTAGTCAACAAATTGCTCTATACGAGAGGAAATGTTTTAAAAAGCCTTTCTGCTTCTGAAGAGCTATCTGTAAGGCTGGTAACATTTTGCTCTGATACTCAGAAAAACTGATTCTTTCAACAAGTTAAATAATTTTAATTTTTTTTCCCTTTTCATGCTCCAGTCTGTCACCTGGCCACTTCCTCTAAGAGAGATTCATTTAGGGGAGCTGTATTTTATTATTATCTGTGCTTTTGTGGTTTAATGCAGAGTCAGTTTATCTTATTACTGTTATGTTCTTCAAGAGAGATTAATTTAAGTGTGACCTAGTCTATTATTCTAGGTGCCTCTTGCATCTCTATTGGGCATTTAAGAGTTGTAGAACTCTCTGATTTATTTAAGCAGGGCACTTTAAAGCAATATCTCAGTAATTTTCATTGAGTTTAACGAGCCCTTCTATGTTTTCAAAATGCTTGAAGTTTTTCTGCTCTTCTAAGGACTGCAAATATTTGAACAACAAATAAAATGTTTCAGAAAACGTTCAAGACAGATACACAGGCAGTGAGAGGCACAGAGAGACAAGAGAAATGAGTGCAAGTGGTTTTTTTTTTCTACATGGAAAACTCTACCAAGAAAAGCCACGCCAACATTTTGGTCAGCAAGGTGAAATACTCAAAATACTAGCTCGTAATGCATTTCTTTTAAATCTAGGATTTTCAAATTGCCCTCACATATTCTTTGTAATAAGTCAGAACAAATAAATTGGCACAATGAAATACTTGCAAGTAACTTTTAAAAACACCACAGCAAATGTTGTCCCTATGAAACACCACTAGGGATGATAGGGATGTTATCAGCTAGAAAGAGGACTCAAAGGAAGCAGAAGTCACAGTTCTGTACAGGGAATACTGGAAAAATAAGACATATGAGTCTGATCTCAAGTACACTGATGTAAATCTCTCCCTAACACTGACCGGGCTTAGCGCGAACACCGTAGTTCTGCAGCTCTTCCTTAGGCAAACCTCTCCCTCCATAGCTTTCTGCATAGGAGAACATGGGGCTGTGAAAACCAAACCAAGATAGATATTTAATCAAGATAAAAAATGAAATGAGCAAATATAGAGCAGATTCTTAAAGTAAATAAATAAACGAACAGCATTCAAAGAAAAGCCTATGAGGAGCAAGTGACACAGCTTGGAGGAGTAAACCGGGAAAGCCAGATAAGAAACAGTGCCCTCCCACTGGCAGGGGAGGGAAGGCAAGTCCATGTTACACCAGGCAACACATGAAGTTTAGTTCAAATCCTTATACTCCTCTCCTCCCCAGTTAGCACAGCTGGAGTGCCAGATCAGCTTCCAGTGCCTATAGCTTTAATATTTATTTCTGACACTGCCGCATGCCATACAGCTTGCCCTTAGGCTGATACAGCGCTCCTGACTGGTTGTTGTGCACCTCTCAGTGAGGGCACTAAGAACTGCCTATGCAAACTAAGGACAAGGCCCTAAGTAGTTTAGGGTTATAAACTCAATGAAGATTGCCCCACCACTTTCTTTCCTTTCCCATATGCCAGGAACATACTTAGCCAGTGGGCATTTGTCAACTTTCAACTGATTTTTTGCAGGATTTGGCTTGGCTTTTTTTCTCAGCTTCTTGTAATTTATTATACATGATGAAAGAAACAAATACATAGTTTTATTTTACTTTTGGAGGGGGAATCCTAAGAGTGACAGTTCCCAGGACACCAAACACACCAGCTGTTCTTTTATTTTCCAGTTCTTCACAGTAATGACAGTCTCAACTCTTGTTGCCAAGCGTCTTTGGAAAACATTTTAAAAATAAATGTAGCACACATGAAAACATGCCAGAACAGCCTCCTTCTCAACAAAGATCCTCCAAGAACAGAAGATGCAAGAGCTGATGTGTAGTTGGGCTTCATTCTGGCAAACCAGAAAACTTTCTATAAATTATAGTGTTTGGCAAGCCAAGAAAAAAATTATTCCCCCCTGCAACTCCAGCTAATAGTTCCTGATTAATTCCCTGGAAGTCAAAACCAAACAAATCTGAATTAGACTAAAGATACCAGTTCTAGCCAGGGAAGATTATTAACCATGGTCAGAGTAGCCAGCCACAAGAGCTATTCAGGAAGATCAAACATTGGAATGTGTCAGCATGGGAAGCAGTGGACTCATCTCTGATTTTACAGGTCAAGACACCATGCACAATGTTTTGACTAAAACAGAAGTTGTTGGTCCCAGATCAGATCCTTTGCAAGCATTTATAAAAAAGATATTAAAATAGGTGAAGTCTTGATCTTTTTTTTTTTGAAAGCCATTTCTCTGTACATCTATGCATGAAAGATTTTGGAACATAAACGTGTCCTCCTTCTCAGCCAGTCCATCCATATGGAATTCATCCACAATAGACAATCTATTATACTCAGAGTTTAAATCTTCAAATGCTTAAAAGTCTTTTCAGCCAAACTTCACCTACTCAGGGTTTCGAGTTCTCTCCTCACAAACAAATCCCTTCAGATCCTGGCCATCTTTTGAAGCATTGCTGCAAATTTGCTTAAGTATTATGCCATCCTCCTGGCTAGTCTTCTGTTTCTTCAGAACAGAATAAACCAGGCAAGCTCTCTGCAGCTCTCTTGAAGACAGCGGTATTTCTACCCACTGATAATTCAACAAACAGATACTAACACTCAACATTTAGCAAGTTTAAATTTGTCTCCCTTGTTCATCCTGTATTATTTCATTGTAGGTATTCCCAATCCTATATATGGCTATCTAGCAAATGTTTTTCCCCACAGTTCTTCTGTATTTTCAAAGGTTTCCTCTCATTTTACTCCTTTCCCTACAGTTGATGGAGTCACTAACACCTATAAATAGTAAAATAAAAGAGCTGGTTGTTCTGTTTGCTATTTTGTAATGCCGTGAACTGATGTGAGAATGCAGAGCCTGAAAGCTCTCTTGGCAGGTAAGTGAAGGAGGATGCGATTTTACACAGGAACTTTCAATTGCACTGGAAAAGCCATGGCTTGGCCTAGGTATAACACTGTGGTTGGTCTCAGGAGACATGAATGGGTTAAGTTTATAAAGCACTTCATTTTCCAGCCACAGCTATGGTACCTTGGGTAATTACTGCAGCTTAAGCTAGACCACACCTTAGATAAACCTGTAATGCTGGCGTTTTCTGCAAACATTTTCTCTACTGCAAGCTGTGGCTTGCCTCTCACATATATTTGCTCTCCATTTCCAACTTGGTTTTTCCTTAGCTAGTTTGCACTCAGTTGAACCAACAAATCAGAATTTGTTGATTTAGTTCCATACCTCTTCAGTCTTTGCGTGACACAACCATACCAGTTATGCGGTAACTACTGCTGTGGGAGCCTGGCGACTTGCTTATTTGTGCTACATGGAAAAGACCGGGGATGAAAGAAGAGGAGGAAATAGTTCCTTAGAGGAACATTTTGTTTTTCTTAAAGATGAAAGAGGCCAACTTGATTATAGTTAGTGCCAAGAAAGTGAATTCAGTTCTGGTGATAAATGAACATATTCCTAGCCCAGTGAACATTTTCAGCATACTTCAGAAATGCTGGTGTTAATTTTTCATCGGACTTCGTGGAAAGAAAACATCTCTGCGTATAGACAGCTGAGGGCTCTGCAAACAGCAATAACTATGGAGAAGATTTTCAGTGACCAGCCCTGCAGACCAACCAGTGCTGCAGCACACAGGAGCACTTCCACTCAGGGCAATCTTCAGACAAGTAGAGATCTGCTGGACTTGTCTCCACCAACCCAGCTCAGTCTGGAGGAAATGTCTTAGGGATGATGTACAGAATCACCCCATGACTTCTGCCAGAGGGAGGAGCAGTTGCAGATGAAAAGCTCTTTTCCTCACAGGGCCAGACCTGGAAAAGAATCTCTGTCCATAGCATTGAGCTTTCTACAGGCTGATGATAGATGCACTACACAATATTAATTGCAGCAACGATCACTAAACTGATAACTCTAGCTTTCTGAGTACATTCCAGCAAAGCAAAACAAGGTAATCCTCATGCTACCTGACATTTTTGCCCTTAGAAACAAGCCTTTATGAGAGCCAAAAGTGTATATTAAAAGCTAAGGAAAGAGTAAGATTAAAGGATAAGATTTTCAAAACCACCTAATATTGGCCTAATATTTCACCCAAAGAAAGCAATCACTGACTTCACTTAGAACAGAATTTGGCTAATACTGACGACACTGGGGCATTACAGCTTGGACACAGATGACTAAAAGATCAAATAATTTCTTTTTTTGTTTTTATAACAATCATATCAATTTTAGTAAAGCTCATATTTGAGAACAAAACGAGTAGCTTAACCTTATCTAATGTTTTAAAAAAATTCACACTTAATAAGTCTTCACCCGGTAAAGAAATAGATTTCTAAATAAAGAGAAAATAAGTAGTTAAGATCTAAATATTCATATGAGTCAAAAGACTCATGACCCTTTAGTCCTTGAGCTTGAGTGTGGACACCTGGACGTAAAAAGCCCAAAAAAAATCTGTTTTCCAAAATTTTGAACTTTCAAAGAAAAAATTGGCACAGAAGCAGTTAGTCAAGTCTCAATGTGCTAAAAGGAGAACATGGATCACGTGTCTTTGTGGATAAGAGCCTTGAACTCGTGGAGACTTCATACCTACATTGCCCAAAATGCAGAGACTTTCCTAGGTGGTTTGTATGCAATGACTTGGCATCTGATTTTAAGATGTGCACTGTTTGACACATGGCATTAAGTGCAATAAGCATAACAAGAAGAATAAATAACAACCTTAACAACAGGAATCAACTATACACCAGCGCAGAATTAGTATATTAGATACTATAAATACCTGGTGCAAATAAGATAATACATCTTGGTTAAGCTGCAGATGTACGTGACACTTTGTGGAACCATTATGATACATCTTTTATTGTCTTATCTGCCCATAAATTCATTCATTTATGTCCCTTAAGACTACTATTAGCATGTCAAGTTCCTGAACATCTTCCCCAATACAGCAAAAATGCTAAAAATCAAAAAAATGCTTCAGAAACTGTGGTGGTGGTGGGAGAGAAGTGTTCCTTCCAAACATCGGATTTTCTACAAGAATTAAACTTGCCTATAGCATCTTTCCTAGCCAGCCTTAGTCCACATTTCAGAAACAATTTCATCATTTAGAGGAATATCACTAAAGGGTAAGAAATTGGAACAGTATGCTACCAGAAATGGGATAATCCCTCTTTCAGTGGGACCACAGACTTGGCTTCTGAATCTGGCAGATTGTGGGATGGTAACATTTAAATCTATGATAGTTGCACCTCTGCAATAGCTATTCTAAGCTGCTTACTGACAGTTTAAACAAACAATCCCTGAGACTTCCTCACTTAGGCTACAGCAAGCATGACACATGACTGAAGGTGGAGGAATTTGAAAAGCATACTTATATTTTTTTCAAATTTCTCAAACATTCTAAAAACACATTCTCTTTCAACATGCAGAGAGCTATATTGACTGTTACATTCTAAAAGGTTTTTCAGCACAGATTAAAGATGGAGATCACCAAGCCAGTTAGTGGCTCCTGACTAATACAAAACCTTATAAGGTACTTGCACTGTCAATTATTTCCAGGCACACAAGTCTCCATATTCTCAAATGCACACTCACAAATGTGAAAACACTGCATCGCTGTATTGTTTCAATTGTTTCCAGTTTAACTGGCCTTGCATAGCTCTTGAAGTAAGGCCAGTTATTTTATATATTAATTACTTATTAAATTATCTTCATTTCAGAAGATTATCCATTAGAAGGATAATTCTGAACCCCAGCAGTTTCATATATAACAGATACATAGGATGTTCTCGATTGAAAGAAGTAACATTGACATAGCCTAAAATTCAATGGAAATAAAAATAGATAACCCAGAAGCTTTGTGCTGCTATATATCCAAGTAATATCACCTGTGTCCTGTTAAAGATTCTCCTATTATTGCTAAGCAAAGCAGTTATTGCAATTTAAGTTACAAATAACTTGAACTCATCAAGAAGCTCAAGATCTACGTTTTATGATGACAGCCCAAAGCCTCTGGAGAGTCTTCTGCAAATCTTTTATTTTCATCTCTTGCATACAATATTAACTAGACAATAGGAGATAACTGCAAAAACATACTTGGAAGTTCTGGAACAAGCTCCACTTCCAGCTTAGACCATCAGTCCAGGATCAAAGATGATCCATAAAGAGGTATGAATTGGATTAATATATTCTTGAATAGAATTTTTCATGCATGTATACACAGACACACAGCAAAATCTATTCCTTTCCCATTGCAGATTGATAGGTATAAGGGATGTATGCAAGTAACTAATCTGTTCTTTTGGTTAAAATAGCTTAGGATAGGTTCAGATCCTGTGTCCAACAACTAAAAATAGAGTTTAAAGATCTCATAAGCAATAAGAGGCACAATAGAGGAATCTTTCTGGGACTAAACTCAAATAGTCATAATTCACTGATAGCAAGGGAAAATAATTTTGTAGTAGACTGAATATAGCAACATGAGGTGCTAAATTGCCTTTTGAGTCACATCAGTGGCAACTGTAACAAAGCTTGGTCTTATTGGTAAAATAATTCCTTTTATCAGCAACCTGAATTCCACCACACCATTAACTCATACTCACCCAGTTGTAGATGTTTTCAGGATACATGCTATTCTCATACACAAAGACATCTACAGATTCTTATGACTATACTCAAACCTGTGATCAGAATAGGGCCAACTTTATTGATTTTCAAATACACTTAAAACCTTTCTAACACTAATTTTAACAGGACCCCATATATTTTCCTCTGTCAGTTTTGTACTTTTCTCTTTCAGAACTAAAATATACACAAATCTGTGCATGATGACCAAATGGCATGTATTTGTTACTGTTAAACTTTAACACGCAGTGAAAGATGAACCTTCACTACATTATGCAAAAATATGACATCATAACTAGGCAGGTAAAGACATGGTCAACTAAAAAAAAACCCACAACACACTTAAACCTGACATTTCCCTACCTTACGTGCCCTAGTACATGTTTATTTTCTTAAAGTTCATAAAGACTATTAGAGGAAGTAAATTAATACTTTCAAATGTCCACTGGCTCAAAGTACTATCTACTTGTGCCCTCACTAATGTACATGGGTTTGTTCCTACAGTACAAACAACTAGCCCACCCAGTTGAGAATAGCACAAAGGTAATGGGAAGAACCACTGGAAGTTATCAATGTTTTATGTATACAATACAGCAGTCTCACAACAGAAAACATGCATGACAATCTGGCTGTATATTTATTCCCAAGTATAAACTTCAGCATTTAATGTTCTTAATGGCCAAAACATTTCACAATACAGTAGAGCATCTCTTCAGTTGTGGAGGCCTGTTTCACAATAAACATATACCTTCATCAGATTTAATCTCCTGCTAGTGGTTTACCATAGAGTTTACATGCTCCTGCAGAGCCAAGAGTTCAGTTTGTAGCAGGTGGAGAAACGTTTCCCTTCACAAAAATTAAATGGTGAAAATTAGCACCAATTTATCAAGAGAAAACACGTGCAGGAACATCACTTCTTCCTCCCTCGACAGTGCCCACACAACTCCACTTTGACACAGAAATGCCACCTCTGAGAAATGAGCAATGCACTCAGTTGTTGCTTCTCCAACACCTGAAGAAAGCCAAGGACTGTCAATTCTTGCTGAAATTTTAGTTGCACAGTCCTTTTCCCCTGGATCAGCAGGGCTAAGTTTGAAGCCCAGACAGGAGGGACTGGCCAGCTCGAAGTCAATGATGGCAAGTAAGAAACATCCAATGATTCAAAGGACCCCATGGCCTGGATCCAGTGTGATTTGCCAGGGCTTCCTGCTGAAGAACTGAAGCTCTTCAAAAGACTTTCGACTCAAATACTTAATCTGCTCTTTACTGAAAATAAAGCTTCCACTGAATAGCTGTTCACCTCCAATACCTCCCAGAACTTCAACTGAACAGACCATCTTTTTGCAGAGAAGGGAAACAGGGAAAACCATCATCTTTAAAATCTCCATAAATATTTTAAATCTGCATTTTGGCCTTTAGCTGGATGCATTCCTTGGAAGCCTCCAAAACACACACTACATATGCAGAGCCCAGAAGTGCCCCAACAAGAAGCTGTGGACATAGTGTTATGTCTAAAACTGCTTGAGCTCCCCATTTCTTTAACCATCGGATAAAAATTCTCTGGTTAAAACCGTGACCAGTCACTGCAAGTAACATCATCAGCATTTTCCAATAGCATAGAGCATACTGGACTCTGGTCACATTCACAATGCAGTCTGAGGGTTTTAACTTCATCAGTCTGCTCCTGCTGATGCCTTTGCATTCTCTAAGGCTGGAGATGCAGTCATTGTTGATGAATCAAGGAGCTTGCTTTGAATTTACACATGCTAAAAGGAGGAAAATCAATCTCAAATTCAATGCTCTCTCCCCCGCCTCCTTCCAAATGGAAAAAACTGCTCCTGAAGGTCACGACGGCACTACCCTCCGAATCTTACAAGAAAGACATTAGAGCAGAACACGATCCCGCACTTCGTCATTACTGGGGGATATTGGAAAGAGGACAAAGGAACATGCACACATAAGTGGAGAGTAGGCTCTTTTCTTGTATTGGCCACATTCAACTTGTTTGTTCAAGAAAAAAAAAAAGAGTGGAACAAGACATGCATGCCTGATGCTGTTAGTGCTTAATACACTGGAAAAATTGTTTAGGAACAGTTCATCCTTAAAATTACGCTGTAAAACCATCAGTCATTGAGATCGTAGGTTATCTGTTGCATATATGTTTCTTGTAGTCCACCATATTTAAACACATTTATTTTTCTTATGTTTTTAGCTTGACTTTCATCCTTTTGATCTGGATGACTCACTGAAGTTTTCCTTCCTTTACTGGGACTGCTGGGCCAGTGATATTGCATATATCTAGCGTTACTGTTATCTTGAGAATATCAAATGTGTGAGACACCTTTCCATGAGTCTGCCTGTAAGGGCAGCTTATGGCCCAATCCTGTTTGCCAGCAAGTATCCTATGCACTTAACATCTCAATTCTCAAACAGCACTGAACTGAAGAGGGCAGCAGCATTAGAAAGCAGTTTGCCCAATGACAGCATGCCACAGATACTCTGCTAGATCTGCCATGGGCACTACGTGAATTAATATATTATGTATTCTTTCATTTCAGAGGGCAGAGAAAATTTGCAGTCTAATTAGTAACTGCATCACATATGTTATGTCTTTCAGCTGGATGGCTACACTGGGGAATAGCCCAATTCCTCCATTCATACACAGTCAGGTTTGGGGGGTTTTTTTGGCAGCAGGGGGAAGGTGTGTCTGGGGTTTTAAATGTACTTGACACAGAAGGGATATTCAAATAAAGGAGTCTATAACCAGCACTCACATTTTCTTAGACCACAAATCAAATTTTAAAAATTAAGTTTTAAATACTTCATTGAAGTTTCTACTTTTTTTTTATATACTTTGATGACTCCAGAATAATAGTAGTACACGAGGAAGCCAAAAACATTTGGTGTTGATATTTGTTGTAAATAACTCAGCCTTGTGTACCAAGGAACATTAGCCTGGAGCGGAACTGGATCATGAGCTCCAGTTTAGTATGGGCAGCTGCAGTCCCGTGCTGTCACAGCAACAACATCATATATTTCTCACTATGATAGTAACAAATCTTCCAATTTCCAGTCTAAATTTATTCATGGACAGCGTTTCAAAAAGAAATGCAATAAAGTATTGTGCTGTGACTTACGCCTTTTGTGTTACTTAGATTATAGAAACAATGAAATATGTCATAAATGTCATCCGGATTTATTTTGGTGTACTGCTGAACTACATTCAATGGTTGACTCGTCTAATTTAAGTTTGAAGCGCCTGTTAATTCATGTCTAGATTGCAGCTGAACAGGAGCCAAAGTTCATTCTGCTTTGGTTTTCTGCAAAATTTAAATCAAGCAAAATGCTTAGCATTTTTCTATTACTCTTATTCTGTGAGCAACTTAGTACCAGAGCTGAGAAATCTGTGTCAGCGCATGTGGGCTTGTGTATAAAAAGCCAGGAAGCTCAGAGAAGCTGACAGGAAGCTACCCTGACAATGGTCAGCCTTTGTCTGTGCATAAGGTGGATTCAGGTCCAAGATGCTTCTTCCTACTTTGCAAACCTGACCCCTCTTAAACAGGAGAGGCCTACAGTGCTAGGGAAACTGCACAGGGATTTCTATTGCAAGGATAAAAGAGGAAATTCTATAGTTTTTAGTGGGACCAGTCTACAGCTTTACCATGTCTTCAAACACAGAGGAAACCCTCACTACAAGGAATGGGAGGGAGCTACCTTAAGGCAGGAAAATCTTTGCTACCTGAGTCAAAGCCGCTGCAGGTTCTGCAGCTGCTCTGAATCAGTCTGTAGTCAAATTGGCATAATGTACCATCTTGTGAGCTCCCTCCAGCAGCCTAAGCACCAAGGCCTGCTGCACCTTGGAGGCTGTGTGCGCAGGAGAGTTGGCCAAGTTTGCATCAAGTAAGAGAGCAACCACCTCCACAACCACCATATACAACAGTGCTCAAACTGCTGCATTGAAGTGGCTGGCAGGGGTTGCACCAGCTCTAACAGACAAAAACTCCAGAAAAATACATATTATTTTGGGTACGTCACAACATCTTGCAATACACATGCTAGGATTATGAGCTTAAAAGTGATTAAAGCAATACTGGCATAATTGTGTCTCACTTCAAGAACAGTGACATGCGCATAAGCATATACCATAATGATATAGAGAAAAAACAGCATAGATGTGGGAAGGGGATGCAACTAATAGTAGAACAGGTTGAGTTTCCCTAGTTGGAAAAAAGGCAGAAAACCAGGTGCAGACAAAGTTCTACAGGGCCTGAAGGAGAAATCAGGAACAGGTGTCAGAAGCATTAGGAAACATCAATGAATACAGATAAATACATTGCAAAGTGGCAAATCACTTCTGTAGCACTCTGACAAGCAAAACCCAGCAAAAATCTTTTCACTGATTTCAGAATTTATAGTTTCGCAACACCCAAGTTTTATCATACATCGAGACTGTTGTCTCAGAAATTTAAAAAAAACCCATGTCTCCAAATCTCAGGTAAATCTCAGTTTTGCTGAGTGTGCTGAGCTTATGATGTAAACTACCTTATTTCCCCTGTGAACTGAGATGAATTTGCTCAAATTCTGAAATATGCACTTCAGTCTCCTATCTAAAGTGCATCTTGAAGACTATGACTGCCAGAAGAGTCCTCCTAGCCCTTACCTGTCTTTTAAAGCCTTCAGAGAACATACTGGAAGTTACATGTTTGTTTCATTCTTTGTTCTATAATTTACTGTGATGTTTATGAAAGAGAGATTGTCAACAGGACTCAAGCATCTGTCTGCTCTCACCAATGCCACAGGTAAAATCTCCAGGAGCAGTTGTGCCATCACTGAGCATTGTTCAGAAATCATTTGCGCAATATATAGCATAACGAGACCTCAGCTTGGTCAGGCATAGTAGTGATAGTATAGCAAAAACAACAAATTCCCAGCTACGTGGGCTCTGGTCATAATCTCAAGTTAATTTAAGTAGCCTAGGAATTAGTGCCTTTTCTGAGAAACAGTTCTTCTGCATTGCCACACACTGAGCTTGTACCAAGACATCTACGTGACAGCTTCAAGCATAGCCTTTATCCCCAGAGAATTGTGTTCCTTGTCATACACCAATTAAACTACATCAGAATTTTACAATCATGACTCCAAATGATGCGTCCTTCAGTTAGGCTACATGGAGTAGGTGTACGTGAGGATGGTGTAAAGGACATAATGCCATGCTTCCCCAAAATTGCATTTGCCTTGTTTAACTCAGGAATATAAAATTGAACTGATTCACACAAAAGAGAAAAATTCCTTGAAAATGCAGGAGGAAAGCCATCAGCTGTGTCTGATACCCTACTTCTCCTTGCCCCCTATATTCCTGAGACAAGGTAAGAAACTTCACTGTGTGGGAAAAGCAATTTTTCCCCACTAGTTCTCCTACAATTTCTTGCCAGCTAATTATTTTGTCTTACTCTGCCTGTGTATGTGGGCTCAGAATTGTACCCAAAGCCAGCACAGAGAAGCTGCAAACAGAACTTTTTTCTACTCTCCCAGGTACAGGACTCTTGTCATTTGTTACCCTCTAAATTATCTACAATTATTTTGTTTAGCAGGCTAATATGGGAACTCTGTTTAATATGACAGAAAGAACAATTTAACTGAGTTGTGCTTTGTATCACACATTAGCAATCAGCACGTTAATAAGTCTGGAAGATTGATATCAGTTTGAAAGGCAAAACCTACACAAAACAATTAATTAAGAAAGTTAAAACAAATGAACTGCTCAGGATGGAATCGGATCCATGAGACGAGATGGTGAAAGCCCAGAAGGAAATACTCTAATTGAAAACGGCAGTAGAAGGCACACCGTACAGTTAAATATTATCTTATCAGAAAATTAGCAAAATGTAATTTTTTTATTGGATTTTTACAGATGTTATTTTTAACCACATCAAAAAAAAACCCACCTCATGGCTATTGGCACAAATTGTCATAATTACTATAATTTGAAGTCTGAGCTGTGGAGTGACTGCTCAGATAACTATCTCGTCCTCCTTATGCTGTATTAGGAAAGCAGCCGGGAGACATATCTTCTTTTTTTTTTTTTTTGTACTAGGTTTGGACTTCATTTGTGTCTTTTATCCAATCTCATTCTTGAGAACACTAAAGAATAAATTCTTTTCCCCTACCTGAAACACTGGAGAAAATCAGGAGGTTAACATTAAGAGAGGTAAAGTAGACTTTAATTAACATACCAATTACCTCTCATTTGCAAGCAAATTGTTTTATTTCCTTCCATATGCTCCCTGGGGAATTTTTTTTTTTTTTTTTTTTTTTTTAATACATGATCATTGACTTTAGGAAAAAGAATCAAGCTCTATGCTCCCAAATTGAGAGAGAACCAGAAAAAAAATAGTTAGCATTGTAGCCCATGTCTCAGGAACCCCATGCTGTGGGGTTAGTAACACTTTCTAGCCTTGCAGATTGGTGTCAAAGTGCTTTACAGATTGTGAATTGCACAGTAGCGGGAAATTAGCTGTTTTGATTGATGTTTCCAATATCCCAAATCTCTAAAACACACGCACGCGTTAAGGATTGTTTCCTTCCTTGAAAGGAGTATTTGAAGAAAATTAAGGAATCTGTAACTGAAAAAAGAAAGAAAAATCATAACCCCAAAACCCCACCACAAATAGGAAAATTATTTTTTAAGCAACATAACTGTACAGCATTTTGATAATATGCAGCCAAAACATACTTTGGACTGTTGTTCCACCAGCTCCCATGAAAGCTAAGCAAGGTTAGAAGTTATCAGAATTTGGATGAAGGACTTTCCAAGGAAAATCTTAAGTACTTTAAGAAATGGTGCTAGTAAATCAGTAAGTGACCTTCTTTCTGTAAGTCAGGAACAGGGCAATCTCTCTCCCATAGTATCGCAGTGCAGTTCTGTAGAGCTGCTATTCTAATAAACAAGAAAACACAAATCCTAGGTCTTATATTTTTGGTAGCCTCTAAAAGATCCTATATAAGCCTTTTTCTGGGCTAGAGTTCTTCCTCAGAGAATCAGAAACAGGCATCAAAGTGCGCAATAGTTATACCTACAGGGTAACATGCAGGAAAAGGAGTTAGTTAGGGATGATTAAGAAAAAGATTGCATTGACAACTGCTGCAAGTCAATATTGTCATCCCCTGCGTCCAGCATAAGCTTCACCCTGGGTAATTTCCTTCACTGGTGATTTCAGCTATATACATCACTCCTGTTTCCCTTCTGTCCTAAATTTTTGGTGAAGACATGATCGTGCAGGAACTCCCTCTTCTCCATTCTTTACTTCTGAATGATCGCTACGCCTATTCTTATCACTAATATCATCAACTTTTCAAAACAGTGTGAAAGAGCAAGAATATGTCCTCTAATATAAAGCCTACTTTAGTACTTGTCCCACTTGTTAGAGAAACGGGGACAACTCATAGAATGGTTTTGGCTGGAAGGGACCTTAAAGATCATCTAGTTCCAACCCCACTGCCATGGGCAGGGGGAACCCTCCACTAGAGCACCAGGTTGCTCAAAGCCCCATCCAACCTGGCCTTCAACACTTCCAGGGAGAGGGCACCCACAACTTCTCTGGGTAGTCCATTCCAGTGCCTCACCACCCTCATCATAAAGAGTTTCTTCCCAACAGCTACTCTAAACCTACCCTCCTTCAGTTTAACGCCATTACCCCTTGTCCTATCATCACATGCCCTTGTAAACAGTCCCTCTCCAGCTTTCTTCTCAGCTCCCTTTAGGTACTGGAAGGCTGCTATAAGGTCTCCCCAGAGCCTTTTCTTCTCCAGGCAGAACAACCCCAACTCTCTCAGCCTGTCTTCACAGGAGAAGTGCTCCAGCTCTCTGATCATCTTGATGGCCCCTCTCTGGACTGGCTCCAACGCGTCCATGTCTTCCTTGTACTGGGGACCCCAGAGCTGGATGCAGTACTCCAGGTGAGGTCTCACAAGAGCAGAGCAGAGGGGGAGAATCACCTTCCTCAACCTGCTGGTCACACTTCTTTTGGTGCAGCCCAGGAAACAGCTGCAAGCACACATTGATGAAAAGCTGAACATGACCTGGCAATCAACACCACCAAGTCCTTCTCCTCAGGGCTGCTCTGAATCCATTCTCTGCCCAGCCTGTATTTGTGCTTGGGTTTGCCCCGACCAATGTGCAGGACCTTGCACTTGGCCTTGCTGAAGTTCATGACGTTCGCACAAGCCCAGCTCTCAAGCCTGTCAAGGTCCCTCTGGACGGCATCCCTTCCCTCTAGCGTGTCAAATGCACCACACAGCTTTCTGCTGACAAATATGCTGAGGGCGCACTCGATCTCACTGTCCATGTTGCCAACAAAGATGTTAAAACAACACTGGTCCCAATACCAACCCCTGAGTAATGTCACTCATCACTGGTCTCCACCAGTGAACTCCTTTCAGAAACTAATGCTCAAAACTAAAAAACTGTACATTGATTTATGATGAAACATTCAGACTTGTAGCCTGAGATGCCTTGTGCTATCCTGCCTGGCCCACTAAATTTAATCCATGAAGAGTCTAGATACAAAAAGCAGTAATGGCACATGAAAGTTTTAGGGCCCTTGCACGCAAGCTGAGTCACTCAATTTAGTTGACTGCCAATTTTCAGGAGTTCTGCAAATCCCCTGCACCACTCAGCCACAGCTTTTGGTAGCTATGTGTCTTTAAAGACACAATACCTGTTTCTCACACAGCCGCAAGACTATTATCAGACTATACAGAGTACTACATGGCTAAAGTTTGACATCTAACCCCTAACTCATTTCTCTATGGGATCTTTCCAAGTGATCCAGGTTGCCCCAAGTTTGCCACAGTTTCTATCCTTGAACAGAAACAGAGTCAAGAGACCACGAAAGCACTGTAACTGCTGATCATTTAAGGACTGCAGTACAACCAAAAGACATGCTGTTTGGGAGAAAGAAAAACAGCTGCTTGGGAGCATATCTAAGCAGCAGACAAAAGCATGAAAGTAGGAGAATACAGTCTAGAACACTGAAAACGTAAACCAAAAAGATGGCTATAATCTCCCTTTATGTAAAGCTTGGTTCCATTGTCTAAAGCCAAGCCACAGCACGTAGCCTGAGATGCCCTGTGCTATTCTGCCTGGCCTCCACCTGCTCCAGAAAGACAGAAATCTCTGCAATGTCCTGCGTAAGACCTGCTGGCCCTATCCTAGAGCCTCTCAACAGTACTTGATTTTCACAGGAAAATCAGCAAGTAGATAAGCATTTTCCCTACTTTATTCATAGGTACACTTAGTCGGAGAATAAACAGAATCATAGAACTCACTGTAGAAATAAGTGAATCCCAGCAACTGGAATACTCTGATTATTCATGAAGGTTAAAGTATGAATAAACAAAATACAAAATTGTAAATCACAAAGGACACACTATTCCTGATTCCCATCACGCTGCTCTAACACGAGCAAAAAGACACAGAAGATGAAACCAGGAACACAATGCATTGCCCATCAAGGCTACCCAGGGATAATTTGTAACTTTACCGTACTGTGAAAGTTATATGGGTCATACGTTCAGTAGATCTAATATCCAGGAGGTCTTGCCAACATTGCACAGGCATGCACAGGAGCACAGTATGTGAAAGGAAAACATTTATGTGGGTGGGTACACATACAAAACGGTATTTCTAAATCCTGGATGAATTCATTCCACACATCTGCATCCATTTCACATCGACAAATTAGGTAAAGGGGAAGGGGGCGGGGGGGGGGGGAAATCTCTTTTAAAGATACCTGAGCATTAATGATGCTTTTTGGCTGGCTCTATCCTCAAGCCAGATACCTCTCCCAAAGACCTACTTCAGCAGGCCCCTCTAGAAACCAGCACTGACAGGTCCAACCCAGGCATCCTCAGGTCAATACACAAGTTTCTGTTGACTTCAACATCATCTCCTATGCAGACTGTGATTCTAGACTGGAGGGAGGAAGCTGCAAATAGGAGGAAAGTGAGAGAGCCCATGCCCCACACCCCTTCCAGTTTAATTGACATGAGGGATTTTCTTGGGGATTTTAACTTGAAAACTAAACAATAAGCTACAATCCAGCCATTGTTCTGGTCACTTTACTCACATGTTACAGGCCTTTATTTTATTCTGTGACTGGTTTTGTCCTCTCAGTTTACACTTGTAGAGGTAGAGACCTGTGTATGCATCTTCTGTGTTTTTGGAGTGTTTCCACAATGCAAAGGAGAGGTTATACTACAAGCAGGCTAAGTGTGACAAAGTGACATTATATCAGGCCAGCAAGGAGGGGAATAAAAGTTGAAGCAAGGTCTCTTGGGTCTCAGAGAACACAAACCACAGAGTCAGTTTGACTTTGTGTGTGGGGAAGGAGGGGAAGAACAGAAGTCATACCACTGTATCACACTACCCTCTGTAAAATATATGCTTTGAGATAAATAAATATCAAGCAAACACAGGTGATTGTTGCATTAAACTAGCTCACACCTGATGGATCAGGAATGCAAAATACAATCTCCTCTTAAGTACAGAAAAATTGGTGCCGAGAAATTGGATTAATCTCCTTTGCTGAGGAATACCTTAATCTTCTCTGTACCTCTCCAATTTCTTGTTAGTTTTTTAAGGCACACTTTGCTTAGTGTAAGCACCCTTCCCTGTTTGCAAATAAAGGGCCATATCTTGCAGTCCTTTCCCTGAATGATACAATTTGGACCTTAAGCTGCAATATATCTGTTCTACACTAAATTTGTCCCTGCTATAAGAAAGCTTGACCTTCAGTGATTTTAGCAAAATGTTAGATTTACTGGTTGTTAGTATTAAAGATCAGCAAATAAATGTTTGGATATATTAGATGCTATTGTGATAGTAGAGTCTAAATATATTACTTTTTTTTCTGAATCTCCGTATCTGGACTCTTATGATTATACAGAAAGTTTAATATAGAAATTAAAAAATATGAACTTGTAACTCACAAGATTTCAGAAGAGCCCTGAATATAAAGCCTGAGTAGAAGTTAAAAAACTCATAAAGCAAAGCAATATTTACTCAGCAGATCAAAGGCTCCCAGTTCACATGGGATATATTACCTCTACATTTTTCTACTGCCCCTTGTTCTCCCTGTTCCAGTAACCCCATCTTTTCTTCTTCAGCAAGATCTCCCTTTTCACCCTATTACAATTTCCTAAATCTGCCTTACATCCCCTGCCTACTATAATGCTCGCTTCTGTACACCCAACTGTCCTCTAGCATTTCACTCTGCATTTAGCCTGCACAATGCTTCAGATACTCAAAGCACACCATCTCTCAGTGGATCCATTCCCCTTTGCTCCCAAGACTGTCAAATACATTTAGCACCCAGCAGAGTTCTTGTGCACCACGTGTGATGAAGCCCATAACTCAGTTATGCCTTCAGCTACCTGCTCTCCACAGCTGCCGAGGAAGACAAAGCATAAATGAGCTTCATCTTTGCTTCAAACCCAAAATTCTTAAGGTTGGTAGGATTTTCCATTCACTTATAAAAGTCCTTGGAAAATGACTTTCCAATAAAGCTGTTTATATCAACACATGCAGATATATATGTATATAAACAAATTCCCAGCTCCAAAACTCCATCCTCATGGGCTGCCAAAAAACAAGAGCAACTCACTTTACAAGCCCTAAATAACCCAAGCCACCTGGGAGAAGGAAACCACAGCATTTAATTCATTCTTTCTTTCTCTTTCTTTTTTGCACCTCATTTAGCCCTTTCTGACTGTGCCTGCTTCAGCCCTGGGTGCTCCACTATCCCCAGGATTAGCAGAGATCTCTGCCGATTGCTCACACCTGCAATTCAGACGAACCCTGTTCCGCTTTGTGCAATCAGCCATACCTCAGTAAAGCCATCAGCTCCCAAGCTGACAGGAAAACAGAGACCCACCTGACAGGTCAGACCAGACACCTGCAAAGGGGCTGGAGTAGGAAGGAGAGGGAAGAGGGAGGAAGGGAAGAGGTGGAATTACACAATTAAAAGGCCAAGTTGATGTTTTGAAGAGGAGTATTACCTTCTACCCATAAGTACACTACAAACACCTGGCTGTGAAACCAGCACTCATAAAATTCCCAGTGAAGTTGTTTGCCTCTTTAATACCCAGTGGAGTGGTTCCCACTGAATCATAGAACACTTTTGTTTGGAAGGGACCTTAAAGATCATCTAGTTCCAACCCCACTGCCATGGGCAGGGGGAACCCTCCACTAGAGCACCAGGTTGCTCAAAGCCCCATCCAACCTGGCCTTCAACACTTCCAGGGAGAGGGCACCCACAACTTCTCTGGGTAGTCCATTCCAGTGCCTCACCACCCTCATCATAAAGAGTTTCTTCCCAACAGCTACTCTAAACCTACCCTCCTTCAGTTTAACGCCATTACCCCTTGTCCTATCATCACATGCCCTTGTAAACAGTCCCTCTCCAGCTTTCTTGTACTGGAAAGCTTCTATAGATACTGGAAGGCTGCTATAAGGTCTCCCCAGAGCCTTTTCTTCTCCAGGCAGAACAACCCCAACTCTCTCAGCCTGTCTTCACAGGAGAAGTGCTCCAGCTCTCTGATCATCTTGATGGTCCTTCTCTGGACTGGCTCCAACACGTCCATGTCTTCCTTGTACTGGGGACCCCAGAGCTGGATGCAGTACTCCAGGTGAGGTCTCACAAGAGCAGAGCAGAGGGGGAGAATCACCTTCCTCAACCCGCTGGTCACACTTCTTTTGGTACAGCTCAAAATTCTTACATACATACATAGATACAGTTGGCTTTCTGGGCTGCGAGCACACATTTCTGGGTCATGTTGAGCTTTGGTAGAAATCAATCCACTAGTTTCAAAACAAGAGGTCAGAGCTCCTAATAGCTACTGCTTAGGGAATCTAAATTAAATTTGCCACCAAATCTCCATTACCAAAATGTATACAAAGACCAATGAAATACCACACTACTACTTTTTTTATAAATGCACCCTTCATAAATTAAGCCAATAGATTTTCCTCTGTTTCAATTATACCTCTGAAATGACAACATGAAACACTGTCATTCTACTATGGCTGGATTATGCCTCTACCAGACAACTGCCTATTACTGAACATGGAGAGCACCATAATATATCCATAACTAAATATGATCAGAAGGGTGTATTTATGCTTCAGTGATTACTGTTACCAAAAGAGCACACAAAACTCAAATTGTGCATGATTATTGCTGCCTCTGCTGTTGCGTGCATATATAGCTAGTGTTCCTGAGAGAGTATTCACAACTCTTACACAAGTGTCACTGCACAGAGCCCATCACCAATTCATCATTTGAGAAGAAAGAACAAAACTGTGTAAAGCACGCATGCAAGAGAATGTCTTTGTCAGAAGCAGCTGTTTGCCGCTGCCTATTTCCTGTCTTAAAATTCATTTCAGATTAATTCACTGTAGGAAGGAGGTCTGATATCATTATTAATATTATTTTAAATCTTGTTCTGGAAACTAACAGAGCCCAGACCTCAGCTGATAGTATCTAGTTCTGGGCCATCCATTCAAAGCTAAGGATGTGACCTCAAACCAGTTTTAGCTCTAACTTATCACTGAGGTTTAAAGGCAGGCACTTACAGATGGGGTGGCAGTAACCTGTGCCTCTTCAGGCAGCACTAAGCCCTGAGATCAATTCTTCTCTAATGTCACTCCTTGTTTCTAACTACTGCAGAGTGTAGAAACCTAATGTTGATACAGGGAAGAGAAGACATCATCTCCTTGCTTTGTAAAGGAGCAGGCCACAAAGAACAGTGACCTTGAGCCACTGTGGGGCAGATCGTGGGTACACTCCTTTACTCTGTAAATTCATAACTATTTACTTTATTCTGTAAATTCATAACTATAAATTTACTCTGTAATTCATAACTAAGCAACCTCATTTTGCACCAAGCACAGCATTTACCCTTATAGTAGTATCAACATGGCCAGAACACCCAAAATCTTTGCTAGAACCCCCTCAACCAGAGAGGCAGACAGGATGTGTAGAGGTGAGGACGCATACGTTGGGAATGAAGAGGCAACAGACCAGGTCTATGTGTATTAAGTGCCCACCCAAGGCCTCCCACAGTTTGAGCAGGGTACCCATGTGAGGTACAACAGCAATAACTGAGGAGGCCAAAGATAACTGAACACCATGGTTCCTTTGGACAGACTGCATCGCATAACCCTCACTAACATGCCAAGGACTCCTTCCCCTCTTATTCGGAGCATTACGTTACCAGAGATGCTGGATTGGCATGGCTCCCATCCAAGTACAGACTTGTTAACACTGCATCTGAGCAGGGAGAAAGTTCCTCCCAGCTTTTCCTGTGCTTAGCAACTTTTCTTTCTATGACCAGTGAGGAAGAAGAATTGTCAAACCCTTTGGATGTAGCTGGTTCACAATTGCATGTAAAATCTCTGAATACCCAACAGCATATTGACAGTTTTTGCTGAGTCTTGGATATTATTTTGCAGCTAAAATTAAAGTAAAAAACAATTAGCATCATCCCACTTTGTAATAGAGTATTTTATCAGTCGAGTAGAATGCAGAGCATAATTATATGGCTATATCCAGAGATTACACACTGCATCAAGTGTCAAATCATGTCGTGTTAACCACCAAGTTATCCTGAAATTGTTCAGCGATAATTGAGAAAGAATTTGGTCTCCCTCTGTGTGGTCTCTCTGCTGGGTGCATATTTTCCAGCTGTTATCCCCCTGACCTGCATGCCTGCCATGGACTCCTTCAAGCTTATCAATCAAACTAGAGAACAGAAAGCCTAGCCTGACATCTGACTTCAGCTAACAGGAAGCGAGCAGTAGCCCTCTGCTATCTAGTCCCTTTCTACTTATCCCTGTGATGCAGGAAATGAACCAACACCTTGCAGAAGAATAATGAATGGAGCTGATATATCAAGGTCAAACATGCCTGACAGGTCTTTTTCTTTAAAAAAAAAAAAAAAGGTAAAAAACCACCAACAAAAACTCTGTGTTTACTCTTAAAGCAACTCACCTTGCTTACAAACAATTAACGTAGAATGGAAATTTCCAGTTATTTCTCTAGTTTGAGAGCCAGGAATACATAGTGAACTTCATGAAGGCTTTCATTAGAGGTCCAGAGAAGATTAGATCAGCTGCTTGCCTTTGAAAGATCATTTCTACTGGGCACATAGCCTCTGTTGATAAGCATTGATTTTTAATTGGGGAGCATGACATTTTAAAGGAAAAAAGGACTGAAAGCAATAGGTTTCCATGCTCTTCTGCCTCACAAGTGTTAAGCCCATTCACATAAGTGGAAAACTGACATAAAATGTTGTTAGGTGACTGGAAGGACAGGCAAGGGCATTGAGGTCAGGCCCGTAGCAATTGCAATAACCGTACATAAGACATTTCATCCAAAACTTTTGCAGAAGTAGTAGTCCATACAGCTTCATACGATCTCTCTCTGGAGACTCAGGAATTTTGCTTAGTTTTCAATTTAGATTTGATTGAATTTTCCTTTGTGAATAACCAAATAGATGTAAACAGCCCCAGATTGCATTTTAATCTACCTAGTGCTGCCAGATTTTGAAAGTGTTCTCTTCTGATTTGTTGGCACTTTTTGTTTTTCCAAATCAGTGGAATACAAACCATCATGAGTGAGTGTTCTTCCATGATTCCCAGTCTTTGAAGTGACCCAAAGATATTAAAAACAAGATCAACATCACCTTCAATCAAGGATGTCCTGAGTAGTAATAACGGAAATCAAAGCTAACTTTCATTTAATTCAATAAGAAGGAAATGTTGAATTGGGAAAGAAATTCAGGAGTGGCTATGTTGTTTTTGAAACCATTATATACAACTGTATCTGTATCCCTGAAAAAGAAAAAAGCACCATGCTTAGAGCTTATATTTTTCTTTAACCTGTAGTGCAGCTGTTTGCCATCATGTCTCTGAATCTGAAAAGAATGCATGTTTTATAAGAATGCTTTGTCCAATTTTAATAGACATTTACAATAACCACCAGATATAAAAAAAGAACAGAGAAGAAAAAAAGATTAAGAGGCTTAATTACACCACACCTAAGCAACACGAGGTGCTTAAGCAGTGACAGCAAAGAGATTCCTTTTCTCAGAAAGGATCAGATATGAGAAAGTACTGAAGCATTAGCAGAGCCCACCTGTGTGTTAGTTTTAAACCACACTAATGTAAGTTTCCCTTTTTTATTATTTATTTTGCACAGAGTAGGTAATGGTGAGAATGTGAAGGATAAGTCTAGCCACCCTCTGATAACTTTCTAGTATAAAAATTCATTAGCATTCCACAAATAACAAACCCTTTAAGGCAAATTGAATGCATTGGTTGAGTTGGGCCTTCTGAGATTTCTGGCTCCTCCTGTCCTCCATCCAGTACTTCAAAGGAATGCCTTCCTCTTCTATTAAAAGTCCGTGTCTTGTAAAAATTCACCACACCCTAGGAATTCCCCTCTTGGAATACACTATTCAGATTTGTGATTCAGACATCTTATTTTTAGAAAAAATGTTTCCAGAACAACCACAACTGGAATGTGATTGATCCGAGAAGGAAGGAGGGAGGGGTGTGTGTGAGTGTTTTGGGAATCGTACTTTCTGATACTACATAAATCACAGAAATTCACGCAAAATAGTTTTTCCACAATCCAGAGACAGAAGCCACATAGAAGTCTGGTAACTCCTTTCTAGCCCAGCAAGATACAGCTCTGGGGTGAAGAAACATGCAAGTAAACAGACCAGAACTGGCATCAGAACATCTTTGTGTAACACGAGGCAAACAAAGAGGGCAAATGGGCTCGCAAAGGTCAGTATGAGAGAAGTTTTGGGACAGTCTTCCAATAAGAACAGCAGAAGGCAAAACCCAAACTGACTGAAAGGTGGAATCAGACTTACAAATGGGATTTATATCCAAATACCACTTGAGACAGCAACAACAGACTTGATGATACAGTGCAACGCTAAAATGAACAGTGTTGCCATTACTTGAGCCTCTTCACACTGAGAGCGTAAAAGAAGCCATTGCTACGTTTTGTCCATGCAAATTAAACTCAAACAAGGGTCTGCCACAAATCACTTCCAAACCACCCCTGACCTGGTAAATTGTACAGTCCAAGATAAAGAGGCAGGAAGTATCTCGGGTAGTTTTATGAATTAACTTTTTCTTATTTTATTTCCACACAGATTGTCTTGAATCACTGCTAACAAAACACAAAAGAAGAACAAGTACATAAACAGTACTTCCCTTCCTCTTTTTAAATAGAAAGATTTGAAGGGTTTTTTTAGTAAAGTTTTACAATTAGCATTAAGATATACTTGTATATATTAAAAAAAAAAAGGTAGGAAGGAGTAGTGCAGGCTTTTACTTCTCTTACTGTGATTTTACAGAATAAATAGACTGGAGAGATAAAGGAATATGAAGTCATTACAAGTAGGTTCTTTTTGTTCCCACTGCTCTACACAAGTGTCTTACAGTCCAGAGTTATATCATCGGTGTTCTGCAGTCATTTCAACTGGTACAAGTACTGAAGTGTGGGTTGAGGCTCCCAGACACGGCAGTAGGTAACAATGCACCTGACAGAATTAGAAAGGTACCAAAGCAACAGAGATCAATAAATGGGGATTCAGAGATTTTGAAGTAGGGACAGACATTAAGTATGGCTTTCTGTTCAGTGCAGGACAAGAGTAGTACAATACCTTCTGCAAATCTTAGTTCTTAACTGTGCAACACTCACTAAGTGCTACAAATACAATATATTTCCCATCCAGGGTCACACGTGACAGCACAGCAAAACTTATGTCAAGGCCATCTTTCCAGATCATGCTCAGATAGTCATTGCCAATTTTCAGTGACCTATTAAGCCACCATAACAAAATGTAGACACTAATTTAGTAATTTCCACTTAAATTTTAAAAAAATCTGAGATCTTTAAGTAAAATATTCTTTATATTTTAGGGAGGGATATTTAAGCAGAAAAAAATAGATAGTGGGAGTAGAATTTACCTCTCTTGACAGCCACTATCATTAAATCTATTGGAGTACGCTTTTTCTTGTTAGTAGACAAATAATGCGTATACAAGCTTATGCATCAAAGTGAATGTAAGAGGGTCAGCCATGGTTGGAACGTACTGAACAGTAGCTTAAATATTAGCAAATTAACAGGTTCATCACATAGTATATGAGCATTATTCAACAGATGCTGGTATGGACTGAAGAGTGAGGATTTTTGATGCCATATGTGAAAGGATTGGGTGGTCTCACTCCCAATTCTTACTCTGCTGCTATAATCAGACATGCTGTACAATGAAATCTAAATTAACTTCTCGCTGGCCTTTCCACTCCAGGCCATTCCAGGCATCTTAGGAGACAATACAGTGTTAAGACACCTGATGGCCTCGAGTCTGCTGATAAAAATAACTGTTAATAAAATGAAAAGAATTTGCGGTTCCATTAGGTACGAAATTTGCAAGCAGGTAATCAATGCTCTGCAGTGACATAGAGTGAAACCTGCTGCCTTCCAACTGCTGCATCTTCACATTCAGAGCAAAAGGAGCTCCATCCAGATCCATTCTGCAACTATTCAGATGTGGATTTTTGTTTTTTCCCTGAAATCCCTGGATTCATAAAAGGAAAGAGTGAGGTAGTGTCCCTATCCAGCCTGTTCCTGGCTAGAGGCATGAAAAGAACAGAAAGCTGCCTAGTATAGTCACCTTCGCTCATTATTTTGGTTAAAGCCTTTGATTCCAGCTCTCCTCAGCCCAAACTGCCACACATCCATGAAAGCATCTGGCCAAGACACATACACAACAAATAAGGATATTCTTTGCCATGTACCATGTGGGCTTTGCAACACTCACCTCTATGTGCCTACACCATGTTCATCATCATCATATCTGAATATCTGTGCTTATTGAAATGTTGCCTATTCGTCAATCAAGGGTGCATTCATTGCTATGACTGCATAACCATAGCACACATTGAGCCCTTGTATACAGCACATTCC
This sequence comes from Grus americana, assembly GCF_028858705.1. Classification (NCBI taxonomy): domain Eukaryota; kingdom Metazoa; phylum Chordata; class Aves; order Gruiformes; family Gruidae; genus Grus; species Grus americana. The sequence goes on from NC_072860.1 coordinate 19,759,179, forward strand.
TGTTCACTTGTCTCCTTTTGCACAAACAACTCTAAGAAAATAAGGACCAAGATACCAGTTGTTACAGTCACCTGCATCATAGAAAGGGCCTCAGTATTAGGCTTCAGCTCCATTGCAATGATTCAGAGTATAAAGGTATGTATAGTGCCTCCTCACGCTATCACCACAGATAAAAGGAAAAGGCTTCCATCTACAGTTCATTAAACATAATTTTACCTTTGCATCTTCCTCATTAGAAATAAAAACATGATCCTTTAAAAATAAATAAATAAAGATAATCCAAGCTGCTATTTATCATGAAGATAAAGCCTCCGAATCAAGAGCGCACTGGACAGTTATTTTTAAATATGTTTCCTTCTGAGTCACACTACGTAAAGAGAGATACCACCACACACATGCACCAGAAATGGGGGGGCAGGGACGGAAGAGAGACACCTTTTATTTCCCAGAGCAAACTGCACACAGCACTGAGGGTATTTCAGTAAAAACATTGATTGCATTGCTGCTATTTGAGTTCAGACTCACTCTAACTTTCAATCACATCATCTGCACTCTTCCAAAACAGATTCAAAGGTCTAAAAGAACAGCTTGATAACAGAGAGGGACATTTATTTATTTATTTATTAAAAGGGCATTTTTCCCAGACTTTAACTAAACCTCATCCACTCTTGTCACTCTGGGCAGACAGTTGAAAGCAATATTAGAGGAGGTAATTGCATAGATCAGTCAACAGCCTTTGTCCTCTTGCCACTGAGACTTACAGTAAAATGGGCACAAGAAAACATTGTACTGGATTAAAGGCAGGTTTTTTTCTCCAGTTGCTTGCTTACCAGCTGTTGTGTTCAACAGCAGGGACAGAAGCTCTAGTGGTATCTATAGGGGAAATCTAGCCTGACACCGTCTTTTTTTTTTTTTTTTTCTTCTCTCTAGACTTGAAACAGATTACTCTTTGTTTTTCAAGTGAAACTTTACCAAAAAGTATTCTATCTTGTCATCTACCATTAAGTCATTAATCATGTGTGCAGAGCACTTTACTAGCTATGAATTTTTAGGATTCTGAGTTTACAAGAACACCACCACTGTAACTTCTCAGATTGATAAACATTTTTCTCAACCCTTTGATCTTATTTGGAGCAACTCATGAAAAGACTCAGAGTAGCTGCTTAAACACACACAGTACAGGGAACAGACAAATTTTATTAACACTTGATTGTAAATCACTGACAACAGCCCACAAACTTAAAAACTGATACTGCACTGTCAAAAAACCCCTGTTCCTAAGTATGTCAGAACAGTTGCAAGAAATCCCCAAGTGCACCTTGTGACAGAATTACAGCTGCCAAAGTACAGTGAGATTGAATATAAATCGAAGGCCACTGAACAGAAATGCATCGAGAGAATTAAAGAGTCAAAAATAGAAATTGTTTGGTGTCAGAAAATACATCATCAACACCACGTTTAGGAGAGGAGTCATCACTCAGGTTTTGACAGCACAGGCTGTAAATGGATTCTGTTTCCACAATAGTACGTTTTTATCTTCACATACTGACCTAATTCAAAAGCATTGAAAAGCACAGTGTTGAAACTGGTGCTGGAATTTTTAAGCCAAGCCCTATCATTTTAATCATGCAGTAGTTTGATAGGACCATTACTAACAGCAGAACAATATCAGCTCCATTGCAGTCTTTTCATCACATTAATGCATTTTATGAGAAAACATTCAAAGCCAGCTCATTTACAAGTGTATGTTTAAATACCTTTTTCCACTTGGAATTTACATGGAAGATCATATTTCTGGAGAATTCAAACATAAAATTCTGTAATCAATGAACACATTACAAGTTGCTGCTCACCTCAGAAACTATGGTTTTAACTTTCCAGGTAGAAAAATGCTCATTCTGAAATAATTACCATTGCAGATGAAGAGAATTATCTAACTTTTTAAGGAGAGATTACTTTAAATTCCAGATGAAAATTAGAGAACAGGCTAGTGGATAAATTCATTTAAATCAAAAAACTATGCTCTGTTTTTGTTCTTTAAAAAAAAAAATCATCCTTGGCAAAGAAAATGGAACTAAAATACAGTATCACCTTGAAAAAGTACAGTTTAAAAATGCCTAGCTTAGAGGTGCTTTTTTTTTTTTACTGAAGCTTCTGAAGATACTAATCAAAGGTATATAAGAAGTTATATGGCTTTTTTTAGTAAATAAATTTCTACCTGCACTAGATCAAGGCAGACCCTAAACCAAGTATATAAAATAGTTATTACCTTTGTAAACATTTTAATTCAGGTTTCTGATCCACACTTTGTGGTTAGGTATTTATCTCATGGATTGAGCCAAAACTTCAGTCCCAAAGGACTGTAAAAATCTGAAACCATTTACAACAAAATTTGTGCATGAGCTGCCATAGACAACCAACTTTGTGTTCCTTTCACTCCGTTTTTATGAGAAAGTAGTTTTTACTCTTTTAGACTTGAACAGATACCTAAACTCCAAAGTTTTCTAAGCAGGTAGCTCCAAGTCAGCTTCCTGCTTAAAAAGGGAGTAGTAGTACATAAATGTGTGGCCACAGCCCCAGAAAGTTTAAGCAAAGAAACCCCCTCCTCTCTATTTCCCCACCCATTCTCACACTCCTGCCTCTGTGCCACAGTTTGCTACCTTAGGAAGCAGCACAGTGGGTGGAAATTTAATCTGGCTTCCCCATCAAAAACCTATATCGTGTGCCTGGGAGCTGTTTCTGCCTTTCTCCCACTCTGCACATCAATCCTTCCCAAAGCAACTCCCCACTGGGGCCTCTTTAGGAAAGGACTAGAATTCCTGAGCATTTGCCTTTGTTTAGAGTGGAAACAAGCGATTAACGCTCTTACTGCTAATGGAAGTTAAGGGCAGTGGTTAAACTTGCCACTTTCAGCGAGGTTTAACACACCTGAGAACACCTTTTACAGAAGAAAACAAGAAAACATGACAATTTTAAAGCAGCAGTTGGCTTTGATGTAACAGCCCTCTTTGCAAGGTTAACAGCATTGAAGTCTGTGGAGAGGCAAGGCTGGATTCACAAAACTGCTTGCAAGGGACCTCACTCACCTAGGTTTTATCTTAGGAGGCTCCCTAAGAAATTCAAGTCCTAGAAGCCTACAGTACAGGCATATAAAAAAATATATGTTTATGTTCCAGGATACCATTGAGAAGATATCCTCGCATTAGCTTTAAAAATGGCCCTTGGAGATATGTAGCTGCATTAACTCCTTGAGAGACATCTTTGATAACTTTACATCACCATATATTCCCACTCTCAATTCAAGACAGACAAATATTGGGATTACAAACAGACACGAAGACCTATACCCCAAAGGATGAAGGCTTAATCCAGGAGAGGCTGTACATGCCTTTTGCCATTCCCTTTTTCTGGCTGTTAACTGTGGCACCCAAGCAGTTGCTTACGTGCCTCAGATGAACTTGCAATTACGATTCAATATGTCAAATGAAGATGCTGAATGTTGAGCCTGAAGCTTGCTTCTCCTGTTAACAGCTAAACATTCACAGTACAGGACAGCGTTCAATTGCTAGAAGAGCTGGTCTTACTTTAGATATCACATCACTGCTTACAAATTGGGTGAACTAGCTCCACTACATCAACCTGAGAAGCAAAACAAAGGGAAGGATTCCCAGGAGTTTGCAGATGCAAAAAGGTAGGTTACAGTTGCATGGCCAGTTTGCACGCCAAGTTGCCACAAATGCACACGATGAAGACAAACAGTCTGTCAGCTGTAGATTTGCATATGTAATTAGCAGGGTTAAATAGAAACATGCATGTAAGTTTTGCCCATAAGTATTTTTGCATGTGTACACATACACAGCACAGAAAATCAGGTCTTGGAAGTGTCCTGGTAAAATAACACGTAAACTAAGAGCTCCATGATACTGAGAGCCTGGGCAAAGGTCCAGAAGCCCCTGAGTTGTAATCTTATCTGTGCAACAGAATCAGTGTGGTTTTAGGCAAGTAATTAAGCTTTCCACTGTCTTGGTTTTCTCCTTATGTTAGATATAGCCCAGCATTTTCCCTTTTATGTATAAGAAGGGTAAATAAAGCAGATGTACAAGAGCTAATATTTTACTGCCTCACCTTTGCATTTTAAAGCACCAAGAACAGTAATTTTATTACATTACTCAATTCTTCTCTCATCCTACAGATATACAATGACAATTGCAGAGGATACTACAGATTTATGAAACCTTCGGTATAGGCACTGTACAAAACCAACTGAAATCAGTCACTTCAGTGACTTTAAGATAATACTTCATACTAAAAATTTCTGTCCCAGGGCACAGTTTTTCCATTCCATTAGTTTGATAAGATAGAGATTTTGCTATCTCCTGTGGTAGTACATATTTTATAAACATCTAGTAACAATCACGACAGGGGTTGTAATCTACTACATACCCAGTGAGCTAAATTACTTCATTATTTTACATAATTTTTCATAAAACATGAGCATATGCATCAAATAAAGCAACAGCTATAAATGCTTTTATGATTAAAACTCCCAAATACCCTTAAAAATAGGCTGTAAAACAACCATAAACAGAAGCCTAGGTTCGGAGAGTGGAAATCTTCTCTGGGATACGATGTGCTTTCTTTGGCCCTTGCAAAACAAAGTCTCATAGTTAAACTCAAACTCTCTTGACAAGTGTCAGTTAAAAGCAGTTGGTGTAAAAAGGGAAAACAGACCTACAGCAGGTGAAACAGCTCAACTTATATCCTGTTCTACAGGGACTTATACACTCTCATTAGTATGTAATTTACAGCTCTTAATATGACTCTTACCACCTCTTTTTTGATCTGTGATGTATTATGCATTGCAAACTGCACAGAAGTGACCAAGTCCAACCTCTTCAAGGGAAGCCCTACCTGAAAGGCTGGATGAGATGGCCACAGCTGAAAGCTCAGAGGTAAGAACTCATGCAAGCTGGTGTAGGTCCTTTCCTTGTTACTGAACTGTAAACTCTAATGCCTCATTACAATCCCTTCCTTTCACCTGTGAACTGACATGGAACCTCTGTCCTTGAATCTGACCCAAATAAAAATCTCCTCCACTGAGAAAGTGAGAAATACAATGTGAATTACCACCATAAACCAAAGGGAAACATTCCTATTTAAAGTTTATTGCGTCCATTATTTCCATAGAGCATGAGTGTTTCCAGCAAATACCTGTAAGGATGCCAGACCTTTTGTATTGCCTGCAATTAGCTTATCTCCAATTATATGAACAGGTACATGATGACAGTCTTTGGTAATAGAGGTATTATGGGGCAAATAAGGGTTGCTTTACTTTGAGTATAGGTCTTAGTAGAAAACAGATTAAAGCTTATGTGGATATACAAAATAATAGATAGGCTAATTCTATTGTCTGCCTCTCCTAAATTATTTTATTAGATGGAACATATTAATTATAATGAAAGAACCCCTGACTCTGTTGGCTTCTAATGAAAATTCCTTTGTATGATCACGGCAGGATTTCCCACCATTTTCTCTTTCTGATGAAATTAACTCCCTATGGTTGGTCACCAGGATAAGCTCATTTTAGCCAATCAGCTTGGGAGCTGCCATTTACCTCACAAAGGGAGAAAAAGGTATCTGCTGTCATAGCAACGAGTGGCTTTGCTCTGATCATCTTTGGATCCTTTAGCATAATGAAAGACACCGGCTTGCTTTTTAGATGATTAATCTTTTCCCCTGTGAACCTACTTGAATACATTAGCAAAACAAGTATGAAAAATTTGTTTATCCCAAGACAATCATTAGAAAATTACCTGCAAGAGTAATTCTCATTAGGGCAGAGTTTGTGAATAGCAGACCATATGGCAAATGAAAGCAGCAAGAAGCAATAAAATCTCAAAGCTGCAACAGGTTGCAAAGTTTATCAGGTTTGAAACGGAAAGTTTAAATTGGTTAAGCATCAAAAGTTGTGAAAAATTGTTTTCTTACTAAAATTCCAAATAGGTTACAACATGAAGACTTGACAGACCAGACCTGCAAATCCTTACCTCCTCAGACAGTCTTTTTGTGTGTGCCAGTCATGCTAATTCCAGGGGCCCTGATCCCAACCATATCCTGTAACTCTGGAGAATCTTATGAACTTCAACGGTGCTAAGCTTACAGCTGAAATTATAGAACTAGGTTCTTATCTTACAGTAGCATGAATTTAGATATGATTGCTTTGATATTTAAATGGCATTATAAAGTTAAAATGATAGATGATTACATACAACTTTTGAGGACCAACTCCAGAAGAAAATGTAAGAGAAACTAAGATTTCGTAATACACTCTGACTTTTTTGGTATTCAGAAACTTCTTATTTTAGCTATGTAAATGATGAGTAGTTAATATTATACTGGGGCAAGGTTAAAGAAAAGTGAGATCATTTGCAGTATTGAAATAGTTTAATTATTATCTTATACCCACAAGAAGTCCCAGTAGAACAGATTTAGAATTCATACTATGTAAAGCTAAAATGACTCCTCCAGTTTCAACAAATCATTAGAAAAAAAAATAGAAAAAAAGGAGGAGGAAGAGATAAAAGTTTCTACAAGGTATCATCAGCTTGGTTTTGAGAGCAAAAAGTGATGTGATTCTGTGGAGCCTGCCACAGTGCACTGAACAGGGCTGTTCATACCAGAGAACATTGCTCTAAATGCTCCTCTGAAAGCACATAGATTTCTCACCTTAGCAAAGATTTTTCTTCCAAACTGGATTCTGTTTGAATATCTCTCTAGTCACAAGTCTAAGATAAATCCAATGGTCTGCCTCTTTTTCTTTTTTTTTTTTTTAGAAACAGAGAATTCCCTGTTAACAGCAGCCAATCAATAGTGTTCCCTGTTATTTCACTCTTTCTACCACAGATGACTAAAATATTTTGATTATAACTCTTTTTAAAGTATATGTAGTGTTAAAACGTTCTGGGATAGAAGAGTACTGAGTCTAATCGCAGATAAGCCGGTCCAATCTTTTAACCTCACTACCATCCTGCATTGTCTTCCAGGCCCAAATTTACATGATAATGACGGAAGTATAAGAAGCCATTTCCCTGTGCAGCACTAATTTGAACTCGGTGAAGACAGATTTCATATCGATGCTTCAAAACTAGCCAGTTATATCAAGTACTATGCAGTTCTACCTGCAGTTATTAGTGGTTTGGTAGCTAAAAGAGTTTTAGAGGAGTTTGGGATGTATTTATTTATGTTTGCCTTGACTGGTGAACACCCTATTCAGACTGTATCTCCTTCCTCAAATGGACTTCTGAGACCTATCAGAGACACTAACTAGGTAAGAAAGCACAGACTATTGTTGTTCTAGAAAGGTTCACCCATATGGAAAATGGTGGTGGTTCTAACATAATTCCTGGCTCTAAAGACTGGATTTGCACTTGTAGGATCAAGATGCATTCACTGTCCTAATAGGAAACACCTAATTTTCCTCTCTGCCATAGCACAGGAATTTCTGCAACACATCTGTTACCCAAACAGAAACACTTCCCTATGGCTACAGACATATCAGCAGGTTCCTCTTGGAAAAATTTAAATGGATCTGACTTGTAAAGGCTATGATGACAAAAATGCAATTTCTAAACTTTAAGTTTCCACCCAGAATTGCATATTTACCCTTGGGTGAATCCAAACCAGGTCCATCACTTTTTCCAATGCCTACTTCTCAATAGAAAGCTCTTCCTTACCTATTAACTTCTTGGAACTCCCAGATTCTGATTTTCCTCCATTTATTTATTTGTAACCCCAAATAGAAACTGATTGAGGGGCACAGAGATAGACAGGGATGACATTTCCCACTATGGGTGAATCTAGGAAAAAAGAAAAATCCCGAGCTACTTAAAGCATTGCTCATTACAGACCTAGATTTTGGTTTTAAGAAAGTCTTACAAAGCCCACTCATTTCAATGTCTCTTCAGGCTGTTCCACAGATTGATCAGAAAAATAACAATGTACAAATGTTGTTGAGGAAAACAGCAGAAGAAACTTTCTCTATATTTCCAGATTTTTTTGTGATTTTTTTTTTTTGGAGGGGGCAATAAAAACCCCCAGCCAACTATAGGTACTTGTTTGTGATGAAATTTGAAATTCCCTTTTTAACTACCTTTTTCTAGAGATAACCTTAAATCCTTGATCAATTTCCTATGAAGTTCAAAAATGTGGAAAAATCTCTGGGGAATAGTCTCCAAACTGAACCTCCTTGATCCAAGATCTAGGTGGCAAGTGGGCCCAATCAATTGCCAGGTACAACAAGATCAAAATAAGCATGATTAGCATATTCCAAACTCCATTTTATTAAGCCAAGCCTCAACTATTTAGCATGTAAATTTTTCCAGGGCCCTTGATGGAACATTACCATCAGCACCAACCCCTGAAAGCAAAGCAATAACAGACGCAATAGCATCTCCGGGGTGACTTCAGATTTTCATCCATATGAAGTAATTAATCCTCACTTTCTGTGTGTGTTCTGTTTTATTATCTTTCCTATACTGTCTACAGTTACCAGGTAAAACAATTGGAAGCTTTAGCCTTCCAGTATTATTAACAGTACAGGAATGCACAGATTAAAAAGCATACATCCTTTAAAATGTTTATTCATGGTCATTTCTTAAATTCATATTGTGTTAATTTAGCACTGACAAGAAAATTCAGTGGGTTTGATGAAGAACTTTTTCTATACCCTTAATCTACCTCATACCAAACAGGAGAGGTGAAAAATGTTCTTTAACAATCAGAACTCCTTAGATCCATGTTGTGCATTAAATGGTAACTATGTAATTAAAAGGAACGAATTTAAAATCTGACAACAATTGGTGCATCTCCAGCATTTAAAATGATTCAATTATTAATAATTCATGCTCAAAACCCCATATGTGGGCAACGAAGCATAAGGAGAGATGAAAACGAAGTCTGATCCATGACTAACCTTACATCTGCACAGAGCCTGACTAAACACAGTTACAGCATTATGTTTTCTACAACATTTACCCAAATACAGTAGGAAATTGTCACACCATAATATGTATTTGCAGTGATGCTCAACAGTTAGTTAATAGCATGGGGGTGGGGAAAGCCATGCTAATATACAGGAATCCAGATACACAGACAGTTCCACACCAAGTCCAATTGAATCAGAGTACTGAGAGTATTAGATGCTCAAGAGGTTTCAATAACACATGAGTTAAAGGCAAATTTGCTTTAAAAATTTCAGAGGATTTAGTCCAACCTTTATGATTTTGGTGCTGGTTTGAACAAAGATCAGGAAGTTTATCTCCAACAATGCATGGTCAGACTTTTAATGAGAAACAGTCATCCTTCCGAGATGCTAGTCTACATTTAAAATAGCAATTAGAAGATGATTCACATTGTCTCTTAGCTCACTTATCCCATCCAGCAACGCATTCAGAAATGTTATTAGATCTGCTCTCATGAATTTAGTCTGAACTAGAAATTTATACAAGCAACTCGCCATACGATAGAGGTTTTTGTATCAATTCAGCCCAAAATTCATCTGTTAACCTACAAACTTACTTAATTCTAGATGTAGGTTTTCACTTTTTCTGGTTTTTTTTTTTCTCCTTTTAATCAGCTTTCATATTATAGCTTTCTTGGCAAATTTGATGCTGCAATAAGATATGTATGAAAACGATGGCAGTGACACATCTGAGTTAGCTGCAAAGCCACTTTGCAAGCCCAAGCCAATGAAGCTGCACGTGTTATGTCATTCTGAGTCAAGAAGCCGTAAGAGAAGATTGAGGGGCACAGAAAGGGTATTGCTGCACAAAATTAGCAGCTTTAATAATAATAATTTGTAACACTACCATATTGCTGGATGCAACTGTCAGAAGAGAGAGTGTGGTCTAGGAGACCTCCCAGGATAGAAATACACACACGATATCCTTAGAAATACAACACCCTAAGAGGCATATGCAATGCTAAACCTTTCATTAAGGGCCAACAGCTATTTAAGAAATAGCCCAAAATGTATTTATGAAAGGTAAGGCTGGAACATACCCATATTTTTACCATTAAAACATAGAATTGATTTATGTGCATTAAAAGAGATTACAAAGTTAGCGTTTTAAACATGCTCTAAAGTTTTTTTTTTTTTAAAAAGTGTCATAAATAGATTTGTTTACTCCTGTGACCTTTTTGATGTCCTGGTTCTAATCATCGTTCCATATGTGGGGGAGGGATGAGAGAAGAGACATGTTTATTCTGTGGCTGATTTATTACAAAATCAAGACCATTCAGATTCAAATTCCACCCCTCCTTAAATACATTGTTGCTGTTCTCTCTTTCGCACAATTTACCACCACATGTAAAGGTCAAGTCCACTGGTAAAGTAATTCATATGGTTATCCAAATCCTATCCAAGCTATAAATTAATGTGACATAAACTGCCTACAGTGTTTCTTCTATTTCTAATGTTATACACAGGCAAGTCTAGCCTGGTGTACCGATAATTAAAGTAAAAACTGCATACACCTCCCCCAAGAGCGCACACACCAAACAGGAAGTCAATTAGTTCCAGGATGGGACCTGCTGAGGGAGACGCAGCAACGATCTGTAGCAAATGCTGACTTTGGGCTTTCAGTGGAAAAATAAGTGCACTTTACTTCACAATCGTCACCTGTATCACCATCATAGAGAGAGAAGTGCCAAAGGAAGAAAAAAGCCTTAAAATTTCATCAGAATCCTGATGTTCCTGATTTTACACAAAGCAGCCAGAAGAGCTGCAGGCTGGTCTCCTAATGCTCTGAAAATTAAGACTTACAGAAATCACGTGCGAACATATTGTTTTCCAGAACTTGCTGTTTCCTTAAAAATCTCAAGCCTATGGTGGAACATGATGCATGCTCTGCAAACAGGCTTCACATTTTGTAGCCAGAATGAGCTTATTTATTGTGAAACCACAGACTGATCATCAATGTTGCCCTCAAGAACAGTCAAAGGAGATTAAGCCTTGTTTTTTTCATTTGCGATACAGCTAACAGTTTGATTAGTGAACTTAATATCATAAATAAACTGGAACAACTCACCCTGCAGACTTCTCTGAAAATGAGCTAATACGCACCTGCTCAAGATTCAACCCACAAGGAGGTAGTCTCCTTGGAAACTGTTCCTGATGGTCTGAAATATAATGGAAACAATCACTGAGAAAACTTGGACTTGTGGAAGTGCTGGGAAAGGCGGTGAAAGACCAGGATTTTGCCCCAAAAATTAACTGTCTGAAGAAGGAATGCTGAAGTGTGTTACGTAGTATAAGTAGTTTAGGGAGACTGGGGTAGACCTGGAAAGAAGAATCTATAGTAAGGAAGTTGAGAGAGACTTCAGGGCCTAAGATATGCCATCCATCCCTAAGTTACAATTTCTTTCACTGAGGTTACATGGCTGAACTAGCATCTTCAGTGCCATTTAACCCGTGAGAAAGTAGTTTACCCAGTGTGGCTCAAATGCTGCTCTAAGCCTGGACATTTAAAACACCTGCTAATATTCGCCTGTTCTCACATGCTTTTAGAACATCTTTCATTTTTGATTAGCATTACAAACAGCTACTTTCTGCTGTCCTCTTTCTCCTCCCAAGTCTTTCATAAAACCTGTCGACTGATTTATTCAAGCACTTATCTTTTAACTTGCTGTCACTAGACAGGTGCACGCTTGCAACAACTCTTATAGCTGAGCCCATTTAACAGCTCTGTTAGGGGCCCATCCTTGCAAGACATTGAGCTGCACAGAAGTTAGCACCCTAAATACACATTGAAAGCAATGATTTAGGGCTCTCTATCTTGAAGGCAGTGCTCAGTGCCTTAGGCATTAGTTTCTTCCTTGTTAAGAAGATTGTAAAAGGACCATCCCATCTAACTATTTAATGTTATTTTAATAGGCTACATTACAGGAACTTGATACAGTAGTGGTTATCTGAGTGAGAGGCTCCATTTGCTCCAGAGACTTCAATCACAAAAGTAGGTAAAAGTAAATCCCTATGACACAGACAGATAAGAGAGTTTGGACAGCATCAGTGTCCAGGCCTGGGTGATCTTGTTTGCGTATTCCAAACCCACTTAACCACACCTGCACTGTTATTTTTTTGCTGATATTTTACTGTCAGAGACTGGAAATGAAGGGAGAGAAAAAGCGAAGAATGAATTCAGAGGGAGGCTTATTTTTTTAAAGTCACCAAGACAGCAAAGAAAATCCTAAAGAGGTAATTCACATAAAGGAAGCAGGTTGCAGTATCCCTCTCTGGCTACCATTCTACTTACTCCGTATCACAGGCTGAACTTTCATAGGAGATTAACTTCAACACTTTGGGGTAGCATGTAGGACAATTACCACAGATTACACAGCCACTTACAAACTGCATTACTTAGGAGCTGAAGCAGAAGCCAATAGAGACACATGTTCTCCACAGAGATCACTCCAGCCCCAGGTGAATCTTAGAAGATCTCAGATACACCTACACACACGCCCTCTTCTGTGCAAAAACCAAGTTCCCGCAAAGAAGAAAACACCTTAACAGAATGTGAAGAGAAAGTTTAAACAGTTTTGGTCTGTCTCCAGGGTGTCTTCGACCAGCTCTCCCACAGAAAATTATCCAGATCTCTGCATCCGAACTCTGGACTAATGCTTTTGGAAGATGAGAAAAGTCTTTATGAGAAGGAAAGCAAGTGCAGTCTCAGTAGATTCAAAGACAGAAGATTATATTGGGACTTCTATAACGCTTCCTTCCAATTCCAGACCAGCATCGTACAAGCTGAACGTATGTCCTACAGCTACAGGCCAACAACGTGGCTAGAACATCCAGAGTCAATTGAAAAATCTTAATGTAGCAAAACGTTTACTATAATTTTCAGGAGAAGTTACAAGATCACTCCCAAACACACAGAGGATGTTACACACAGCATAAACAACATCATAGGTAAAATTAACCATCAGGTCCTGTAATTTAAATTCCTTTGGACTCAAACAGTATGAGTGTCTGCATGAAACCTGAAATCCTAAAGAATTAGGAAACCTTGATAAAGCTTCCGAGAATATTTTTTTAAACCATAAAACATTAAATCCAATCACATGAAAACAAAACAAAGGATTCAAGTAACTGCAGTGGGAAGCAATTCAAACCAGCAAGAAGTTCAAGTATATTTTCTTTCACTCATGTAGGATCATGACTACCTTTTCACTTTTTTATTTCTTGACTGATATATCAGAAAAAAGGTGCTTGGCAAACATCATCTAGCCAGACTCCCGGTTAAACACCTAATGCCCTTGCTAGTGCGTGTTCAAATGTCTTGTTTTCAAGCAATCTATCTCCTAGCTTAGCTCTCAGCAGTATTAGATGCTTCACTTTTGGACCTTATTCAGCAGGATATCCTCATACCTCGGATGAGGATACTTTTTTTAAAAAGAAAACCATGTGCAACCAAGTCTGACACTTGCCATGAGCTATGAAGGCAACAGGGAGCGATTCTGAGGTAGGACTGACAGACACCTCTGGAGAGGACTGTGGGGTAGTTTTATGGCTGGGGTCGATTATTTTTTAGCTATTGTTATACCTGTTTGAGGTTGCTAGAAGGCCAGAGAAGGGGTAGCTCTGTGCTTACATCCAGCTGCTTTTCAGGGCCTCAGGTTCAGAAGGTGCCATCAAGCTTTGGTCAGGAAACCAATTGCACTGGCACAGTCACCACTGTCAGCTTTGGAAAACAGCTGCATACCCAGGAGAAGGTAATTTTTCCAGCACCCTAAGGAGCAGGACTTTTGAATGGAGAGGACCACGGGGTTTGGCGTTTTTGTTGCTTGCTTCAGGGCTGAAAGGAGGTTCCCAACCCTGTCATTTCATTTATGGATAATGACACCCAGCATTTAGGACCAGATGTTTTTAAACATATCCTATGCTGAAAAGATGAAGGCTATTAATTTAATGAGACTCATACCTCACATAAATCCTGTAAGGACAAGCATGATGAAAACGAACTTCGTCCAAGTGACCAGACATATCAGTGCCATGCCGCAGCAGGTTAGCCATATCAGAGGCAGAAACACATGGGAATAACAACTACCTGGACTAGCCAGAAAGAAATCCACAGCAGACTGTGAGGCCTGGGGATTTCATTTCATCATCCTGAGGATTAAGTGGGGACCGAGACCTCTCAGCCAGACCTGAGGCAGACCATGGCCTGCAGGGAGGATTTCTGCCCTGGTCCTGAGGAAGCTTTCTCACAACAAACCCTTTACTGCAAAACTACTCAGGATTGACCCAAAACCTGGAAGTTTCCTGTCAGAGGGAGGGCTGTTCTGGGTCAGAGTGGGGAGCTGGGAGGCTGCTTCTACCTCAGGGGCACCCTGCAGCAGCGCCCAGGGTCACCCACTCCCGCCAGGCCCGGCCCGGCCCCACAGGCCTCCTCACAGCCTTGTCACAAAACTGGATTTACTGCAGCTCGCTATTTAAGTGACAGAGCTTCAGAAAGAGGGGCTCTTGTTCAGTCATTTCCTCAGAGTAGGGTTTCCTCCCTTCCTAGCCTTGATTGACATTGGATCCGTTTCAGACCATAAAGAGCGAGTGAAACCTATGAGCCTCGAGCCTCAGGGCCAGATTTATAGGCAAAAAGAGAATTCTGTGATCTTTTTCCATGTATTTGTTGTTACGGGTGAAATAGGCCTCTTATGCTCAATCTGGAGGCACTTTTATTGTTCACCTTGTCTCGTATGTCCTTAGGCACATGGAGTCACAGCAGAGGTGAGCCGGGCCCAGGACTCACGCAACGTATTGCTCGTACTGAAAGCTTTCTGCTCGCTGGGTTCCCACAGCAAGGGTGAACAGCCACATCTTTGCTGATATAAATCCGTTCTGGTACCAGCAGCTGAAAAAGCTGGATCAGTTCTCTAGCTTTACAACCTATAGTTAAGTATTTCAGAAAAAGACGGTTTGAAAAGTTTCCTTCATCAAACAAGAGATAATATTGAAACACAGACAGATAGTAAGTCTTCTAGAAAATATCACAAATTCAACAGCTCCTCCCATTACAGTGTTTTCCTTGATTTTAAATGGATTTCAAGTTGGACAAGGAACATAGTAAAGTTCTCCTCCTCCTTGGTAAGCTATTCCCTTTGGTTAATGACCTTCGCCGCTCCTGAATATGGGGAGATTTTGTTGTTTTCTAACTACTACTTCCAGAAAGTGGTTCACCTATTAAGACAGACACTTTTTCATATAATACATAGATGCACATTTACTAGTCAAACAGCTACGACAGTCACAATTTACTAACAGTAACTCAGCTGAAACACAATGACACAGACAAGTCCTTTTTACTTTGCACTGAAAAGGATTAAGGATGCTCAAATACACAGCTACATCTCTGCTCAGGGGTACTAGCTGCTTAAACTGAGATGGCAGATGGCTGTTTCACAGCTGAATATTTACTACGTCCAAATTCTCCCTTTGAAACTACTTGTGTGATTAATTTGCTTTTTATCCAACTGTTAAACAAATTAAAGTTATTATGAGGTATGGAAGAACAGGGCTCATTCCATTTCAAGCCTCCTGAAAACAAATATCATAAGGGTAAAGATGTGGGAGTGAGTTTCCTTGACTACTTAGTGTTCTTTTAACCTTAGCTTGATCATGTCAGATCAAAAAAAGAATTAATTACTTTCACAACAAGAGTATTTATTGTTTGCAAGACAGAAACCTCTGCTTAGAACTGTGGGAGATTTCAAAACGAGTTCTATTAAAGGAAAAAAATCAAAACAAAAATCATCTTTAGAAAGGAGACGGGAGGGAGTAAATTGAGAAAGTTTCATGAAAAACAGAGCAGGCAGACAGAAGTAACCCCTCATGGATCTTCCCCACCCTCAAGAGCTAGTTCTGTGTGAAACCTCTAGGGGTGGCAATATTGCCTTCCTTGAAATAAATGGAAAAATTCCAATCGCCGCCAATTGGCGTGGGACTTGATCCTGAAAAACTTCTTTAGCCTCAGCTAGATGAGAAGCACAGTCTAGATCCTACTCAACCAATAGCACTTTTGCCTTCAATTCCTGCGTACCTCAGAACAGGTTTCTGCTTTGTACTCTTTCATTGCTGTTTTCCCTGCTATGGCCTCCTGAGAATATTTTGTTTTGAGACCGTGCAGAACATGAATACATTCAAAGATTTTTATTTTTTTTTAAGGAGCAGAATAGTCTTTTTAAAACAGGAAAAAGAAGAAAAAAAAATCCTTCTTGCTAAAGAACATCACCCTGCTCCACCTGGCAAAGGAGAGCACTGAGCTGGCTGCACTAATTTGTCCAAAGCGCTTGGAGATCCTCCAATGGCTTTTTACAAGATACAAAGTGTTATTCCTGCATTATTTTGCTCTGCTTCACTAAGCAGACTTTATGACAAGATTCTCAGGTAGCTCCTGCAGAGTTGAAAAAGGTAACTTTAACTGAGCTGTCTGAGAGCCTGACGTTAACCTTTCCAAACAGGCTTTGCTTTATGCTCAGGGCAGGGGTTTATTAATTGGTTGAATGAATCAGCCAGCACACCGAGGTATTACAAATACAATCACTTATCTCTTTACATTCAGTCTGGACATCTAAGTGCCTGAACTTCTATGCTTTTACCTCCAGCAGCTTAAAAGGGGACTAGTGCCTACATTGCTAGGCTTGTTTTTCTCCCTGAAGCCTGCAAGCTGCATCATGCCAGAACATGGAGCTCCTCTTAGATATCAAAACTTTCAGACAGCTAAGTTCCTAAAGCAAACACCACCAAAGAATATGACGGCCCACACACCTTTAGGGCACTTACATTACAGACATCAGTACATGTCAGAAAGGTTTAAGATGGGATAAAATAAACAGGTATAGAGTTATTGTCCTTAATTATCCTATGGATTTTCCCCTTTTCCATCCCCCGTAGCTTTTTTTTTTTTTTAAACACAGAACCAGAAAAACATGAACTATCAGTAAGTCTAGGATCATGGGGAGAGTCAGTGCAGTTGGACAAAATCATCCAGTAAGCCTCACCACATCAGAGCCAACTAGGGCTCACATAGAGACCACCCACCACAAACATCTGTAGACCTCACCAGTGCAAACTACACCAGTCTCTGGAGAGTCCATGAAAAGAAATAGTTTTTGTCTGTGTGTTGGGAGACTTGGCTGATACTCTCAGAATCATTGTGGCTCTTAAACTATGAAGGGTATTCCTGCTCCTAGGCAATGGGAACATCTAATTTCAAACTTCACTGTTCTGCACATTAAGTACAATAAGCCTCTTTTTCTTTCGGGACTTCTCAGGAGGACATCTGTGGGTGTTGTCACAAGCACTATCTTGTCTCCTCCCCATTCTTTTTTCTCCTCAGTTCCATTCCATTATTTCATTTCAGTGCCTAATATAGTATATAGAATAAGGAGAATGTAACAACAGTTTAAAAATACTGAATATATCAATTGCTAAATAAACCTCACAAAGCCATTGTCTCCTATCACCATTGTTGCAATTGCTGGCTGCACAAATAAGTTGGACAGCTGCACCTGAAACCTTAATAAATCCATTCAAAACAATTCAACGTAGTGTTTGGATCATTCATTCTGAGCAGAGCCTTCAGTCACTGTATGACTTTATTATTGATTAATGTGTGCCAGGTATGTGCAAAATAAATATCCTGCAGGACGTGGATTTATGTATTGGATACAATTTTTTAAAAAAGCCAAACCCAAGTGTGAATTGTTCCACTGTTCAATTCAAATTCCTAGAGATACTAATTAGTGAGGATGATTTAATAATTTGGGATTACTTTCTGATAAGTCTCATGGTGGCTTTAACTGATTGCAGCACACTCGGAGAATCAAGGCACATAGAAAAGAGTATCAGAAAAATTTTATATCATATAGTATTTTTATTATAAAATAGAATCCCAGTGATTTTCACATCTATATTGTTCTTATACATGTGTCAATATATGCATCACACACTCAGAATATGTAATAAACCCTGACATTCTGTCTTAGTCAAAGATACCAGATGCAGCAAAGGGCAGGACAGAAAAATCGAGTGACCAAGGATTTACCGTGACTGACAAGAATTAAAGAATTTGTTTATCAGATATTTTTCCTAACAGCACAGCATGCCATCTAGATACATGATAAATTAGAAGAAACTGTTCAAATGTGCCCCAAGTTACAGGTTGGATTTGCCTTATCAAGGTGGCCTTAAATACTGTCTGAAGCAATCATAATCTGTCTTTTCAATAAAGAAGTTCTTTGAACCTGGGAGTAGCTTAGTCTCTAGTTAATTGATATTAATATATGGCCAGTTTGTTTTAAGGATTTGAATTGTTCAGCTGTAAATGGATTTTTCTCAAAGTTGTCAAAAAAGTATTAATGGATAGATTTATTCAATAATGGTCTAGTACCTATTGAGAATTAAGTACAAAGCTTCTATATTTAAGGATTTGCATCAGATTCTGCACTTTCAGAATAGCACCTCTGGCCACATACTGTATCTGTACCTACTCCTTTATCATGCAACTATACCAAAACCATCAACAAAACCCAAGTCTCCTGCACTGTAGTTCAGCAATGTCAAAATTTCGTCCAAGATATCCACTCCTAAGCTTTCATTAATGTAACTGAAATACTTGAGGTATCTCTCATCTTTTTTGCTACGCCACAATATCTGATGACAACCGAACAATTCTTTTCAGGAAGAGGTTTTAACTTATAAAATAGACTCAGATTTCAATCTACAGCTTTTGTCCAGAGCAAAATATTATCATAAATGTTAATGGCCTGAAACTTGACATTGCAGTGGTAGTGTTTAAGATTTGTTTTGGTGACTTAACTGTGACACTGGCACTGAAGGTGTGGATATGGATTTCCTTACACTGTTTTAGCAGCAACTGATGTGGTCAAGTAGATAATGCAAAGACTTTCTTTGGGAAAGGAAAAATTTGAAAAACAGTGGACATGAGGCACACCATTACAGGCAGGAGGTTATACTAGAGGATTCCACTTAAATGAATCAAGAGAGCACCAAGTTCAAGAACAAGGAAAAAATAATAGTGCCTAACCAAAAAAAAAAAAAACAAACCACTTTTCTCCCTGATTTCATCATCACTGAAATGTCAGGCTACTGATCAATTTTCTGCATTTGAAAACAAAGCAACATTTTAAGAAATATTGACATCTGGTTCTGGAATTATTCATGCAGAGATTTCTTTGAAATTTAAGTGGAGTTTCCTAAAACATATACAGGTGTGAGGAGCCCAGTCACTTCAGGATTAGCTGTTCCTCAGAAACCTTAGCAATGATATGAAATTTGAAGCTCCTCTTGAACTTTTCTACTAATTCAGTAATTACTGCTGTGCCTGAAATTGGCCTCTTTCCTGTAATTACTCAGCATGTATTTTCAGTCAAAGAGGTTAGCACCTGAATTTAGATTCCAATTAACACCCAAGGTGGACTTTTTGTTTAAAGCTTAATAAATCAGGGACCTTTCCCAGCATATTTCACTAGCCCACATAGGGAAACACACAGTACATGCTCTGGATGTCTGAAGATTTGCGGCAGAGCATGGTCAAACCATGATCAACTCATCGGATTTGTGGAATATTAGGATTACATGTCACCTGGGGTCAAGCAGCTTGCATGTGAGCACATGGGCACGTCTTGCCTTCCCCCATCCCCAACTACAATGAAGGCTTTTCACCGATGCAATTTAGCATGCACAAAGATGGCACTCCTTCAAGTTTCAGCACTGAGAAATGCATATAGAAAAAAAAAATTTACACACACAATTGGAAACTACATTTCTTTAAAGTCTGGCTTCAAACTTACATGAGGTGTGCAATCCTCCTTAAAAAAAGACAGGAAGCACATTGTTTTAACCAGCTGTTTTAAAAGGAGTGTCCTGATAGAGATGGACAGGGGCAGGGACAAAGGGCAGGTGAAGTGAACAAGGTTATGTTAGACATGTGATATTAAAAAAAATTGAACAAATGATTAGCTCTTAGGATAAAAGAGTGTAATAATACACAGAGGATTGCTCTCTTCCAACTGTCATTCTGAGTTAAACCCTATGACCCCAGTTCTTTCCCTAAAGCATCTCCGTGATGAATTCTAGACAGTTAATCTTGAAACATTTAAGGAAGCAAAGCTAGCAGGCGTTTTTCTTGAGGAAGGACTGAATTAACAACCAAAGACCGTCAAATTGCCCCATGGTCTCTGCAGAATGATATTGTTGCAAACACCTGATTGCAAAGACATGTCATTGGGCTCTACAAGGCTTTTCACAGTAGCAAAAAAAAAAAAAAAAAAAAAAAAAATTCATGTTGCTTGTAAGGCTGCCACCGTTGAAATCTTTGAGCCCAAAACTGCTAAAGCTGAAAGAATTTCTGGAGCAGCATTGCCATATGCTTGCATTGTTCTGACACACCTCCCCAAGCACCTTCCATTGACTACTGTTGGACACAGGACACACATCTCAATAGACCTTTGCTCTAACCTGCTATGGCCGTTTTTATGTTCTCATATGTCCTCTGTTGGGTTTTTTTTATTATTTTCCTTTAAAAGTATGTTAGTTTCCATGGAAACAATTATGCCACTGACATGCACGAGTTTAGTAATGTCCTCAGGAAACATTTACAGTGAGTTCACAAAGGGTAAGATGTCTTTATGAATACAGGTGTTTAAGCAAAGGTACTGTTAAGGTAACAAAAATAAGCTTAGAGGTTTTCCAAAGTGATAGGTAACGATTGCATTTTCACCACAGTCCCTTATTTCAAACTCTACATCAAAATGTTTCCCTTTCGAAAATTTGGCCCCATCTGTGAGGATGCAGAATGCTCTGAAATATATAACCTGCTATGGGAAATGTTGTCCTACACAGCAAGCTCTTGGTCACAACTCTGAGTTTCTATATTATTCCAGAGGCCTTCATATAAATATAATTCTCTTATAATCCAGTGCTAGGAGCTAAAAGGGGGTAAAAAAAAAAATTAAGACATTCATATAATTA
The DNA here is from genome assembly GCF_028858705.1 of Grus americana. NCBI lineage: Eukaryota > Metazoa > Chordata > Aves > Gruiformes > Gruidae > Grus > Grus americana. The sequence goes on from NC_072860.1 coordinate 19,780,225, forward strand.
TTCCTTTGACCACAGAACAAACCACAAGACAATGTGACATTATACTCACTGTTTACCAGCCCACATTTAGACAAAGAAATAAATCTCACAGTATAAAAATATTTCCACTTTTAACCCAGTAATCAAGATAGTGCTTTTCAGATCAACAGGAGCCTTGAGAGCCAGCCTGTGAATGCTCCTTCCTTGCATGAAAAGAAAAGGACGCAAGGAGAGTTCTTCCTTTTATAGCCCTTACTGTAGCTACGAGAGCATCTCTGTATGTTGATTTGTGAATGTACGCAGTCTGCACAAGAGAGGGATGAAGCGATGGGGTCGCAGCTCTGTGGAGCACTAGGTGGACAGCAGAAGGAAGGACAAGGCCATGCCAAGCTTCGCCCAGGGTACGCGTGAGCTGCACGGCCCCTGCTCTGGGCCGCGTCTTAATGCGGCTGAAGCATAAGGTGAAGGGTGGCTTCAAAGGCTTACGGCACTGCTAAGCTGATATCTGGATCTCAGCGTGCGGGGCCCGGCGCTCAGTCACCCTGTCTCTTCTGTAGTCCTCTGCAGCAAAGCGGATGTGCAACCAAATCCACATGCGAAGGGAAAGTGGTTGATAGCTTGCTGGCTGGTAGAGCCCTAAAGGAGGTCAGGATTTTTAGTGACATTTTGAAAAGGTACAGAGAGAATTAGTGTGGGAGACCAAGGTAGGCAAACTGTTCCAGATAGCTGATGCGGTGGCAGTAAGAGATCCAATTTAAATTCGCTTTAGTATTAATTGTCAGAAAAGGATGAGATCAGTTTATGAACTAGGAGCACTGTGCAGTCAAAAGTTACAAGCCCGAGTTGTTGCCACAAAGTAGCTGAAAGGCTTTTCTTTTGAAAAGATTAAACTTCAAAGAATTGCAGAATAAGATACACAAGAAGTGGCATATGCTTTTGCTTGATAATGTTTGATTTTCAGCCACTCTTTCCCCAGCTCTATCACACTGTAAATTCTTAACACTGAAGTTGCAACTAAGTAGCTGTTTTATAAGATAAATGACTTGGAGTATGAAAGACTTTGACCAAAAAAATAGGACTGCATAAAATGGATTGAAAGAAATGTGAATAGCAGAAAACATTAACCAGTGTAGGAGGCCAAGGTTTTGCATCCTTCTTGACCAAAGGAAGTGAATACAAAGCAAGATATCAATGTGTGTCCGACAGGTTAACCCAGCGGGATGACATTTGCCTCACAAAAAATACATGATACAACATCCCAGCCAGACTATGGTGCTGTGTAGGACCATTCCGCGTGGGGTAGTTAGGGTCTTAATTCTCACTGAAACCAAAAGGAAAGTGGGTCACTGAAACATGTTTTGTAACTGGGACTTAAGTGCTTTGGGATAAGTAAAACCCTGTGCACGTTGCTCCCTAACGCAAAGAAAGGGAAACCGAGGTTGAGCCACCGGTGACCAAACTGCAAGCGAGAAGGCAAGGGGAATATTCCCTCTTGAGGCACAAGAGGCCTTGCTAGGGCTTACACATTTCTTTGACAGCAAGACCAATTCTCTGTCCAACTCAGTGAGCTGTGGGGCCAGAGAAAACCAAAGGAAAAAAGTACACAAGGACTTGAGTCTGTTTGGCAACTGGGGCAGGCCTTTCCCAAGACATGGCCAGTTTAGGAACTGAAAGTGTATTTCTCCTTTTGTTTGTCCACATCCAATGAACTAAAGGATTTCTGTCACTCAGTTCTGTAAAGAGACACACACATCCTCAGGGGAGCTGGAAACAGGACAGTGAGCTAGAAGAGAAATTATATCTGCTTTTAGGATAACTGCCACTAATAATCTCACCATGATCAAGCCATATATTCATGTAATAGAATTGGAGCATATTTACGTACCAGGGAGCCTGAAAATTTGTTGGGTTTTTTCATTCAATCTGAATGCTCCTAGAGTTTCTGTTTGGGGAGGAAAGTTGGGGTATTTTCTGTGGACCAAGAGGCAGTAATTTTTCCAAACGCAGCAAATGACCCCAAAATCCTGAAAATATTTAAGTAGTGCAAAACAAAGCACAGAGCAAAGCAACACTGATTAGAGAGGGAGGAAAAATTAAAAAGCAACATCCTTGTACTTGTCACTAAGATCAGCTACAGCATCCATATGGGAGTCAGCAGTGCCACAAGTCTAAAATCCCTCATGGACCAAGACTGAGCTAGCTGAGCAATCCTTTCTCCTTCAACAAGTTCCTTGGGAACAATGAAATTCCCATAACAAGAGCCAAGGAGTAACCACACACCGGGTATTTTGGCAACCAACACATAGCATGGAACATCTCTCCTGAAGAGGCAAAGTCAGTCTTGAGTCTATTGTGAAATTCTTCTGAACACTTAGCTTTTCCCTGAGCAACAAGTACACTAATTTAAAAATTAATAGCAACAATTTGCTCAATAACTTTGGGACAGGGAGGGAGAGAGCTACCTATACAGCAAGAACGAGCTTCTCATTTTATTTTTTTGCAAAGGATTCATCTGCCACAATCCATGAGTGTATGGCATAAAGCCCTGAGTAAGCAAATGACTTCAAATTATCCAGTGGCAATTATGAACGAGAGAATGCACGCTGGAGGTGGGATGAAAGAAAATTAAGAGAGATTAATGTGAAATATAAGGTTATAATTAGACATAGGTATCTGTTTTCTACCTGCTTTTGCCCATGGGGAATTTGGAAAAATAAATACTCTTATTTAATAAAATTCTCAACGCCAACAGAAAAGCAGGGCAACTTTTTAAAAGCTATGACAACATATGCCAGACAGGCTGTGTTGCAATGGGTTTACATTTCGACATGGAATGGGTTGTAAGAGAACACAGCCTGCTATAGCATGTTTTGGCAATATCAGAAAAACAAAATCTAAAAAATTCATACCAAGGGGAAACAAAATAAATAATACACTGCTCCTGTACTAGGACAGTCTGCAGAAGCTCCCATGCATGAAGGAACACAGGTTCCTAAGAGATGATCCAAATATTTTAACACCAGGAAAGAAAAAGAAAAAAAGAAGAAAAAGAAAAGCCAACAGATTCTTCCTCTAAAGAAGTCCCAGTTTGAACACAGCTACTGTACTCTCTCAGAGGGAAAACAGATTCAGAGAGCTGAACTGGTTTCCTCCTCATCTTGGCAGCTATCTGGAGGATGGGAAGCAGACAAGTCGGGCATCCCTGAAGGCAGGTCTAAATGCCAGAACAGAAAAACTCATTCTGGTAGGCAAGACTGAATATTGATTTTCCAAATGGTCCCGTTATCCTCCCACTTTGTTTGCAGTGCCACCAACTACAGCAGCTAAGGCAACTTCCTGGTACTCACTGACAGATGCAATACATTTTTAAGCGTACTTCTCAATCAAAGATATATTTCACTCCCCTGAAAATTCCAATCGCTATTCTCTGTAAAACATTTTTCTACTTCTAAATGTACACTTTGTGCAACTCTGAAGAAGTTGGTGGAATTTCTTTGCAAATTAGAAATGATTTTATATATAGATACATGTAGAACTTTCGCCCCTCAATCACAACTCCCATGAACATCACCCAGCTCTTGAGATGTATTGAACCTCAAAACAGAGCAGAGAGGCCCTAAAGCAAATTCCCTTCATTAATCTTCTAGAAATCTAGGGTGAGACTCTACTTGAGCCAAATCAAGTCTTGATACTGGACTACCAATTGCAACAGCGGTTTTGGTGTTTACGTTTGTAACTGCACTATAAAATTTATTTCTTGGTCCTAGCTGGGATCACACAACCCTGCTAGACCTGGACGTTCACTAGGCTTTGTATTTCTGTCCCATTCCATCTGGACCTGTGCACTTTAAGTTTCTTTTTATTTCAGTAGGTTGTGGCACTTGCTGTTCCTGGTAAGATATCTTGGGCACAGATTGCCTGTTGCCTCTTTGAAAGAATGGAAGTTTATTGCCTGCCTGCAAAAGGCTTCTCTTTCTACCCCTAAACATCAATACTGACTCCTAAGACTCAGGTATCCATTCTCCACAAAAAATTGAATACTCTTTGTTCATCTATTAAAGAATACAACACAGTGAAGTCACACATAGACATCAGCTCTGTTTAAAAGGGCATAAGACATCTATGCAACCTATTTTCCTGCACTGGTCCCCTCTCTTCAAAAGCATTTTCTGCAACCAGATCAAAGACTCTGGAAAATTTCTGGTCTTTATGCATTCTTCACATTTCTTCTGCCATATCAGAGATGCACATGCATTTCCACACAGTCACTTCTTTCCTTCTCCTCCTCTACCTACCCTTTTCTCCCTGAATAACTTTCTTCAACTCAGCTGGTCCAACAGTTGGAAACAACGTTATACACTACGAGTGCAGGATCATTCCCTCCAGCCCAAGCTTTCCACATCTAAAAAAGGTCATCCCCCTCCAACAAAAAAGCCAGCTTCAGAGGTTTCAGCTCTCAGCTGTTCTCTCCTCTCCTTTCCACCAGCTACACCAGAGATATTTGTGGGGCTGCAGTGTTTGTGCCTACAGCGCAGCCCTGAGTGGTTGCCATGTGTTGGCAAGTAGGCAGAAGTGGTGGTGTCGGAACTCCTCAAGCAAGCATTGCCAAAGACAACATGATGTGAAACTCTGGACTAATTACCTGCCATCAGGTCTTTCACTAGGTTGAGAGATGAGTAAGAATGTCAGGATCTGGCCAGCTGTCAGGACTCTAAGCGTAAAGAAATTTTCTTTAATGGCATTATTGCTGAGAAATAAACAATTGTCTGTCACTCATTACTGCACACAGGTCCTCGCATCCCTCTGAAATGCTGAAAAACAGCATCTTACAAACAAGGAAAATGAGTTATTAAGCAATTGGAAAGTGATTATACAATTATGTTCTGTTCGGGTACCATTAGTCACAAGGAAGATGGAATCTATCCAAGCTTTAAAAGTGAATTACTCATACAAAATTATGTCTGCTGAGAGTCACTTCTCCTTTAGGGTTCAATATCTATAGTGCAAGATTTTCAGAGGAGGAGACGAAGAAGGGTGTTATGATAAAGCATCAGCACAGGAGCCAGGTTTGGGTTCTATTCCAGTCGGCAGTGGCGAGCAAGTTGCAACTGGCCTTAAGTCTGAACTGGTATAGACAGTCACAAACCAACTGATGCTAGCAAAGCTAAGCAGATTTGCAGCAATGCGGAAACCAGCTCCTGCCTCCTGTTCCAGTAGGAATGCAAGAACAAAAGTCAGTCGGTTGTATAGCTTACAGATTCCAAATCCAGTAGTCACATTATGGTAATAGTCTGTCCCACTTACAAAGAAGGTATGTTCACTTTAAACTAAAACCGAGTCCTCTTCCTTCATCTGCCAAGACTACTCTTGATGGACCATTTTCATGCTGAGCTCTGTAACCACCGTGCGCTCTGTGTCCTTATAAGATGAGGGTGGCCTTGACTACACTTTCAGATCTGTCAGCTGCTTTTGCTCTCTCCATCCTATAGCGGATTTTTTTTTTTTTCAATGCAGTTTAAATTCCAGTTTAAGTTTTCTGGTTATCTTTGCTACTGTACGTTCCAAACATGCTTCAAGTTCATTCTTGTGTCAGCATTAAACATTTCACACAGGTGTGGCCTCAGTAGAGCTGATAATAATTACGCACTTTCCCTGACCTTTTGCCCAACCTTCCTGTAAACTGGCACAATATCTCCTCCTTCCCCCCCCCCCCAAAAAAAAAAAAGTCATTTTGTAATATAATACACAGACTTAAACTGTGTTGGGGCTGCTGTGCTGCTCCATTGTGTCTCTTGGAATGCTTTTTACTGCCACTTGAATGTAGTAAATGAAAGGGTGTAATACAGGACAGGTAATAGACAGGATTACAGATCGTGTTGTCTTGTCATTAGCTGAAACTAAGTGCTATAACAACAATCATCATCTATTCTCTGCCAAAAAAAAAAAAAATCAGGAAGTTTCAGTTGTAGGTAGCATAGGAATAGACAGGGTTAATAAACAAAACCAAACCCCTGCAGTTGATCCAGTACAAGTTTAATCATTGTACCCATCCAGAGCTTACTCTGATTTCATTCCTTCACTTCCTCATCAAGCAAGCATCAACTTATAGCAAGTACCTTCTTTTCTCAGCTACTGTCTTCTTACTTTGTTTCACTAAACACTTCAGGACATGAATTCCATCTTCAGGACTCTCTTGTGCTTGTAGCACTATGCAACTACATCATTTCTAGTTACAGAGGAACCTAGGTTTAAACCTTGAGTCCAAGCTCCCCTGGCTAGTGAAGAAAGATGAGATCTGGATCTGTCATGGTATTTTGCAACCCCGCTCACTGAAAGCACACTGAGCAGAAGGGCTCCAGCATGGACTCTGAGTCACGGGCTGTACCAGGGGTGGAAATCCATCTCCTTGCCTGGACAAACTATTGTTTGAACAGACTCAGCCAAAGCCCCAGGCACATCCCTTTAGCTTGCTAAGCCAGTCACTCCCTGTCTCTGGTGCCAGTGCAGTTGCAAGGATGGGTGCAGCCAGTGCACCTCCTCTACCCCTCCCACTGCAGACTTCCAGCGTGGGGGGTAGCACTAACGGAGCTTGCTCTGACTTGTTCTTGAGAAGGACAGCAATGAAACCTGTAGCCGGTACCTTAATAATGGTAGCAAAGTTAAATGAATAGCTTCTTGCTCCTTGCCCAACTTGCTGATACATCCTCACAGAAACACAACATTTAGTAAATAATATTCCCTGTATAAAGACTGTACAATAAAAGAGTGTGATTTAAATTCAGGGCTTCCTTTTATGAACTGCAGGCTCTGGGCCAGTACAAATCCACAGAGCTCCATCAGAGCTTCAGTCAGTCAACACCTACCCAGCATATCAATTCTGCAGATTGATACTGGGCAAGGAAAGTGCCATGAACTTCCATGGCATTCTGCCAAATCCCATCAGCTGAGAAACTGTCCTGATGAGCACAACGTTCTCAGTGATGATTCACCCTCGTCAACATTGCTATTAGTCAGAATATTTTCAGAAGCAACTTTAACATGGTTTAGGAGCTCTTTCATAAACATGCGTTTAGATAGGCTATCTTGGGGCAAGGAGATAAATGAAGGAGGCCCACTGCAAGTTAGAACTGAAGTGTGGCAAAACAATTCTGCAAAATGTTTTATACCTTATATAATCTCTCCCCACAGAATCTCAGGGGTTCACATTAAACACCATAAATCAGACCACCTGGGGCTCCCCTATGATTATTGCAGCTGCATGCTGCAAGCTCCAGTAGAAGAAACATTCCCTTTTATTGTAAGAAAGTAATAGGGCATAGCCCAAGTCTGCCAGAAAAATGCACAAATCAAAAGCAGGCCTTGCACAAAATCAGCTTCTGATGTGTTCGTTTCCTCTGGATGTATGTGGCAAGCTGACAGTCAGAATTACTTTGTCCTCATTGATCACCAATGCTTTTGCCAGCAAGGTGAGTAGTATGTGGAACAGCCAATTCTAAAGAAACATCAGTTCAATGGAAAATAAAACCGGGACGTTTATTTTATTTTTTTATCTTCTCCTCAGTGAATTTCAGCAATTGGGAACGGCACTGTACTCAGTGCTGAAGGCTGAAGCTCTCTCCCAGGAGCACACACAGCTTAGAGGTGCCACAGCCACCACTGCTGTGTCTGCTCCTGGAAGGAGTCCCCACGAGTCCGCAGGAAGTCACCCCCACCCGTGCCCCAGGCAAGTCTGTGGCTTCTGCCATCTTCCTAAGCCCTATTTTCATTACGAAGGAGGGGCGTCAACTGCTGACTGCCAGAGACAACACAGATGTGCAAAGCCTCAGAATATTTACCCAAGAAAAGTGATGGAAAGAAAGAAAAAAAAAAAAGGTAGCAGTCTTTTCCCAGTAATATCAGGTAACTTCATTTCCGTCTTAGTCCTAAACCTGACTGTCATCATAGATGGGGGAGGAAATCTGCCTTGTGAGAACTTGTGAGAATTTCTCCTAGGAGAGATGTTACGGACAGTTTGTCTCAAATGTCTCCTTTGACATCTGCAGAAAGTTAAAGGTTAGTGGAGCCTTGATGTGTTCTACAAAATCTTTGGTCACCAATGTGATGAGGAATGTGTCATAACCATCAGTTGGCTGGAAGGAGGATCACGATGACACATGTTGAACAGCCCCTCTGGTTGCCCCCCAGATTTTTGGGACAACTAACACATTTCTGTGGAAATGTTCTGCCTTGCTATCGGACCACTGAGACAGTGTTTGAAAGATGCAACCACTCAGAATGTTCTGCAGGAATCCCTTTCTCTTATTGCAGTGATGACATCTCCCTTCTCAGATATCATGTCCCAGACATGCAATAGAACAAAGAATGGATCTTCCGATTGGTCTTAATTTAGTATGTTGGTTTGTGGGCTTTAACAGTATACAGAAAATATGACAGAACACATGCACAGATGCGAGGAAAGGAGTTTAGTCAGGCAAAGAAAGTGAGAGGTGTTTGCTAGATAAGGGACTAGGGGAAAACTAAATGCTGTTTCGGTCCAGGAGGGCGACAGAAAAACTTTGATAAGTTAAACTACTGCCTGACAGAAAGCGCTTCCTAACATATTACCACATTCTGACATTGGTTTTGGGGTTTTTTTTTATATATATATATATATATATATACACACACACACACACACACACAAACATAGCACAGAACATATGAGCTGGCAGCAATAAATTTGTTATTTCACTTTAAGATAATTATATTTAAACTTTAGTCTTTTCCTAAGAAGCTGACAGCTCGGTGGGACGAGTCATATTTGATGGCCAAGAAAACTAAACCAACGGACAGGAGTCTCCCTCTATCGTGGCTCATTTAGAGTAGTCAGATAGCAGCAAAGTAGAAGCAAAGCTGCAGAAAACCTCCTAAGTCAATGGATTTTTTCAGCCAGCACTAAGCTGGCAAAGTAGCCTTTTGCTGTATCTGACAGGTAGGAAGTATATCTGGAAGCCTACCAAAAGAGAAAAGGTTATGGTTTGAGCATGCTGTGCTCTGTTATTCTCACAGCAAAGAACGGATGTCTGGGACTATCACAGTTGATTAAAATACAAATCAGCCCTAAGGCCATTTTTTTCATATTTACAGCAGGAGCTAGGTAGACTCTTTGCAGAGCTGACTACACTGGAACCCAAAAGGTGACCTCAAGCTACCTTCAGACACATTTTCCTATTCTCAGGCTGAGAACAGCAGTCAGAGCAGAAAATCTGATCTTAATCATGCTTCACTAGGAAGCCTACAGGAATTGGTGCTATCCCAGAATGGGAGAAGCAGGACTTGCGAATCATCTCAGAATTCAAGCTGTCTTTAAAAAAATAAATAAGTAAACACATATTCTCCCCAAGCAAATAAGTTACCAGAAAAAACATCCTGCCTTCCAGCCCATCACCCTGTTTGACAGCATCTGTCAAAGATAAAATCTTTCAATGAATTAAAGGAAGGGAAAGGCCAATCCCTCCTAGTTATGGTGCTGTGATTTACATCAGTATAATTGTATCTTTATTACTGTGGGAGACTGACTAGACCTCCAGGGAAACGCTACTAGTACGTAAGAACTTTTATTTTTAATTGCAATAGATCTGCCACTGTATGTCTAAACCTATTAAAACACATCGGAACAAACCAAGATTAATAGAAATACAGTGCTAGGCTATAGTTCAGATTTGTTAAATGTTGAACTAATTGCATTGCGTTCTTTCCAGGCTTTAAGTGGTAGTACACTGGAATGGGGTCATGACACTACATTACAAGGGCAATATATAGATCATCTTTTTTTTACTAGCAGTACTCTATCCCAGATTGATCTTATCTTAACATAAATTCCTAATGCTTAGTCATTATGATACTTGCCTATAATTCCAATATAATATCAGTTCAACCTGAAATTTACTGCAATCACTTTCCCTCTGAAAAGTGCCCTCATTTAATCAATGAAAGCCGCCATTCTGAGGGCCGGATCTTCAAACAGTGAAATCAATGCCCCTTGTCACTAGCAGGCTCTTCAGGTGGAAGAACACCCAGCACTTGAAGAAACTGGTGTAAAGATGCAGAACGCATGCCGCCCACTTCTCCAGATACACACTCGAGTCAGCTCAAGTCTAACACCCAGCAATAACACATCTCACTTTACAACCAGATGATTCAAGCAAGTGCCTGCAAAGAGCCTCACACTTCAACTGTGGCCTAAACAATGCGTCACAAAGCCGTTAGAGCTGGCTCTGGCCTCCCAAAAGAGAACCTGAATCATCAGATCCCCCTGCTCAGCACTTTTATAGGACTACGCACATGCTTAAAATTGGGAGTCGTCTTATCTCCCTTACACTTTATAAGGGCTAGTGTGCACATATGCATACGTGTGTGTGTTTGGGAGGGTTTAACTTCCTTAAGGTTGCCCTACAACACCTACAACATACCTTTTTCAAGGTTTCCAGATTCTCCCTGCAGCCCCTCGCCAGCCTGGTGGCTGTGCAGAAATAGTCTTCATCTGGAACAATTCTCACACTCAGTGCTTTATATAATGTTATACCCTGCATAAGTAATAATGAATGTAATAATGAATAAACAAAAGAATAGAGGAAAATAAGTGAAAATTTGAATTGGTTAAATAAAAGCTCCATACTAATGCAGTAGTATGTCCCAGAATTTTGAGATAAATACTTAGTTCTCCCTATCTTTTCAGTCTCTCAACCAAGTTGATATAAGCAGCATGATCCTTTCCCTTTGCTTCAATTGGATTAGAAGTTTACATACATATTTGTAGCATGAAATCCTTAACAGGCATATTTTGGAAAAATATTATTTAATACACACACATAAGTATATATTAAGTCTTAATTAACTTCATGTAAATTCATTCTTAAAAACCATCTTACATCCTCACTGAGTAGTGCTTTCCAGTTTTCATTCCACCAGAAGATGAGACACAGAGAAAACTAGACTTAAAAATATCATGCAAAAGACAAGTCAAGTCTCTTCTAGATTAAAACTTGTAGACCGTTAATGTAACTAAAGTTGGTATGGGCACTGCAACACAGGTCTTGCATTTTGCTTGTACCAAGGGACCCATTCATTTCAGTAGACCTTCTTTTAGGTGCAAAGCATCCCATCATTTCCTAGGGCTGCGTTTTGCACAGCAGGCAGAAAGCATGGCTCCTCACGTATGCAAATTCATCCATATCTTTGGGGCTCCTCTAGTACCCACCCATTCACAACAAGTAAATCACAGAGAGAGAAGCAGGATTTAACTCTGAATAGCTTTGCTTTTGCCGATATAACTTCGACCCTTGATGATAGTTAATGTCAGGGTTTTTTTGCATTCAATTAATTTAACGGTCCAGATTTTTAATTTGCATTTCATTTAACATTTCAGATTTTTAATTTGCCAGATATTGTTTATCAAGTATTCATTTCAGCGCCTTTCACTGTATATACAGTGCATACTCCTCAGTAATTAGTGTGCAGTAAATTAATTCTCTCCTTGTTCCTTCATCAGATATTGGATTAAGAAACTTCCACGGTACCAACATAGTGAGCTAGATTAGGAATTTCCCATCCATAATACCTTTGTTTAATATTTGTCTTGTATATGTTATGCTGCCTTAATGCTTTACATGATAAGAAATGTTATAGTTAGAAGCAGAAACCTGCAATTAATTTGAGTCACATATTTGTTTGAAATTATTAGACTCAAATTAAATGTGTTCACATGGTTCTGCAGTCTGCTCCTTTAGGCAGCCCTACATTTTCCTGGGGGGGGGGGGGGGGGGGGGGGGGGGGGGGGGGGGAAATGGCTGATCTATTTATATAAAGGGCATTTAAATCATCTGATGATTTTTCATCAACTGCCATGAGTGTTAAATCAAATCCAAAGTAAACACCTCGTTATAGATCTGTCTTCTGCATTATGTCAATATGGGCCAATGACCAGCGAAGGTGTCCTCTTACAAATCCAGCGAAAGTAACACACCAACTCAATAGAAGGGCATTACCACCACAGTCCACTGAAATTATGCATGTTTCGCAAACATTTTCACAGTTCATTTCCCCTTTTCCACATCCACAAAGACACTCAGCATACAGACACGATTGTTCCCAGATCTGTCCAAACTAGGTGAATACCTTTGCTCAGAGATTAAGGCTCCTCTTCTCAAACTATATTCATCTTTATCTGAAATAGCCCTGCAAAACTCACCCGCCTGCATGGGTTTTCCTGTAGCAGTCCAACTGTCCAAAACATTAGAAAATATCTCACAAGGGGTGTTTTTGCTTATACAGATCAATGGAAAATTTAGTAAGTCATGCTTGTTTGGTTTTTATGCTTTAAAGGTCTACAAGTTTATGAATGCAATGTTTTCCTTCAGTGACGAGAACAGGTAACACGAGTGATGTGTGACAGGTAGGAGGAAACATTGTTCCCTCCTGAAGCTATGCCTAAAATGTCTTAGGTCACATCAAGCACCAGTGCAGGCACACAGGGTACCCAAGTCTAGTTTGGACAAGCTCCAGCTTTATCTACAGGGGATGGAGAAGAGGTGGAGAGAAGGTCTGGGACAGAAGAGATTTGGAGATTTTTTGAACCAACTCACCGCTGAGGAGCGTGAACAGGCCACCTAGTATTGAAATTGTCCACAGCCATGTGGACAGCTCACAAATTTCCCCCTCGATTTTCTACTTGAACCAGCAAGACATATAGAGTTACACCTGGAAAACAGTGGCAGAGGACAGTTGCTGCTTGTCTTCCCCACTGACCTCAATCACAGGGCATACAGTTGTACTGGAAAGAAAGGTTGCAACAAGGCACAGGAGAAAGATCGCTGAAAGTTTTGGGAAAGCTAATAATGGAGACAGAACTGTGCCATTCTTCCAATCCAAAGAAGTATGAGCTTCCATTCTACAATTACAACATTTTTATTTAAAGGCTACAAAATTGCCAATACCTGTCTCTGACCGCGGGCAACTCTCAAGTTTAGAGTGGAGCTACTGCTCCATCAGCCAGAACAGATGACATCCTCCCAGTCTCTGCTCCTTTCCATAACGGTGCACAGTAGTTGCAAGGAATAAAAAAACCCCACAAGCCTGAAGAGCAGGTCACACATTCCCAGAGGTCATTGTAACCTCAGTTGGTGTTTATAAGAATTTAGACAGCTTTGAATTTTGACACCAAATCATTATAACCACTCTAGGTTTCTGTCTTGACTATTTCTAGGAGGAGGCTGTCTTACAGATTCACTTCACTGATGAATAGAAACTGTCTTTTCATTTCCTAGTTAAGTTTGCTCAGGGCCACATATCCCCTTTTGGTTTTATCATCCTTTCATTTATTTAGAATGTGGCTCTGCCCAGTCTGGTACATACATCCATTTTATCACCTTTTAGTATGGGCATTACAATAACGACCTGAAAAAGGAGTTCATCAGAACAACTTCCCTGCTTACTCTGGATCCATCAGACAATGAAAATCAACTTTGTAACAGGTTGTAATTCAAATGAGCTAAGAATTGTTTACCGGCAGAGTTGCCTAAAAGTGAAAGAGCCTAGTTTAACTCTGCTCTGTCCACCTTCCACGAGTTGCTAAGCCTTTCTATAATCTGGTTCTCCAAAAAGAGAGTGAGGAGGACAGCATCCGTTATCTTAAATGGTTTGTACATAGATGAAAATATTACCACCTACAAGACTCTGGGGGTGGGCTGTGAGCTCCCCATCAACACACAAGGTGCAAGAACAGCACTGCTGCTTTTGAGTGTGGTAACGGACATGGGGTCTCCCTGTTCCCCTCCTATTTCTGCGTTACCAAACGCAGTCAACAATGTCCTGCATTGCATGGAAGCGTACCACATCTCTGCTGATCTTAGCACATCTCTAAGGCTGCGACAAGCTAATAGCAAAATTTCTTTTCCTGTTTGGGCCCATCAGTTCAAGCAACACACACAAAAACCAATGATCTTACAAAAGTTCAAAGCGACACAAAGACCTTACGTGTTATATTTCTCCTCTGGTCACAACATGTTTTGTTTGATAATAAAGAGGTAATGTTTTATTTTATTTAGAAAATTTAGGCCTTTTTTTTTAATCTAAAATGTTCAGTTTATTCAGTAAATAGCCTATCAGGATAAAGGGTCACTGAGTATGCCAAGGGAAAGTATATCTTTTGAATTAAAGGATCGAAAACTCAGTCAGGCAGAATACTGGTTGCTCTCAAGAACATTATGGGAACTAATGAAAGAACCCGATTTCCTGCCTTATACAATTAAGTAATCAGCTGCCTTTGGTTACCCCTAACAACTTACACAGACAAGGGGATTACTAAGCAAACAGACTGCAGCATTTCAGAATACACAGTCAACGGGAATGCTGAAATGACATGCATTCCCAAGGGAGTCACTACCTTTTCAATTTTAAGAGAAGGAAGTGGGATTATTGAAAATTTAGGGCTTGGCAGACCTTTACAGAAGTGGTCTGGCTGATGTAATGTGCACTATCAAAGCTAAGCACAAAAATAACCCTTGCCATCTGAAGAATATTTCCCTTGCTACCTATTCTCCAAGACACAGTGAATTCCTGCTCTGGTTCAAATGAAGGGATGCTTAGATACAATATAAAACTGTCTTGTTTGGACCAGAATAAATGCCTATGATCATGCATTCAGTATGAAGCACTACGTTGCGGCATACTGCAGTGAAAGAGAATTGTGTCCAACAAATGCCCTAGCTTCAGCCGTGGGTAACTTATTTTTGAAAAGTAAGCAAAATATTTCTTAATCTCTTCAGAGGGACTTAGTTTGCACAAGTACAAAATAAGCAGAGAACAGCCTCCCCCGCTGCCTCCATGGGTGCCTGTTGGGGACAAGGTTTTCAGGGTTTTGGTTCTCAGCGATCACTATAAGTTTATTAGAGATTTATGACTTGAGCGGAAGCAGTGTTAAGACATTTTGAGAATCCACCCCTAAACCAACACCACAATGAGTGGTGGAATAAACGTAGCTTAGTTTTCTCACAGTGGGCAAGTAGTATTTGGGGTTCCTTTCTCTTTATGTTAATAGACTTTGCTGTCTGCTTTTCAGCTAATTGGTACTGCTGGTAGCAGGACAGGGAATGCCGTAACACCACCCCAAGGTACTTTCCTGAGCACTCTGCAGCCTTCTGAGAAGGGTGAGGGGAACTGCTGTTTTCTATGAGGTCACTCAAACCTGTCAAATAAAAAATTTGAAAGTCTGCCAGGGAAAAGAGGTGACGAAGTTATTTACAATTTGATGAGAAAGAAAAGATAATGGGAGAAAGAACATGAGCAATAGTCTTGTTCTAGAGTGACTGAATGCCGAAAGTAAAGAAAAATTAAAATGCTACGCTGCTCACTTGAAACCACCGAACAGAGTGCTAGAAGTGTTGAATGGAACAGTGCTTCAGAAATAAGGTAAATGTTCACTCTGACTTGCTATTATCTGCCAAGGCACGAGAGACATATTAAATAAACAGCTGTGCAATGTTGAAAATACTTCCAAAAGAATAAGAGAAAACTGTCAGCATTGCCAAAAGATAACATAGAAAAGGGCGGGTAGGGGGGGAAATCTTGTAGTTAAGAGACATGGAAACCAAAATTTATTGTAAAAGTGCATTGCCTCTCTTCATTTTTAACAATGTGAACTCTCCTGCACCATCTGGCTCCACTGTCCCCACCACAGGGTGATCTAATTATTGGGGAAACATTTGCTAACAGCACCTGGCTGCTGTTTGGTGTTTAACTTTCCCTTCCTGCTCTCACAGCCTCAGGTTCACAAGTCTCAGGCATAACTGCAGAGTTTCTCGTGGGTATAATAATCATCTTACTTGGCCAATGGTTTCAAATCCAATAAATGACTTGGTTATGAGTATTCAATTGATGAACTTTGAGCTACCATAAAATACCATTACTTTTTCCATCTCATTTACCATCTCATTCTGGACAGATCCAAAACCAGCCCCAAAATTTCTGATTATTTAACTTGTCCACCTTCCCCAGTGTCCTCAAGTGTCAAGGTTTGGGCAATGTGCAACTGTGTGCTGTTGGGCATGTGGAATTTATAAAGAGGATTAGGCAATCTGACATCAGAGATGGGATTAACCACTGAAATACAACCTCAGATCTTTGGGTTGTGCTGGTGGGTCGGATTTAGTTGCAAAAGGATCCTTTTCCAATTCCAGCCAAAGGTACTAAAAAAATGCCACTAAAAAAAAAAATCGTTCCTTGCAATCCATCATGTAAGATCAGCCAAACTTTCTAAACTGAAGAAAACCAGGCGGCCAAACTTCATGAGGCACCACACTGCTGCCTCCCAGCTCGGATCTAAATCCCACACCAGCCTCAACCTTGTGATCAGGGCAGAGCATCACTTACCCACTGAACTAGCCACAGCTACCACCTGCCTGGCTGGAGTACAACAAGCTTGTTGGTACAACAAACCTGTTCCCTGACTTTTATGAAGTGCAATTTGGGATATAACATCACATGGCCCTCACGCTGCTTTTAGTACACACTGCTGACGGATATTTTCCTGCACAACATTAAAGAACCAACACTTGGCAATGTGTAGCTCCTTCCCTCCCTAGACATGTTTTTGTCACGTCAGTCAGAATCTTCCAGTAAGACCTGGAACAGCAGACTTAGATCACAATCCAGATAAGGGCTAACTCAGCAGAGAGGCAAGTAAACTGAGATGCCTTAAAGCAGGCAAAGGAGAGGGGACTTTCTGTTACATCACTTCTGCCGCAGTGAGCCAGATCTCTACTAACTTTCCATACCTCTCTTTAACCACTGTTATTCGGCAGAGCAGGTCAGCACACACCTGAGAGCACGCTTGCTGGAGATGCTGTGCCAGATCCCAAAGGAGATCCATTCCCCACGGGTCTTCAAAAAGACACCCTTAACTGTCACAGCGGAGGGGTAGCAAGGACACTTCTCTATTCCAGCTGGGAGGGTTAAAAAAAAAATTCAAAACCCCACACACTACAGAAAGTGTCAGATCCAAACACCCCAATTTCAAACAGAAACTATAAGATTCAATGACTAAAGGTTGCAAAAAAAAAAAAATGCAGGCAATAAACTATGTTCTCCAACTATACTTTGCAGAAATACAGGAATTGCTGGAAGTTTAGCTCATTCCCTGGACAGTAATAACAACACACCTAGAAATTTTCTTGATGCCAGAATTCTGAAGACAGAAAACATGCAGCAGATATTTGTAAATGTACTTGCATAAATCTAGGAACAAAGCTAAATTATTGGCTTCCCAAGCAAGAAAAGGGCACTGAGTGCATAGAGATGAAAGAGATTAAAGAGGCAAATCAGACTAACAGTAATAATGGATGACTTCAGCTCCTTCCTATGCACTACTTATGTGCTACAGGGTTCACAGTTACTTTTCTTACTTTGCCATCTTGAGATGATTGCTCTTTAGATTAGAGAAAAAGCAAATAAAAATCTAAGAAATAATGAACTGTAAAGGATTAAAATGAGTACTTCATACAGCTGCTTCAGCAATACAAGAATAGGGAGATGTTCAGTGAAGCTAAAAGGCAGCATACCTTAACAGAACACTTTTAAATGTGAAATTTATTGCATCCTATGGAAAAATCTGTCTTCACTCTCTCTTGTCTTTCATGGTGGCAACATCTGGGAGCAGGGGAGGTTTTATCCTCTATCTTGTCTCCCTGTACCCCTTTTACACAGATGGTCTTTTTCACAAATTCACCATATCTTAATGGCTCTAAAAATCCACATCTCTACACCAGATCTCCTTGCTGTTCCAAATTTGGTATTTTTCTATTGCTAAGATATCCATGAGGGGTAGGGATTTAAAAAAAATAAAATCAGGCCACATCCAGAGCAGATGTATTAAATTCTCTCCCTTCCCAGTTTTGCCTTTTCTCACTGTTGACCATACCACCATATTTCCCATCACTCATGTCCGTTCTGTCATCCTAAGTATGGAGACCGCACCAGTACCAGAGTCACCTTAGATTCAGAGCTTCCTCTAGAGTCCCTTATAGACAATTTCCACAGTTGTTCTGCGTAACATAGGCACTGGAGACAACTCTTATCTAAGCCATCTCATATCAGTTCCTGCCACTACCCTCTGGCCACAATTACACACCATAATGTTTTGCACCTGTCTCGTCATGGGGGAGAGATCATTTCTTAGCTCTTCTCTTTGATTGTATGTTCCATTTCTCAGCTGGTTCACCTTTTCTATTACATCAAACATAACCTTACTTTCCTCGGCAAAGTCTTTCGCAGCTTATCCCTAACCCCATCTTCTGCATGATCATCCCAATATACCAGTCTGAAACACATTTGTTACATTTACAGAAAAACACCTTCATGATTTAAACCACACTACCTTTGTGTTCAAGCGGGGAGTTCCCTGCAAGCACCTGAAAGACTATTAGTTCATTCACGTCCTCTCCCAACAGCCTCACCAAAAGTCACAGGTGATGCTTTGACAATTCATATTCTGTGGCCACTGCTTTTCATGTTGGTCAATAAAGTCTCATAACACTCTTCCACCTCTTTCTATCCATCTCTAGTTCTTCTCCAAGGTTATAAGATCTTTGAGGCAGCAATTACCTTTTTGTTCTGCATGTGCTTAACACAAAGTAGTCCAGACTTTGGACAAATAATGAGCACCTACAGTATTCATTATACCAATGGTATCTTGTGATGAAGAATTTTCATAGTTCCAGGTAATAGGACAAATCACGCATCAGCATATAAACAGGACACTTTTTTTTCCCCTTTCTTTCTTTTTTGAGTCAGGAGAGCCCATATGTTCCCACTATGGGTTTTATTGTATTCCCTCTTGAAGAATCTGTTACTGGCCCTTGTCAGGCTACTGACCTCGGCAGCAAGGAAACCAGTTTTTCCTATGCAGGCTGATAAATGAGCCAATAAATTCTAAATTCATTGCCATGGATGCTTCAATTATTGCTATTATTTATTGTCATCTGTTATGTTTTAACTATCTCCTTGGGACTGGACCAGTTGGCAGTACTGAGCAGGGTGAAAAGTCTTCTGTTGCGTTAAAAAAAGAAAACTGGTCCTGTAGAACTTAATAGGGAAGATGAGAGGAATATTAAAGTAGGAACATTTACCATGGGAGCAAGAACTCCCTACATAAAAGGGAGCCCTCACATTGTTTGCCCATTGTTTTCGATTACTGCATTGCTGATTAGAAGCTTTACTGCAGAATATTTAGCAAAAGGGAATCCAGATATTTTAGAAGGGGTGGTTGGCCAGAAAACCAAGGGAAGACAACTGATCCAAACAAATGGTTGCATGAGTGGAAAAAAGCAAAGGATGTGAGATATCACAAAAAGGAAGAACAAGTCTTACAAAGAAAGGCAAATTCTGAGATGTAAATATCAGTTAGATACTCAAGTTCGTATTTTCCACAAAAATGTTAAACCAATGATAAAGTGTTTATACTTAAAATACCTGAACTTGCTTGTGAAGTATGGCCTCCCCTTCCTCCCCTCCAAAAAAAAAAAAAAAGAAAAAACCAACCACAAGACCAACAGCACATCTATGTAGAATTCTGGAATGGTAGAAGATGAAAAGGGATGAGTGAATAACATCAAGCACATAGTGTACAATGCATAATGTTAACAAGGGATTAGAAACCTTTTAGCCCCTGCAATAAAAACATGCCAGTAAAATCTGCATGTGTCTTCTAAATGGGAAACACTGTGGTATTTGGGTATTTATAATAGAATATGGTCGTCTTTTTTTCATAGCTAAATATTTAGTAGAATTCAGATATAGAAAGTGTCATATGCCAAATGCATCGAAGTCACAGTTTCCTAACCAGCATTACCACATGTGCTGGGTGTTGATCTGCTGTTAGATTTACAGAACTATGCTAGGTTATTGCTCAGCTCAAAACACATCTCTGGTACAGACAAACAAAGTTGAAAGTGATGGATTAGTTGTATGCAATTCATTTGACAAGCATCAGAAAGTGGAGAGTAGGGAGAGAAAAAACCCCAGCCTTTACCAAAGCCACGTAACCTGAGTTAATGAAATTATATTTAACTAAGGGTGTGTATTTAGACTTGATCTTACCTTGGTGACTTAGCCATTAGTAGGAATTCATTGTTTACCTCCACGATTCTTATCGGTACTTAGGCAGTGTTTGCACGTGATTTTCAACTGATTGCTCAACATGCTCTATGTTAGACTGTTTTGAAATAAATGAAAACACAGCAAGATCACAGAGGGCTAATCTCAATTATCTAATCTGCTTAAAACTGCATGGTTTCTTTTCTTGTTGAGGCCACATTACGGCTTCCTTTATGGGCAGAACTGTACCTACTGATGCCAAACCAGACATCTGTTTCTTCTTTTGCAAGACTAAAACTTTTCTGTCAGTGAAATGGAAACAGTTATTATTCCAAATTACTTTTCTTAGGTCATTTGAGGATCGCTTCTCGAGAGGTAATAGCCCCCTATAATGATTATGGGCTACTATTGACATCTGTGATAATTGTGGGTGTTTGATTTACATAATAGTCCCTCTCAAAAAAACCCAAACCCAAACAAAAACAATAACACAAAGAAACCCACAACAAAAAAACAGACCCTGAGAATCTGATCATAGGATGGTGAACACTGAGCCTTGAGCATCTCTGAGAAAGCTGGATAGCTCCTAAAGACTGCAATGACACAGGGGAGGGAATAAAATCTGCATATTCTAACTTAAAGTCTACACTCCTCCTGACTCTGGAGCACAGACCCTGTCCAGCAACTCATGAGAACAGAAAAGCAAAAAGAGTTCCTGGAAAACCATTAAGCCAATGGACAACTTACAAACTATAAAAGCTGTTTGCGACTTCTTTTCTCTTATGTGCTGTTTTTGTGTGTTTGCACTGACTGGAGAACATAACAGCCAAAACTCACTCACCCAGAAAGAATATGCTTTAGCCTTATGCAAGCAATTCTAAGATTTCACCTGGAGCACAACTGAGCTTCACAACCAAACTCCCTGAGTAACTTCAATTTCTAGGTCAACTTCTTCCAAAGATATTAACAACAACATTTAAGAATTTAAAAAAAAAAAAAGCTTAGCAGCTAAAGAGTTAATGCAGGCATTAAAGAGCTTGCGCATTAGTCTGCCAAGATCAGATGCCTCTGTTGTCTTCTTAGAGAATAAGTTTGCCCTTGGGACACGTCTTTCAAACAGCTGGAGCCCTGGGGCAATTCATGAGAAAAGGACTTCTAGGAACCCTTTTACTTAAACTCCCATGCAGCTCTCCCCTTTCTACACCAGCCATGGTTACGTATCCTGTATTGCACGGTACAGTAACAGAGTACTGCCCTCGTACGCCACGGACCTCGGAACATGTAAATAGTAACAGCAGGCAAATAGATTGGAAGTATCAGAATACGCTATTTTAAAAGTGGGAAATGTCCATACCAAAGCTGTCAAACATCTGTTTGAAGTATGTGGCTAAACTTAGTTGCCCTTTCCCCCCCCCCCCCTACATTTTCATCTTCCCCAACATACTATTTACCATCCAGTATCCAATTGCCTCTGTGATTAGACTCAGCCACATTTTCTTTCAGACTTCGTGACTATCCACTGCTTCTCCAGGACTCCACACAACGTAGCGCGTGCACAGGGCACCACCACTGAGGTAATCATCAGCATTCCGTGCAAGGGCCGCGGAGAAGCACATTAGAGCAGCGGGAGTTAGAGCAGCACTGGCATTTTCATTACAGTACACACCGGTAAGGAAGAGCCTGGCTCAAGATGGAGCAATTGAATGGCAAAAAGACTCTGTAGGTTTGCTTAAGACTTCCTGAAGTCTCAGCACTTGCCTGATGACCTTCCTTTTGAGACAGATCTTTATTACAGCTTTTTAGCCAGGAGTTCAAAGGAGTAGCACTGACAAAATAAGAGAGATGATTCCCTCCACACCCCAGATCACAGCTTGCCAGAGTGGTAAGGAATTATCTCGCAACCTTTTCTTCTTCCATACAACAACATGAATACTCAATCAAGCAGCAGCAATGAACATAAAGGTTCAGAGACAATCCCTGGTTAAGCACCGACATTTGCATGCTGTCAGAATTATTTGAACTTCTTGAGTCTGCAAAATGAGGTTGAGCTTTTCCCCAAAAACCACTGCCGTCTGATTACATTTCTGACATGATACATTCTCAGTAAAAGGAAAAAAAATCTGAAATACTGATTTTCCCAAAATATGACAAGATAGTACTGAGAAAACCATACACAATTAATAATTATCAGGAGAAAGGGAAAGCGAGACTGAAAAGCACGTGCATTTTCCTATATTTTAACACAAACATATTTATGACTACCTTCAGTTCAGCAGAGTTCAGACTTAAATGACAGTAGTTCATCACCCCTAGACAACAAACAAGCAAGTGGAAAGTCTGGCCACTTTCCTGCCATAATGCTTCACAGAAGCTACAACTTCTTTAATTTTACCTATACACACGGGTCTGACAATCAAAGCTCCATGTTTTCACTTCATCGTTGTGTCCAAAGCTGTCCAATGAGTACTAGCAACTTGAACATATACTGTTAGAGTAAGACCAACTCATAACTGTTGATTCGCTCATGGAGCCCACAGGTCACAGAGATTTTCCTTAGCACAATTGGCACATGTACAGCTTGCTTCCACATGACGGAATTGAGCTTTGGTTTTGCCACAACACTAAAATGGTGAGTGTCCGTACTGGATATGAAGCCTCAATTAGTGTGGGTCAATAGCAGCACATTATCTCCAGACTGGCAACAAAAACATATGAAAAAATGAAAGTATCCTTGAGATTCAAAAACTAAGGGAAATTAAAAACATACTGGTCCAATAATGATAACATGAAAATATCTGGAAAAAAACCTGGTTTTTCCACATGGCAAAACACCACAATTTGGTCTGTTGCAACAGAAGGAAACACAAAAATAAAGTTTTGATTTAAAAAAAGCCCACAAATTTAAAACACTTGATCATTCTGAAAACTTTTTTTTTTTAAAGTCACAAAGCAACATTACTGTTGCCAAAACTTAACATTTTATTACAAGATTTGTGATAGCCTGATGGAAAATAGCAAGATTTTCATAAGCACCGCAGTTCCTAGAATCCTGTCATTATTTAAGAATCTATTTTATTTACAGGGAACATATCTCCAACCCTCACTGATGTTGCCAGAGTAATATTTTTAATCCATTTTCATTATTTTGAAAGATCTGGCTCTTTGAATAGTAAACATTTGGTGTTGGCCATATGTATTTCACTATTTTTCTGCCTGAACATAGGCTCAGAGAACACTTTTGCCAGAAATACTTCCTGGCTAGTGATTTCTATTTTCACAGGGCACTGGGACAGACTCTTTGCATGGGGCCAGCAAAGGAGTCTGTCAGAGCAATGAGAACCTTGCCATACCACCACCCAGAAAGGAAAACCTTTTACACATAGCTTTAGAGGCACCTGTGACAGAGAACACTGCCTCTGCTCTACCCGAAAGCAATAGGTTCCTGTTACCTTTGATGAATCAGGCAACACGCAACTTTCCTCAGCAAAATCCAGATTTAGTTTTGACATGCTGCTCTCTCATTTCCCTTTCGCGACTGAGTGCGTGCCTGTTCGCACCCATTTACAGGCAGTATTTCACTCTTTGGCAACCAGCAAAGCAATTCCTGGGACTATCAAATCAACCAGATGAAGACTGACTACTTCTCACTCAAAATATTATGCAGCACAATTCTTCAGTTATTTCCTTGCAAATGAGTCTGACAAGTGCTGTATGATGTGCAAACCAAGTTATACAAACAAAAGCATGAGAGAGCATGAACAGAAATAAAATTATACAGAACAAACTTAGAACAGTTGTGAGGCTGCACAGACAGCAATTAGTTGACTGGCAATGCAATAGAAAAGATTAATTTACCATTCAAAAAACCCTGAACAGCACGTATTACTTGTGCTCCACATGAACCAAAGACAATGGTTCCTCAGAGAGAAGAGCTGTATTGACACCAGCGTGAATATACTTCCCCC
Source organism: Grus americana (assembly GCF_028858705.1). Taxonomy (NCBI): domain Eukaryota; kingdom Metazoa; phylum Chordata; class Aves; order Gruiformes; family Gruidae; genus Grus; species Grus americana. The sequence goes on from NC_072860.1 coordinate 19,804,296, forward strand.
CCCGCCCCATGCCAAAAACGTATTTTCTAAGGACCAGTCTCAGGTGGTGATGCAAAGATTCCTGAATTCTAGCGCCAAGTCATTATGTGACCTTGAGGAAAAAGATTCACTTAAGTGCATAGGGTCTCCATTTGCCTATTGTAGAATAGGTATATAATCATAACAACACTTATCAATAACGCAGAAGGGTTGTGAGGCTTAATTAATTGTTAAGTGCTTCAAGGTCCTCAGCTGCATAATAGCGATCTTTATTCATTAAGTTCTATTTATTGGCTATCACATCCCTTACTTATGTAAATATACCAATCATTATAGCAGCTCTAGACATTTTTTAATCCTTTAATTTTTTTGCCATGTTATAGTCCAAAGACTTATTTTTATAACACCTAGAACTGATTGATAGTACGTTGTATCAAAGCTCTGCATCTGTTCGCCCATCATAGCCCCTTTGCTCTGCCAGAGCTGGGGGGGGGGGGGGGGGGGGGCTATGACTTACAAAAGTTTGGGCAACTAAAACCAGCTGGAATCTATGGTAAGAGAACAGACATGGTTGGTTTTAAGAATGAATTTTTTTTTCTCTTCCAATTCATAATCTACTGTAGAGGCAAATTGTACTGGTTCCCCCCCCCCCCAACAATAAATAGGATATCACCAGTCTGCTTAAACATAGCAATTCTTCCCAAAACAATAAGCATCATTAACATAACAATTGGTGCTGCTTAATGCCCTTTAAAAATCATGTTTAAACACAGGCTTTCTAACGCAAAGCTCAAAAATAGCTGTTATGCATGACCTAGCCATTGCACCGATGGAGGCAATGTAAGAACATACGCCAGCTACTACACAACTCCTTCTGCAAGTTTCCCCGTTAACCCACTGACCAGTTCTGGCCCATGCAGCCCCACAGGAACACATCCGCTGTCTCCAACTGAGCAGGATTTTACCCGCCAAGTTTAAAAATTAAACAACACGTACAGCGGTCCTTTTGCATTAAGGATCCTAGCTGCAGAGAACTGTAAGTGAATACATAAAGTTTGGTTCCACCTTAATTTAAGTGTAGTATTACCTGGGGTGGGAGGGGGAAGGAAATCAATGAATGAAACATATCAGGACTGGGGGGTGGGGGTGGGGAGACTATTTATCTTTCTATTTTTGGATATACATTCAGTTCTTTAGGGGAGCTGGGGGGAAAAAAATGCACAAATTACTTTCAATCTGACAGTTGTGAGTGATCACAGAAGTAATATTTGGTATGCAATAAAACTAAGAAACTCTGTTGTCTGTCAAAAATAAGAGTGAGCATTGTCTTAGGTGGTAACACCTGATCTATTATTAATCCATACTTCAGAACAGAATTAAAATGTATTGACAGCTTCAAGCAGAAAATGACAACTTACAGACGCTTTTAAATTCCTAAGGGAAATCCAAAACTATAGGTAAAGCTACCATTAAGGTTTAAAAAAAAAAAAATCTAAATTCTATTTCTTTACAAATGCCCTGAATTAGTTATCATTAGTTAGCTATTATATGTGCCTGTACAAACAAATTGTTGGGTCATCAACAAGCTCAGCTTCATGAACCATCTGAGAATGTGGGTTTGGAAAGGGATACCACAACTTGGGAGTATTTTGAAGTAACTTACAAATCAGCTAACTCAGTCAAAAGATAACTCACTTGAGAATGATATAATTACTTTCAGTTTGCTTAAAGCCAAGGAAAAGTTGACACAGTGATTAAAAGGAGGGGGGAGGGTGAGCAAAGAAGGAAAAAAAAAAAGAGTTACTTTATACTGCTTGAAATTGTGCTGTTCTGAGGCCTAAGACCTGAGCTTATTTGAAGAAAGATTATCTTGACAAATTGGATAAACATTTTGTGCATGACAGGACGCTGATGGAGTGTCTGTTCTGCAAGCACACCTGGGGGATAGTTTGCTTAGTGTGTGACCAAGGTGTTCGGCTAACCCCGAGTCCTCCCAGGGCGCTTTGTTTACCCTGCGACAGGTATAGGCAGATCCGAAGCAGAGGCCTCCATAACAGTTCCTGCAGACTTTGCAGATGCATTTCGCTCCCTCCCCCTTGGGACAAAATACCTCTTGGCTAGACAAGTCCACAAAAGGCTTCACCAGACTTCCACAAATAAGTTTGCGTTTAAGGAAGCCTGCAGGCTGGCGTGCCCCAGGCAATAAGTGACCAACGCAAATAAGGTGTTATATCTCCATCCCTCGTCCTCCTCACCACTCGGCATTGACTAGAAGGGACCACTCCAACACCCTGAGGGAGTCAAGTAGGGAAAGAAAAACATGTTTATAAACACAGCCTACTGGTTAGTTAGCAGGGGAACGAGCATTACCTGCGTAGACTCTTCACTTTCCTACATCAGAAAACAGGGATGCAAAAGTCAGCATGGCCATTTTGTTCTGCCTTCACTTTGATGTCAGAGACTGAGCGACACAGGGCATTAGACTAAGGTGGCTGATGACCAGTGTGCAGGTTGCTGGTGACAGGCATCACCTGAAGGACTCCTTTGTCCAGGCAGGCAGCAAACAAATTTTTGCCTCTTGCAACAGAAGTGGTTGTAGTGGCAACTAACCCTTTCCAGATCCCAGCGAACCCCCCTCAGAGCTTTTTTGGTGTGTTTGAAGTTACCCGGGTTTGAAATTTTGGCCTAAGATGGTTCTCACGAAAGGAAAGAAATAACCAATTCCCTAGACAAACTCTCGCCCCATCTCAGTTTCAGCTTGGCTTTTGCCTGCGTTTAGTCCACGAGTGTGCCCTTGGCCATTTTCTACCTCCAAAGCAACAAACAGAGCCCAGAGGGCAGTAATGGAGGAGACAAACTTTTTGGAGAAAGGAAGGATCAGAGTGGGACTCACCTCACCTTAGCTGCTGCAGGGTGGGACAAGGCAACCTCTAGAGGAGGTCAGCCCCGACCACCAGCTGCCAGGGGAACACACATCCTTGAAACTGGATGCCTAATTTTTGGGTGGCTAAACTGAAAGGACCTGTATGCCATCTCCAGTTACTCGAGTCGAGCACACCAGTACATGGTCTCAGGGAAACAAGAACACTGAACTGGCAAACTTCAAGCTAGAGCTATTAAGTGTTCTGCAAAGCTGTTGTCAAGCAGCGTGGGGAGTGAGTGGTATCTTTTACACTCCGGCAGCACATCATGCTCTACCTTGACCTTATCTGTTCTGTTTGGGGACAATTGGCTTCCTCTACCTCTTCTTATTCGTAAGATGTTTTAAGAGAGAAGATTAGAATTAGGCATCTAAAATTGACAGCTTGGATCGACCCTTTGGACATCGGCCATAGATGATAACATGGATCGACCCTTTGGACATCGGCCATAGATGATAACATGGATCGACCCTTTGGACATCGGCCATAGATGATAACATGGATCGACCCTTTGGACATCAGCCATAGATGATAACATGGATCGACCCTTTGGACATCAGCCATAGATGATAACATGCTTTAGATGGGAATGGCCCATAATGCTTCCACCTCTTATGTCCACTAGACCACAAAGGCAACTAAGCACTGGTGACTTGCCATACAGCACAAAGATGTTAGTGTTGCTTACTGGACCAGGCAGGGCTATAGAGATGTTCACGGTATTTATGCCGAGTGCTAAGAAAGGGCCAGTTCCCTAAAGCAACAATCAAGCGCTTCTGTACCACATCAATAAATTATTCTTCCTTTCTGACTAGCAGTGATGAGCAAACAAAAAGAAGCCAAAGCTGCTCTGCAGCAAGGCTGTGTCACCTAACACAGATTTGATTTAAAACCCACAGAAGAAACAAGGAAGCACTACTAAATACCTCAGAAATGTTTGAGAAACTATTTTTAACTTGGGATGGGAGAGGGGGGGTACCATCATTGATTTTGTCTTTCAAACCTAATTTTCCAGAATAGCTGCCATCACTGTATTCAAGAAGCAGCAATCAAAGCAGTAAAAGGTGTAGTAAAATTGCTTTCCTCCAGAAAGCATTTTTGCCCAGGCAATTTACATTCCCGCATCTGCTCAGGCAGTACACCCCAAAGTTAACGCGCATTTCTCTTGCGAGTTAGGACGATAACTCGGAATAACTTCAGATAGTGCTCCCCATGCAAGATATAAATAGGCGGATCGAGATAAATTATCTCCATCCAGTGGGAGTAATATGAACCTTTGTAGGTAGACTTGGACTCAGCAAACAAGTACCATCATTACAAAGCGATCTGAAAACAAAGAAGTTGAATGATAGGAAACAAATATTTTTCCAGGATGTAACAGCCTAAAGGACACAACCAGAAAGTTAATGAGCTCCTAAAAGTAGCTATGTATCTCTAGCTTGCCCTGAGGTGTATTTAGCTGATAAGAAATGTTCTTGTGACGCAACCCTTGCATCTTGTATTTCATTAGTTGAGTGTGTTGTCAATATCCTGACAGGAGGGATTTTCTTTTCGGGTTGACTGAAATAGTATTAGGACACTATTTCATTCCAATTCATACAGTTATTAATAAAAAGCAATTTTTCCTTATTTGCCTGTGATGCTATACTGCACACACAGAAAGAACAATGGTTGTCAAAACCAGAGTTGGCCAAGCAGGAACGTTCTGGCTTTTAACGTACGTGATGATGTGAACTATTGTCTCCCAGCTTACATGGCCATGGCTGCGTGAGTGCTCTGCAGTCAGTGCATCTCCATTTACAGGAAGAAATCCAAGCTACAGAGGAAACAATGACTTTGCAGTTTAATAGAAATCCTCAGGCACAGATGAGGCAAAAAAGCAACAAAAGCTTAACACAAGAGAGGATATTTAGTGATCTAACATCGGACATCAAAACTTGATGCAAACCTGCCTGATATCAGGCACGAGTCTCAGCCATGAACTTTCCTTTTTGGTGGAACAAGATACTCATTATTAAAGCCCTTTCTCAAACAGCAAAAGATACGACTTTCTCTCCCAATTTCATTCTCTCATATTCCCTCCTCAGGTTTAACTTTGTTTAGTTTCAGCCAAACTATTTTCATTTTCAGATGGAAAACATGCAAAATTAACTTTATCTTCTCTGCAAAATTAATCTTTACACACAAAATTCCCCACAAACTCTCTTTCTGCAAAACTCCAAGTATGCTGACAAAAATTCCAAAAGTAATTAAAATAAAGCAAGCCAAAGACACCTTTGCCTTTAGATTAGTTTTGCATTTCCCCTTCAAATGATCGCCACGTTTCTGAAGATCACACATTTGTACTCAAGAGGCAGATGTCAGATAGCAGTAATATGTGACACGGAGCAGGGATCAGATGGATACATTTACAACAGAACTTTCCATCAGCACAAACTATGAGGCTCCAGTGACACAGAATTAGATTTTCAAAAGCAGGTTTTCCTTTTTTAAAAATAGGACTTGCATGATTTCTAAAAATGGGGCAGAGAGCTGTGCCAGCAGGAGGTGTGCAAACAAGCTTCCTCTATATATTCCAAGGGCAAAGAGCAATGAAGCTGCAGCAGCATCCCTGCTTATTCTCAAAGTTTTAAAACTACATGTTTCAAGACCACCTGGGACCACTGACTCCATTTAGGTGGTCAACCCGCTTTTGAAAAAATCTGTTCTTCAATGCTTTTGCTACCTGGTTTAGCTAAAGTTGGCTCAAGAAACACTATGTACTCACACCTGCGCATCACCCTTGGGCGATGTAGAAAACATTATTTGTACCAACACTGTCACAATACAGCTCATTCCTATTTTTGTTCTTCAAATACTGTGTGTGATTTTAATCTCATAAACAAAACATTCATGGCTACAATTGGTACTCTTTCCTTACACTGTACATTAGGGTGTACCCACCCAGAATATCTATCAAAGGCCGTTACGCGAAAGACAACCGGTCCTTTATAGCAGAAACGGTCTGAGCCCCATTAGCCGGGCAGACAGGCGCGTTTCAAGCACAGATCCCAGAATATAGGGAAACCATTGTTTTGCTTTGGAACAGGCCAGGGAGCCTCTGTCACATGGGGGAAACCTTTGATGTCCCTTGGATTTAGAGGGCGAGTCCAAGTGAAAGCAGGGGGCAGAGCAGACCTCTCCTCTCTCTGATGATGGAGACCTTCCATAAGAGCAAAACGGGCTTTCGCAGTTGTTGCCAGAGAGAAGATGGTGCTGACTGGCAGGACAGAAAATGAGGGCTGTACAGGCATGGTGTCTGGGAAAATGACTACCAGCTTGGAGTTAAAAAAAAAAAAAAAAAAGACACCTGATCTTAAGACAAGAAACAGAGCACTATGGCAAATGTAAATATCTGTATATAAATACACTGATATTTTGCAGTTGTAAAGTACTTTTATACTGAGTTGACTCAGCATCAAAGCCATGACCGGTGATCTTCCTCATCATATTTTAGTATAAAAGTGACAAGACATGACAATACCAGCATCTTGAGAACAAACAAGGTAAATCTTTAACTTTCTGGAGCTTCTGGCGCACGAGAGCAATTGGGCCATTCTGAGTATTTAGTTTAGTACAAAAGTCAAGATATGAGCCACAGCGTATAGGGACCATAGCCAGAAGCAAAGCCTGAAAGGTCACAAGACCTGAAGTCTCGCCACAATTCAAGAATTCACTTTTGGGACAAGAAATGCATACGCTTCTCTGCTCCAGGCTCGAGTCTGAACTCCTACCCAAATAAATACCTTCATGTAAACAATGTGGGTGAGTCTGGATTTGTGGACTAGTCCTCATAATGCAGATTGTTTTTTAATAAAAATACTCATGCATTATTGTGGGATGCAGTTGTCAAATTTTGAGACAGCTAAGAGATAAATAAAGTAATCCCTACATAAACAGACTGTGAACCACTTTGTAATCTTGGAGACAAAAACCTACTATTAAACATAATAGTAGTAAACTTTGAGGAAAGCATTTAAAGTAAAGTGCAAGCAGAACATATACCATAGATTTTTTTTTTTTTTGTGCCTTTGAGAGCCAAGCACTTTCTTCTGACTCAGTGAAAGAAGTCACATGCATCCCCAAGCAAACAGTTCCTTCTAGTGTTTTCCCCAAGTGCAGTTATGGAGCGAGATGTTTTGTACAGTCTTTCATACGATGTTTCTGCAAGGTGAATGCTTCTGTCGGATCACGTCCTCGTTGGAGTGCTGGATTAATGCACAAGTAGCACAGGCATTTAGATGGCTTGGGCAGACCCTCCATTTCCAGATTAACAGGAAACCATCAAATTAATTTTTTAGTGACACAAGAGAATTCATTCTGCATAATCTGCAGACAACATAAATAGTAAGCTATAAGTAAACAGTACGTACTTCTGTAATAGGAAGCAGAAACTGATTTGTAAACTTAACTCCTATTCAAACCAGAAAACCTTAAACCAGAAGTGAGAATCTCTTTCTCAAATCAAGCTTTGCCATACAGAAGCTTTTTTAATGCCTCTAAATACATCAATCCAACAAGCACAGGGATGTGATGTCTCTTGAGACACTTCATTAATAGTTATCAAAGCCAGCAAGACTTCCTCTCTAATTTTTAGCGGTTTCATAGCAAAACAAGAGATCAGAAGACACATTATTCGGGGCTGAGGTCTGTTCATTTTTGTTACGGAGCCAAATTCTATCCCTGAGACCATTTGCCGCTGCACTGGCATATCACGCACACTGTTGCATTTTGCTTGGTAGGTTTTTCCTAACAGTGCATTTGCACAAGTGGAAGAGCTGCTTCTTGGGAGGCCAAACTCAGTGGTATCAGCACACCGCCCTCGCTACAGATCCTATTATTCTGGCATTACTATTCACTCCCCCCCCCCCAACAGAAGTATGCTAATAAGAGGCTTGATGAAAACCAAACAAAACCGTCTTGCTACAACTCCATGGGAAATGTTGACCCAAGAAAAATAAAGTGTGCCACTTCGATATACATCTGTCCACTTTGCGCAGCAGATAGCAGGGGGCCTGCTGCAGGTGCTAAGGAGAGGAGTTTAAGCCGGCTTCCAAAGTTCATATTGATAAATCATAAGCATATCGCACCAGTCATCTGCACACACTTAGTCACATCTGCAAGTCATACGGAGGCCTTGCAAGGAGCTGAGGGAGGTTTTACATACAGCTGAGCAAACCCTTCCCTCCTCCATCCATGCTGGAATTTCAGATCCCTCTTGCTAGTTCGGCTCTTATGCTTGCCAAGAAGAACCTCCCCTGTTTCCACCAGGTCCCATCTCCAGGTCCTTCTTTCGATCTTGAGACCCACAAGAAACTATACTGCTCACTAGCACCATTTTCAACTTATTTCACCACTTTCTTCTTTTATACATTTCTATACACATTCACACACATTGCACCATGACTCAATCGACACTCTCCCCGCTTGAGACTGCAAACCCGGATTTACCCAAAGAATGTTGGGTACCGATATAAACACATCTCATGGCTCACTTCTATCCCAATCCCGATCTCACAGTTCCTTCTTTCTGCAAAGACTCCATGCCCATTTCCGCAAACATAAAAAAACATCAGGATAAATATGCACTATTCTCATTGACAATAAAGGAGACAGCAAACGTACTAAGCTTGTTTATAGTATCTAACACATATAGGCACCAAATCAACAAAGGACTTTGGCAAATATTTAAAACCATTCCTAGTCACCGAAACACATAAAATCAACTAACTTTAAGGCAGTCTTAAATACATTTTGCTAAATGAAAGCGACTTAAGTCACATGCGTGGGGGCACTGGTAAATTAAGGCTGAAATCTCAGACTGACAGAAGTTTTGGGTTTCTTCCTTCACACCCCTAGATTAAACTCCTCTTTAGATAAAAACACACCTAAATTAGATAAAACCACCTAACTTTTGCCAACAAAATCCACTTTCAGATTATTTTGTTTTTCTTTTGCATAAGCCTGCGACTTTCACATAATCCACAAGCAAATAGCCCTATTCTGTAGATTAGAAATTATAAAAGACCATGTAATCAGCTGACAAAGGAACTGAAAACAACCCCAGAGGAAACGCAGAGCTCCTCTCGCAGGCTCACAATGTGCCGCTCTGTCAGCCTCCCACTCTTTCAGCAGATACTCCTGACATTTCTTGTGTCATTACTGGACTTTATGAATGGGATTGTAGGATGTTTTCTGGTGAATAATCAGAAAGGGAAGGGGCATGGTATCATGGACAAGGGAGCTGCTTCACTCTCTGCTGACCAGATCCAAGCAATTAGTTCACTGCTTTCTCCTACCACCAACTATGAATCGCAGCTCGGCGTTGTATTAAAGGCTGAATTGTTGCTCATTTTTGAACAAGGATGCTTAAGAAATTAAGCTATTGTAACCTCAAATAAACTGCACATGGTTTGGTGGGTTTATTTAATTCACATGCATCTAAATGTTTAGGTACTTACACAAAGTCTCATCAACTCTTTTTGGGGCCAGAAAAGTCAGCTGAAAGTCTCACCACAGAAAGTTACCCCACAGAGGCTACAGATCTTCCCACTTCTGTTGTGGACAGAAATATCACGAGCATAGCTCCTGCCAGCGAATTTCCCTGCTCCTGCTTAGCTTGCCCAGCCACATACACGTAAGCTGCAAACTGCACGCCAGGGAAGGGAAAGACCTTGTGGAGAGATTTTATTTGCAAGTCTGAGAAGTAACACCACCGCTAGCTGTGTAAGAGATCACAAACTAGCGTGAGGAGCCCGGTCTAAGCATTCCTGTTGTCAACTGCTCTTTTTGAGCCTGAGGAGCAGGTTCACCTAAATTTGAAAACAGTTTTTGGAAACAGCAGCCTTACAGGTTTCCTTGGAACAGCCAGCTCTGTACAAGGAATGCCCCAGCAGATAGAAAGGACGCAGCATGAACACAAACCACAGCACCCGCACGGGAGAGAAACCTCTCGACCCACCCTGCCTGCAGAAAACAATTCCGCAGAGCTCAGAGCCCCACGGGAGTCCCACCAGGATGGACAGATCCATATGAGAAACTTCCTTCTGCTTGTGGGGCAGCTCGGTTTGCTTCATCTTTTTCCTGGGTTGGCCTTGCCAAGTCAAGATTCTTCCAGGGCAATATGTGGCTAATTGATAAATATCTTCAAACATTATTAGGATCTCAGCACCACCGTGGCTTTGCTTGCAGGGTCTCTGGTGTGACCAGCCCTGTGGGATCTCAGCCAGGGCAATTGTCCCATCCTGCTGATAAATAACGCAACCGTCAGAGATCACACGGTCAAGAGGCTTATCACCAGTAATTTTTCAAGACCTTGGGAATGAGGGGGCTTGCTAAGGTGATTAAATATTGGGTATTTTGAGGAAGGAACATCAAAATGCCAATTGAGGTAAGCACGCTCTGTTGACATCAAACCTGCTAGCCCACGGCACATGGCCAGCGGTGATCACTGGTGGTGGTAAAAGCAGAGTCCTGACCACCAGCGCTCATTAAAAATCCCATAGCTCTTTGCCAAGGGAAGGGCTGCTGTTGAACTGCAGAGCTGCTCTATGCTCACTAGATTTCTTGGTGAGGTACATGCAAGATGCTTACCTTGGAGATAAGCAAATAGAGAAAAAGTTATTCACAAGTACTTGCTTGAATACAAAGAAAACCAAGTTTTACTCTCTTTATAATCCTTTTGCATTCATTTTAACTAAGGTTTAGAGTTCCGTGATTACTAGAGAACATTTTTATAAGTAAATTTTAAGTTTAAATACTAGAATGTTCAATGAAAGTATGAGTAGGATATTATAAAACTCGTAATTCATGATGTCTTGTCGAGTTACATAAGCTAGAAAGGAAAGTAATACCATCTGCCGTATAATTGCTCAGTATCAGCAAATGACGGATTTTGGTTGGACCAGGAATAATTTTAATATGGACAGATAATCATTACAGAATGTTTAAAAGAAAAAAAAAGAGTTTGTCAAAGTCAGTATTATCTCCCCACTAAGTCAATATATTTATTATAAAAACATATATACCCTGTATGCATTCTTAGGTATGGAATATAGTTGCCCAGTTCACAAAAGCATAGCTACGTTAACAAGTTCATGGAAACTCCTATCAGCTGATCATGCTTTAAGAAAAGAAAATGGCAAAGAAAAACAGAAATAAGACAAAAGCAGCAATATCAATGAAGATTTAGACAATCCACTGATAAATCCAGTTTGGTCTTAATATAAAGAGTCTGGCCTGTTTATTTTCTAGTTTAGTTGTTCAATCTTTGCAATTCAAGCTTTTTTTCAACTTCTTTGATATCTATTTAATCAGAAAATATTTTTATTTTGCCAATCTGCCTCATGATCTGAAGAGATGTGCCCTCAAACACTGAGATTTGCACAGCAAGTGGAGCTGAAAACTGATCTCATCACAAGCAAATTATTAGCATCCTGACTGTGGAAGCAAAACTTCACTTAATCTGATGGCAAATAGCATGCATTTCTCCAGCAATTCCTACTTTGACTAATCAGTCAGGCTGATGGATGCTTAGCACTTACCTTAATGCAGATTTTTGCTTTAGCTAACATTTGTAGAAACAGAATCAATTACAAGCTGGAGATTACTGGGCTGATGGGCTTTCATGCTACTGCAGTTGACCGTGCAATTGGGTTTCTAAGTGACAGACACCACAGGACAGTCTCAGCTTGCCAAAATCCTCCTTACTTTTCCACTTATCTAACTTATTCCTCATTCGGCACTTTAATTTCCCACCCTTTGTCTTGTTTTCTGAGCCATCTGAGCAGAGTGCATGCACGTGTTTTGCTCTTTCCCGATGAAGACAGACCTGCATCTGGGTGCCTTCAGCGCAGCAGGCCATCACCTGCTGGCACAGCCACCCGGACAATTACATTATCATCTTCACGACCAGTGAACGTTCAAACGTGGAAGCGCTGCATGAGGGAAGACTTCAAATGTGGGAGCCGCGCAGAGGGCTGTTGATCAACAAAGCAAAGCCTAGCAACACTCAGGAGCATACTAGATATCTTCACAATTAATGCTTTTAATCAGCACGATCCAGAGCAAGGGAGCATTGCTGCTGTTAGATATTTTTAAAGACAAAAATGGTTCCTACTTCAATGGATTATCGTTGCTCCCCACACACAATCTCTACTCTGCAGTATGTATTTACCAGCAATTACCACAGCTGTTTTTAGTTGTTCCTTTCCTAGAAAAACAGTTGTACAATTAGGAGTCCTGCCTATCTGCGTTAGAAACTCTGGTGCTTAAAATCAAACCTGTAAGTCCTGTTCCCTAGCAGAGGTGGGGAAGGCCCAGCATTTTGCAGAATCAAGCCCAGCAATAAGTAATATGAATTTAACTGGTTCCAAAAGCTCTCATCCATAGAGTAGATGAGTATCTTTAGGGGAGAAATCCTATTAAAATTTAAGCAGATAGATAGCATATGAAAGTAGGAGGCTTTTTTTTCAATCAGCTAACTGTCTCTAGCCTGGAGCTAGAGTCCCAAATGTTTTTACCACACAGTGATACTCCAGTTCACATCTGTCAACTGGAATATTTACAGCTTTGCAATTATTAAAATTGTCTGAACTCCAGAGCTGCAAGCTGGATGGCTTGGATGGGGCACTCTGGCACAAGGTATGGAAACAAGACACTTGTATCCAATTAGGGTCTAAGTTATCTTTGGAAAACTAAAGAGCCACAGAAGCCAGGTTTCCCACAATTTGCTTCTTGTTTTCGATTGTCTCATCTATAACCATTTCTGTGGCTGAGCCACGCAGTTCCCCACCACCAGTTTCTTTACTATTAGAAGTGAGCTGACATTACAGGTTTTTCACCATCTCTGATTAGGAGAGTTCCAGAGTCTCTCTACCCTACTTGTAGTCTGCTGACACAAATCTTTTAGAAACACGTAGCTCTTTACCAGTTGGTAAAGCTTTACCAGTTGGTGAGCTTTGGCTGAAGTCAACCAAAAGCATCAGAATTTGTTGAAAGTTAAGACAGACAGAATCCTCACCTGGGCCTTAACTGCATAGAGCTGTGCTAGAAAAATCAGCTTGTGGGTCAACACAGCATCAGTGAACCAAATCCAGCATGAACAGAAGGTTATTCCTTCCAGCTAAGGACCTAAAACCAGTAGGATGAATCGTCCCCAGGAAGGGAGCACCACTGACCCCGGCAGGAGTACAGAGCAGATCCCAAGGGGTTAGACAGGTGAATTTAAAAGACATGGTGAGGCCAAGATCTCACCCACTACACTGGGATGACCTTTACTGAAGATTTGCATAAAAACAGAATTGTAGGGATAGAAATTTTGGGACCTTCTCCCCCCAAGAGAGAATTATCTAACTCGCTGGCATCTTCTGTTTTAATAACATCAGCAGCTCCTCTTGGAGCAGGCCTCCTCCTGAAATAATGTGTGGCAGCAGAGTTGAGAAAAAAAATATACAACTGTTTTCCACTAGTTCCTTTCACGGCAGATTTTCCCAGCGCATCACCAGTTCTTTGACACGCACCTACTGGCAGGTCTGGGGTTACAACACGTCATGGCGGTGGGAAGGACTCGCACATAGGGACCATGCCACAATGGGAGATGCTGGTCTTCATACAGAAGATTCTGTAAGTGATATTTGCATTAAAAAATGTTTACTCTTTGTGTGTTCCTCCCCAGGAACAACACAGATGTGGGCTCGTTTTTTTTTAAGACACACTTGGGTAAGTGCAAACACATCTCTTTTGTAATCAGCCTGGGCTGACCCTGTTTAGCCTGAGGTCAACGACCAGTGGCATCTGACCTGCTGAAGTTAATGCGGCAGAACAATAGGAGAGGGTTGGCAAGGCCTTATCCTATTACCTTTTTGATACCAAATTAATTGTTTTTCTCCCTCTCAGTGATTCTCTGACCTTTCAGTTATATGTGTTGCTGGCACAGAGTGATGGATTAAATTTAAGCAAGTAGATTTCTTGACATTGTCTCACAGTTTTAAAAGTTATTTAGGTCTTCCTTTCAGTACTAAGAGGTTTAAGAATGTGCTTATGATTGCGAACCCATTTGATAGTTAAAGACGACTGCAAATATTAATTACCTTGGGAGTATCAGAGACAGGAAAACCAAAGGAAAGATCACAGCACTTATTACCAAAAAAACCCACAAGTAATGTAGAGATAGAGATGCCCTATATACCATAGGTAGGCAACTCTAGATGTCTGGTATAACCTTAAATGGTAGTGCTTTATTAATTAGAAAACCCAAAAACATTATTTGTAGAATAAATTTAATTAGTCAGATTGATATTTTTCAAATGGAGAAATTACCCATGATACTTCATTGAAAGAGGAGAGTTTGCATGGAATAGCTATTGATCCCTATCACAGCTTTGATTTAAGTTTTTACTTCCTAGTTGTTGGACCACTTCACCAGATAGAATAAACTGAGATAACACAGTGGGGACTAATACCATACTAAAGAAAAGTGAAAGAAATCAGTTCAGGTTTCAGGTTTTCCCCCCCACTATGCATCAGTTAAAACAAGGAATCACAGAAACCTGGATTATGACTCTAAAGCTCAAAACATTAAAATTTGCCTGTAGGTGATTATAAAACATCAAGGCCCAGACGCATGTTCTTCACTCGGTTCAGCTCTCTGTAGGCAGAGCAGCCTTCCCAACACAAGTGTCACGTTCTGTCAGGTTACAGCACCCGCAGGAGTAAAAACAGTTTTCCTTCAGACAATATTTTTCACCTGTGTTAGCTGGCAAGGGCCAAGTCAGCAGCCAGATGCAACCTGGATCAGTTCCTCTGACTTTATCTGAACTGTAGAAGAGGATGTGAATCTGGGGCTACCTCATTCATGGGCTTTATGTGTTTTGGAAAAATAACTTATCCCGATTTCCACACTCCTTGAGCCTTCCCACTCAAAAAAAAAAAAAAAAAATCAGAAGTTCAGTTCCCATTAAGCAACGGGAATTTAGTTCCCAGCTCTCTTGATCCTCTGCACAGTCCAGCTATTACCTAGCTGAAGTAGCAATGTAATGTTAAGCATATGCTTAATTATCTGCAAGATCACAGCCAAAACTTATTTATTGAGGATATTTCTCAAAAAGATGAAAAGATTTTTCAAATAAACATGCAAGATTATATTCTTTAACTGGTGGAGTATATAATCTGATAGGTGCTATCTCAAGATAAAGAAAAAAATTTTGACTGGGTACATCACCAGGAGCTTGGACAATTACATATTTAGTTGCTCATACCTCTGAAAGATGTATTAAGCCATTATAACAAATGCAATTATTCTGATTTAAGCAATATTGGATCACAAGAAGAGAACAGGATCAATAGAAAGTGTTACACCAGCGGTACCACAGGGTAACTTCACTTATTCAAAACAATTTAAATATCCTCCTAATTCATACGCCAAACTTCAAATAGGGATGATTAAGCATATATATTAGCAAGATGAAGAGCAAAGGATTTCCCATGACAGCTCTGCCCAAAAGTGACAAAAAATCTGCCTTAGGGAGCAACTGTGAGAGAGGTAGGAAAAGGCTAATCTTGTTATAATGATTTATGGTTTATGAAAAAATTCACAGTCTAAGCTTTCCTTCAGTTTTTCCAAAAATATCCTTACCTGCATTTAAATACTTCTCTTGAGTAAGAACAGAGACAGTAACTTCTGTTTCCAGAATAACAATATACTTGATTTAAGCCAAAGCAGAATTTCATAGGAAAATATTCAGAAAGTTCTGGGTCAGACTAATTTGGTGTTCATAACTGACAATGATAAGAATTTCACAAGGATGAGCGTGATCATCTTCACATCCAGATACCTCTCTCACTATTCAACAACTTGATGGACATACTTTTGACTTCCACTGACTTTAATACAATAGAGAAAAGCTCAATGAAATTATCCTGAAATATTGTAACTGTAAATAATTTGGAGGGTGTGGAAAACAAATGAAACCAAATCACTGCTAGGACAAAAACATACAAAAACACGTATTGTGACCTTCCCAGGGCAAGGTTATTACAGGACCTAGATCAATAACAGGCAAGTCAGAATACCAATTTCAACTGCATTATTCATTTTGGAAAGTGATAAAGCTGGCTTAAGCTTTAAAAAAAAAAAGAAAAGAAAAGAAAAAAGAGATTGTTGCCATAAGCTTCCAAAAAAAGGGCGGTTTTCAATACTTATGTAATGCAATTGCCCTTGCTGGAATTAGAGTGTTAAGACTTTGTTTTATATATTTAATGGGGAAGTAACATACAGAGAAAAAAAAACCAAACAGAAAAGAACAATAATTCCCCCAACAATTTTAGTAGAGGCACTGCAGTTAAAATAAATACAAAAATTTAAAAAAATTTACAAGCCAAAGATTTGCAAGAAGATGCCAAAAGCTGCAGGAATTATGATGGAAGAGAGGACACCGCTATCCCTTCTCATCAATATTTGGGAACACCCAGCACAAAAAATTTTGAGATCAGTGCGATTTAATTTCTGCTGTAAAAATATATGCTTTAAAAGCCTGATACATTTTAGCTAATTCCCATGAGCTCTTGATTTGGGTCTAGACATGGTGCAAGTGGTCAACACATGACTAACAGTCCATGCAAGTCTTCTCTTAAATAGACTAAAGAATTAATATGTAATGCAGGTGGAAGGACTAATTTTATCCTCCATGAATAACAAGATGAACGAGACCAAATTAGACTTGGGAAGCAATTTTCGGAAACTTTAGACTAGAGAAGATGAGTGCAGTCTGCTTTTAGTAAGACCTGATATGAATTGGGAGGGGTGGTGGTGGTTGTTGAAGCCATTACAGAGTATTTCTGAAATAAAAGCAGCAAAGACTGCACTCAAATGGAGAGCAACTGTATACGTGTGATTCAGAGATTAAAAATACCTCTCTTACAACTTAGAAAACTTCCCATATGAATTCTATATTTATTTCTCATTTTTAAAAGGCAAAGAGAACAGGAAACTTGCTGGTAAAATTACAGTAAAAACATTGACATCACCACTGCCACTGTCCCAAGTACATAATTTCCTAGACCATCAAGCAACTTAATAAGTGTAACAGCTGACAGCTATAAATATCAACAGCTTAAGGAGACAGCCACATACTGTAAGATATATTTCCTCCTCAGGGTCTAGCACCACACCCACCAGATTTCTATGCAATTTCTGTTTCAGACTCTAGGAGAGCAAGACTTCACATTATCACTGTGGTCAACCGATCAGACACGAATCAGCCCAGAGAGGCAGTAGAAACAACCACAAATTCATCTTCATCCTTCACTTCAGCAGTACAATAAACACCCTGCAAGATCTTCTGTTGGAGGTTTTGGTTAAATATGCGACTTCATTGCCACCTTTCACACATTCACACGCTGCCATCAACCTGAGAGAGCACCAAACCCTGGGAGAGGCTGCATAGACGGGCACCCCCATGCACCATCCCAAACCTCATCCTTCACCTCCCCCAGCCCCTCTTCCTGCCGACCTGCCCAGCACCATTTTATTAAGAGTGTGACTCATCAATCATTCAACAGTACGGTTCCTAACACGCTTCAAAATAAGTCAGCACATCGGTGCTTCCCTGCCTCCCTTGCCCTCAGCTTTCAATTAAATTTAGAATTGACTTTAAAGGCACAACCTGAACGTACGTGGTTCAAAATGACCTTGTTACACCTTTCCTTACCTTCCTGAGCAGGGCTCTTGTACTCCAGCTCAGAATTTAAAACCTAGAAACATGAATTTGCTCTAAGCTCCTGTGGCAAACTACAAGTCTCAAGCTGTTCAAAGTCTTTAAACACATGTCCAAAGCTAAAGCGTGCTCTGCAGAGGGAGATCTGGGAGCCCAGGTCCAGCAGCTTTCAGCAAGATGCTTAAAACCTTCCTGGGAGTTCTGAGTTAAATGCTTTTTCTAATTTATTTCCTGAACTCTCAACACAGTATCTGCTTCCCTTAGAGCAGACATTTTTTTCTTGTTCTCCAGAAAAACAACACCACACCTTACAAATTATAAGAAAAAACATACAAATAACAATAAAACTAAAAAATCCTTACCTAGAAAAGAAGCAGCAACTGTTGGGCACCAACCAGATCCACACTGAGGAACTGCAAGCAAGCAGGTGGCATGAATTTTCTACTAATGGAAACCACAGCTGGGACCTATTGAGTTAGGTTAAGTAGGGTCTTCACTGCAGAAAAGGTTTCCTATTTGCAGCCTCAGCTGATGCACCGAACTGTGAGGCCTAACATTTAGCACCGTAAGAACAAAATCCTACTGCTTGTGCAGAAGACGTTACCACCCATAATTAGGGGTTGTAACAGGACTGTGCCCCACATTGACCGATGAATTGCAGTAATCCTAAATTCATTTTGTATATGGGCAATCTCAGTGCTATGACAGACACAGCTTGAGTGGCTCCAGCTGTGGTAAGGTCAGAGGTTATATCCCCAGCTAGCTGATGTTGCACCTTCCTTGGGAGCTGCCACCACTTAAGACAAAGGGCTGTCCCAAATGCTGCAGTTCAAACACCTCCTATTTGTAAAAAGCAGATTTACATGAAGAAATACAGATGAGAATGGTCAGAGCACGTGCATGTGTTTCAGCACCTGAGAGGGACATCAATAAATGTGGTGGGCCAAAGAAAGTAGCCGAGACTGCAGATGTTGGTCCATGTAGTCAATGGCATTATACAGATACTGAGAACCTGAGACCACCCATCAATTCCTGCTGCTGCAGGACAGTTCTATCTTTATATAAAGTTCAAAAATAAATGCCAGTAAACAAGGCCTCCATAAAAAATGGGGGGGGTGAGGCAAAAACCTCCTTCCGTGCAGCAAATGGTTCTTCCTGGCACCCTCTGCTTTACCTGAAGTAGTTGGATTGCTCCAACTCCAGGATAGCTGCACTGCACTGAGAGAGTTGAAACCAGCTGGCGATATGGCAAAGATTTATACTAGTAGTGCCATGGCAAATTTTCTCAGATGGTAATTGGTGACATGGGGTTTCCACACATGTGGAGAAGGATGTGATGGGTACAGGTGATCCAGTTGCTGGTGAAGGCCAAAAAAGTTCTGATAGCCACAGATGTGCTGCACATTTCTAAGACTTCACTTATAGAAAAAAAGTGGTGGGTTGGGTTGGTTTGTTGTTTTTTTTTTTCCAACAGCATCGAGTGTTTATTCAAACTCCTGATTATAAATTCAAGATTCATTTGGACCACATTAAATGCACCTTGCCCATTCTGTGAGGATTTCAGGTTATATTTTTATTTCTACAATACCACTGGTGTAATATGTTAAAACTTGTAAAGCGCGGCATAATAAAGCAGCTTGGACCTGAGAGCTCTGCCAAGTGTAACATCAAATCTTCCAAAGAGTGAGGTCAGATAAAGCACCAGATACACAGCAAATTCTTGGTTGAAATAAAACACCAAACATTTCTCCTTGGCTGGCAACAGGTGAATTCACAGGACGGGTTTCCTTATTCACAGAAGTTTCTTTTATAGCAAATTCACGGGTTTCCCTGCCTCTCAAGAAAACTCCATCTTGCAATATGTTTAAAATGTTATCAGCTTAGAAAAAAATAACACTGTTTTAAACTGATGGGAAAGGAGCCCATTGGCTCTAAAGTTACCATCCCTAAGTCGGGCGCTCAGTGCTGTTTGGGGCCTTTGTTCAGGGTAAATCAGCCATCGAAAATCAGCCCCCCAGCTCACTGCCTGTGCTGCACAGGGATGACCAGAAGGGTTTCCTGCAGCCTGGTTCGGGCGCTAATTACCTGTTCAAACACCTTGTAAATATCTGTCAGAGGAGGGAGAACCCCTGCACCCCCATGTGCTCCCCACGGCCAGACCACTGCTGCAGCCACCGCTACAAAAAAAAAATGTTTACAGCAAGGGCAGGAGTCATTTCTTCCCCACAGGGACATAGCTTCTGTCTTTTTTCCTTCCTTCCTTTCCACGCTGATGATGATTTCACGCACACAGTGGATAACGTCCAAAAGGTGTTTTACAGACCCTAAAGCTGAAGGTGGGGGAACCGCCAGCAAATCCCAGTCCGTACTAGCACCTCTTTCAAAGCACAAAAGCCTATGAGTTGTTTTTACTGAGGACTCATGTTCACCACGATGGTTAAAATCTAGCAGTCCTAAACTCAACCTGCCTGAACAGGCTGAGGAAGATGAGTGTGACTTCACGGCACTGCGGAGACACGGAAAAGGGAATTCATTTCCCAAGCAGCCAAGAAATGAATGTGATGTTCCAGAGGCTTTTGTTCCTCTTTCTTACACCCTCAAAAAATAATACAGAAATCACTTGAAAAAGAGTAATGAAAAAAAAGTTTTATGATAATCATGGGGAGTTTTTACTGGCACAGCAGGGAAGGTCGGGGCCGGGGGGGGGGGGGTGAGTGTCTGTGCCTGTGCATCAGCAAACGTGCAGGGTGGCTCGGCTGTGCTCCTCACCCGCACATCAAAATAAGCCACCCATGGGCTGCTTCCTTGGAAAAGGCCTTTTTTTTTTTTTTTTTTTTTTTTTTCCCCATCAAAATAGCACCCAGGGCGGTGGGTGCAGATGCTCGGGAGGCCTTTGCCCGCAGCACCCCCTCCCTGGTGGGACCGGGTCTGCCTGGGAGCGGAGGTGAGTTCAGTCTGTATGTGGCACTGTGGTATAAGTGACCACCGTTGTGAAGCAAGGAGGGGGAAAAAAAAGAAGGGGGAAAAAAAAAAAAAAGCTTAAAATTTTGCAAGAGAAAACAATCCTCCTGCCGACAGCGGTAAATAAAATAACAGCAGTGGGGTGATTTGCAACCATGTAACGGGCTTTTGTCTAGGCCTATTTCTCTCTGCCTTGAGGGTTTCTGTGTTCCCTCTCTGCAGGATCCCAATGTTTCGCCCTCCGGCTACAAAGGCTGAGGGCTGCAGCCCCTCCCCCGGCTGCTCACCCCCAATCTGCCCATGCTGCGCCTCCCCTCCAGCAGCCTGAAGGGCTCCGGTGGGGTGCAGGGCACTGCAATTTAGGATTTCTGTAGTACGGGTTGAATTTTCAAGAGTGCTGCTCGAGGACTTGCCAGGTTTAAAAATAGCTTTTACTCATCTTTTTAACTCTTTTTTACCCTGAGTTTACATTAAGCCTGTTGGGCATTTTGTTCCCTGTAGGAAAGTTAGACGTATTTATAAGTCTAATTAGAGGCATTTATAAGAGTGATTAGTGTGAAGCATCAGCTGCTGGCGGCTTTCTCTGTGTGTCTGTGTGTGTGTGTTCACACATGGATGCAACACTACAGTTTACAATTTGTTCCTGTGCCTGAAAGCTGTGAAATGCCCTTAATTCCCCCGGCGCTGATGGCAGCAGCGGGCACTGGCTGGCTCCATGCAGGGGCTCAGCACCGGACAGGATTGCAGCCCTGGGTAGTAGCTGCGGTTTTGCATCGATTGTGCCTCTGTATATTCATGCAGTGATGTAGGAGCAAGTGGTTGGGGGGGGGGGGGGGAAGGGAAGAAAAAGGATATATTTGCTGAAAGCTGCTGTTTAACTCCTAGGGACAGAGACTAACATGGCCCCCATTCCTGCCTACCCATGGGCTGCCTAGCAATCCCTCATCTCACAGATCATAGCATCACCGAATGGTCAGGTCCTGCTCGCCTGCGTGGCACGGCAGGGAGAGGGCCGGCAGCAGGGAGGGCAGCCGGTGCGGCAGAGGGTGCTTCCAAAACAGCCAGCCTGCGAACCTCCATGCTGCCAGCCTCCAGTCACGCTGCTGGGCAGGACCTGCCAGAAGCATGGGGCAGCCCCACAGGTTGCTCCGGAGCCGGTGAGCGCCCGCCAAACACCTCAGCCGCTGCAAAGAGCAACCTGGGAACCACCGCCTGACCACCAGCCTCGGTGCTGGGCTCCAGCGCTGGCACGAGCAAAACTGCATCTGAGAAGATGTTGAGTTGTGTGTAAGTGCTCACAGGCACAGGACCTCAGCACTGTCCATCTCTTAGGCCTAGTGGGACGTGTTTGTGCCCTTGCATCTCCTTCAAACCAGTGACAACCCCGCAGGTGCCTGCTGCCAGCCAGGAGCGCGGGAGCAGGGCTGGCTGCCTGCAGAAACACCTCAAGTTATTGTTGCTTAAAATGTCTTGAGGCAACTCCTACAAGTTCAAGTCCTCCTGGACCAGGGATTTATTTTTTCTAGTCATCATATAAACAGAATTAAAAGGTCAGTGCTGCCCCCACACGCTTACAAAAGCTTTTGGTTGGAATGGCTTGAGAAAGATAGGGAGATATGTAGGGAATACTTTAATAATATATTTGTTCTGCATAACTGTGGTCTGTTTCCCTGTCACAAAACAAACAAACATAAAAACTTCCTTGTTGATTTCTACTTTAAAAAAAAAAAAGAGAAAAGTGTTCACAGACTTGCCCACATCCATGTCACAGCTGTGTTTAAAGTACAGTTACACTGGCACACAGGGATGGTTTAGCTTGATTTTTTTTTTTATTATTATTTTTATTTTATTTTATTTTATTTTATTTTATTTTATTTTATTTTATTTTATTTAGGGAGACATTGATAACCTGATGGTCCCCAAAATCATCTACAAAACAATCTTCTTTTCAGATACCCCATCTGTGTCTAGCCCATGTAACCCATATAATCCACATGGTGATTTTTCTGAGGGCAGACTTTTGCTTGCTTTTTCATTTTTTTTTTTCTCTGTCCATGTCTGCACAAGCTACAGAAAGTCCCACACAAACTGAAACGTGAAACACAAAGCAGAGGAGTTACAATGAACTCACTTTACTCCAAATAGTACCAAGTGACCATGTGAAGCGATGTACAAAAACCAAGCTATTTTTCTCCCTAGTCTTTTCAGCGACAGTGAGGTTAAGGTATCCTTCCTGGTAGGGGGTGAGACTCAGATGTCATGCTGAAGAATGACGTCGTGTATGTCCCTTTAAAAACTTTGAATATAAACTAGTTTAAATTTTAATCTAAAAAGAAAAAGTGAGCTGGTTTCAACCTGGAACTGGCTAAAATATTTCATGCAACATCTCTCTCGGGAAATAACAGTTGCTTTTAAATTTAAATGTTGCTTTTGATCATTTTCAGTAGCAAAAGGTTAAAAGACTGCTTTATTTTCTTACCACGGACTGTTCATTTCACTCCAGAATTACAGCAGTGAGAGCCGGACCCTGCAACGGGGTGGAGACACTGCTTGGAAATCCCCTGTGTTTCTGGCTCTTTGGCCCTGTTCACAAAAACCAGGCACCACAGCCCATCAACTTGTTTCAAGAAAGTGATGTTTGCCCAAGACCACCCTGCAGATGCAGGCAGGATGGCTCAGGCGGGACGTGGGCTGATGTGGGCCACCACCACCCGCCCCATCTCAGTGACAGTGAGGGATTTCACCAGCTCCGGTCTGCCCGAGCGGCCCCGGAGGGTGTCCCTGGGGTCCCCGTGGGGCTTCGGCAGGTGGCAGCCCCGGCAGGGTCCCCGCTGCTCTGCCCCCACGCCAAGCCAGTTCCGTGGGACAGCGGGAGGGATGGGGAGGTGCCGCGAGGGATGAGGGGACAGGGAGGTGAGGCAGCAGGGGATTGCAGAACACCCCCATTGCATCAAGCTGGGCTCCCACGAAAGCTCAGCCTAGGCAGAAGGAAGAAACAAAGCTTCACCGTGGCCTCTAACACTGACCACATCTTTTGCTGGGCCCAGTTGTTGTCCATGTACAAAATCCCCTTACAGGCTCACAACACAGCAGTGTACGAAGTACCGGCCAGGTATCCTCTCTGCGCAGGAAAAACTAGGATTTATCTTTCAGAAGGATTTCCCCCCCCCCCCCACAAGAGGGTTCAGGCTTTGAAATGAAGCTTGCAAAACTTCCTTTGTCCAATTTTCTGTACATTTTTTTGCAGCCCATGAAGGAAACTTTGCCACGATAAATTTCATTCAATCTTCATTTTAGTCCTTGATGAAGATTCATGTGAATGCATCCACTAAACAAACTGCTCTTACTGCCCAGGCTTCTTCCAGCTTTAGATATCCTGAATATGCAACTGGAATACAGGTACCTCAGGGTTTTAGCAAAAAAAACAAAAACAAAAACAAAAAAACCCCCTCAAAAGCCAAATCATTGAGTTCAGAGAGTACCAAGACCAGCAGTGGGGTTATAGAACAGATTGACATGTAGGAACAACAAAAATTTTGATCCCACTTTCCTAATTACCCAGGTAATATGGGATAAGGTACCAAAATCATAACTAGAAATATAGAAATGTCATGAAAACACACAAAAACTAATACAAAAATATTTTAATGTTACCTGATCAGAAATTCCATTTTTAGAAATACAACAAATACAAATGTCACCATTATTTTGTAAACTTCTTCCCTCAAACCCCTTGAAATGTCAAACCAGATTTTAAATACAGTTTCACAAAGAGAATTATGTAGAAAAAGAACAAATAGTTACAATGCATTTGAGAAAAGTCCTGAAATGAATTGAAAAAGGACATGACTTTATGATGAAAATACATCTGGAAGAATTGCAGTTTTCGTTTGTTTAACAATCCTCAAATTTTCCTAGCAGGAAAGCTGGATGGGCACTCTCTGTAGCATCCCTCACAATTTTGAATTATTTGTTTGTTTGCCATGAGGTAATGGATGTGAAGTGACTTTGACTTTGTAATAAACAGCCAGTGGGAGTTCTGAAAAAGGTGTATTAAATACCAGAAGGAAAACGAGCGAGATGGCATAAACTGGAGCCTGATGCTGCTAACCCTGCTCCTCTGAGCAGCCCCCTTTCTTTTCTACTTACTGTACAGTGTAAGAGCTTCAGGATTAAGTCAGATCTTGGAACCATAATTCCATTTATTTGGAGAGGCAAACGTGCCTTTTGCTTAACATCAATGTTTTCACTCAAAAGGAGACTGTCAAGTCTGCAAGCGTATTAAACCCATGTTTCGAAGAAACTTTGCGCACAGTTTCAGACAGACCAGGGGACTGTGCAGAGCCATAGGGATGGGGTGATCTCAGCAACTCCTGCACCCAGAGCAGCCCCAGAGCCGCCCTCCCCTGCCGCGGTCACCACGTGTTCGGCAGCCGGACGAGCAAACACCCACCGCGCTCACGCGCCCGGATGCACGTGACACACGTGGACGCAACGCTGCCAGACACCCTTCGGATGTTCAACGCCTGCAGGAACTCCAGGGCCACCGATGCCTCCCACTGCCGCGCAGCACCCCGAGAGCCCGGCCGGCCCCCACGCAGCCCCTTTGCCACCAAAGTCACCTCTGCTCCGAGTCGGCAGTGGGAAAAGAGCTCCTGGAATTTCAATATCGCATCCCCGTCACAAGGCCGGTGGGGTGCTGCCAGCGCTGCAACGCGTTAGGCTTGCTTGGGATGGGAAAGAGCAGCTCATGAAATAAGCAGCAGGCACCACACAAAAACAGCCTGCCATACACTTAAAGTTTGTGTTGAGTCATCCATCACTGAAATTCCACTTGAAAACAAGCGTGTCAGCAGCACTACATGCAAATACACATGTATGTGCACACAGATACACAGTTTGCTGTTTCATTTTATACAGGGTTTTTTTGCCTCTTGAGTTATCTCCTGTAGAGAGAAAAGACAGAACAGAATGTAATTTACTGTTCACAACATTTTTCATACAGCATCACACAAGTTACCAACAACAACAAAAAAAAAAAATCACAGCAGCCTGTGACCTGGTTTTTTACCTGTAATAGTGAACAGCTAATTCTGAACACACTTTTTTTGCTTGCGAGCCTCAGATCTGAGTTTTGTTACATTTAAAAAATTGCATCAGAAACTTAATTTCTCTGCAAGAAACGGTCAAATCATCCTTTAAGAGTCATTCTTAATTAAATAGCATCATATATAGTTCCCCGCAAAGGACTAAAAATATCCTGCTCTGATGAGCCTTTTTGTTTTTACATTTCATCCAGCTCAGGAGTGCTGCAAAATAAGTCAGCAGTTGTCATCCTTTCACAAATAATGTACTTTCTAAAAGGAGAGGTTTTATAATAGTTTGGATTCAACTAATGGATGAATATCATTGATTCATACATCCTTTTTTAAAGAAAACTGGGTTGAGTCATTAAATAACCCAAAATAAGACATTTTTTACTCCCAAATTATTAGACCACTTTTCTTAAGAGAGCACTAAGGCATATTTCGCCTCACTTCAATATGAGCCAATTAGTTTCCCCCAATTTGAGTTGGTTAGATGTGAACATCTCAGGACTTACTCAGCTTTTTTCAGTGTCTCGAGTGTAAGAAGAGAGTCAGGTTACTCATGTTTACCTCTGTCAAACAACAGAATATAGCCCTTCTAACAGAACACTACGAAAATATAAAAGCAGTAGCTGATTCCCAGGAAATTCATAGAACAACCTTTTCTAATGATTCAAGGTATCTTTGTGGAGGCAGATTATTTACTATTTTTAGCTTTTCCTACTGTCTAGCTTGTCTAATTGCTCCTTGCGTGAGTGCTCTGGCCCAGGGGTTATTTTGCTGCTCTAATTGCAAAGGGAAGGATTACATGGCTTTGCTGGTGCTGGAGATGGGGCTCAAACCCTCAGAAAAAACCTCCCTGCCCTGATTTCATGCCTGCCCAGCACATCCACTCAATTTGCTGGTCTCATCTAGAACTTCAAATGTTTTGCTGACAACATGATGGCAGGTAGGCGAGTGCTGTATGTTGTCTACTATCAGGGGAGCAGGTCTGTCCAAAAAGTGCTCCGCTCTTGATAATGACTGCGCGATATATAACATTATTTCACAGGAAATGCACAAAGCCCAGTGTTGGAGTTTTCCAATTGACAGTTCTCTGCTACAGATCTGCTTACACAGTAAAGGCGCACAGCGATCACCAAAGGTGTTACCTTTCCCATTTTCTTTGAGAAGTCAAGGAGACATTCCCACAAAGTCCTCCTCATTGTAACTCTAGCTGGACATCCTGGAAACAGCAAGTAGCAGTGAGATCACGCTCCATGCTGGAAATGGGCACTGACCGGAGAATTTCATTTATAAAGGTACCTACCTACCCACTCCCCTACCTAAGTCTGGGAAAGGAAAATCAAAATGCCAAATTACTTTGACTTTGGCAAAAATGCCAGAATGCCACGATCGGAACTCATAAGTGGTGGGCTACCTACACTTCTCTACCTAAACTTTCGGAAGGTAAGAAAACCCAGGTAAGGGCCCAGATTTAGTTAACAACATTGTGTGGATGTACGCAAGGGCTCTTTGGGACGTTTTCACCTCAACCCGCTGGGTAACTTTGCCAAGCAGCAGTCTGGCAGAAGCACCTCTCATTTCAGAGCTTAAGATTCTGGCAACTCACAGCACAGCTCCCCAGGAGGTCAGGGGAGGAGAAAGAAAGATGGATCTCCTGCAGGAAAGTGGAAAACCTCAAATCTGAGACTTTGTCTTGCCTACATAAATAGTACTTGCAGTTTGGCCCAAGCCTGAATTTGCCATTTAAGTAGCCCTTGTCTATACAAATGTTAGGAGACAGTCCAAGCACCGGCACAGCCTGGCACATCACTGTGAAAAAGCAGTCACTGTCATCTCCTGCAAGGGTACAGCGGTCCTCCAGAGCAGCATCTATCTGAAAATAATTTTGTTTTCTTGTGACAATACAAACTTTAGCACAAAGGGCTGGTTTATGAGAGCAGTTGTGCAACACGCAATAATTTCAATCCCTGGTCTGAAATGTTCTACAGGCAGTTGGAGGGTCCAAGGCTGAGATCCTAAAGCACCAACGTATTCACAGCTATGCAAGTATTAGGAACTACTCACATCTCAACACATGCAACATCTTACATTATACTTAGAAGATTCCATTTAAATTCACATGCCAATAAGCAGTTTCCAATACAGGGCAACAGGGAAATATTATACTCATATAAATATTTACAGGAACTTGCAGAGGGAAAAAAAAGGTAGAAATTAAGCCAAATAATTTTTCAGCTATTATTGATTTGAAGTCTGTTTGGGGTTTTGTGCGTCTTGGGAGATACGAGTTTCTAAATATTCCACCAGGCTCTAAACCAGCAACATTCGAGACACTCCGCTCCTCCTGCGTGCCTCAGATACGCATGGGTTTGCTCCGCGTCTCGTGCTTGCTCTGCAGCCCATGTGATGCTTTGTTTACTCACTGCACAAGCAGATACGCGCAACAGCCATTCCCCAGCAGAACGACTTCTCTCTGAGTCCACCGCTTTCTTACACCAGAGTCTGCAAACATTGGGTGGCCAATGTGTTCCCCTCCTCCCCGTTCGACTACCCTCTGTGTTTTGGGTTCAAAGTGAAACTATCCCAGACTCGGGGACCTCGAGAGAGCAGGACTCGGGAAACGCAGGGAGAGACACTGAGGGCATGAGCATATTATCAGAAAGAATTTGAGTGCTCCCAGCAGCCCAGCAGCAAATTAGAAAGTTTTGGCTCCCAAGAATGAGTTGTGTTGTTTGTTCCTGCATACTGCAGCTGCTCGTCCCTCTCCCTCCCCACCCCCCTCCTTTGGGTGGTTTATTACACACAAGCTACTAATGAATGGGAGCCGCTGTTTTACAGTACACCACACTTACAGGACTTATCTCTAGGCCTACCACAGATTTGACTGATCAACAGCAGGGCACCACCATCATAATTCTTCCTAGAAACAGGAGGATAAAAAGGGGTTTGTTGGAGGTTGGCTGTGTCTGCAGAGAATCC
This sequence comes from Grus americana, assembly GCF_028858705.1. Taxonomy (NCBI): domain Eukaryota; kingdom Metazoa; phylum Chordata; class Aves; order Gruiformes; family Gruidae; genus Grus; species Grus americana. The sequence continues at coordinate 19,832,982 of NC_072860.1, forward strand.
TGCCTGCAGGGCCTGCTGATGCCATCGCTAGCTGCTATGGTCTTTGGCCTAATAAGGTACAGAAACAAAGATTGTTCACTTGTTCGAGAATACTAAAGTACCCAAGTGACGGAAAGTGGAGGCAGCAGGGCACACATCCAAGTGGGATTAAGGCCACAAGTGCAACGTTACAGGGCTGACTGGGTGGCAGAGGGAATATCTGCCTCTGAAAAAAAAATCAGTTCAAACATAATTTATAATATGTCACTCACAGTCAGAGGTGGCTGTCATTAAGAGTTAAATGTTGCATTGTGTTCAACTTATTCCGATAAGAATTCTCTAAGCTGCTTATATGTTATCGTAACTCATGAGTAACCACAGCGTGGGCATGGGGAGGGGGGAGAGGCTCTCTGGGGCAGGATGGGACCCAGGCTGGGAAGCAGAAACGCTGGAGCTGAGCTGGACCGCTGGTACCTCAGCATAGTGTGCCCACAGTCTGCACACTCCAAGGACACTGTGGTGGGTCTTAGAGCCTGCCAAGCCCATAATGCTTGTCAAGGTCCAGACTCTATTTGGACAGATGCAACTTTTTTACTTTTATGCACTTCTCCCAGCTAGGGAGCCAGGCACTAACGCCGAGGTGATCTGAAACGGTGCAGTCAACCTCTGTTCAGCTGGACCCAAGGGAACAGCCAGAGAAGGTCTGGGTGCAGTAAGGTTGTCTAGGGAGGCTTAGGCATTGGTGTTGAAGGAAGAAAAAGTAACCAGTGTTGTAGCCAAGTAAGAAGCCCTTGAGTTAATATTGCTCAGTGGACATGGGACTGCAAATCCAAGAGAAGAGCAGGGAAGCAGCTTACTTGGGGACGATATTAAATGCCGCTGACTGGTTTAGCAATTTTGAAGCAGTAAGATTGTTTGCTCTGGCTTAGGGAAACCCAGCAACAGACCCCACTGAAGTCCAAGGAGCCAAATCAGGCCCAATCCCACTAAACCTTACAGGCTTATTAGGGAAATTTTTTGCTACAATTTTTCCCATACCTCGTTTTGGATGTAGAGGGAAAAACCTGTGTGGAATAAAGAGAATTATCAGTCATGGGAGCTTGTCCATTTTCCCAGGTCTTTCAATAGCAGCACAGCTCACTTAGTGCAAATATCCACTGTAATTCCCAGTTAGGAGCGTTTCTCTGGTGCAACTCGTTCAGAAAGCAGCAGTTTGTTTACTCACTGGCTTGGGCTGCTGGATCACGTTACACCTGCTGGGGCTGCTGGTAACGTGGGAGGTTGGTTTTAAACTGGCACTGTTGCTTTTATAAAGCCTTTAATGGCATAGGCTCTGGCTATGTTCAAGATCTCACCCATCAAACCAAGACTTAAGGGAGTTTGGGCTGAGACATCCCAGTCTCCCATTCCCCGTCACTCAAGTCAACAACCAGGATTTTGCTGCGGTAGGTGTGGGAAAAATGTTTCGGTACCTGCTCTCCGTGCCGAAACAGCCACCCTCACCTTTACGCAGTTACTGATATAACCTTTTCTTGTCCTTTCCAACTGTGTTTCTTAGTTACGCTCTTATACCAGGGTCTTGTGGTGTACCTGGCTCTGAGTGCTCTGCCCGGTGCCAGAGGATGAGCTATAAACATCAGGGTACGGTGAGTCATGAAGGAAATATCATTCACTAACAGCCCCAAGGGATTCCCCAGCCTGTTCTTGGTGCTTCTCCATAGTTTTCAAATTTACTCCAGTCAAGGGAGAAAGAACTCCTGAACATCTTCCCTACTTCCCTGAAGCATCATTTCGGTATGTTATCTGTGCCTGGTCCGGCTAAGGACCAAGGGTCTCCAATTTGTCCACAGTACTTCAGAAGCACTCTAGAAACTACCCAGTTTTCTGGGTACCGCGCTGAAATGCAAACGTCTTACTGGCTACCACAGCACTGTCTTCAGACATGTTTGAAAGCCGACGGATCAATCACAGCGAGCTCTTGGTATCCAGAGGTGGCCGTTTCGTGTGTGCCCATGGGATGCTGCAGGGATGTGGAGGCTAAAGGGGCTGCGCCTCGTACGTGCAGTCACAACGTGATGCCAGAGCACATTTATGTCTCTGGTATCTACGTCTCTGAGGTGTTGCAGACTATCCAGCAGCAAATAACAGCAAACCTCTGTCCTTAGAGGGAGCAGACAGTTCACCATAGCCACTTCTCTCCGTGGTGCACCGGCGGATGAGATGGGAGCTGCGTGCGCCCATTCCAGCCATGGCGGCAGCTGGAGCTCACCTACGCGTGGGAGGTAAACGCATGGAAATACGTTTGTGCGTGTGTGTGCCCCCATGGGGGGATTCGTTTGCCTGTTGTGTAGCCTTGAAATTGTGCATGCTTAGATACATTTGTCTGGATGCAAGTTATGGTAAACAATCGCATTTTAGCAAATAAAAGTTAAAAATCGATATAGCTGATTTTAGATCTCTGAAGACGTGTTTTACCCTTCTCTGACTTCTGTTGGGTACCTGCGTAGAGGTGGGTATAGGTTCACTATGCAGCTACAGAGACCATAAAGACTTTCAGAGGAACAATTAGTCCAGAACTTTCATTTTATAAAATTGAACCTTTTACAAAACTTACAATATAGCTAATGACAAAGATTTCTTCAAATAAGTATTTCCCTCTGATCTTTATCACATGGGGGCTGTAGCGTCTTGCCAGTATGTGAGAACCTGAAAATGTAAAAGACAATTTTTCAGCAAAAACGAAACTCACTGGTTTATCCTCACCATCTGTAGGGAGTATAAACAGAGAGAATAAATAAATAAATACTGTAAAATACATTTGTTTCAAATATATGTGAACAAAAGGATTGACACATTTGCAGTATGTAATACTGTTTTTAAAACATGATTTTAACCACCTGACACATTCAATTAAATACAGAAAACTCTCCAGATTGTATTTGCATTCTGGAAGAGCAGATACAAAAGAAAGTGTAAGTGCAGCAAATCATTCTGAAAATAAACTGATTTAAACAGCGAATGCATTCTCCCTGAAAGGCTGCGGCACAATTGACTTTGCAGTATTACTTGAAAAACCTGCAAGTATCTTATTTTTCCCCATAAAACAGACTCACTTTGGGAAGGACAGACTGACAGTTTGGTCTACACTCCAAGAAACCATGAGAAAAAAATCATTTCTAAGAGCACAACATTTTCAGTTAGGCCTCTTTTTTCTCCAATATTCTGTGAAATTCCTAATGCAGTTCATACTCTTTACTTAAAAAAAAAAAAAAAAAAAAAAAAGCAGCACTAAACGATGGAAGAAAACCGAATCCCTTTTCCAGGCAGTGACACTGCCACTTTAACAGTTTCCCACTGTACTTGGGGTTAGTTGCCAGAGAAGCCTTGTTCAGCCTATTTGGGGGCCCCATGAAATGCTGCGAGTGTTACTGAAATGAGCACTTGTCTTTTGTTGTGCTGCGTGCTAGCACCATACAGTGCTGAGCTGATAAATCCACTTTTTCTAACACAAGCATTTTTCAAACAAAACTACCATGAGACTGATGAGTAATGCCAGCTTGCCAAAAAAAAAAAAAACCCCCACAAAAAAAAAAAAACCAACCGCTGCTGACACTGACAGCTGTTAAATTCACATATTCACAAAATGAGATGGGTTACATAACTGGAAACTACAAGAGCAACTCCCCAGCAAGAGGAACTGCTAAGCAAGGCGTAACTGGGGCTCAGGAAGGAATAGATCACACATTTCGATGTGCGCTGGCCCACTAATGACCACGATAAAGCTGGGTGCTGCCTGGAGCACGCAAAGGTTACCGGGCACTTGAGACCGGGCATCGTCAGGCTGTTTGTAGTTTGTTCAGGGTTTTGTTTCAGCAAAGCGAAATTGCGTGTGGAAAAAAAATATCAGGGCTGCTATGTATGTAAGAAACACAAGGGTAATTTAAAAGCCCAAGCATCACAAGGCATGCAGCAAAAATCTGACTGTAAATGGTTTATCGGCAAATCTTCAGCAGCTAAGACAGCAGTGGAGAAGGTGGAAAGTGCAAGGTAGGGTTAGGCTTGACAACATCTAGGTGGCTTTTAATTTGCATTAAGTCTTTCAGACATATTAAAGCACTTTGCAAGGTTGTTGTTGTTGTTATTCTACGGCCAAAGAGCTGAGCTCTGGAGAAGGTCTATAATCTGCCCGAGGCAGGGCAGGAAGGCAACGGCAGAATGTCGCCCCATCGCCAGATCACCTGCCTTTACTTCACTACCTATTGCTAGAGTGGTTTGAAAAACTTTGAAAAAAACGACTGACTCTGGAAGAGCCGTGGGGCAGATGACAGGGAAAAGGCATCATTAAGGGCTTCTGAGAAATGACAGGCTGTGGAGCTGGTGTAACAGCACAGAAGAAGCAGCAGTGCAGGGAAGATGGCAATGTCTGCAGAAGCTGCCAGACCCCCACGTGTTGCTGAGATTGCCAGAAATGGGGTTCTGAAGGGGGCTGAGCTGGAGGGAAATCAAAGCGGAAAACAATAGATGTCTGTATGAATAGCAATAAAAATAAAAAAATCCTGCAATTAAACCACCACTAACCTCAAGCTAAATTTTATACATCTAAAATAATCTACACTTCCATTTTGTCTACTCATGGCTGAATTCATTCTTGTTATATAGTAAGAGGGGTTTTTTTATATATAAAAAGGATTTAACCTGGTGGACAAACAACACATAGAAGCTTTTTTATAAGCAAGTGTGCCTGTCCATCAAACCAGAACTGAACATGAAATGACCAACTAAATGCATAAAGTTCCACGTGCTTTATCGTGTTACCTGTAATAAACTAGGTTAATGTAAAATCGAGATGCATAGACAAATCAGGAAAAAAAAGAAACACAGAAATGAATGGTTTGAGAATGACATCACCTAAGCCAGTGTGTAGGTACAGTCTGCTGCGTAGGAGCAGTTAAAGCATAAACAGAATATTAGATGTGCATTAAGCCACAAACTGAAATAGCTGTGAACAATGGCAAAGTCCAGTTGGTCTTGGAACCTTAATGTAAGGAAACATCCTTATAAGACGAGACAATAGTGGGTCTATAAATGACAGTCCCGTAGGCAGAACTTCCTATAGCTCCTAAAGTATCAACCTATACTGTAACCCTTCCACAAAGGCTGCCATAAGTGCTTTCTCTGACTTAGTCTGCGCAGACTAGGGGAAAGCATCAGAATTATTTTGACTTTTCCTCTGCGCGCCAGCTGCGCACATGCTCAAAGAAGAGAGGAGAAGGAGAAGGAAATGCAGCTCGTGTTCAGGACCTTCTGCCAGCACACCTCTAAGTCCCAGTGCTCCCTTGCCCTTCCTGCTCTCCCCAGAACGCACAGACCTTCGCCAGCCCTGATCCAGGCTGTGGGAACATGCCGCTTTCTAGAGCAGTGCTCCCCGGTCTCTGCGGAGTGCTGAGAGTGTGGGCTGTAGATACAAGCAAACACAAACTAGGCTGAGGCTTCAGTGTATATTTATTACTTTTATTTTCTGCATTTTATTTTGAAGGGGTTTTTTTGTTGGGTTTCTTTTGCTTGCTTTCATGAGTAATAAAGTACGTTCATCTAACTAGGCATGTATTTAATTTGAAAACATTCTCAAAATACCTTCTAATGCCTCATGGACCACAGGCTGAGACGCATTCCTGTAAAGCAGACATCCTCAGAGCTTTCAGGCTAGTAGATCACTCTCAGCCCGCAGATTTTGTTGCAGACTGCCACACACTCTTCTCATCAAAATTTTAATTGAAGACTATGAACATTATTATTTGACACAGTGCCATAGACCACCTGCAGCAAACTTGCCAAGGCCTCATGGATTATCAGTGATCCATATAGTGGAGGCTGGGAACCGTCAGTCTGGAGCCTTTGGTGATTCTGACCATTCGTCTCTAATGCTATATTAAGCCCATTCATATATATCACTCCATTAAAACTAAAAGAGCCTGTTCTTCAGAAAATATTTCAAGGAATCAAATGAATCTGAGTGAGCACTTCACTGAGCTGAAGGGGATGAGGAAGACAAATAGTCCCACTGCAGCTACTGCTAACATGCACCTCCAGGCACTCCACATCCCAGTTGTAGTAGGGATGAGCGACCGAGAAAGGTGAAGAGGTACGAGAAATGCAAGCCCTGTTTCAAGTGACATTTGCAGATTTGCAGTTGATTATACATTCACTAGGATTTACAGAAATCTACTCAGAAGAATTTGCAGCAAGTCAAAGCTTTTGAGATCCCCTTGTCATTCCCCCTGCTGATGATTCCTTATTCCAAGCCTGAGGCTTTGGGGAAAGTTTGGGGCAATTTTGGTCCAAAAGTTCCAATGGAATAGTGATCCCCTGTTTGTCAGATAGAACTGGCACACTGTATAATCACATTACAAAGGAGATATAAATATATATATATTTTTAAAAGCTGATAAAAATTCTCCAGATGCTTTCGAAAATATTGAGGATTCACCTTCCAGCTGCTCACAATTCCTATTTTTAAATGTTTTTTTTCTGAAAACCAAGCAAATGCACTGGTCCTCACTGAGGGCTGTGAGCTATGTCTTACCAAGCTTAGTCACAGAAGGCACTCCTCAGAATCAACACACTTGCTAATGTGAATAAATTGTTTTCAGCATAGCTCTCTTAAAAACCAACGACAACAACAAACCACAATTAGTATTCAGGATGGAATTAAATAGAGCATTGCCACTGGTATCTGCATGCGCAGGTCTGGGCCCTAAATTATTTTAGAGCACAGTTCTGCCTGTCTTCTTATTCCCAGTAATTAATCTCCTGCCTTTCAAATAATCCCACTGGAGCAGATTATGTCAGCCCTATGAGAAGTAGGACCTTGGCCAACAGGCATCCATGGATTTTGGGGGACTTTCTGCAGAGCAAGGTGTTACCGCAATTCAAAGCTAGAGACTCTTGCTGTTGTAACCTATGGGACTTCTCAGCAGCACAATGATATTTAGCATGTAGAGCAGCTCAGACTCTCATCCGGAGCTGTATTTAACAGCCCCGTCTCTGCGCGGCCCCTCCAACCTCAGGGGAACTGCTCAACAGGTAAGTGACTGGGAAGAAGGATGTCAGAGCCAGGCCCTCTCCTGCGAGGCACAAGAAGTATTTGGGCAAGATTCCCGCTGGGATAAGTTTGCATATTTTTTCTAAGACTGGGAACAAATATTAACACAATTTTCTTCCTTCAGAGCAGCTTTAAAGTCACTTAAAGTCTGAGAGCATTTTCCACCTGGAAGACTGGACTTTGCTCCTCGGTGTAGTTCCACTTACTCATCTGATGACTACCGATTACTCATGTGAGCAATGCGTGCGGAGCTGAGGTTTTGTAGAAGCAGGAATAAAATACAAGAGCAAATCTGCTTGCTGGTAAGGGCAAGTTTCTACATTTCATAACAAAATCAGACCTCTGCAACAGCCTCTCCCCCACGTAGCTTGTTGCTTAAACCATATCATATTCTCTATATCGTCTTCTCTATAAATATGATCTTAGCATGACCACAACTTTCTTCTATAAAATACATAACCAAATTTGTGGCTTGCCTATTTGTATTACAAATCAGTAAAGGAACTAGCCTGTGAAAGTCTCATACTTTCATTCCACACTATTCTGAATGTTATGTAATTTCCTAGTTTCAAAATAAAATTACATGGATCAAGAGCCATCTGAATTTAAAAAGAATGCACATCTCAGAGAAGTTACTTCCTGAAATAAGCAACCCGCTTTAATAAGCAGCTTCCCAGTTTTTATGATGTTAAGGAAAAAAACATGCTTCACAGACATCTAGTTTAACCCACGTTAGCCAGCTTCATTTACAAGTTCAAAATCCAGAGGTAGATAAAATCTTAGTTTGGTTTGGAATACATAAAGTGCCAATTTTTCATATAGTCATGCACTGAAATACTTGCCACAATGTTGTCAGGGAATTAAAAAATAGTTGCCAGAAGAGTTTATTTAAGGAAAGGTTACTGCTAATAAAAACTTTCCACTAACAAGGATTTTTAAAATTGTTTTTTAATATGCTTTTAATGACCTCTGCTCCTCATACCTACCTCCTTGCTTCCAAAACTGTTTGTACTGTCCCCAATAACACTCAGTGGAAAGCTGTCGTTCCTGGCTAAATCCTTACTTAGGCTGGATGCTATGCCTCCGTTAGACAGGGTCACAAGGTCACAATCGATTTTGGAGGCCACCTGGAGAGTCCAGGCCGTGAACTGACTCAAAAAATTTATATCAGAGCTGGAATGGTCCACCTCCCAGGGCTCAGCCTGCGCTAACACCCCAGCCGCAGGATGGAGCCTGCCAGGCCCAGCTCAGGGAGAGGCCAGAGTTGTTGACCCCGTTAGCTGACCTCTTCAAACTTCAGGAGAATTTTTCTGGCAGTTACCACGGTGACTGGGCACTCCAAGCTTATCCTTCTTACTGAAAAAAAAAAAAAAAGAAAAAAAAAAGAAAAAATTAAGAAGAAAAAAAATGTTAAAACCTACCTTGTAGAGATGTCTATCAAGAATCAAATACGTAAATGTTTTAATTGCTTCTCTCCTTGGGCTACTCTGGCTCTAACTGTTACATCCGAAGCGATCATCGAGAAAGCAGTTTGGCTAAAAACATTTCAACTTCTGAAAAAGTAGTGTTCAGTGGATTTAACGAGTATCATTTCTCATATCTGCCTGTGATCGCAAATGACACACTAAGAGGTTTATTGGGAAATAATATTTATTTTTCTTTATCTGTCTCCAAATTATTACCATTCCTTATCAAATTCAGAACAAACTGAGAAAAGGCTCAGGGAAGGATTCCAGGCTGCCTTTGGCTTTCTTCCTCTTAAAAACTAGCTGCTTGATGAAACATTAAGTATGCGGCAATACGTTGCTTGGGTCTCTTAAGAAGAGACTGAGTAACTCATTTAATGTACCATGAAATATTATTTAAGAAGGGGGGGGGGGGAAATAAAAGAAAGAAAAGTTGTCAGACATCGTTACTGTTGTTTTTTTCAGGCATTTTGAACACTAATCATTTCACACATAAAATTTACCAGGTAAGCAAGGTCTCATGATGCTGACAGCAAACGCTTGAAACACATCAAGGGATCAGAGAGCTCACTAAGTAAACAAGAAAACAAAGTGCACTCTTCATTTCTAAAACAATAAGGGGAAAACTGGTGCTTCTTAATTTCAGAGCAATCATGTATTATATACAAAGCTTTTATGTAAATTTTCCTCGCGCTCCTATACTTGAAATAGCATCTTGCGAAAGGGAGCACTGAAGGGTACGCTGCGTTATAGCTGGAAAAATCCTACTTAAGGGCTCCTGATGGCAAACTGTCAATCAGAATTCCCCGTTTGTTATGAACTGCTCATTTCGGGAGTACAGCTAAACAGAGGTTTAATGATTGAAAGTTTAATGTCATTTTGTCTCACATATGGTTTTGAAGTATCTTCTGTTGTTTGAAGAGTTAAATATGAATATTCAAATTGCCGCTCAGCCACTGCTCTGCGCTCCTCCTGGGCTTCTCCACTGGCAGTGCTGAGATGGCAGAGGCGACGGAGCTGCTGAGTTGCCTCTCACAAGGGGACATCCCGCAGATCCTACGGGTGTAAAAACAAAGCAGGAGATTTGGGTGTGAAAAGCAAAAAAGCACATAACCGATCTTCTGTCCCAGATTTATTTTTCATTTCTGCTGGAAGGGTGAGAAACAGGCAGGCCACTGTAAGTGTATTAACCAACATTAAAAAAAGTGAATATGGGCATGGCAAAGGACTCTTTCTCCTTTCAAAACTGGTTCAATTGCTTTGAAATATCATACGCCTCGATGCTAAATAGATACATAGACACATGATAATATTATTTAGCAATTTTGAATTAAACATGAAAACAATTTAAATTAAAAACACTTAAAGATTGTTTTCCTATTATTAGGGATGTGTTAGAAAAAAGCTAAGCCTCTCATTAAGAGATGAATTTTTTCATTTGTGTTTTTATTATGGCTATACAAGATGGTTTTATGTTTTCCTTTTTTTTTTTTTCTGCGTGAAATAATGTAAATTGAAACAATCAGGTGACTGATTAATAGGCTAGTGGGAAGAAAAGAAGTGTTTGTTGCATTTTATTTTAATTTTTGCATCCTTTTTGAACAACGCTGTATATATAACCATGTGCCTTTCAATTAGATAGCATGATTTATGAAGTCATGCTCAGGGCTAGCCAGGTTGTTGACTCAGATTAGAGCTATGATGCCAGCTTATTCCCTGGTGACAAACACTGACTGTCCTTCCCGCAGCCAGGCACCCCTGGCAGCCTTATGAAAAGACTTTGTGGTTGGCAGAGCACTGAGCAGGAAATGAGGTCCTCTCCGGTTTGGGACAGAGATGACTGGAGTTACAGAAAGCTGTAAAGCAAAATCAGCATCTCCTGAGTCACAGACTTTAAGCTCTAGGGGACCCCACAGTTCCCGGCGTGACCTGGCCCACCAGCGCTGCATCGCCTGCGCGTCCTCCAGTCTCCCACTGACTTCCCAGGGGAGCACCCTGCAAACTGCGAGTCCATCATGAGAAGAAGGGAGTGATTTCACGTGGGAGAGGGGAAATGGTCCCCCGGCATCCCCCCCACATACCCCAGCCCAGTCCTGGTGCTCAGCACCCTCCAGACGGAATGCCTTTCTCCCTCATCCCTACCAGAGAAATTTTGGCACATTGCATGGTGTTTTTCTAATTATATTACAACAAGGCATTTATCTCAGCCTATGGCTTGGGGATCTTTTGTGTGGCCTCCTCTCTTCTAGGAATTTCACATATAAATCATTGGAAAGCAGGAAATCTTAAAGACCTAGTGGGAAGCTGTATGCTATGTTTGCCTCTTGGCATAGACAGCTGCGGACCACAGAGCATCTTGCCTTGTAGATGCTACAGCAATCCAGACACCTGGACCTGAAATGGGGGAACTCGGCCCCCTGTTTCAAAAATCTCTGAGCCAGCAAGTGAGCCCCTGGAAAAAGGTTAGAAACTCTTGCTGAATTCATGGAGGACTCCCTGATGCTCTCAGTGTAACACTTTCAGTCTGAATTCCCTCAATGCAATTGAAACAATAATATTTAGACCATTTGGGGCTGAGATTATTGCTCTAATAAATTGTTTTTTTATTGGTTCATTGTGGCAAATAAGCCCCCGATTGATTTTTCTCCTAATCAGCATGGAGAATGCATTCCACTGTAATTAAATCCTGTGTAACTGGGCACTCTGTGTTCGCTTGTCTCTTAGCTTGCAGTGGTATGAGATACAGTACATCAAACGCTATACTGTACACGATAGGCACCCTGCCAGCCCGGGGAACGATTATGCTAGCTTGCCTTTAGCGTGCTTACAAATGAGTATAGCTGGAGCACATATGGAGCAGCGTGCATCGCTTGGGAGACGTAGGAAAGTTATTAGAGGAGGAAGATGGCCAGAGATAAGGTCTTTTCTCTCGAGGAAGGTTTGACCCCCCTCTCTGAAAAGGCTGAGAGACGCGGAGGCCGCCCCCGGCAGGTCCCCGCAGCCCCCGCCGCGGCTCCTCTCCCCGCCGCCCGTGGGGCCCCGGCCCCACGCACCCCCCGCCGCCGGGGCTCCGGCCGGGGCGCCCGGGGCAGCCGGGTCCCCTCCGCTGGCGGGAGCGCGGCCGGGCTGCCAGGCGGGCAGTTTTGAAGAGTCGATCTTCATAATACAAATCCCCCGGCTTCGCCTCCCCGCCAGCGGCGCGAGCCAGCTTTTTAATTGAATCCCGGGGACTTGGCCGCTGCCGAAAGCCCCGGTTCGGGCCCCAGCGTCGTGCCCCCCACCCCCCGGGACCGGGGCCGTCTCTCGGGGGTTGATCTCTCGCCTCCAAAACCGGGGGAGGGGGCGGGTGTTGGGGGCCTGGGGTGAAGCCCCCGCCCCAAGCACCCGGGAGGCAGAGAGCGGCCGCGGGCTCGTTGCACCCCGCGCAGGGCCAGCGGAGATGGGGGCGGCGGGGGGAGCCGGGGCGGGGGGGGCGCAGCTGGCAGGGCCCCGGCGAGCTCCTGGCTGCTCCCGCCTCTCGCCCGGGCAGCGCTTTAAGGGGGGGGGGCTTAGGCCTGATCCTGCCCATTCTATACGTTAATGCTCTTTTCTCTCCGGCTGCGCAGCCCGGCTGCAGGGAAGCAGGCCAGCGGATAATTACCCCTCGCTGCAATCCGCAGAGCTGGCCTAATCCGAAAGCTCAAGTGCCCGTAAGTAAAACTTCAGGAAAAGTTATTGAAACTGACAAATACAGGGTGACAAATAATCAATAAAAGCCCAGTCCCACATCCTTTATTGTTTCCAGGCACTAACAGCAAGTAACGAAACCTCGGCGAGGACAGGGGGAGGGAGCAGCAGGGACCGGGAGCTGGGCTGGCTCCTGGAAAGCCCCCAGTTAAAGAAGCCAAGGGAAGGACCCGGCAGCAAAAGGGGGCCGGTACCGTCCCCATGCGGGCAAGGAAAATGCTCCCCCCGCCGCTTCCCCAACCCCTCCTTGCCGCCCGGTCGCTGGGCCGGGGCGCTCCGGCTGGCCGAGCCCGCAAGGCGACGGCCCCGCGCCCGGAGCTGCTGCCCGGCTCCCGCGGCCAGGGACGCCCCGGAGCCCGGCTGCCGCCCCGCAGCCGCAGGCAGCCTCGGTCCACGCGCGTATTTCATGCACCCGCACAAACCCCCAAGCGCTGTAATCTGCTTTCTAAAATATATAAAATATCTGGACACCAAACGCACTGCTTCTAATTAGCATTTCGGCCCTGAATTTTCCACGCCGCAGTTTCTAAAGTTTCCGCGAAGGACGCTGGGCAAGATAAATCTGTGCTGTCGTTTCTCTCCCTTTCTGTCTCTCCGAATTAAGTTCTGATCTATCAGTTTAAACACTGGCCAGAAAGTTGATTCACTTTCTGTTAGGATTTCGGGTTAAACCGGGGGCTCCTCCAGTGTCTTTAAGCTTTTGAGCTGTGTAAATGAACTGCAGTGTCACATAATCGATAGGGAAAACTCAGCTGTCACAGATCCGAAAGCAGCCTCCTGCCACAGCAATAACGTGATTTGGCATTTCAAAGTTTGGAAACGTGCTGTCTGCGCGTCCGGGGCTCGGGGAGGAAGAGCTGAGCAGAGGGACGGGGGCGATGCGCTGGGGCGGGCGGGGGGGGGGGGGGGGGACGGCAGGGCTGGTGGCCCCCGGCGCCCCGCACCGCGGCACCCGCTGCCGTTCCGCCGCCGCTCCCTCCCTCCCCGACACACGCTGCGAAAGTTGTTTCCCAACTTTGGCGTTTGGGGAGGGTTGACCCAGAACAAATCTCAGTGTCTCGGTGGCCTTTGCAAAGCGACCGTGCCCCCCCCCGCCCCGAGCCTGCGGGACGTGCCCATCTGGAGCACGCACCGTGAGAGCAACTGTGCCGCGTACAGTCGGCCACAGCGGCCATCAGTCACTAAAAGCCACACGCTTCAGTGGGCCGGGAATAAAACGAAGTCCTGGTGACGCCTGGTTAAACCACTGACCCTCTTGCGGGGGCTGGAAAAGGGGGGAAGGCGACCCCCTCCCGTCAAACCCAACTTTGGGGGGCTTCCCGCCGGGTGCTGCAGGGCGATCCCCGCAGCGGCCGTGCCCCTCTCCCCAGAGCTGGCAGCGCCGTGCGAGTGGGGCCCAGCTCAGCCGTTTCGGGGTGTCCCGCGGGGGAGTCGGGGAGGGGCCCCGGACAGAGCCCCCCGGCCCCGCCGTGCCCCTGGGTCGCGGCGCCGCAAAGGGCTGCGGTGGAAGCAGCGGCAGACCGCGTAGGCACAGATTTTCCCCTGAAACGTTTATTTTTATATCGGCTTGGGTGGAAAAATCAACCTGTGGGCAGGGCGTGCTCTAAGTTGCGGGATAATCGCTGTTCTCGCCCCCCTGTCCCCCTGCACACCCCTATGTATCCGTACACACAGGCACACGTGCAAGAAAACAACTTACACAACATGTTCAGATGCTTTCTGGAAGGGGAGAGTTTTAGTTTCAAATTAGGGAGTGCTCTCAGATGAACGATAAATTTTTCTTTGGTCAGGCTACGGTGTTTGATCATATCTTTGTGTTTTTGTCCCCACCACAAAAGGACACGTAGGCTGAATCAAGAAATAGGATTTCAGATCGTTTGATTTGACATAAGGAAACTGTTGCGTTTGTAATATTATAACACTCTAAAGGGGAAAAATGAAGCCTCTGTAGCTGAGACAAGGAGTGTGCTTGAGTACCACTACATTTCAATCCCCATTTGGATATAATTTAAGTCTCCTCTGGCTTACAGTAATATACTCTCCAACCTTGAGGCTATCTAAAAGGGGGGATTTAATGAGGCCGAGTTTATACACTTATATAATTTAGAGGTTTCGCTGTAGCTGTAAAATGACAATTGGTACATGTGTAGTGCAAAGGAGCTGAAATCCCATCCAGGGACCAAGTTGCTTATTTCTGAAGGAGCTGTCATTTCCAGCAGGGGGGACACAATGAGAAGGCCAGGAGCGATGGAGCTCTGATCTCCACCTAGGAGAGATAACCACCTGATTAAAATAGGCCTCTTGTTCCATCGTTACTCGATCGTCGTGTGAACTTACTTTATTTACAATTATAGGCAATGAGTGAGTCGCCCAGATTGCAATACACCTACAGTTTTGGGTTTACCCCCCCTTTGTTATCAAGTCCATCTCTTGGACAGATTTCTGGACCACTCATAACATGGGAGCACAGAAACACTCCTTAAGGACAGAGGAGATTTGTACATTCAGAGCCATATATGCAAGCGCAGTGTGTACATCTCCCCGCTGGGAACCGAGCAAGGGGCTGGGCCCACCAGAACCAGCCTGTGGAAATCAGGATATTTACAGTACTCAAACACGTGTAAACACCACCAGAAAGCAAAGGGGCACTGCAATGCATGAAATACTACTTTGTACTCGACATCTGGCACCTGCTCATTTTCCAGGTGAACCCAGGCATGGCAGCTGTTGGAGGACACCCTGCTTTCGGGTCACCCTGGAGCCCAGGCGTGGACCGATGGCATTGGATAATGATGTACATCTCTGCTGAGATTTAATGCACTTTGTTCACCATTTTAATATTAAATGGCACAGTGTTTGCCAGATTATTATCCCACTATTGCTTGTGCATTTGTCTCTTATGTCTAGTGTCTGTCATTACACAAAGCGTTTTGAAGAGCTAATTTCAAAAGACAGAAAGTCTACACTTACTATAAAAGTCATTAAATTAGCATGACAAGCATAAAGTTCCTAGGTTATAATTTGGTTATAGATCTGAAATCTTCCCTGCTTTCTCTCTCCACTTGAAGGATGAAGGCTGCAGCAAAGCACTGACTCTAAGTTAGGACAACTGAGCTACAGAGTGCACAGTGGAGGAACAGGGAAGAGATGCGGGCTCCATCACCACTTTTTTGGCAATGCGGTGGGTGACAAGAAAGATCTCTGCTTTCCTCTCACGTCTCCCAGCAGCCAGAGAAAGGTGTGATCAGATGGTCTTCTACTACAACAGGTGGGAACAAAAAATAAATACATCTCGATGCATTTGTCATCGATTAAAATGTTGTTTGAATAGCAGGAAACGCTCTTGCCTTTTAGAACCCACTAAATGCTAAGATGGGAAGATGTGTCATAAAAGCAGCCATTGGCTGTGTGCGCTAAAGCTGCGACACATGCCATTTATTTTAATCGCTTCTTCATTTCGGAAGAAAGGTGGGGAGAGGAGGGGAAGAGCTACTTCTGCCAGCTCCGTGTGTATCTGCGCTGGCCTGGGGGACTGCAGGAACCCCCCGGTGGTGCCAGAACAGCGAGGGACAGGACGCGGCAGCGTGGGAGCGCCCGGCTCTGCCCGGCCGGGTATCCTCTCCCTGACATGTTTCATTTCGACAACGAGAAAATTAGAGAATAGACGGGGTATTCAAATGCGGTGCTCGCAGAAGAGGCTGCCCTGGTAGTTATTTAGGCTAAAAATCTGCTGTCAACTTTTTTTTTTTTTTTTTTCTTTTCCCGCCAGGACCAGCAAGGTGCGTTTCTGTGGGCTGATTTGTTTGCTTTTAACCAGGCACGCTGCGAATTGTGGAAGCTTTCCATTTACCTTTTCTTCTTTAAGCGTTTTAATTATCATCACTGACCTGTTGGGCATACCTACAGTATCAATGTCCCTTTTACATCGCTGCCTTCCCTTTCTCTGCATGTTTCTGCTATTTAACACTTGCTACCTTTGCCATTAGAGTCCTAGAGTGACCCCCATGGGTATCTTTGAAAGAAAGACCCTCTGCATTCCAGCACTGCCTCCTTACCCAAGTAATAGCAAAGGGACCATTCAGACACATGGACCACACTGAAGCATTAATTAGGCTGATGAAATCCATAGAAATGTATGGATTCAGCATAATCGAGTTTCTTCTGCTGACTATAGTTAAGGAATACGTGAGCAGCTGGGAGAATAGAAAGTACTGTTAGGGTGAAGTCATGCATGTAATTGAGTATATTTAACATAACCATTTTAATGATCGGTGATTAAAAGTGCATCTACTTAAATTGTATACCTCTGCAATTTGTCCATATCAACTTTAGAGCACACACAAAGAAAAGGTCGTCATATAAATTTATAAACAAGATCCCTTCCTGGCTACACATGACTCGAGCTGGAATGATAACTCGGCAGCGGCGAGGGGGGAAAAGGCCTTTCGCGAGAAAACAGCTACGCCAGTGCGATATTAATTAATCACTGGTTTGGCCCCCTTTCTCTCCTATGCAGTCACAGTATTAGAAGTGCATAATAAGTGAGTTTTCATCCGTAATTATTTATAACAATTAGATCACTCGGGGAAAAAAAATCCCTGGGTTTCTTTCCCATATTAAAGGAGTAGCTTTTCCCTCGCTTGACAGTATTGTGTGTACGTGTGTGCGCGTACATACAGATATATTTAAATAAAATTGGGGTTTTTTTCCGCAGAAACGCTGCCGGACACCCAGCAAAGAAACGATAAAGGTTTAAACTTCTCCCCTTGTTAAACTTCCACGCGGAGAGGCTAAGAACTGGAAACACGGGCGGTGTTTGGGGCAGAGGGAGCTGATGGGCACGGCCGTGTCTCCTCGCAGGAGAGCCCCGCAGAATAGGAAATTAGCAGTCGAAATCTGCTAGTGGGGACTAGATCCCACAAAGCCCACGCGTTGGGAAGGCTGAGTGTCTCTCTCTCGCCTATTCAATCTGTCCAGGCTGGTTGCAGCGAATAAATAGAGTCATTGTGGAGCCCATACACAAGCCGACCCAACTCCCTCCCCCATCCCTTCTCGCCCTCCCCCCGTCCCTTTATGCTTAAACGCACACAAATCTGCAACCGCTTTGCGCTAAGAGGAGCCCAAACTTTTCTTCCCTTTACTGTACGACGCCTGTGGGAAAGGTTTAGTCACACGTATGGAATATGTACTTATGGCAGAGAGACGGGGGTTCACGCTGGGTAAGGGAAAACAGGAGCCCTCCAGGGGCAGGACCCATCCTGCCCTCTCCGGGCATCCCTCTCCCCGCCGACGATAACGGTTCAAAGTAGCCAGATGCATTAAACAGCCACAAAAGGGGAGGGGGGAGGGACGGTTCACTTAAGTTTCTGGTGGAAAACTTAAATCGTGCTGTCTCCCCCTCTCCCAGCATCGCTGCAAGGTGAAATCCATTTGGAGCCATCCCTGCCAAGCGGCCCGCAGCCCGGCGGGGCGGGCGGCAGCTCCGCGCCCGGGGAAGTTACTCCGTGCAAGAGAATTTGCAGCCTTGAAAGCATATTTTTCTTCCAGCTATGGTGGCACTTAAATGATAATGTAGGCAATGAAACTGGGGAGATTTATATCTTTTGGAAAGTAGGACGAGCCAGATGGTAATAGCGTCATTAACAAACAAACTTAGGATCTGCAAGTGAAGCTTGAAATTGGGAAAGAGATCTGGAGAACAAAAGGAGCTGCTGTTGAGGGGGGAAAAAAAAGAGTCCCTCTTCTGCCGGCCAAATCTAAGAGCACATTCTGGAGGGGCTGCTCCTGCCCAGCGCTAGATAATAAACGGCGGCTTTTTCCTCCCCTGTTGTGACTGAGAAAGGACAGAGAAAACTTTTGCAATAGGCAAATGTGGCATTTATTTATGTGTAACCCTTTGTAGTCTCAAGTGTCCCAAATGGGCCTTTAATTCAAATCCCTAGTTTGATACGGAGGGATCGCTTCTCCCAAGTTTATTTTAGAGAAACAAAGCGCCGCTTGTGGAAGTTGAAGGGCCAAAAGTTCAGTAATTATTTTTTTGAATTAATAGAAATGAATAAATATTAAAGGTTAAACGTTATTTGCAGAGAGAGTGGAAACATCTGCGGGATTTATTGCATCTTGTCTTTTTTTTTTTCCCCCGCAAAAAAATGCTCGCTGTTTGCTAGGAGGCACCGACACAGCAGCGGGCGGAGGTCCCAGGGCAGGGTCGGGGTGCGGGAAGCCCGCTGGGCCCTCCCCGCTCCCCCTGGACCCTCCCGCCCTCCGACCGGCTTCTCCCCTGCATCACCCTTCGGGTTTAGTCTCTAAACCCACACCGGGGGTTTCTCGATGGCCAGAGGAAAGGACCTTCAGCACAGATTTACCCAGCAGAGAGTCCATAAACACCGGAGACCCACCAGCTCCAGGGCTTCAGCAGGAGGGATGGGGTGTTTGACTCCTAAATTTCAAACAGTATGATCCCAAAAGCAACAGAAATGTTTGGAGGTCTTTAGAAGATCCCCGCATCCCCCTTCCAGAGTAAAGTTGGTGGTTGTTAGATGATTAATGATTTAAAAGATGCCTGTTAACAGCCCCCAAGTTGAGAGACATGGACCCACGCTCTAAAGTAAAAATCTAACGTGATTTTTTTTTAAATGTGCTGGAGATCTTTAAAAGCCCCGAGGACTTACCCTTAAGGCATTATTCAAAGAAAAAAAACTGAGACTGGCGGTTCGTCACAGGCAATTGTAAAGGGTTTCAAAGGACCGATCAAACGAGTTGGAGAGTAATCTACATTAAAGTCCGGATGGCAGTGTTACAACATGCACCTGCAGGGTATTTGCTATCCGTGCCCCTTACAGAGCTACAAATCACCATTAAAGAAAGCTGCTTAAGCTTCCTCCTCGCTTCTAGAAAGACTTACTCGGGCTCCTTCACTTTGATATTTATACATCTTGTTATTGATAAGTGTGGGGCTGTTCAGCGCTCCCTTCCCCCTCCCGCACTGTCCCTGAGCACTTTTGCACCCTTCCCCCTTCCCCCCCCCCCCGCGCAAGGCTCCGGGCGGGTGTTCAGGGAGCCCAGCCCCACGGAAGACACTCGTGGGCGTGGGGTATCCCTCTCTGCGGAAACCTGCGAGGTGCCGGGGCCGGGAGAGGGTTTTTTATTTTATTTTATTTATCTAGTTTCCCCCACCTCCCCCCAGCCGGCGCAGCTCTCCCAGGCGGGCGCTGTCACCGGGGAGACCGGGGCAGCCCAGGCCGCATCGGCACGCTGGATGTCCCGGCGGATTTTCTCACAGTTGCGGGAGGCGCAGACATGGAAATGAGCTCATTAAGGGGGGGAGTGGCAGCCGCCCAGGTCTACCCGCCCCCGGCCCGGCCCGGCCCGGCCCGCTGTATCCCGGAGCTCCGGGAGATCTCTCTCTTGTTGATGTTTTTTTGGGGAAGTCGCGGCAGTTTCATCCATCGCTGCGCAGAACCCCGGAGCGGGTGCGGTTAACCCTTGCCACGCCGCGGGGCCGCCGCTGCCGGCCGGGAGAGCCCCAGAGACCCCCGCTCCCCTCTGCGCCCCCACTCCCCCCCGCGCTCCCACGGGCAGCATCCAACGTGCGCGGTGCTTCCTCTCGCCAGGTGATGTCAGTGGGGAAAAGTAAAGTTGTAAAACAAACAAACAAGCCATGAAAGGTAGAAGTTAAAAAAGAGAGAGAAAAAAGAAAAAAATTATCAAGATTCTCCACACACTCGAGGAGAAAAAGGCTCAAAGGTCAACAGGGATTCATCAACCGCTTCCCACGGCTGCAGGCAGGGCTGGCAACCCCGAGTCACTGAACCTGGATTTCTGTTTCGGGGAATTTCAGTGATCAGGTCTGTGTTTTCAATACTTTCCTCGAGTGGGTTCTTCCAAACAAACAAAAAAGCCCACCCCATCGCAGGTGTGAGGCTGGTGTCCCCGGTCTTTGGGATGGTGGTGCCCCGCGGACGGCACGGCTGACCGGGCGGGGTGCCGGGGGACCGGGGAGCCCCGAGGCACAGCATCGGGGACCCACATCTGCGACGTGGCGGCTCCTGCCTCGGGCAGCCGTGGGAGCACCCTGGGAGGGAACAGAAAGGGGCTTCGCCGCGCTTGCTGCGGAAGACGATTTAACTAGTCTGTGTCATTTTTTTTTTAAAGATAAACCATAAAAGGAAGGGAAAATATCACGAATTTGGTTTATCTGCCTCATCTCTTGACACCCCTAGTAGCGATCGGCTGCGCGGAGGGCTGGTACGTATCGCCCTAACCCCCCCGCTGGCGGGGCCCTCAGCGCGCATCAAACGCGCATCGCTGGCGCTGGGGCTGGGGCTGGGGCTGAGCCGGCAGGACGGGGCAGGGGCTCGGCAGCGCTGGCAGCTCCCTCCGACAAAGTTTGCCAAATCAACTCCTCTCCGCGGAATTGCCCTCGGAGGGGCCGGCGGTGCAGGAGAAGAGCGGGATCCGCCACCCCGACCGGTCACCTCAAGCGCAAGGGAAAAACGCGCGCAGCGCCTAAGCCGTGGGGCGCCCCGCGGAGCAGCGCGCCGGCCGGGGGATGGGGCCGGGAGGGCGGATGCGCGCTAGGATGCGCGTCCCTCCCTGCCAGAAGTCGCGCAACTTCTGCCTCGGAGCCATCCTGGGGAATCCCTGTCCCCGCAGCCGTATCCCCCCGGAGCAGGGTCATTGCTGATGCCACAGTGGAGCCGGGAGGGTTTGGATCAGTTGGGCCGGACAAGGGGACTCGGACAAGCAGGTGCCCCCCGCCAGGAGCAGCGGGTGACACGTAGGGGAGCTCCGCCGGGGGGCCCATCCCGCCGCCCCCTCCCCGGGGCGGGCAGGCCCTGGCACCTTCCCTGCCACATAAAAGCGTGCGCAACTTGCAGTCGCCTCCAAACTGCTGGGAAAAAAAAAAAAAAAAAAAAGGCACGTTTACAGGGCTGGCAAGAAGGTGGCGAACCGCAGCGCCGAGAGCCCAAACCCCCCCGGCGCTCCCCGCCGCCGGCCCCCCCCCCAGCCCGCAGCTGATGGGGGGGTCGGGGCGAGGAGCGAGCGAGGAGCGAGCGCGGCTTGGGCCAAGCACTAATTTGGTGTGTACGCTTAAGCCTGCCATCTGAAGTGCTGTATAGCAACGAGGGGAAAGGGGTGTATTTGCGACTGGAAGATTTAGGTTGTTGCTAGGATGTGAGAACAAAAAATCTTCAATAAGTCGGGGAGGAGGGAGGACGGGGCAGTGGGGGAGGAAGGGGGGTTACAAGGTTTGTCACAGGGAAAAGTGCAGACATCTGCTGGAACTTCCATATCTAAGCTGTTCATTTACAGGAGCCAACTTCTGAAATCTCCACAATTAGATCTGCATTGTTCTTTCTCAACAACACTGCCTAGAAAGAAAAGGTCTTCTCTGTCGGGGCCAATCCAACGAAGCGTTTGACGTTATTAAATAATAAAGCGATTGTGATTTACATTGTTGTTCAGAAAAAGGGCCAATTATCCACTGTTATGTTGCCATAAAGATCATATTAACTCGAATTAGTAATCAAACAATATGCTAGCGTTAAAAGTATAGAGGGGACAACGCGACTGGTCTTGTTGCATCCTCACTTTTCCTTGTAAAACCAGAAGCATAAATACACTTGAAAGAGGCGCAGAAACTTCATCCTTAACGGAGGAAAAGTGAGAGAGGTACCAGCATTTGTGATTAATGGTCCCCCGTGTTGATTGTTTTCAATTAATTCAAAGCCACCCAAATCTCATATTGATTTTTCTGTTTACAAATTAATTCTTCTTCCGAATGTCGCGGGAAATGTTCCACAACGCTCCGCGAATCGGGGGGATTTTTTTGTTGATGTAAGGTTGGGTTTAGGATTGGGATTTTGGGGCACGTTTTGTTTTGTTTTCAAAGTAATGTTTTTATAAGGCGTTTGAGTTCAATCCAAAGACGAGCCTCACCGCCACCAAAATGCAAACCCAGCCGCATCCTTGCACTTCAGCAAATTTCCTCTGCCATAATCAAATAATTATTTTTATTAAAGCAGTTATTAGGTTTATAACTCATTTGCCACTTAAATTTGTGCAACCAACCAAGGCGATCTAAATAGGTTTGAGTTTCCCCTTGGGTCGGGGATGTAAGCGGTAAGAAGGAGGATTAATTATGGGTGTGTGCAGCAATAGGACACAAAGGCTATCAAGTAGCGCGGGGGAAAGAAAGTGGGAAACCCGGAGCGGGGAGCAGCAGCGGTTCGCACCTCCTTCTCCCCGGCGATGCCGGACACTCCGCGCACACCCGGCCCGGGGAGGGACGGGGCACCTCCCCCAGCAAAACCCCAACTTTCTTTCTTTTATTGTTAAGCAGCAACGGGGCGAAGGTTGGCGCTGGGAGAGCTCCAACTTGTTGGCAGTAAATAAGGCTCTGTCAGGTGATGCTCCGGCGGAGGACCAGAGAGACTAAGACGTGTTTGAAACATCCCGAAAACAAAGTGTAAAGGATCTGTATTTTTCATATAGGCGCATCGATATGATCTCGTCTCTCCTATGTAGACAAGATCCGTTCTTTTGTGCGCGGGATGACAAGATCTGACCCCTGGAAACGTGCTCCAGGCACCCACCGGCATCTGACTGCTATTTCTAATGTCATTTATTGCTAACACGTTTTGTTATCAGCTGGGGGGGGGGGAGTTTACTCGGAGTTCAAGTAATAACTGGTTAGCTGTCAGCTTCTCCCGTTTAGCAGTATTCAGGCAAAGAATCGCTTTGCCAAACTGTTCCAGGAGCTGATGCTATTTTGTTACCACGATTAGGGAAAAAAAAGAACTTTCACAGTAACATGGGTTTTTATAAGCAAACGCCGAGCAATTTTCCTCAGCGCAATGCATCAGCAAGTATATCCAAAAGAGCTTAATCTACTTCTTGCAGGATAGGTGCAAGAGGAATCAGCAAGGGCTGCTCCGGGATGCCATGAAAATCCCGGCTCATTGGCTTGGCCGCGATAGGACGAGGCACATTAAATGCGAGGCGGAGAGGGACAGAATCAATCATCCCCTTGGCTGAGGAGTGAGCCCTCGCTCTGGAAATAATTTCGAATAAAACTTGAGTAACCAAGTGTAACCATCTAGCCTCCTCTGAGCAGATCGCCGAGAAAAAAAAAAAAAAAAAAGAGAAAAAAAAGTGACTGAAATAAGCCAAGAAAAACCAATCTGGACCGAATTAATAGGAGCGCAAAGTTTTTATCCGTGTATAAGGATAATATATTAAGCCAAAAAAGGAGACAGGTTATCTCTAAACAGGATTAATATGCGTTCGTGTATAGGATTAGACCATCTCATCTATTTAAAAACAGTGTCTCTCCTCCTCACACCATTTTATTATATATCTTTAAAAAAACAAAGCAAAACAAAACAACACCAACTTTCCCCGTTAGGAGTACTTGGAAAACTCATTTTATTAATCGAGAGTGGTTTTTTGGTTGTGGGGGTTTTTGGTGTGGGTTTTTTTTTTTTTTTAATCAAATGCAACTGATGGCCCTGAATGAGCCGCCTTGTGAGGAAACGGGCCATTTTTTAAAACCTGTGATCAAAACAGACCTGTCTTCAGAGAGAGCACAGCAGATTTAAATGTTGGTCAAAAGGAGTCACAACTGTTCATTAAAAGCAAACCCTAACTAGTGCTAATGTATAGCCATTTTGTGAGCTCAGGACTGTGGAAAGAGGCGAAAAAAGTCTGAGAGTGTGAGCTGATGCCGTGCTGGCTGGCAGTGTGTGGTCTATTGTAGGGAATGTGCTTTTTCCACTGAACAGAGAGCCCCCCTCTTTTATTCCCCAGCTCTACTGCACCTGCACTGGATCAGGGAGCTACTGCCATTCACCACATCAACAGAGAAGACATCTCTGACAGCACTCAATTCATTACATTTCTTCCTGCTTTTCAAACCAACACACAAAAAAAAAAAAAGTATTGCCAATCAGTGCCGGGGGGGCAGGGAAGAAATCTTACAACACTTTATATTCGCCACTCATTTTGGATTTCATTAGTCAGAAAACTCACTTCTCAGCCAGTTACAACTTTTTCTTTCTTCCTTTCTTTGCTTAGGGGGCTGCTGGAAGAAGGAGCTGGGGCGAGTGCCATCTCCCTCCCCGCGGCCGGGGGCAGCTTCGCGCCGGGGCCCCCGCAGCCCCAGAGAACAGAGCGAGGGGTCGATGCCGGGTGTCCCCAGGAGAAAGAGCTACAAGTTTATTCATAATTCATGGTAGCAGAGCAGCAGAGCAGCCTGTTCAAGGGAGACAGGGAGAAAGAAACGGCCAAAGAGACCAAAGTGTCCTTAAGAATTTGAGGGGGGGTTGTTACCGTGGGTGCCCGGGCATGGGCGGTGGGGGGCGGCGGGGCAGCTCCGGGGCTGGCGGCCACCGCGGGGAGGGGACGCGCTGGCCGCCCAACCCGGGGAGAAAGTTGTTATCGGCAAAACTCCTCGAAAGGGACTCCGGGGAATTTAGGGTTAGTTTGGTTTCTTCAAGAACCGTTTTGCAGAAGCATTTGCAAGCAAAAGAAACGGAGACGAGGGGTTTAGATTCAGGTATTTGATCTCGCCGGATCCAGACATCTAATTAGAGTGGCCTCAGCGATTGAAACGGTGTTAATTCCCATTGTTCTCCGCTCAGATCCCTTGGACCTCCACCGCTGGGCTACTCTCTTTTTCAAAATCCAAAATAAAAATCTTTCTATTTGAAACAAACAAACAAAAAGTCTGTATTTCCCCCCGCCTTTTTCCTCTATCGCGAGCAAAATCAAACACTCCTGGCTATTTTTTCTCAGACGCTGGCAAAGAATCACACCCCCTCAGTGGGATCTTAGCAGAAATAAATCACAAGGAGCTCTTGCCTACCTGAAAAGTAGGAGGAAATCCGATTGTCTGGTTTCGGGTGTAATGTGTGTATCGATAAGGAAGACACTGCCGTCTCAGAAACGGGACCCAATTAATCTATAGTTTTCTTTACATCAACCCCAGTTCGCATGTGTGCTTTGGAAATATTGATTCATGTGACAGGAAAGTCGCAACTACTATGTGTGCATAACATGGGGAGGACACGGAGTGAGAACCCGCAGCAACGCAAACCCCACTCGCAGGAGAGCCAGATTGCTTTTTAAGCTAAAACTAATAATTTCATAACTGATTCACATTCAATCTGGCGCCGGTGACGTCACGGGGCATTAGCATACGAGGAGGGATGAAGCCAGTGTGGCTGGAGTTGATAAGGTGCCTCCTGAGGAATTCGCTGCTTGTTTTAATACATTAATTATTTCTCTGTCTTCCGCAAGTTTTGCAATTTGTAAGAGCTTAAAGGAACCATCATTCCAAGAAATGCCAGAAGGACACGTTGGAGAGCTTCTCCCGTGGCACCCGCACCCCTGGCAGGAGCCGGGCAGCCGGGGGCAACGCGGGGACGAGCCCCGACCCCGCTCCCGAGAGCCCCGGCTCTCGCCCTGCGCGCAGCCAGACGGCCCGGCCGCCTTGCAGAGCGCTGCGGGGGTTAGTTCTAATTAAGCTGAACCCCAAGTAAGCTTTGCTCGCCCAGCCGGGCCTCCCCAGCACCGGGGAGCTGCCCGCAGGAGGGGAGGCAGGTTTGCAGGATCAGACCCGCAGCCTGGGATGTGTGTGAGTGTGTGTGCCCCCCAAGGCGCCCCTCCGCAGATTTCCCGCGGGAGAGGCTCTGCAGAGGCCTGTTTCTCTCCAGCACTCGGTGGGATTCCCCCCCTTCACCCCCTCCTGTTAATCACGACTTTCTGCAAAAAAGCGCCCACATTACGTCATCAGCCCTAACTGCTGCGGAGATGATGGGGTCACCAAGGTCCCGGGGCGGGGGAGCCCGCAGGGGGCTGGGCCTCCCCTCCCGCTCCCCCAGGGCAGCGGCCCAGGGCGCAGGTCTCCGCCGCCTGCCCGGGAGCGTGGGCACATCCCGGTCGGGGGGCCCGGGGCAGCCCCGTGCCCGCTGCTGGGCTCCGGAGAGAGGGACATGCTTTGGGGACCCGAGGGGACGCAGCCCAGCTCCACGTCCCGCTGCCACCAGAACCTCTAGGAACCCGCGGCATCGCCGCTTTGGCCCCACCGAGCTCCGCCGGCCCCGCGGGAGCGGCCTGGCCCGTGGGGTGCCCCTCCGGGACCCCCCTCCGAGCTGCGGGCCCTCTCGCTCCCCTGAAGAAGTCAACGGCCTTGGAATAACCGCTGGGTGACTCCAGCCTGAAACGCACATGGAGGGAGAGGCGGGGGGGGGGGGGGGGGGCGGGGAAGGGGATGCAAACAAACCACATAGAAAATCGAAAAGAATTTTTAAAAAGAACATTAAAAAAAAAAAGACAAAAAACCACGCTGGAAAAGCTCTCTTCCACATGGCAGAGATCCTGCGAGGCGGCACGTCGCGCTGGTTCCCGCAGCCGGAGTTACCGGAGAGAAACTCCGGGAGTAACTTCCCCGGCCCGGCCCCGCTCCCCGCGAGGCTGCCCCCGGCCGGGACCCCCGAGCACGGGCTCCCCCCGGCGCTCCCGTCTTCAGCGGTGCGGGCGTCTCCTGCGGGAGAGCCGGGCCGGCAGGGATGGACCTTCCCCTGCAGTAAGTGTCCGAGCCCGGCTCTCCACCAACCTTGCTAAATTGTAATGAAAAATTACAGCTCTTTTCGACTCGCCCCCTCCCCCTGCACGCACAGGCGCACACGGATACAAACACACACACACACTACACACACACGCTCACAGACACGCACACACGCGCACACAGGGCTCAGCCACAGCAAATCCGCTGCGTACTCCAGAAGCAAAGCTCAAAAATCATCACGGCAAGGTCTGGGGTTTTGCTTTGTTCCCTCCCAACCCCGCTCCGCCCGTCCGCACGGCACCTGCCAGCGGAAACAGCTCCGCCGAGCTCCGAAGCGCGGAGCCAAGCGGCCAGCGCGGCCGGGGCGCGGGCGCGGTCCCCGGGCAGAGCCGGCCGGGCGCCCGGTGCGGTGCCGGCCCGGGGGACGGAGCTCGCCCTCCCGCTCTCGCACGGTCAAATGTGCAGCTCCGAGAATTTCCATCCCTGGGTTCCTTCTCTTTTCAGCTCGCAATTGAAAAAGCCCCCACACTCACTTCAGCGCTGTACGTCCTCGCCAAGTGAACTGATTCCTCAAAAGCAAAATAGTACCAAACTTCTTGCAATTCCCCGTGCCATCGTCAGAAAAACCGGTTTTAATTACCAAAACTAAAATAGCGGTGGTGCTAACTAGCAGGCGATCAAACCGCAATCAAACTTCAATCTCTGAGCAGTTAGCTATAAACTGTCAGCAATTGAAAAGTAAACCTGGTGCACACAAAGGCTCTGTTTAATTTTCTTGTTGTAATGGCTCTAAATGAGGACCCCATCACTATGCAGTTAAGCGGTGTTGCTTGTCCCCCTGAGGCGCTGATCAGTTCTTTTTAATGTGAGAAAACTGGCAGCTCGAAGCCCGTCAATGGAGCTCCCACAACAAAAGTCCTGAAAAGCTGAATGAATTGGGTTTGTAATTACTGCTTCCCTCTCCCCCCTTGCAGCTTATCTCTTATTCATTCAACATATATTATTGTCACCTAATCGCACACTCCCAACATTTTTTTTTTTTTAGTATCTACTACTGCGGACATGTTTGTTGTAGAAATTAAACAAAATAATCCTCCCTTCTCTCGTCCCCCCCCCCCCAACAACAAAAATGTTGAAACGACAGTGTCAGGCGAGGCTGGCTGGCGTTAAAAACGCAAAGACGAAGCTCTCCCGCCGTCTGAATGTCAGCATTTTGCATACATTCTCGGAAATCTCGTACACACCGAAGTAGGCTTTACATTTTAATATTTGAGTTAGATCAGGATTTAAATAACTGAAGTGTATCTAATCACACCTATCAGTAATGGGCCTTTTTCTTTCAGTGGGACCTATATTATATACTACTTAAATTGCTGAGCTATCTACCTCCTATTCGGAGACAGATATACAGGTCTGCTACCCGTTGGAGACGAGGAGGAATTAATCTGTAGAGAGAACACGCTGCTGCGGCTATCATCGCCATCCTCGATGTCCCACCCGGCACCAGTGGGCATCTCAAAGAATAAAACAAATATGTTTTCGGCCGAGAAAAGTCTGATGGCAGCCGGCAGCCGCTCGCCCTGTCGCTGGAGCAGGAGCTGCGAGGCAGAGAGCCTCTCCCCAGGTCCCCCACCGCAAGAAGCTGTCGGTTGCAGAAATAAGTACAGCTATTACAACCAAATCTACTAACAGTCTAAATAATTAATTGAACCATTGCTCTTTGACCCTTGGAAAGTCCAGTAGGGACCCGTTTGTAGTAATAATACCCCCGAATGAGCCCTTGTCAAATATTCATTTAGTGGTTAATGTGAGCGATTTCCCCCTGGGACAGTCTGTAATACCAGCTTCCCAGCTTTGGCAAGAAACCTTGCTAATCTACCTCTCCAGTTCCGCAAAATATTTTAACACCCCGGTCCTTAAAAAGCCGTAAAAAAATCACAGGGGAAACTATAATCTTATCCTTGGGTTCATTTCGGCTCTGTAGAAGGTTAGCAAAACATTACACTGGTGCTCTTGGACGGAGCATCACCCTGGCTATAAAGCACACAGCAATTCACCAGAGGGAAAACACGGAGAAGCCAGAAGCTCTTCAACAACCAAAATAAAAACATATTCACGAGCTCTGCTGCACGTTTCAGCTGC
The DNA here is from genome assembly GCF_028858705.1 of Grus americana. Lineage (NCBI taxonomy): Eukaryota > Metazoa > Chordata > Aves > Gruiformes > Gruidae > Grus > Grus americana. The sequence continues at coordinate 19,861,969 of NC_072860.1, forward strand.
CATAAACGAAAGCCCAGGATAATGGCTTAGGTGTAAATGGGGTTATTGAATGTGTTGAATTTAAAATTAGCAGTGGACAATGGCGTTCCTCCAAGTAACACTTTAAAAATAAAATCGTTCAGCTGTACGTGTAAAATGCTTTCGGTTATCCTCTCTAAACGGATAAACGGATGGATGGATGGATGTAAGGAATCTGTCCAAGGGAGATCAGGTTTCAACAACATATATTCCACATCGTACTCCGAAATCTAAGCTTAAACAAATTGCCCATATAAAAAGTTGCTGAATTCACTAAGCCTGAATATGTGGCTTAGTGCCTTTTGTTTAATGGTATTAGCTCGCCTTCTCTATGCGAATTGTAAAAGGACCAATATTTCCAACTACCCCCCTCGAATATTTTAGTTAGCACTTCAAAAAGGGACCAGGTTTTATTGCTGTTAATTGGCTAAGATTCGCTTCTTAAAAATGGAATCGCGATATCGATTGGGATAAAACCTCGTTCTCTTTTCTCAGCGAGGAGAGCGGGAGCGGGGATGTGGGCTCGTTATCACGTGAATAATCCCCAGACGCATTGCAAACGCTCACAGCTCTGAAAAAAGAATATTTTACTCGTTGCATTAACGTAAAAGAAATAGAAAAGGTTGGGAATCTGCAAGAATTGCTGTGCTGCCCAAGTACTGCGACGGTGCAGAAATAAAAGGCACAAAGGGAGCTAAACTACAAAACCAGGCAGCGAGCAAAACTCCACATCTCCTAGTCTGGCAATGTTAGTTGTCATCTGGACACCAGGCTTCAAGGATGGAGGCCAGAACTGAGCCTAGGAAATATCACTGCCAAATAAAAGCCACAACCAGCCAGGTAACTTTTTTGTGTGGGTTTTGTTTTGGTGGGGTTTTCGGGTGGTTTTTTCTGCCTTTTTCTTCCCCAAGCTAAAGCAAAATCCAGTGACCGACAAGAAATACTAGAGAGAAAAGCTGAGCAACACTTGCCCCCATGACGGAGTGCCCACTTTGTGCCTTGCCTAAGCCAACCATCACATTCTTTCCTTGCCATGCACAACATGCCATTAGCAGAAGACACGACCAGTCTGCAATCACAGTGCCCCTATTTTCGTATTATTATTGTTATGATTATTGTTGATAATGTTATTATTATTGTTACTACTACTACTATTATCTCTCTCATGCGCGTTTCCCAAGGGAAACCGCAGCCGCGTTAGCGGCACCAAATAAACCTTGGGGCTTCAAGGGGAGGAACACGGGCTGCCGCAGCGGCTGCTCAGCTCTGCTGCCCGCCGCCCCCTGCCCCTGCCCTGCCCGGGGCGACGGGCCCTGTCTCCGGCCAGAGCGCGGCCGCCAGCGCGCAGCAGCGCGGAGCCGTGTCCTCGGCGATTGCGGTTACAACTGTACAAAGTAAAACTCTACCTGGCACGGATGGCGGATCTCTCCTCCTATTTGGCGGGCGCCACCGCTTCCCTTTGGGCCTTGTGACCGGCTGCAGAGAGTGTCCGAAACGGGGCTACACCGCGCTGGCAATTTAAGAATATAGGATTCAAGAAAGAGCTGTGATAAAGCGTGAAAGTCTTTGGCATTCGATTGTTTTTTGTTTGTTTGTTCGCTTCTTTTTTGTTTCTTACCTTTGCTCGGACAAGCCCACCCCCGCCCCCACCTCTCACCTCCTCCTGCGCTGCCCAGAAGCCAGGAGAGGAAAGTTTGGGAAGTCCCGAACAAAGGGAGCGGGGAGCGCTCAGCCCCCCGCCAGCGCCGCGCCGCAGCTGCAGCCGCCAGGCCGGCCGCGTTACGGTTCCCAGCCGTGAAAAAGCCGGCTCCCCTCCTGCATGCCCCAGAGGAAGAAGGCACCGTTGGGAAAAGAGAAAAATAAATTATCTGTATATGCAAACAAGGCGCCCGCTCGCAGTGCCCCTGGCCGGGCTACCGTTCCCGCACCGGCTCCGTGCCCCGCCAGCCCCGGCTCGGCCCCGCCGGAGGCAACAAGTGGTCAAAAGCAGCCGAGTCCGAAGCCTCCCTTAACCCATCGCACCCGGCTTCCTCGGAAGGGAAGGAAATTGGGAAACGAGCGTCTCACTCCGCATTCCCGTCCCCCCGAAGGAGACACAGGCAGTTACTCCATTAAAGCTATCGTACTTTCTCTCCCTCTCTCTATACATACATATAAAAATATTCATGCGTTATATATATCGCTGAATTATTTATCGTACTCGGTTGGCTACGATGATACCTTCAACTGCATGAATTATTTAAAAAACATCTTGCGTTACAAAAATAAATCCAAGACTCAAGCGGAACTTCAGTGTCCATATGTCAAAAATTTATTTATCTCAAACTGTGCATAATGGAGTAAAAACTTAACTTGAATATGTACCTGTTATAAGGATGGTATTAGTTCAAATATATACATGGACTGTCGGCAGACTGATTTCAAATAATACAGAGCCGAATCTTTAAAATACAACTACGGAAAATGAGGAAAAAAAAGAACTTAAAATATCATCACAATAAATTTACAGAAATATTACAAACCATAAGAAAATATTTCAAACACAGTAATTTCAGGGGTTTTTTTCTTTTTTTTTTTTTCTTTTCTTTGAACAGGATGAAGTCTGGAAACAAAAAGTTATTATAAATTAACAAACGGCGTGTGAACCTGCATGGCAATTTTTGCTTTTTAACAAGAAGTAAAAAAAAAAAAAAAAAATTTAGTACGATCTAAACGTTTGCCCTTTTACAGCAAACCAAGCCCATGGTTCGCAAGTACTCATCCCACCTTTTTTTGTCTTTTGTACAATTTCTAAAACAATTTAAATGTCCAAATGCTGTAAAATAATTTCCTCTCCTCTCGCAGCTGCTATAAATTCAGCTGCCAAAGCCACAATGCTCCAAGTAGACTCTATTTTTAAAAAATAATTGGCAAATTCGCGAGATTTTTTTCTTCTATATTATCAATGGACATTCTGATTGCCATGTTTCTTTTGATAAATACTGTACAAAAGTTGCCTGCAAATATTAAAACATTTTCCTCTTCGCTCTTTGAGTCTAGCTCTAAATATTATTGGTAAAGACTTTTGCAAACATTCTGCAAAGTTCCTACCGTTTTCACTAGAACTTTTTAAAAGTTTTGTGTAGTTGCTTCCCCTCCGAGATCTATACAAGTTCCGTGTCGGTTTAATTTCTCCCCCCACCTCCCATCCCTCCCCCCCCCCCCACCCGCCCCGAGTTTTCTCTGTACAAAAATAGTCCAAAAAAAAAAAAGTCCAGAATTTCTAATAAAAGTTTTTTTGTTGTTTGTTTTGTTTAGTTTTCCTTCCCCCACCCCCCCACCCCCCCCGGCCCCTTTGTCTTACATATGTGATAGAGGGAGTGTGCCATTAATGGCTGTGCCAGGAACAGGTGCACTCTGGTAGTGTTGGGACATATGAAGTCTGCTTGGGGCAGCTGGTTCTGGTACTTCAGCACCTGGTAGATACATGCTGATCATGTCCCGAAGGTCCCCAGCTTGGCAAGGAGCCCTTGAATGAGACGAGGAAGTGACTACGGGGGGACTGGAGCTGGATTCCGTCTTGACTACCGAGCCCATGGAGCCCAGGGCCATGCCCGGGGTCCCTTGCTGGGAGTAAGACATGCTGTAGGTAGGCGATCCGTTCATGTAAGTCTGCGAGCTGGTCATGGAGTTGTACTGCAGGGCGCTCACGTCGTAGCGGTGCATGGGCTGCATCTGCGCCGCGTTGTGCGCGTTCAAGCCCGGGTGCTGCGGGTAGCCGAGCTGCTCTTGCATCATCCCATAGCCTCCGTTGGTCCAGCCGTTCATGTGCGCGTAACTGTCCATCCTCTGGTTCACCCCAGCTCCCAAGGTGGCCCCAACCCCTACCCCAGTCGTCATGGTATTTGTGCCCGGTGCCAGTAAGCCCCCTGGCAACGTGTACTTATCCTTCTTCATGAGGGTCTTGGTTTTCCTCCGGGGTCGGTATTTATAATCCGGGTGCTCCTTCATATGCAGAGCTCTGAGCCGCTTGGCTTCGTCAATGAAGGGTCTTTTTTCCGCCTCGGATAAAAGTTTCCACTCCGCCCCGAGCCGCTTGCTGATCTCGGAGTTGTGCATCTTCGGGTTCTCCTGGGCCATTTTCCGCCGCTGGCCGCGGGACCACACCATGAACGCGTTCATCGGGCGCTTGACCCGGTCCGGGCTGTTCTTCTGGTTGCTGGCAGCCGAGTTGGAGTTGCCTGTGCCTCCCCCCGAAGTTTGCTGGGGGGCGGGAGGTTTCAGCTCGGTTTCCATCATGTTGTACATTCAAACTACTTTTGCCTGGAACCAGCCTTGAGCAGAGAAGCGAGGAGCAGCCGCAGCGAAGTCCCAAGCCGGACTTTTTTTTTTTTTTTTTTTTTCCTAGGGAGGGGTAGGAAAGGGGGGAGGGGGACTCCCCAAAACCACACTTGGATCAAGATCAGGATCTTCCTCTTCGCTGATGGATTAATAATGCCAATAACTGCTATTATTACCGCCGGAGCCTTGATTTTAAAAAACTTCTTCTTCCTCCTTTTTCCCTTTTCTCTGCCTGCCGCTCGCTCTCTCTCTCTCTCTCTCTCTCCACCTCAGTCTTAAAGAGCCAGCAAACTACTTTACCCCCTTTTGCAAACACACACACTCTCTCTCTCTGCCTTGACAACTCCTGATACTTTTTTGAACAAGTTAATAGACAACCATCCATGTGATGGGGGCTTGTCAGGGAATAAATGTGTTCGCCCCGGCCAATCAGCGCGCGGCGGCTCCGCCACTGAGGACAAGTCTCTACCCCTGGTTTTGCATGAAACGGGGCGGGGGCTCGGAGCCGCCGGGACGGCTCGGCGGGGGAGGCGGGCCCGGAGGCGGCCCAGGCAGCCACTGGGAAGCCTTTGTATCTCCCCTTCCAGCAACAGGTCACACACGCCTTTTGGAGGAAGTGGGTAAACAGCATTGTTGCTACGTGTTGGGGTTTTTTTTTGGTTTTGTGTGGTTTTTTTTTTTTAAAGTTGGTGTTGGCTTGGGGCTGGGAGAAGCCTTGGGGGGAGCGGAGCGGGAACGGCTTCCCTCCGGACCCCACTCCCCTTTGCCAGTGCCCCTCGGGATGGAGAGGCATCCTGGCTGCGCGGGGCCCTGCGTGTGCAGCGCTCGCCCTGTCCAGACCGGCCTAGCGCGCCGAGCCCTGGCCGCCGCGGGCGTGGGATCCCCGTGAAAACGGAGCCCTCCAAGCTGGGTCTTGCGCCGTGCCTCTCCCGGGCCGCCCTGCTGCCTGCCACCGCCGGGGAGCCGAGTTCGCACCGCACAGCTCGGGCAGAGGCTGTGTCTTTCTCCCGGCCATCCCCCGGGCCCTGCTCCGTTCCGGCCGTGGCACACAACGCCCAGCCCTTCCCTCCAGCCTCCCGCCTCGGAGGATGTGAGGCGTCCAGTGCAAACACGGGTCCCCTAAATGCCATCCCTGCAGAACATAAGCGAGGCAGGGACACCCTCTGCACGGGCTGGGGAGGGGGCCGGGGAGCGCTCCGACCCGCGGGCGCGGCCGCACCCGGCGGCGTAACGTGACCCCGCGTCCATTGTGCGGGAGCGGACGACGCTGGGTGGGCGCGCAGCGCGGGGGGAGCACGGCCCGGCGCTACAAATAGGTAGTTTTGTTTCTCTTGTTGTCACTACACGGGCCGCACAAAGCCCCGGCTAAGTTTACTTCCACTCTCTTGTTGGGATCTTTGTTGCTAAAACGCACTTGACGACAAAGGAAGGAGGGGAGAGAGGACGCGGAGTGGGAGGGGGGGGAGCCGCTCGCCTGTCCCGCTCCACGCGCGCCGCTGCCGCCGCGCCCGCCCCATCCGTGGTGCCGCGCGTCGCTCCGTGCCTCCCCCGCCTCGACGGGGCTGCTCCGCCTTTCGGTCCGATCCCCCTGACGGCGTTAAGCCGGAGGGGGTGAGGGGCGGCGGGGGACCCCCGAGCAGGGGGGCAGGGGCAGCGCCCGGGGCCCCGCGCGGGTTCAGCCGTGGCGCTGCGGCGCCCCCTGCCGGCCCGGCCGCGCCCCGGGCGGGGAGGCGCCGCCGGGAGAGGGACGGGGAGCCGGGGCGGGGGGAGGAAGGGACCGGGCAATTACACCCAATCTAAATAATAATAATAAAAAACCGCCAGCGAACAAGGATGCATCTTTTTCTATGTGTGGATTATGCAAATAAATCCTATCGGGTTTAATGTGTTTAATTGGAAAATGTATATATAACCCGTAGATAAGTGATAGGTTAAACCGTCGAAAAATAGGTGCAAATTACGAGATGTGGGATATAAACGGATTCTGATTGTCCAGACACTCCTGAGGGCACGGTGGCTGTTTACTTTGTCATTCTCCCTTTGGTCAGCAGTTCATAACATTATCCCCCCGCCCCAAAAAAATCTTAGGGATAATTAAGTTTGGGGAAAAAAAAAAAAGGGGTGTGGGGTGTGGGTGGGTGGGTGTCAGTGGTGTTTATTCCTCGTAATAAACTGAGAACTGAGGGCTGATGGTGCACAAGTAAAGCGTTATTTTTGCTCCGGCTGTAGCTGCAGGAGGTGCGTGGGGTGCGCGGCCCGGGGCTCCATGCAGAACTGGGGCAGCGTGGGCTGCCCTGTGCCCGCTGGAGGCCTTTCGGGCCCTGGCCCTTTCCTAATTGCATTTATCATACGAATAAAGGATGGGAAATGCCGAACAATTGTGTTATCGGCAGTATTTACAGCTCTATTTTAATTAACTGTTCTCATTATCGATGCAATAAACTATCTGGCTTATATACATAATAATGTAGTACAGGATACAAGGTAAGGGGCGATGGCTCTTTTGGGGCATTTTCTCCCTTTCCTCTGGGTATGGAGGTGTGCTTCGTTGGGAATACGTACACACAGAGGCGGAAGCAGAGGCAGACCGGGATGCTGGCTATAAAATAATAATCATAATAAAAAATTTAAATGGTCCCTGATTTTTCTGTATTAATGACAATAACATCATCACTCTCTGGAAGAATATAGCCACGTTGGAAGGGAGGCCTGCGAAGGGATGGTTTAATCTGAGTGGATTTAAAAAATCGTTGCCTTTGGTATAATTTATGGAAATGAAAAGTGCTTACATTAAACAAATAGTCTGCAAATGTTCTCAGTGATGGGCTCTGCGGCACACACACTGTTATTTCCAGGTTATGAGTTTCTTTAAAAGAAAATGCATGTTAACTACTTGGATTTTATGTATTTATTGTTCTAATACTCGCCGATTTCTCTAAAAGCCCTAAGGATACAACCTATCGTGTTAACTGTATCGGAAAGAATATACGCATTTTCATATTATTTTTTTCCTGAACCTACTAGTAACCAATCTAAAGCAAACTATTAAGCAGTCTTGTGGAGATGGGAGATTGCAGCTCCATTTTTTGTTCTTAGCTGCAAATAGAGGTTTAACTTGCAGTAATTAGGTGAGAACTAGCCAAGCATCTTACTATTATGATGCTTGTTAAAAACGCTTCTTTTCTGCATCTGCATTTGAGTGTGTTCCCCTCCACTCTTAATCTTCTTATGGAAATGAAGGCGAACGGCAGGGAACCTGCAGAGACTTAGAGAATGTCCTTGTTAACTGGAATTTCTCAGCATTGCTAATTAGCAGAGTTTGACGACCACCAGTATTGGGGAAAGCTCTGTTTAGCCACTCACAAACCCTTCCGAGGAAGAGCAGACTAATTTTATTTTGTAATTAAAATCTGAAAAGGGCCCTATTTGACAGTTAGGGCTATGAGAGTTTTATCTCCCTGTGAAATAATTACTGCCTTGATAACTCAATTTTCTGCAAAATGTCAACTGTGAGCTCTAAAAGTTTTAATTTCATTACGTTAAAAAAAATAAAATACGAAGACGAAAACGTATAGAGAAATTTCCTCTTCCCCATTGATGCTGTAACAGCCCAGTCCTCAGGAGCCGAAGTTGGCCAGGGAAGTTTCACCGCACTAACTATATCCCAATCTCTGGGGAATTTCAAATATCACATGGTGAGTTTGCGTTAGTGTCCCGAGGAAAAGTTGGGGAGATATACCCTGAAATGCCCTAGAATAAAAAAACCCCACATTTCCAGTGGGTATGGAGCCAGCGAGGGGGTAGGGGCCACGGACGGTGAAGGGGCAGGAGGAGCCCCGCTGCCCGACCCGCCAAAGTCACCTTTCCCCAGCCTCCTGAACGCTCCCGAAGTGGGAAAAATGCGAGATTTCCTCAGACAAACAAATATTTCACACGGCGACGGAGGGAGACCCAGGGACAACCGCCGGGCACTGGGGAAAAAAAAAAAAAAAAAAAAAAGAGCTCAAATAAACTTCAAAAGTTTGGCGGGGCTGAGCGTGGGGAGGGCGGCGGCGCGTCCAGCTCGCGTTCCGCCGGGGCTCCCCGCCGCTGCCCGGGCCCGGCCCGGCCCGGGCCACCCTCTCTGCGAGGCCCGAGGGCGACTGTTAAGGGAATCTGGGGGAACCGAAGCGTTGGAGCAAGTGTAATCCACTCTGCTTACGTTTTGGATATTTTTTATTATTATTTAAAACGGTTTAATCTCCTTTTTGTCCCTGCCTGTCCAGCAAGTAGCCCGATTGTCGCTCTTAGAAGTGGCATTACACGTACAAACCAACGAGGGGGGCGAGTCACAACCGCTCCCGCCAGACCCCATTTCGCCCAATAATTTCATTCAAGGGCTCTAAGGACCCTTGAAAGCCGGGGAATGCAGAGGGAGCTCCGCGTTCCTCCCGGCCTCCCCTTTCATCCTCCTTCTCCCTAATGAAACCGCAGGGCGAGCACACGTGCGGCCGGGCGTCCAGCGCACTGCCCGAGCCCCCTCCGAGCCGCGGGGCCCGGGGACACCGGGGGGACACCGGGGGGACACCGGGGGGACACCGGGGGAAGCCAGGGGCGGCGGCGGCGGCTCTCCTGCGCCGCTGGTCTCTCCCGTAGCCCGCCCGCGGCGGCGGGTACCGCCGTGCCCTCCGAGCGGCCCCTCTGCCACCTCCCCTCCCGCATGCATGAACGCGCGGCTGCTGGGGGGTTAGCGCGTTAAAAAACAAATCCCGGGGAGGTTTCGGGGGGGGGGGGGGAAAGAGAGAGAGAGAAAAAAAAAAGAAAAAAGAAAAAGAACCGGCTCCACCTTTCTCCAGTGCTACGAGAAGTAAAATAAAATAGTAATAATAAAAAAAGCTCAGATCTTGGGACGAGTTTAACGTATAGAATAAACAGCAGAAAAGCCGACTCACACACCACCTCTCAAAGTCGCTTTCAAAAGGCTTCTCAATAAATGGGGAAGCCGATTGTCCAAACACGCTTCCAGGACTCTTCATAAATAGCCAACAGCCTCCTCAAACTCTCCGCGATTTTTTCCCTGCATTTAAAATAACACTCCCCGGACCTCCTTCCCAGAGGAGAGTATAATTAAAGCCCATACTTTTTCTTACATGACCTTAAAAATAAATCAGAAAATCAAGCACCAGTGGCGAGGATAAACTCAGGAATTACTGCACAACATAACAGGGTGAAATTACAGTTGAATGTAGGCCCTTTAGCAGGAAGGCAACCCCCTCGAGTAGGATCCTTTTTGGCAGTCTATTTAAAGTTATCTTTCCTTCCTAGTTTTATAAGAACAAATGAGTTTTCTTTTCCCATTGTAGTTGAATGAACTCATGTATATTAAACACAAAACCCCTCCTGAAGAACGCTAACTGCTTTGCTTAAACCCACAAAGGCCCAAAAATCCAGAATTGAAGGTCTCCAATTCCTGCCTAAGTCCCCTTAACTCTCTCAGGCTCGCAGTAGAGAGAGATTTGGGACATTTTCTCAAAGTCTTAATGCCTGGAAGGGGCTATCTCAAATAGAGATGTATTGTCTTTTGCTAAAGATGAGGCTTCTATTTTATTTCCCTCTTTCCCCTTCACCATCTTTGTGTTGACTTAAGAAAATAATGGTGTAAAAAAGTGTCTGTTCATGGGATCACACGTGTCGCCCAAATCAAATGAAGTCCTCTTTGGCCCCAGCGCAATTTTGATGGAATTATTCTGGCTCCTCCATTGAATTCACACCGTTTCCCAAAGAAGCTCTGGCAGTTTCAATGGGAACGCCTGAAGCACAGCCTGGGGTGCTTCAAGGTTGCTTCTCTCCTCAGCGCACCTCAAACCCTGGCATCCCGAGGCATGGTTTGAAAAGTACATTAAAAAAAAAAAGGGGGGGGGGGAGAAGAAAAAAAAAAAGCCCTTTCCAGTGATTCTCAGATCACTGACACGATCGCCCATAATGGAGCCAAGACGGTGACTTTTATCTCGCTGTTCCTCATAGTCCTTAATTTGGAGCTCATTGACAGGACAGACGGTAATGACACTTTCAGAACTGTTATGGTCTGGAGTGACAATCTCTCCATCTCGTCCATGGTTTATTGACACGATGGGCTCATTGTGTCAACTTAGGCTTGTGATTTCAGAATTCTCCAGCGACGGGCTCGTTGGGGGGATTTTAATTCAAATTATAGACTAGCTGTCTATACTGTGAATTCATATTTAGACGGCGCTTAATCGGAGCAGAGAGACGATGCTAAAAATAACAACAACACTTCCCATGTGTCTGTTCACTGTCCTCCATCCAAACACCTGAAAGAGCCTTTGTCGGAGGAAGCCCGGGTGCATGAGAGGGAGGCGAGGGTGCCTCAGGCCGCGGGAGGGGAAAGGCAGCTCCCCCGAGGCAGCAAAGGAGCCTGGCTGCCTCCTCGGCATCCTCCACCCAGGCTTAGGCCATGGATGTGTGTGCCACCAGTGGAAACAGGAGAAGCGTTTTAGGCACGTAAAGCTCTGGAGCACCTCTGAGGTTGGGTTGGGGGTGTGGGTGGGTGTTGAGGGGTATCACAGCCCTTTTTCCGTGGAAACGATGGGGCTGCTCCAAACACCCTGCCTGTCCCCGCAGAAGCCTTCCCGGTTGGGCCGGAAAAACGTGGGGCAAAAGGCCCACGGGAGTGTCCACCGGGCTCAGCTTGCTCCAGCGGCGGGAAGGGCAGGGACAGTGCTGCGGGCAGGCAGGTGCTCAAGGCAGCATGTGCCAGGGAGAGACTGAGGGATAAGAAAAAAAAAGTAAAGTGGGAAACTGGCGTTTGAAGTGGCTCTTCTGGTTTGTTTCTTCAAGTCTCCCCTTCCACCGCTCGAGAGAGAGCTGTAGGAACTGCCAGCATCCAAAAAACCTCCTTCCAAAAGAGATAACTAAAAATGCACTTTTCCTCCAGGTGGAGATGAATGAGAACAAGCACAGAGCTAGCCCCCTCCCTTCCCCCCCCCCCCCCCCCTTGCTGCCAGCTGTCTGCCAAGCCTGGGACCCGATCCCCGATTTACAGCATTTGCTCCCTTGAGTAACGTCCGCAGAATAAAACCCGGCAGCTGAGTTACAAACTGAGCCCAGGAAAACCGCATTTTGGTTAAAGCAATCACCCGGGACCCTTGATTTTATGTGCCAACTTCTGCCCTTAGGGGAGTTTACGACCCCTTTACAGCCCCCCTCGCAACTGCTGTTTTTAAGGGGGGCACTAACAGCCCCTCTCCTGGAACCGAGTTAATCATTCACCTTTTAGCAGGAGTCACTACATTTTTTGTAAAGTGCCTCCTGACGTTAAACCATGTGTACCAACCGCTCTGTATTTTTTCCGTTTCCTGTGGTAATTGACATATAATATCTCTGCTTATAGCTAGCTTGACAGATCTATACAGATGTATATTTTTGTTTAATTTCAGAGTTATATATACCCAACGCATGCTAACTAAAGAAACAGTAAAGGAAATCTGGGAATTCCGTTGTGCAGGAAATCTGTGCAGGACTCTTGCTATTATTTATAGAAAATGCTATGTCTTTATTTTGGGCGCTCTTACTACAGAATTGCCTTATTAGGAGTCTCAAGCGGAGATCAAACTGAGAGAATGGAGAAAGTATACTCAGCGCGACAAACAATACTCTTTTATAAAAATCTATTCGTATGTAATTTCTAAAGTGAAAAGTTTATTGTGAGACCAACAACCACAGGATTCATTTAATAGAAAAACTGCGGCGTTATGACTTTCATCCAGGCTGTCAACAGGAGATACGAAATAACCCAAATTTAGCAGAAATAATTTGGTATCCATTAGTATTTCTCTTCGCACGCAAGATGCATAAACCGTGCTGGGTCTTACCGCAACTCGCAAATACCGCCGCTAAATGCACTACACAGAGCTACGCAGATGCCTATAAAAGAAGTAGCTAATTCATCTAAAAAGTTGGTGACAATGTAGCACTTCACATATTTTGGCTAATCGTTTTATATCACCCAGGTTTCTTTTAAATCTATCATCTCCACAGTGAGGAAGAAAAAACCCACTCCAGGCATTCACTTAAGATAACACTTCTTCCTTTTCCAGGAATTGGGGGAGGGGGTGTTTATTTTGCTAGTGGTTTTTTTTTTTTTTGGGGGGGGGGGAGGTGAGACAACTTTATTGCTTCGGATTTAAACATATACCATTTTAGAAATTTTTTCCTTTACGAAAAGGAAACGCTCAACGCTGCTTACAAGCAACACCTGTCAATGCTGACTTATTTAAGACACCTTAGGAGGAAAACACAAGCACAAGCCTCTGAAAGGCTGGAGTTTGCTGACAGCTCTGGAACACCGAAATTGGGAACGAGGAAAAATTCCTCCTTATATCTGTGCCTAATGCTACTAATAAAGAAGTTGGTGTCCTGAGGATGCCCCGCTGCCCGGCGAGCAGAGCCCGAGCTGGCGGCGCGGTCCGGCAGCAGCACCCCTGTTCTTCCTAGGTGTGGGAATGCAACATATATCGACATTTCTGTAGGACCCAGGCTTTCGGAAAGCTCTGCTTAGAAACAAATCTGTGGCATTTAAATTTTTTTTAAATGTTTGCATATCCACAGAGCAAACAGCACAAGCTGGAGGCGGCTTCCCCTTCCGTGATTTCTGGACTGGGCTATATTCTCACCCTGCCTGTCCCTACTCTTCCCCGTGCTTACTTTAACGCCCCCCCCCCAGCGATTCCAAACCACTTCCAGGCGCCGGCTTCTCGCCTTCCCTTTAATCCTTTCCACGCGCTCTTGTTCTAATTGCGGGCGCGCTCTCTCCCGCGGAAGTTTCCCGCGGGCAGCAGGGAGCCCCTGGCGCGGCCGACAGGGGGCGCCGCCACCCGCGCTCGGCGCCGCCTCCCGCCCGGTGCGGCCCCGGAAGAGGGGGAGAGCCCGGAGCTTAGCGGGGTCGAGTACAGATCTTTAGTCTTCGTGGATAAAAAGAGATTAAAGGCTAAATTCTCTCTCTCTCTTTTTTTTTTTGTATCAATTTTAACCAACTACGAAAATGTAGAGCTTTTATCCTTTGATGTTTCCCAGAAAGAAACTGTTATATCGGTTGGGAAATTACATCGTTTCAGAGCCAGCGAACCAGCCGTGGAGTGGTAAAATAATTTAATTAAAAATAATAATAATATGAGAACCCGAGTTTCCGCAGAGGCACTTAAAAGCTGACACATGCCCCTCTGTCTCCCCTCTCCCTAGCGCTCCCAATATTTCCTGACTGCCGTTTGATGGGAATAATTAAAAATAAAATAAACCCACGCTAGATGGGGGCTCACATCTCTCGTTTGCAGCGCGCTGTCCTCACCCTGCCTCTACACGACCGGCCCCTGCCGCACAGCCCTGTTCTGAGGAGGCAGAACACCGCACAAAAGCAAATCGCTAAAATCATAAATCAAATGTTGGTCTTTTACCATATTAAGCATAAATAAAATTGTAACCGGCTACCCACTTTCCCCCTACTACAAAAACTCTTCACCTGTATTTAAATAGCACGTCTTTAATTACAGCAGTTGGGGATGTATGAGGCTGAAATGAAATTAGCAGTCATTACCAGTCCTTTAACTCTGTGGTGCTTTTGATCAGCACTAAATTAGCTTTCCAGTCCTAACAAAGGCTCTATAGCAAGCAGTGGGCTGTAAATAAGACAGCTCGACCTGCCCTCAACACCTTTTCTCTTGTCAATCACAGCTCTATCATTCAGCCCAAGATTAACCTTTATCTACCAAATTCTTACCCAAAAAAGAGAGGGGAAAAAGAGGGGGAAAATCCAACCTCAACTTTGCTAACTGTAACTAAAAAGAGCTTCCCTTTAAATGGTATTATAATGAGCCAAAATGTCAAAATCGATCTTTTCCCAACCCAAATTGCCGTGCACCAGAAGGCAGCGTTAGACCGAGGCAGTTAAATGTACTGATTTATCCTCAACTTCCCCGGGCACGGCCCCCCCGCGCCCTGCCCGGGGATGCACTGTGCCTCCCCTCCGGTGTAACCCCTCTTTCAGTGTGCAGGGCCCGGGGAGCCCCGCCGGGGCTGAACCCCCTTTCCCCGGGAGAGGGCTGGAAACCCGCAGCGCAGGCGGGGAGCGCCGCCGCCTCTCCGGCAGGAGGGTGCGGGTTGCGCGCCGCGCCGCCGACAGGGGGCGCCAAAGAGCAGCCGCCGCGGGGGGCCGCGCCAGCGCTGCGCGCCCAGGTAACCCCCGCCCGGGCCGCTGCACCGCACCCGCGCACAGCCCCGGCCGCCCCTGCGGAGCGCCCCAGCCGGAGGCACCTCCCGGCAAAGGAAATCGACAGCGCATCGCTCGAAGCTGCGGGATGGCTTAGTGACTGCCGCCGGTGGGATGCGCGCTGCGCAATTGGGACCTGCCCCCCCCCCCCCCCCCCCCCCCCGCTCCGCGGCTCACCCCAAGGGGGAACGGAAAATAACGGCCCCGTCTGAAACAGCCCTGGGGGGCGAGGGGAGTGTCCCGGCTCCGCTCCAACCCAGCGGTTACCCCCCGGGCCGTGTGCTCCGGGGGAGAGGGGCAGGCAGGGCAGAGGCAGACTGTGGAAGGGGAGCGCTTCTGCCCAGCGGTACGGTCGCGATCAACTACGGCGCAATTTCAGCCTAGCCCAAACCCGCACACGAGTCCCCGGGGTTAACGCTGTGGAGCTGGGAACGGCGGGTCGTAGGTGGGAGCTACGTTTCCAGATCATTTTAAAGGTCACGGGGGAGGAGGGGGGAAAAAAACTGTGAATGTCAAAGTTGTGCTGCAGCTACTTACATGTCGATGCCAGAGCAGGGTGGTGGCTAGTTAGCGCTTTGATTGGCAGCTTAAAGCGAAAGTCCGCGCGCACTCCTGAGCCCCGCTCAGCCCCGGGGGTCTGAGCACTTTTCACCGGACAGAGGCAGTTGAAGGAAGCTCGCACGTCCCCTTCTCTTCTCCTCTCCTCCTCCATCCAGGACAGAGAATGAATCCATTTCGGTTTTTCTTCCCCCGGCTGTCCTTCCGTTTGCCTACACATCCTCCAAGTCCTAGCCCTAGCTTTTAACTGCAGTCCCTGGAACAAGAGGGGAAAAAATCGTTTATGGCTTAAAAAATCCAAATGGCTGATTTTGTGTGTGTGTGTTATAAGAATGCACCCACAACAACAAAAAAGTCACTTCTCTGTCCCCCACCGTACAGCAGAAGAATAATAAAAAAGCTTTATATTTTTGCAGTGGGTATTCAAAGATAATTTGATGCCATTGTTTCTGCTACAGATGGTTCTTTTTAATACAATAACACTGCTCTTTGTGCATACTACACACAATAAAAATCGAAAGCGTTCTCCTGAATAACCATTTTGTTCTCGCTTGTATACAGGCCAACAAAAGCTGCCGTGAGGTAATGGGTTCTGTTTATTGAAGCCATAGAATAGAGGTTTGATAAAGATTTTTGTATATGGGGGGGGGGAATTAAAATAAAGACCTCGCAAGGTCGAGCTGATCTCTGTGTATTTATTACCACTGAAATATTTTATCAATATATTTCTTTGAGCTGCAGCTGCAGGGATCCCTCCTCCCCCCGCGCCCCATCCCTAATCAGCCCAAACATCTGTTTCTTTGAATTTGGGGAGATCTATAGTCGTAGCCAGACCTAAAAATCTAGACTTCAAGAGCGAGCGGGGCAAACCGGCTCAGAGGCGAAGGCAGCGGGCGATGGAGAGACGAGGCTGAAGAGCCCCGGCTGTACAGCGTATGCGCGTATCTTTGTGTGCGTTGTTTTGCAATCTGCTGTCCACGCACGCCCACACACAAAGGCGCAAACTGGTGCTAACGGCCACCGGGATTAGCCCACGGGATTTTCCGGCGTGTGGACACGCGGCGTGTCCGTGCGCTCCAGCACCCTCCGCGGCGCGCAGCTCCCGCGCAGCGCGGTTGGGATGCGGGGCCGCCGGCCGCAAAGTTCCTCAGTCCCTCCAGACTCGTCCCCGCAAATGAAGCTCCCGATCTGTCCCCTTCGCAGCGCCGGAGCCGCAGCCTGCGGAGCGCACCGGGCAGCAGCAACTGGGAGTTAGCGAGTACCTCGGGTGCTCCGGACTCTAGCAGAGTTCTTGTGCATTGCTAACTTTCTGCTCAGTAATGAATAAATTAACACCGCTGAAGGGGAAAATAAATATTAGAGGGAAACGCCAAGACCTCACAGCTATTTTTGTCTTGGAAATTGTTTCACAGGTCAAGAATTCTGCGCCCGAAAGTCTCCCCGTTACCTAGTTTTGGATCTGGTTACGACTGTAGCAACTCGAAGAGAGCCCCAAAGCAAAAGAAAGTGCTTAGACAATAGGGCTCTGCGGGAAAGTTGTTAGTCAGTGACTGTGTTTGTCTACCTTTCTATAGGAATTAATGCCACAGTTCTCTGCGCCTCTGTAGCCTGGACTGACAGTAATCCACCTCTGTGACTTCTGCCCTTTGTGTTTTCACAAAACTCGGCTCACTTGTAGCACGACAACAGCACGGAATAATGACTTTAACCTTCAAACATTCTTTAATTAGCTTTTTCAGCAAACTAAAAGATGCTCAAAGGAGCCCTTTGACAAAAACTGACCTGCGCCTTCAAATTCTACTTTCACTTTTGGGACTAAGACGTTATTGGTTCACAACTCGTCTGAAGTCATCTAATAAGGGATTATTTAGGAACTATTACCCACACGCCAATTAAAGCCTCTCCGATGAAATTCGGGAAACAAAGATAAGCATCAAAACGGAAAATTAAACTATTTGCACATGGCTTGTTTTTCAACAACCCATTTTCCATCTCAGGATAAACATCTTCGCGCCAGCTCCCTCCGCCAGAGCGGGGAGGGTGCGGGGAGCCTCTCTGGGGCGGCCGCGGAGCAGCGGCTGCGTCCCCGCCGGCAGCGCCCGGCCGCAGCGGTCCCGGTCAGCCCGCCCGTCCCCGCACGCCTCCGCACAGGGGGGCCGTGCTTCCAGGGGACGCGGGGAGCTTTTCTTTCCAGGTTTAACGCCAAGAGAAGGCTTGCAGGGAGGGTGGCAGAGCTCACCTCCACGCACACAGTTCAAGCAACCTCCTATCATTTTGCAATAGCCTTTACATGCAAAGGGGGGGCGGGGGGGGGGGGGAAAGGAGTGGGGGAAATGGCATCCAAACCTGCCAAAGTTAAGGAAATCGTGCAAGAACTTTCCTAAACTGGTAAGATTCGTGAAGAAAGTACTGCTTCTCCTAAAGAGGTATTTTATTTCTCAGAGCAGTGAAGGAAAGGGATTAGGAGGAAATGAGCATTTTGCTACCTACGGTGGTTCTTTGGGTTGAATGGGAACCAGGCTCTGAACAGTTTAATACCGACTTATCAAGGGAAGATGATTTTTTTTTTCTTTCCAGACAAAACAACCCGATGGCTCAGAAATTTTACGTCGTTCTTAACCGCTGTATACAAATCTTGGAGAGAGTTTCCAGGCAAATTACAGCAGCATCCTACAGCAAGCTGACAAAGAGATTCCAGGAATGCCACGCATCTAGGAGGGAAATACGAATCCCTCTCTTTAGCCTGAAGCACGAAATTGGCTTAAAGCTCATTTTGCAGATAACCAGAAACGAAATCATCAGTGCGTGGACCGGGTGGCTGCAACTTTCTAACGCTCTGCAGCAATTTCTAAGACTTTCTGAAGGTGGGGGGGGAAGGAAAAAAAAAAAAAAAAGAGTGAACCACAGGTTGGAAGGGCTCCCAGAGAAACTCGTATCTCAACATACATTTTTCGCCCTGTTCTGCGGAGGGCTGGGGCTCCCACACCGGGCATCGGCACCCTTAAGTCTGTGCCGAGACCGATCCCAAGGGGTGGGAAAATAAGCGTCCTAGATTTTGGCTCTCACAATTCATTTTAGACTCGAAAAAAACCCACCTGCACCCGGGTGCACAGATAAAATAATGGGTCACTCCAAATTTGCGAAATATATCTATATCTCTACGTTGCATATCCAAACAGAAAAGACCAGTAAGGTGTTTGCCAGACACACTCTCCCGCAGAGAGGCTGAGTGCGGATGTCTGACCCACAGCTGTGTCCAGAGAATAAATAATTTCTGAATTTCGGGGTTCCTACCCAGGGCAAACGACTGGCCGTGCTCTAAAGGAAAGAAGAAGAGCCAGGCTGCTGCTGGCATTTCTCTCCCCAGCCAATATTTCTGCACTTGCTGTATCCGCACTGGCTCTGACAGCTGCTCAGCCACAACCTCTGCCCGGCTCCAGCCGCACACGGACCCGCCATCCTCCGCCCCGGAGCTCTGCCGCCGCTCCGAAGTTAATCTTCCCCGGAGGAATTAAGGTTAACACGGAACGGGACAAGCCCTTGTTTCGCATTCTGGCTCGCTGACAAGAGGGTTAAAGTTTAATACCGGCGGGCTGCCCCGAGTCACCGCCTGCCCACGGCTGTCGCCGGCCACGCGGGACCTGAGCCGGGCAGGGGCGGGCAGGGCGGCTCCGGGGCGGCCTGGCCGCGCAGAGCTCCGCGGGGGCCGGGCGGTCTGGCCTGGCCGCGCCGCACCAGGCGGCGGGGGGCGAGCGGGGAGGGCCTGATGGGCCCGCAAGGGCTGCGCCGGCAGCCAGCCTGGGTGGGTGGGGAGAGCGGTTCCCGCAGCCCCCACCGGCCGCCACCGCACTCTCTGGCTCCGGGCAGCGGGGAGAAGCGCTCGGGGGAAAGTTGCTGCGCCCACGTCCCTCTCCTAAGGGGACGGGGGGAAGCCGGGCCGCGGGGCCCGCAGGGGTGCTCAACTCGCGAGTCCCTACCCCGCGTTTCCTCTGGGTTTTTTTTCCCCGAGGGGAAAGGGCTTCCCAAATCACCATTTCCAGAAGCTCTCATCGTCTCATTTTATCAATGTTCAGGCTTTTCTAACAAAAAAGCTACGTATGAGAATTGTGGTGTGCTGCCTGTGCACCAGTGTGCATGGATATACGGTCCTCGGAAAGGTTGGACTAGCTTCCCACCACCTTACAGCCTTAAAACAACATACATGAAACACCCATAGCAGGGTTTTTTTCATTGTTCCCCCCCCCGGGATACGGCAGTAAAAAATCCAGTTACTTAAAAGCAAAGTTACTTTACAAGAGCGCTCTTGAGAAGCTGCAGGTTTGCATAGCGGGCAAGCCTTTCACTATATAGAAATGTACATAAGAACTTTAGCTGTGCCTCCTAAATGGGAGAATTTTCAACTGTTTAGTTGTTTGGGTTTTCTTTTTTTTTTAATTATTTCTGTGAGACACCCAATACCTGTTCATTTATTACCTCAACATCTACTGCAATATTTTTTGCTCTGGGTAGCTGTGGAGCCAAATATGCCTTTAGTGAAAGGTGACCACATGGTATAGGATAAATTTCTCCTGAGAAGAAGAGCAGAAAGTATAGCACCAGTAATATTCTGCAAGTATTTTGTCCAAATATCTCTGACACTTGACACCTTCATATATTATTTAGATGGCAACTCTCTTTGGAACTGGACTTTTTTTACATACTAAAGATTAATTTATCAAATAAGTGGTATAACTATTAAATTCCTGTGTATGTTACATCTGCATTACAGATATATATTGATTCTGAAAATGTTTTGGCAAATAACAGCAATTACAAAAATAGACAATGTGCATACATGTGCACACAGTGTATATATATACTTTACACTGTATGTCTCTCACCCATGCACATGCTGTACCCTATACGTATGACAGTACGCAATCTAGTGCCCGGTACATACATGGCATAAAATACTGCATGTTATAGGAGTCAGAGACTCCCTTCACACACACTTCCACATGCACACATGGAGTTTGCATGTGCTCTTACATCTTAAATGATGTGAGAAACAATTTTGAGTGCTAAATTCTGAATATATTACCGCAGAGTAAGGTGACAATCCATGACCTACATGCAGGCCATTTCTCAAAACTTCTGTTTTCATTACATGCTTATTGTTGCTGATAACAGACTGGAACTGGAAGGGAGAGCGCCAACCTTGGCAGGAGGCTCCCAGTGAATCCCAGAGAGCTCTTCACTGGCAATATTCTGCCTGGCACTCTCTTCATCATTGACTTAAGATCTAGAGTGAATTTGGGGACGTTATTTGGTTATTTTTTTTCTCTGTGGTTTCTGTATGGTTTCAAGTAGTCTACCATCACCGCATCATCATAGTAACGTCTGCTGATCCCCATAACCTACAATGACTTAGTGACTTTATAAGTTCAGTTTATTTGGAAACACCCAGATTTAGATAGATCCTCATAATATTTGCCTCCTATTATTCCCATTTTTTCCCAATACCTGTTTTCACTCTAGCCATTCAAGAACTCAAGATGACAATCTGGGTCCACAGTGGGCCACAACACATTGTCCTCAACACTTCCTTCTGCTGAACAACATAGGCCCTAAGTAGGAATCCCTCTGCATAATTTGAAACCCTTCACCAGTTATTACAGAGTAGCAATTCCAAGGTTCTTGAGAGGTCAGGAAATCCAGGTTATTTGAAAGAACATTAATAAATGAGAATATGCAGAAATGAGGGATAGCTATTTGCAGCAGGAAAAGGGCAAAACCCTCATACTGTAGCTGGCACTGAATTAAAAAGTATACAACGGATTAGATATCAACCACTTCTATCAAATCCAAGGCCCAGGAACCTAGGGGGAGGGAAGTGTGTAAGAGCAGATGCTTAGAAGGTAAAACACCCCAATTAACCTCATTATCTGTAACAAAACTGTAGTATTAATATTCTGGGTTTTTCAAATTACTGTTGTTGTTGTTGTTGTTGAAGAGAATCTGTTGACTATAGCATGTGTTTTGCTGTAGTCTCCCAAATCAGCATTGCCCTTCTTAAGGTCAGGGGAATGTATCTTAAAACATTCATATATTTAAAAAATATGTATTGTTATTTTAATAGGCACTGTGGATAGTTTAATTTGTATCTGTATTAAATTAAACATATGGTGAACAGGGTATAATAGATTTTCTATAATTTAGCTGCCAATGTGGCAACAGAAGCCAGTTACTCTCACCAGCAGACTTGTCAGTGGTTTGTTTACTAGCTTATTTGAATTAAAATAAAGCTTCGCTTCTGCTGACTGCACATCATTATCTATGAGACCATAATCCTGCTAGCAAATCCTATATCTTCCAGAACTGGCTCTTTTGTTTGGGATTACTGAGAGCTTAGCCTATAACAAAGAGGAATAAGGCATCCCTCTCATCCTCGTAATTAAGTGTGGGGAGTAATTTAGAAACAAACCCAGAAAGATGTACAATTTGGAGTTCTGCTTCTATACAGGACTGGGGAACAGAAGAGGCCAAACACTGATTATGGTAGCACAATGTTTAAACTAGTAAACTACTGTACAACAGGAATCCAGCTTTTAAAAAGAAATGGCAACTATCAATAAAGCATTAAGTTGCTTTACACTAGAAACATTTTTTGCTTATCTAAAGGTATGCTGGAAAATTTGGGTGGAGCTTAAAGATTGAGGACTATTTTAAATCTCAGTTTTTCTACATGCACACGCTACATACATGTCACTTTTATAACATCCCCATTTTGAAATTAAAGAGCATAATTTAATACATGAAACTTGATTTGTATTTTAAAGTATCCCTTAAATGATTTAACTATTTTGGAATATTTCCTAGAAATAGGAATATCTCTGGTAGCTGAATATGCTTAAGTGCTGTATTTTAATACCACCAAGATTTATGTTTCCCTTTGGGAAAACAAGTGGTTTGAAGTTGTTAGTATTTACAGCCACCTTAGAAATGACCATAGCATTCAGGAAGACAATAAAGAATATTTTAACATAGGTATTCTGAGGTCAGTCAAATGTACATCAGCAATCTTTTGACTCTGTTGCTGTAGCTGTAGCAATGTCATCCCATTCTCTTTCTGACTGAAACAAGAGTTATGGGATATACAAGTTGTGGACATTAATAACTAGGTCACAAAAAATAGAAGTCTCAGGAGTATACGGATACACAATATCTATTTGCAGAGGGCTAATATGGACAGGGGTTGATTTATAGAAGTCTTAGACATTAATTGTCACAGATGGGAATTCTGAGGACCTCTGTGAAACCAAACGAGGCCCTAGTGAATTATAAAGCAGATCCTTAGACTTTAAAAACATTTAGGCAAAGTGACAGTTCAGAACATCTGTTAGCCTTCTGTCTGAGTATAAACTGGATGTCATGGAGTGCACAGCTGTAGGCATTTTCTGCCTCTTTTTGCCAACATCTGTCACAGCATTACAGTAATATAGGTAATTATCAACACCTCATATAAACTGTTTGCTATTTTAATTTCTGAATAAGTAAAATTAGCATTATACCCTTTTGCAAAAAAAAAAAAAAAAAAAAAAAAAATTCAATCCAGAAGGGGAAGAATATACATTCCCTTTTAAAGCTGAATGACAGATCTGATCATTTTAGGAGAGCTGAAATTCAGAAAAAATCTCTACTACAAATAAGGTCCTTAGGATAACATAAAAGACCTAGGTGAGAACAAGTTTAAATATTCTCCCTTTCTCTCTCTGTCTCTTAAAAAAAGACATCTGAGTCTCATCTGTCATAAGCAAAGAAGATCAGTAGCAAAAAAAGATAGGGAACCGTTAATCATATATGGTTTTTTCCATGCACAAGCAGCTGTCAAATGATGTATGTTTTACCACAGTAACAAAGCCAAGGGCTCATCAGTACCAAGCAATTCTACTGTCAGCTGGTCATCCTTGTTCTCAACATCTGCAGTAAGAAGAAGAGATCACCTTGCAGCGATACACAGAAGCTCGACCTCATGGGCTGATGATGAAGTGAGGGTGGTAACAACCCGCAGGACTTTCAGAAAGAAAAGCACGTTCCAGGGGTCCCCCAACAAGTGAACAGAAAGGGGGACATGGGAAGAGACACTCCAAACAAATAGGCCTTCAAGTCAACTTTTCAGGACCATGTTTGGTCCTTTTACACATCAACAGAAACCACTGCCCAGTCCTGAAGATCATCTACCTGACTGTGGACAGCACAGAGAAGATTTCAAAAAGTGACCAGATATTTTGGGTTCCTCAATTTTGGAAGTCCAGGCAATACAATTCATACGAGTATGATATTGAACATGAGTCAACAGTGTGCCCAGGCTGCCAGGAAGGCCAACTGTATCCTGGGGTGCATCAAGCACGGCATTGCTAGCTGGTCTAGGGAAGTGATTGTCCCACTCTATACTGTTATGGTGCAGCCTCACCTTGAGTACTGCGTGCAGTTTTGGGCGCCACAGTACAAAAAGGACATAAAACTATTGGAGAGTGTCCAAAGGAGGGCAACAAAGATGGTGAAGGGACTAGAGCGGAAGATGTATGAGGAGAGACTGCAGTTCAGCCTAGAGAAGAGGAGACTGAGGGGAGACCTGATCATGGCCTACAGCTTCCTCACGAGGGGGAGCGAAGGGGCAGGTGCTGATCTCCTCCCTCTGGTGACCAGTGATAGAACCCGAGGGAATGGAATGAAGCTGCGACAGGGGAGGTTTAGGTTGGATATCAGGAAAAGGTTCTTCACTGAGAGGGTTGTCAGGCACTGGAACAGGATCCCCAGGGAAGTGGTCGCAGCACCGAGCTTGACTGAGTTCAAGAAGCATCTGGATAATGCTCTCAGTCATATGCTCTGATTCGGCTGGTCCTGTGTGGAGCCAGGAGTTGGACTCGATGATCCTTATGGGTCCCTTCCAACTCAGGATATTCTACGATTTGCAGAAGGCAGTTGCTTATCATTTGTGATAATCAGGCTCCTATGAGATGTTGCTAGCCAAAACCCAAAATCATCAGCCACCTTTGGTAACAGTGGCCCTCTTGGTGGTTGTCTTAATGAGGGAGATTTTGTCAGTGCCCTACGCAGTCTTTCAGAGCACAGGATAAAGAATAGTGGAACAACAAAGCAATGCTGTCAAACAGCAGCAGTGGAGACCATGTCAGTCTGAACTTGCAAGTATGAGGCTAGTGACAGAAAATAATCATGTGGCAATGAGTTTTACAACATTACATGGAAGCGATGATCATATCCAGCTCATACTTATTTTGCTTTCACCACAAAAAGAATAGCACTCCTGCTAGAAGTTAATGTTCCAACATGGAAAACCTGAAAAAGTGCCGCTAGCTCTTTTTGTAAAGGAGGCATATGGAACAAAGTGGTCACTAATACGCTATTTTTAGTGCCTGAACTACAGTCCAGAAGATAATACCCAATTACTTGATATAGTGCTCTATACACTGTCTGAACAACAATAGTGGACTGAGAAGCAAGAGAAAGCACCAGAATATGGTTTTGAAGTCATTCAGATTTCATGTATTTTATTTTCTTGTAAAAATAAAGGCTTTGAAAACAGTGTTGTCCAGGTTGAAGGAGGGGGGGCAGAGAAGAGTTGAAAGGGAGATGAGAGCAGCTGGAGGTTGAGAAAGAAGAGAGACCGACCTTGACTACAGGAAAAGATAGCTAGGGCACGGATAGCCAGAAATCTAGAGAAAAGAAAGAGAAAACGCATCTGGGGTACACAGTCAGAGAAGGGTATCCACGTAGCTTTAGGTCTGTCGTATCTGTACCTGCACGAAAGACCAAATTCAGGACAATCTATAAAGTTGGGGACAATACAGTATTTTACTAATTCTACTGTCTCCCCCTAGTTTACGCTCTGCTGGACTGAGAACTGTGGTGGCTGAGCTGCAGATGCATATTTTTTTCATAGCCTCTCCTAGCAATGCAGTAATTTTACCAAGGACATGGAGGACAATTCTGCGCCAGTACTGTTTGAGACTGATCCAGCAATTTTGGAAGGAGATGCACAGAAACCTTACTATCTTGCTTTCTTATTTTCCCCTTCTCTGTTTCTTACTGCCTCTTCAGCCTTTATTACACGCCACCTCCTATCTTCTCCTCACACACAAAATTAGCGGAAATTGTGGACCTACTCCGTGTAGTCTGAGGTCTATCACGCTAACAAAGACAATTCAGTGACAAGGACCGTTTCTACTGTGGTCCTAAGCCACTTGTGAGACGTTTGTAGGTTGTGACTTGTTCTTTCAAGATCTCCATCCCTCCACCAAAAAATTACTGCTCTGGCTTTTCTTGCCTACCGCATCTAGGTGGATGCTAAGCAGATTTTACCAAATTACAAGCTGCAGGACAAATATTTTCTTCCTAGTTTTGGTTTCAATGCTAAGATTCTTAAACATTTATTTTAACACTCACAAATAAAACTATCTTACATATTCCCATCACCCTACTACCTAAATGCATTGTTCAAATGCCAAAGAGTATGTGAGCTATTGCAGATCACATAATAGATGCCTACACATTCACTATGCTAGTAATATTTATTATTGAAACAGAGTGTTTTGTAAAGAGCTCTGAGATACCTAGGCCATAAAAAGTGTGATATAAACCAAAATGCTATTCAGTTCAATAGATGTCTGATAAGAAAACAACCCTAAAATTTGAACAGTTCCTCCTCCCCTTAATCAGCCCTAACAATGGTACCCCAGTCTCAGTGCTCCTGCATGCAGCAATATCTGTCTCTTAAAGAGAGGAATAGGAACGTGCCGCTAACAGAGCGCGCTCATTGGTAGAACATTGTTAGGTGTTTTATAATTGATAGTTTTCAGCATCAGCACAAAGGTAAGGGCTTTAGCCTTGAATACTACCCACTAACAATATACCCACATACAGAAAACTAGTGCTAAATGTATTTATTAAAATAAATGCTTTAAAATAGTCTGCTTTTCATACAAAGTAATTATCTTACACTATGTGTAAAAGGTACTTTTGTAATCAATGGTATACAACCAGCTTCAGATGCAACCACACACACACCCCGTTACACACAGTGATGCTCATCAGATTGCATGGGACTGAATAATTTCATTATGTTCTATAGCTTAATTCTTCAATTCCTGTAGCTTCAGCTGGAATTCATCCAGATCAGCCCCATTTTCTAAGATGAAATCAAAATACTTCAAGGCCACAACCACCAAATAATACAAGCAGCTCTAAACATAGCATAAGGCATTTCATACTTTTTAGAGGCTCATAGTTCATGTTCTAATAGTGCCAGGGCAACAGAGGTTTGGTGGTTTTTTTGGCACTTCTAGCCTATTAATTACCAAAGGATAAGAGAACTATGTTGTGGGTATGAGTGAATTTTATAGCAGGCAAAATAGACAGTAGCAGCCAGCTGGAGAATTTTAAATGCTCTAAATTTTCACAAGTCCTGCCTAAGAAGCTAATCACTAACAAGCTAATGCATTATTATTATTTTTTTTAATACATTGGATAGACCAGCACAGTCAAGAGACAAAAGAGAAAATAAAGAGCAGAAAAAAATATAATATAGTAGCAGGTCATGATTTTTCCACTGAACTAGAGAAAAATAATCTCCCTAGTAGAATTAGGTGAGTAGTCATAAGGGTGAAATGTTTTAATTACTAAAAATGGTTAGTTTCATTTGGTTATCTGTAGAATCCTATCATCTCTTTTAATTAATTCACTTGCAAGTATTTGGATGACCATCAATTTATTCATAAAAATGTTTGAGAGTTGCAGGCTATGCAAATTCTGTTGCTAATTAGTTAATGGCTACATTCACCCTGCCAGTGGTTGATGATCAGATACTTGTGCTTATAATTCTGACACCTACAAACATTTTTTCATACAATACACCAGAATGTTTCTGTACTTGCATAGAGTGGACAGCACCGATCTTGAGTGGCTTTTTCCCCCCAGGATCAGTGTTTCCATGGCAAGTCCTGTGGGGATCTATCTTGTCTTTTCTTCTCTGCAGTAGGTATTTAGGGATAATAAAACAGTTAGCGAAGAGGTATGTTCTACACTATTTTCAATGATGACAGTCAACATTATGGTCCAGACCCACAAAGGCACTGGGAAATCAAAGAGCCTTGGGATCCTCAATGAGCCTACATCTCTCAAGGATCTGATTTATTCTTTTAAATGTTACACCTCGTGGGGACAGGGATGCAGAATGGAGTTAAATGACCAAAGACGCCTGGATAAGATTGAAATAATGCTGGCTGATCATCAAATGACAGTGATATGGCTTCTCTACCTTTGATTTTATCCATCATTTGTAATGCACATGCACAACGTGGGGCTGTTGTTGGCCCTCACTGCTGTTGGGTGCATAGTGACAGTGTCCAGGACACTTTTTACCATCAAGAGAAGCAAAAGGGAACTGTGCTGCTAATTCTATTATTTAAGTAATTGAAATTCCCCTAAAAACTGTTGTAGCACTATTTAGGCAGTGACCAAAACTAAATTAGAAAACCAGAATTCTGTAGAAGACTAATTTAGCCCTAGTATTATAAGATCCGAGGATCCTGTCCAGCCTAACATTTATAAATAGTTCCACAGGAAAAAAATCACTTATGCGAACTTAAGCACATTGGTAACTACTGGACTGGAGTCTTGGTGAGTCATTTCACATTGTTAGTACTGCTCCTCCAGTGCCAAATGCTTGAAATTTGTCTTTTTGTGTCCTTCTTCTACATTTACTCATGCTAATAATCTAATCTTACATACTAAATATCATAATATCATTTAGGCTATTCCAATTATGGAAAAAAAATAATCCCAGTGAAAAGTCCTTTGCAACATACAACTCCTCCCCATCCTATTGCCATTAAAATGTTCAATTTCAGAGGACCTAGCATAATTTTCTTTTCCTTACACTCTTTTTTTTTTTTTTTCCATTCATTATATTTCCATTACAACGCTGGAAAAAGATGTACTTCAGAGGATGATAACCGAGACTATGCTGTTTAATAGATGAAGTAGCTATTCTACATTTCAGAATGACTAAATTAAGTCCTACTAAGAAAGTAAAAGTTTTACATTTCTTTCTTTTAATCAGGACACTTGTCACAGATTAACCAACTCACATTACTTTTCTCGAAGGAAAGTAAGAAAGAACATTTGTTTGATTCTAAACATTCCATATCCTTAAAAAGCTAAATCACAAAGACAATGATACATGCATACACACAGCAGATTGGAAAAGGTCAGCCACTTAAATGGTCAAATCACACAAGCCCTCATTTGAGCTAAATTACTCTCCCTTCCCACTATAAAATAGCACAGAAATGGGAGTGCTCTGCTGGGGAGAGTGAGTAACAATTTATTTCCAGTATGTATAAGCTTGGTTTGCAGTTTCAGGACTGTAACCAGACTTTTCAAGTACCTTCCATGGACTTCAGAAAAACCTAGGAACTTCATAGGGTTTAGCATGTGTGACTGCAGATTCACATAGCACGCTTACAAGACCCGATTACGTGAAATCTGAAATCATAAGAATGGTTGCACTAGAGCTGCCTCTAGCCCTGTATCCTCCTCCAACAGTAAAGGTCAGTGCAAGTACAGGGAAGAGTCTCAGGACAGAGCAAGCATAAAGTGTTATTTCCCTGCCATATTTACCCAATGTCCTTTCAATGGAACTTTCTGAGTCTAAAACAGTTCTTAATAGGATTTTGATAAATTTTTCTTCCCTTTATTTGTCCCCCTCCTCCCCCCCTTATTTTTTTCCTAATCATGTAAGCGTTACCAAAATTCTGTGGCAATGAGTTTCACAGGTGAATTACGGACAATGTGCAATACCACTTCTCTGTTTTGTTCAGTTTTTTTAAATCCCCTACCTAATAATTTTTCCGCTGAGATGGAAAAAGTAGCCTTTGGGTGGTTCTCTGCAGCTTGCTGGCTGGAAAGAGCACGAAAAACCTGGCCACAGCCTAGCGGAAAGGGTATGACCATTTCTCCACAGATGGTCTTCAGTCCATTTACAAGTAAATGGAAACAGCTCAACTGTCCTGGCCTCTGCTTTTGCTCCAAAAGAGAGGGTTCTGGCTCACCTGTCTTCTCCCCCCCGCTTGCATTATTTTCACAAAAATGGTAAAAAAAAAAATTAGTTTGCTTGTAATAAACAAGGATATAGAAATGTGCAATGGAATCCTCAGTGTCTGTCTGCCATTATATTGCAAGTAACCATACCATTCAGCTACCTCTCTCTTCCTATTTTTTCCATCAAAAGTTTAAATAGAGGAACTGCAAAAGTTATTTTAGCTGTTAGATAGAACAGTTTCCACTGGACTTGACAGAGAACCTAATGTTCCCATCAGTGGACTGAATGGCCTTAACTCTGAGAATGTCACTGAAAGCTCTTTGCCTAGGGCACAGGGTATTGCAGGAGCTGCTGTGCAAATTCTCACATCCTTGTTCCAAATTACTCAAAGCTTGCTGAGCCTTTGGGTATATCGTATTATCCATCTTTGGTTCATCATCCGTTCAAACCTTTGGTGACATAGGAGAGGAATGGCTTTCATTTCTCGGTAATGGAGCATCTGGCTTGGATTTCACTTTTATTTGTGGCTCGTCATCCATTTCTTCATTTGGGTTTTGAGATGAGAAGATGTTGCAGGATTTATACTTTGTCAGTAAATAAGTATTTTATAAAGCTTGGGATAGACATTTGACATGGAAAAAAAAAAAATTGTCCGTGGTTGGAATGGCAAAAGCACTTACTGATATAGCAACATTTTCTCAAGTCTTTCCCCAGAGAGAACTTTGTCTTTTTCCTCCTACTATTACGTTTCAGCCTGTGAGCCAGTCTTCCTCCTGCCAACACCTGCTGGAAAATAAGGATTCTGAAACAAGATGATCTGTCAGTTGAAAACAATAGTAGGACACCTTTTTTTTTTTTTTGACATTTTTTGAATACGTTAGCCATGTCTACCTTGAGACATTTGGACAATATAAGTCAAATTAAGCAAAGGGGTGAACTCAGATTTAGAGCATTAGTTAAAGTAAAATAAATCCTTGTGGGATTACTTTTATTCAGAATAAACTGGGTTTACTTTGTCTGTATCCTTGCCCCATTGAGTAAGTTACTTCTTCTAATAAATCTTGCTTTTGTTTATTGCTGTGCAGATCATGGAAATGTTCCCCCCCAAAAGGAGAATTCTCCTCTCTCTGAGGAGACATCCTGGAGGATAAGATATGCATGGAGCACACCCTCCCCTTGCTATTCATGTTTGTACCGATATGTACAGACAACTGTATGTCTACTTTGGTCTTGCTCTGAACCAGTCAGATAAAACCATCCAGAATACATCTTAACATGGCATTTACCATTAAGTTGTTAAGTCTACAGAGCAGCAAGATGTTTCATCTGCAGACCAGCGCTGCAGTAACGCATCCTACGGTTCAGAGCTTCCCTGACTGTACCTGACACAATGCCCTGATGGTTTTTACTGGCAAAATATAAGATGCCTGCAAGAGAAAGGAATGAAGTTATAAAGGCGCTTTCTTACTATCTACTGTTTACCAATTAATTCGGTTGCTTTCACTAGCTACTGTTGGTCACTTAATGAAAGTTGTGCATATACACTAGTGATTTAGTAGATACTCAACTGGTATAAACTACAGAAAGCTAGAGGAGTTGGCACTGAAGATTCCCTTTCTGCACAAGGATTGTGGGGCAGTGCAGGCAGCAAACTGAAAACTCATCTATCCCTCCTCCAGTACAAGGGAGCAGCAATTAAAAGAAAGGAGAAGAGCTGACAAAGTCACTACACTCCAGCGACAGCTGCTTGCCAGGAAGTCTGGAGTCCTACAGCCTTACAGAACTGAAGGGCAGCTTTACAGTTCCTGTCTTTTCTCAATCCCACGTCAAGACAGAAGCCAACCAACGCTCTGTGCAGCCAAGGGATCAGGTTTGGTGTTGCATTTTTCCTAGGCTACCTTTTCCCAGAGTTCTATACTCAAATCAGTAAAAATGATACTGCTAATGCCAATGATTTTTTCTGAGACATTCGGATGTTGCTAAGATCTCATTTTTATGACCAGCTCTCGTTGTAAGCTTATCGAAACCAAAAAGGAAAAATTATTCATGCTTAATATGTGAAATTTGAAACAGACTTCTATTTTTGTCATAAAAGCCCCAAGTAAGTTAAAACATTGTTTCATTAAAAAGGTTTGTTTTCCTTAGTTTAGAAACACAAGTAGGAATTTAATGAGAATAAAATACAGCTGTACACTTATGTCTCATTAATTTTTGATCTTTGATGCAAACACAATGTATGTTTGAGCATAATTAAATATAATTACAATATTTCTTTATAGTGTGGCTTTCCAATAATTTTAAAGAAACTTTGCTACATACAATGTATTCCAAACTTCTGCCACTTCTATTTATTTATACTATCCTTGTTATTGAAATAAATTATCCTTTCATTTGAAATGGTGAGTGCTACTGACTGAGATCCTTAGAAATGTTCACATAATGATAGACTAATCCTTGGGAAGATTGCCTTCTGTATGTTCTAGCTTTTGTGTTCTCATGGCAGTTTCCATGAGGTGTGAGATTATTAATTCCCAACATTTTCCTACAGTTTCAAGGGATGTTGTTTTAAGTCATCCTGTGCTCAGATAATTGAGAAACGTGGACATGAGGACTAAGAATTTTGACCTGATTTTTTGGGATAGCCTGTATTCAGTATAGCATTCAGAGGACAGATCTAAGGTTGTCAGTAACCGATGCTGCAGAGGGAACATTTACACTAGTTTTCTCCACAGTCGCACTTGAATATGCTGCAATTGCAGTACAACTGGGAGCCGACTAAGGCATACTTAACAGTAGACTGTTATTATACCCAACTGAAGATGGTAGAAAGCATTACTCACAAACATATTTTCACTAAATAATCTTGAATTGCAGATTATTCACGCAGTGCAGTCTAACAGCAATGCTACTCACTGCAATCACATTCCCTTCTCCATAAGGAAGATGGAGAGACGGTACCTCCATCATAACTCCAGACAGAGTTCCGCACTGTAACAGGTTTCTCAGTCTAGAAGTGCTACAGAATGGTGAGCTCAAACCAGTGTTGATAAACATTTTACAGTCACTACATAGCTGCGGAGCACAGCTTCCTTAAGTGCAAGACACAGTGTCCTTAAGCAGAAATAATGTGGATTATCTTTTTAATATAACACCCCAAAATATTCCCAAGAAATAAATAAGCAATATACATGAACTACAAATCATAAAAACTCTGGATGAAATGGTGTTTGTGTGTAGGGGGCTCAGAGCTAACTGGATTATGTTTCTGCCCACATTCCAGAACCCCTCACTTTGCATTAGAACTGCCATGTACCATTAACGTACAAACCAGTTACTTTACCTCAGACAGGAACTGGGCACCTCAGTGAAATAAGTGGGGAAGCTGTCCAATAACAGAGGGCCATTCAAACTGGATTTCTTCCTGAAAACCACACTGCAATGCAATGAGCCTTCTGCACAGAGCCCTGACGGAGGTGGGAGACGAGGGCTGCTCTCTGCCCACACTGCAAAGTTCTCCTTGGGGGTGAGTGAGCCTCAGAAGCAGGGGACTGGTCTTCACCCCATGCAAACAGAACTAGGAAGGCATTGGATTGACCCAGAGAAAGAGGTCACATATGGAGAGGTCTGCCTTTATTCAGTTTCTAACTAGCATTCTGTGAAAAGAAGGACAGCTAAAACATTTCTTTGCTAAGACAGTGTTTCTTGCTTCAATCTCGCATCACCCTCAGGGCCTTTAATCAGAAGACAGAGGTCCCTAATGAAGTACCTTCATTAGCTTGGTGCATTTGCTGTACTAATGCAAACTAACTGCTGCCGGGATCAACTTGTGTGAGGCTGCATCTGTATCCTCATAGAGCTACTGTACCCTTCTGTACCTACTGCAAACCAAGGAGCTGGCCCGCTGTAGAGCAGAGAGGCTGAGGTCCAGAGAGAGACTGGAGCAATTTGCCATGAGTTTTGCAAATCTCACTAGCCAGTATGTATTTAACTACCTAGTTAATTGCTTCCAGCTGTAATTCCTTTCTGTTTCAGTTGGCAACATGTACTCCTTTTGAGTTTGTTGGGAAATACAACAGTATTCCTTTCCTTTCTTCATCAAATCTACGCTTCTTTGAACTCATCCATGAATTGTTTGGTCTATACAGCCAATTCATATGACCATAAGCACCATAAAGCCAAACATGAGGATAAAGTCCCATACATAGAGACTACTCCAGCTTGTGCACATCTCTAAGTACAAGCCAGGCACCCGTCGGAGGGAGATGAGCGCATACAAAAAGTGCTTTGATAATTTTCTGCAGTGTTCAGATTCCTCAGCTTTGAGTTACAGTCATATCTTTCCAAATACTTTAATTTGGCCATATTTGGTTTAATTATATTAAAATAATAAAGTGACCAGTTACTAAACCACTTCATATTCATTGCAATGCGAAATAACACATCAGTCTGGTGAATTACAGGAACGTATGGTGATTATCAGCTAAATCTTGGAAAAATCATAAGCCTTTGACCACATATTGTGCCTTTTATACAGAGGTGTCAAATGATTTAAATAAACAACAGCTACATCTTAAAATCATAACAAACTTCAGTACCAAGAGGTGCCACGTGTTCACAATGACACAGTAAATCATGCTGAAAGTGGGGATCTCTCAGCCATCCCAAATTTATAACCGGTAATCTGCATCAAGATTTGACCTACGCACATCCAAGTGTGAGCACACAACATACCTGCCACCTGAATCGAGGAAGAGTGAGGGGAAAGCACTGGCTCTGATGGGAAATAAATTGGATCCTGCAGGCACAAGAACCCTGCCAGATCCGGAGTCTCACTTTTCCCAGAGCCATTTCTTTCTGCACGGGAAAGAAAAGGGACTGGCAGTGACAGGGGAGTAACAGCCTCTCTGCTAGAATACATTCAACCAACACTGCCAACAAAGAGGAAAAGGTTCCTAGTTTTCTGTTTGTGATTACACTGTTTTGTCATTGCTGTCAGGATGTGCCTATGCAATATGTGCCTCTCTGATGTCTCGTGCCTCTGTGTTTCATTTTTAGCTGAGTGGGATGTACAGTAATTAGCCACTCATTCTCCTTGTCTATTCTCTGCGTTTTGTTTCGTTTCCTTCACTTACAGGATTTTGGCAAGCCTTCGGCCTTATTGGCAACTCTTTCCCTTCTCCCCCATCTGAACCTCCTCTGTCAATTTTCTTCTTGCTGCTTGGGAGATGACAGTTTATATATTTGTACACACAAGTGAATATGCTAATATGCTCCAAATATGGACCGTGCAATCAAATTATCATGAGTTTGGTGGAATGCTTTTCTGGATTATTTCCTCTAAAAATATAGCATTCCAACTGCAAACAATTTACAGCCAACAAAATATTGTTTGAATCAAACATATGTGAAGTTGAAGGGGTTTTAATTCAAGATAGAAAATTTTTCTTCCTGGCCTTATTTTTCTCCTTCCTCCTTTTCATTATGAATTATTGCCTTTGGGTGGATTTTTGCTTTGAGAGTGCAAGTTGCTCTCATTGACATTACTGGGACTTACATGAGAATAAAGAATGGAAAATGAATAGCTTTCAGGGGCTTCAGGTTGATGGAACAATTTCATCTGTTCTCAGTTAATGCTGTACAGCACTCCATGAGTTTTTATCTTATATCTGAAGTTATACAGCTATAGGGACCAATTCGAAGATCCCCTTTTGAGTTCTTTTCCTTTGTAGGAATCATTGGCAAATTAGCAAAAATAAAGGACATAGAATCAGGTCCACAAACAGCTAAGAACAACTATTTCAATTTTTAAAAATAATTTGTAGCTTTCTCAAATGTGTATATTTTTTAATATTTAATAAATGGAGCTTTAAAATTTTGCATGTGCTAAATAAAGAAATAACTCTTTTGGTACTGCAAGAAAATTCATAATGTAATACTTCACAGATGTTTGAAAAATCCAGATCAGTCAATGATTTTCTTCCTGTTCTTAAAAAAATAATTAAACTGAGATGTGGAAATTAAGTAATGGTCTTCTCCTGGATTCCTTTTCTCAAAATTATTGGTTTGGAAATACGCTTTAATACCGCAACCTACTTTTTGTATGGTTTTACATTCATGTGGCTGCAAGTTAATTTGAATCAGTTCAGCTGGTTCAGATGAAAACCAATATATAAAAATGTATATTTGAGTGTATATATATGAATGTATAATGTTATGTATTATTTATTTTGCTCAAACCAGATCTAGGATCACAAGCAGTGTCTTGCCTGTGTCTTAAGAATAAAGCAAATGTGTACAATTCGCAAAATACAAACCTATGTTTCCTTGCTGTACTGACATAGACTCAAATTAGGATATGAAAAGGAAATGAAAATTGAAGAAGAAGTTGCCTCAGAAACCAAGTTAGAAACTCTTTTAGCCATGCTATCCCAATTCACAAGGAAGGTGTCAGATATAGGATTAATCAGTAGAAATCCTGCTACTCTTGAGAGACCCAGAGCAAGGACCCTGTCCTGTGCTCCTGCGACACGTGAGATCCAGTGAGCAGAACCCAAATGGAGGCGACTGGTGTCTGCCTGGAGAGCAGCAACGGCACAAGATGCGACAGAGCTGCAAGCGTGCAGACCAGCAATTACTCTCATTACAAATGAAATCCCACTGAACTAGCACGAACATGTTAAGTAATAACACACCTATAATAGCTAAAATTTAGTTTAAGGCAGTTTAAGAAAACAGTAATTGATCTCAGTAACCTCTCTTTGTAGCAAGCCACTAGAGAGATACTACAACTTGTCACCTCAGCTGTAGTCTAGGATTAACACTCCTGCTAACTCAGCAGAATCGTACAGTTGTACAACAGCTATAAATGTACAGTACAACGTACACATGTAGCAATCATGCAACAGCACTGTGCTGATCATTCCACTCTGGGACATGTGTCAAGCTAGCAAGAAGTACTGGATGCATCATTTTATGTAGCTTGACATTTATTCCTTAAGATGCAGGCGAGGCTGTCTGGATACTCTAGGATTTTGAACTGCTGGTCCTTAGGGCCCTATGAAGCAGCTCTTACATTTTGCACTAATCTCTTTTTTTCCCCCTAGTACTATACATTTTAAAGAGATGCCATATGGCACTTAAACAGACAAATCATATGGTGTTTTGCCCTTTCTTTCTAATTCCGTTGGCTTTACATTTCTCAAGTTGCATTCCCAGTTGATGAACAACGTCCTTAACCTCTTGAGTGGTCCTGGACGTCCACTAGACATAGACCAACATGACACTTGTGCTGACTTCTAACATATACTGGATGTCAACAATGTTACTGTCATTCACTTCAGCAGTTGATTTGCATCTAAGCATACTATCAGGGACTCTATTGTAGCACGTAAGAGTAAACTGAAGATATAGCACAGCTGCTACCAAGGTACAAAAGAGTGTTTGCTTCACTGGCATCCAGTTCTCAGACAGTCAGCGCTCGGAAGTCGTGGTGTTAAATGGCTAAGACTACATAAGTAGAATTGAACTCCAGAACATAAAGTGCACTTTTCGTTCATGACACCCTATTTGCATGCATTTTTCTTTCAAAAAGTGTTAAGTAACCACTGTTTCTGTAAGCCTGTTTTTTACTAAGGAAGAGTGCCACACTGGTTTTATGAAAGTTAAAGTTCCTTTTCATAGGACTAATTTATGTTTCATAACATTTTCATTACGTTTCAGTACCACTAGGTAGTATAGCAGATAGTGTTACGATAGAGAGGGGCAATTCATTTATTGGGAATTCCACATATGATTATAGCCCCTTCGTGGCCTCTTGTCACATAAGACAGAGTACAAAATTAAAGGAAAAGGGAAAAGATTGAATTCACAATCTTTTTTTCCTCCTCAAGGTACAAAACAAGCCCATCACATATCTTGAGAATGAAAATGGTGTTACTGTCCTGTCCACTTAATACTTAGCATTGCAAAATGCTATATAAAAGCATGACACGCACTTGTGCCTCTGTATATTTATCTATAGAAACAAGACAGAAGAATACATGCACAAGCATCGCTTGCATAGCAAAATAATGGTAAATGCTCATCTGTGGAAGTGACTGGATACAAAAGCAATTCCAAGTGTTTATGCAGTACAAACATGGAGGTGAAGTTAACACACCTTTGAAAATCTGACCCATATTATGAGCAGTAATAAGTAAATCCTCCCTCTAAAGATAAAAGAGAAAGTACCCTCATTATTTAGTCAGACCTTCACACCATGAAGACCCAAATACAGAGGGGTTATCAAAATGCCCTTAGAATAATAAAATCAAGCATTGACAGACCAAGAGGCAAAGTTTTAAAGTGGAGGCCCCCTGACAAGTCTTTGCTTTACTCTTAGAGGCTGACTGGTCTGATTACCACATCTGAATGCTAGCAGAGACACAATGCTGGATATTCATTAGTGGAAACTGCTGTCCTAACAAGAACATTATTGGAATTATGTCAATTAACACCAGCTGAAGACATGTCCTGCTATTTTTAAATACAACAAAACCATAAAGAGGTTTATAAAGTTTAAAAGTAGGATTCTGAATTGCAGGTGGCTCAAGCTGGATGTTTGTAAGGGTGCCTATCACCCAAGGACCACATGCTGCCTATCCTCCAGGCACACAAAGCCCTAAGTAGGCAGACTACCTGAAGTGTCTCAGCGATCTTGCAGTCTTAGCCCCACACGAATCGCATGCCAGTAGGTCAAGGTAGAGATGAGGAACAAGGTGCGGTGCTGATTATGTGAACGTATTCCCCTGAAATTTAAGACCTGTTTTCTCTCCTTCCTTTAAATACATTTTCAGCATCCCCCATCACAGAAGTAACCAGAAGTCCTTCGCTACAGGACCCCTACACCACATATTTTTCCTGTAACTGGGTTACAAGCAATACTGGTAAATGCAGGCTGGGTCATGACTTCAGAAGTGCAGACAGGGTTTCAGTGGCACTGATGGCTGGATGGCTGTGAAGCCAGAAGGATCCATTTTTAAAGTGATTATACCTGTGTTCCTTTATGGGCTACAGCAAGTATCGTCTGATCATGAACTACTCTGGAGACCAGTATTTAAAGATGTGATTGCTTTGAACACATATCATTAGTAATACACTGTCCACAAATACAATGAAGGCAAACTAACATTTGCAGTCTTACTTTGCTTTTTAAAGTTACAAATATCTTTGCTTTCCCCTGAGAAAATGTAAGTCTTCTTCAGGTTTATTAGGGAGTGTTATTAGTCCTGTCACATTAGGCTGTGACCTAAAATCTAGCAAACTGTTTACACTTGATTACATCATATTTGATAACTAACATGGAGATTTTCAAAGGCAGCCAAATTTTCCATGTTTCATATTTAGACATTTGAATTAGTCTTTTTTAAAAAATTTATTAAATAAAGTTATAAGCAACTTGAAATGAGACCACTTATTCACATGTCTAAATGTGGACTGAGGTGTCCTACATCTGCGAGTCATAGTCGTTATTGCATGCACTGAAATGGAACTAAAATAATTTGTTCATGACACATACAGAGGCCCCAAAGTGTTTTTTGGTGCCAGCAGAGGTGTTTTGGATTTCATCTGGCATCAACTGGTATTCAGACAATACGCAATGTCTTTTAAAAATTTTTATAACTCTCCATGTTCACTTGCCCTTGGTACAAATTTAAAAAAACCCACCACCACACACACAAGATAAACATCATCAAATTACCATTAAAGATAAACCAACAAATATTTAATGCCAGGAGTTTTTGATTACTTAGTGCTGATCTTGCCCATACCAAAGTAAAACTGGGCCAGGAGATTCCCAGACACAAACATTCAATAGTATTTCTATATTTACATGTCCATCCCAATTTTGAGAAACCGCACTTCTTAAGTTTTTCCTTGCTTACCACAGAGTTCAGTTCAAGCTCTGTTAAATCTATAAAAATCAAGATTGAGTATATGTATTATGTGACAGTTCCATCTAAAAGTATCTAGTATAGAATATGGGCCAGATACAATAGAGCAGCCAAGCACATGTAATTTACCCAACAAATCTAAAGCACTCCCACATTGATTTTTGCAGTTTTGTAGCCCCTAGTCACAGAGCAGAGAAAAAATGGCTTACTCATAGAGTGTGCTAGTACTTGGGGCTACATCATGTTTATCTTGGAGCCTCTGATTTGGGTTGTCTTTTTGTTACCTTTGTTGATGGATTTTTTAGGTCATTTAATGCGGTTCTCTATTCTAAGATGTATACTTATACGGCAAGAAAATAAAAAAGATTTTCTAAATTGTTCCAATCTGTTGATTACTTTTCCCAAACTTACAGTATACAGATGGAATATTGCAATATTTTAACAGTTCCTAAATGCAATTATCTTTAGCAAGTATGAATAGAAAATTGTATATAAGGGGATAAGCTTTCAACTATGTATTAATGTACATCACATAATAACTAGTATACTGAAATACCAAAAACATAGTTGAGAATACAATTACAATTTAAAAGGACGTTTTTGAAATTACATGCATACGTATTTGTGTAGCATAAAATATTTTGGTATACGTACTATAATTATATATTTAAAATGTTTTCAAATCCTAAAAGGGTAATATTTACATATACATATATCTATATCTCTTCATGCTTATTCAGAAATAATAAATGGGTAGATTTCTCAACATATATTAAAATAATATTCTATTCATCAATATCTGCTATATTAACCAATATAATTTTTTAAAAATATAAATTCAGTCATAGATTCTATCATTCTATCAGCATTTGGACCTAGGTGGCAGGCTATAATATATGTCCAGATTAAAAACTTGAAACCCTAACTTAATAAAAAAAAAAAAAATCTACAGGATTTAAGCATGTTGCATGTCTAGAGCTTTTTTCTATTTTATTTACTCATAAGTATCATTAATACCAAAGATCGACAACCTTTGGTGCCATGTATGTCACTCTCTCTCTTCAAGTCTTTAGTAGTTGCATGCTTATCTATTTCAGTCAAATGTATTTCTTATCAAAAAAAAAAAAAAAGAGTAACCTGACAATACAGTGTTATCGAATTTTTTCAGCTGAGACCCACATGTCATTCAGCATTCAGACATGCTTGTGCTTGATTGATGGATGGGTTTGTGACAAATAAAACTAGGATCAAGAGCTTTGCACCTTTTCCCCCATCAGGAACCAGAGTAAAGCATAACTCTATAACAATGGTGGGATTAGGGATGCATTAGCTCTCCATCGACCAAAACCATCCATTCCCATCAATACTTTGCACTTAATAACCTGAAGCTATGATAAGAAAACAAAAGAAGGAGAAAGGGACAGGAGAAAACAAATCAATAGAAGAAGGGAATGTCTGAAAGATGCACTGTCCAAATGAAGAAAAATTTTTGCTGAATTGCTAGGATAATGCCCCTTGACAAGAGAACAATGTACTGTCAAGGTTTATCAGCGAGGAGGCCAATTGGCACAATGTTAAGCACAGGTTTGGCATTTGAGTGGTGGCACTTACTGTAGATGTAAAACACATAATGCCAACATGCAGATAATAGCTACTCATATTTGTTTCGTATTAGCAGTTTGGATACCCATAAGGGACACAATTACCTTTCTAGGTGTCCTGAAACAGATGCTACGAACACAAGGACTGATCCTGTCCCCCTGAAGTGCACGTGATCAGTACTGGGCTGATGTTTTTGACTAAATCTTTGTGTCAAAAATAATATTAACTTCTACTTGCAATTATATATTTTCTTTTGTTATTATTAATTAATAACTTATCTGCTCTTACAAACTGACCTGAAAGACCAGGAATGGTCTTAGGCTTTAAAAGGTCAATAGATTTCATGTGGCTTCCTGCCTTGTTTGAAACTCTGAAATCTAGGAGCTAGCAGTAAGACTGGAAGTAAAAGAAAACCATTCATTAACATCTCCTCCTCTTGAAGATTAGAGTAAGAGAAAATATATTTCTTAAAACATTTGCAGCTTACTCAGGAAGACAATGAAGTATCAGTTAAGAAAGAGCTTATCAAATACATCTTAATACAGAAACTGCTCCCTCTTTTGCAAGACTCGACACTTCAGCTTGCTGCTGTGGTAGGTGAAACTAGGAAAGAAGTTTCTTTAGCACCTTACTTCAAGTGCTGAAGGAGGGGAGATCTAATGATTTTCTTCCTTCAAGATCCAGAAAGAAAGGTCAACTTCAGCACACAACCTTAAGTACCCAATCACTCAGCACTGGATGCTGAGTTCCCTGCCTTGTATCTGAGCCTTGTGCAAAGTGTTTTATCAAGGAAATCTTTGAACAGGATTTTGTCCTTCTTCCCTCTAATATGTCACAGTTTTATTTTATATTGTCTATTTATTCTAATTAAATACTGTTAGTCTGAAAGTCAACAAAGAGGACACCATCAGGAAAGAAGGAATGTTGTTGATCAATGATGCTGACATTCACTGTTTTACTCAATCAGATGACTCTTTTTCAGGTAAATCTCTGATATACAGGAAAAAGTTCTAATATTCAAGATACTAAACAAAGTTATTTAAGCTCCAATTTCATGAAAAGTAACAGAAAATATTTTAAAATGTTTCTTCTGTAACAAGTTTTCCAAATCCACTGACAATTATAAGATTCTACTCACTACAACAATATACATATGTTTTAATATCGCCATTTTACTCATCTAATCATCAGAGTGTGTACTAGAAAGGACTGAAAAGACAGCCCAACAGTAAAAGCCCCAGACTACACAGCAGGCAATAGGTGCTGTGTTGCTAGCTCTGCCCCATTCCTCCCCTTGTCACATATGGAAAGTCACAAAATCTCAGCATCCCTGCTTCCTTGCATGTAAATGACGATTATGATTTACAACTTCAACTCAGCCTATTCACTTGCTGCCATCACAGGATGTTCTACAAAGCAGAACCAATAATGAATTAAAGGAAATGCCACAAGAAACAAGCATGTTCCTAGAAGTCAATACACTCTTTACAAGTTCCTTGATGACTACATGAAGTTACTGAAAAGACATGGAATTAAGTAAAAAGCGCTACAGTGGCTCGTGCAGAAGCCAAAATGAATTCACATGATGTGAGATAAGAACAGCAGGCAGAGGAATATTTTCAAGACATGCTAGAGGGTACTCTGAGTGAGAAGAGTGAGAATAACTATGCAAGGAAATAGCTAAGAGTGAATTTTTCAATTCAGTATATATGACAGAAGTAGACTCAAATACAGCATAACATGTAAGTAAAGGATGGAAATAAATTTATAAAACATGCCAGAACTACAAAAAAATATGATAAACTAGGAACTTTTCAGCAAACCTTTCATTCTTTTACTACTGCTCTTATAATTTTAGAGTTATGTTGTATTGTCTTGTAAAAAAAGAAAATGGTGTAACTGTTCTGTCCACAGTTGTTCTCCATAGAGTAACCACCACAAACTCTCCGTTATTTTGGTTTGATAATATTGTCACTGTCAATGCACACTATCACAAAGCCCATAACATACGTCAATGAACAGCTCGAATTTAACATGTCTAAGTTACCCTGGTGTACCCAGTACACAACTGATGACACACAAATGCATCTCTCATTTGCTTAAAACCTTACTGGCTTTATTAGAGGATCTGTCCATATGGGACTAAAGAAAGCCACCAGTTCTGCCAAAACCGCAAAAAAATGTTAACACAGGGGCAGATAAGTGACCCCCTCCTCATAACATACGTTTTATAGTGGAAAAAAATATTTCAATACTATTACATAAAATAGGACTTACTCTGATAACAGTTCATTAGTAGAAAAATGAAGGGTTAAGGGAACCTCTTTAATTGCATCACAATTCTGAACTGTCTAAATGTACCATTCTTCTCATAAAATTTTCAAAACCTGTTTGCACTGTTTCTACTGAAAGGATCCAAATATCTGGAGAACCTTACCCGCACAGAGTCTTAAGGATAACTGCCAATAATAAAAATAAATCAAAAGATGGACTTGAAAAGATCTCAAAACAAGTAACTTTCCGTTCCACAAATAAACAACATAAATTTGGCAAGCCCACATCATATAATTCACACACAATGAAGAAGTGAATATCTGTTTTAAGCGCAAATCTCAAAACTATTTTAACTACAGATCAGCCCAAGCACTTCCATAATTCATTACTTATTTACTTCATACCAGAAATAATAATGATCTGATCGAGATATCATCAGTTCCAATCACCCAGTTATTTCTTACCTAACTTTGGGAAGGGAATGAACAGGCAAGACTGAATAATAAAGACCCCATTCTGCAGTGAGCTGTATGGCATGCAAGGGGGAGTGAGAAAGCTGTGTGTTCCAGGAGATGACATGCAGAGGCAAACAGACATTTCAGCACAGCGTGAGGAGCACGTGTTGTCAGATGCCGTATTAGTTTATTCCTTTTCTTCCTATTGCCTCTCAAGTTTGAAATAACTGTGGAGCAGAGAGTAATTCCTATAGTGGTAGCTGAAGATTTTAATCTAAAGTTACTTCTAGGAAGGAGCACAGGGGTAGGACTTCCAGATAATTTAGCAACTGCCCTTCTTGTATGATTTTAAATCTAGATCTACGGACCAATTTTTCTTCAAAATACAATCGACTGGGTAGGCCAAGTTTTCTGGTCCCCAGTGGTTCCAACACTTTTTTTCTTTCTGTTTAAATTTATTTTTGGATCCATAGTCTATAAGAACCAAAGTGGAAGATGTTTCTAAATCCATGCTTTGTCTCTTTTCTTAAAATGCTCATATAATATTCC
Source organism: Grus americana (assembly GCF_028858705.1). Lineage (NCBI taxonomy): Eukaryota > Metazoa > Chordata > Aves > Gruiformes > Gruidae > Grus > Grus americana. Next base: position 19,906,039 of record NC_072860.1, read on the forward strand.
TTAACCTTAGCATCATTTCCCTCTAAATCTAGATATCAGCTCAGATTTGCAAGACACTTGACAAACAATTATTATAAAGGCTTTCCAATTCTAATGATCTCTGGTCAAGTTGTTGAATTATCAGAAAACAAAACCCCGAAGAGTTGCTTTGCTTGATTTTTTGTTTCCCCAACAAAGTATCAGTAGCCCTTTTGAAAACAACAATCTTGTATCAACACTGCAAGCTGAGTTGCATTCTTATGAATTCAGTGAGAAAGAACAGTATTTTGTGATGCTTTAGCCTCAAGAAATATAAGGTCAGATATTTAATACAATGCTTAAAATAAGAGCTGATGTCATTAATATAAACATCTGACCTCGATCAGTGACCCACTAGATACTTTCCCTATTTTATTTATAAGACTGTAGCTTCTGAATGACTTCAGGTCTCATGTAAGGTTCATAATATGCAGAGTATTTACCAAAAATTCTTTTTTTTCCAGCTACATATCTCCTTGCATTTATCAATACAAAACCCGTGTGAAGTCACAATCAGCAACTCATGTCTTAATTGCATAGCTATGCCTGGGTAATTCCTCTTTGTTCAACTATTTCCAAACATATCAAGAAATAATTCTAGGGAAGTTGGTAAGCCAATATATTTATATTCCAACATTATGGGTGCACTTCATAAGGCTGATCATTAAAATTTATTCCTTGTGATCAAAAGATAGACTCAAAAATAACATTTGGATGGCCACGGGAAGGTCTACCAGGTTATGAAGTATTTGCCAGCTAGATCTTCAAGTCTTCATTTTGGAATCAATTCTTTCTCTTTGGTGGAACTAAATGCATATGCTCCAGAGGGTTTGCCCAACTTCTGAAGGACATGTGCCTATAATAGGCCTTTCTCATCTCTGTCTTGTTAACAAGTATATAAATAAGAGAAGGCTTCAGTAATTGGCTCAGAGTTACTAATGAATTAATTAACTTCAGTCTATTTTACCTAACCTTTAATAATAAGAATCTTTTTTTGGTCTAGCAATAGGTCTGACAGGCTGAAAAAACAGACATGCAGCAAAGCTCTTGAAAATTAATGAGAAACGAGGAAAGAATCAATGTACATTCTGCTTGCAGAGAACTGACACAAAAAAGACACAATAAACCATGAACAAACACAGTCAGTTTAAAAAATAGGTTAGAAAAAGTGGGCAAATTCAATTATAGAAGTAATTAGAAGATATAGGGCAAGGCTGCCTTTTGGGACTGTGCCAGAAAACATGAATTAATAAGAGTGAATAGAAAGCGCCCATGTAGTAATTAAGAGGCAATCACCTATGGCAATGAATACCTGAAAACAGGCTGCAAACTATTAATTCAGTGATCAAAAATATTTTTAGATGATTAATATGGCAAATTTGTTTTAAAAGACTAATTTCTGGAAAGATATCAAGACAATAGCACATTATTTGTTCCTCTGGCATTTATATAGCTAATTAAATTTTATAATTTGCAACAACATTAAGCATTATCTGAAAACAGTAAAAGCAATATTTCCTCCAGTAATTCTTTCTTATAGTGTCTTCAAAATCAATAAGTTAAGACTAACTCAACTTTCTAAAAGAAAATTCAAGCGTCTAGAGGCGTTTGCTTCATTTATTTGAATGATTTTTGTTGTTGTTTATTAAAAAGACACCATGCATGAATTTTACATAATAATTCTCAGTTACTTTAAATTATTCCAGTACTTGTTTTAATTATAATTCAGAGAATTATAAGCAAAATTCTTTGATACTCAAATAAGCCATCACAGATGTTAATGCATGGCCAAAGGAGACTTTTCTTCATTAGAACATGCCCCTCTCCTTCAGATACAAAAAATGAACAAGTTACAATAAAGGTGTGCAACATTAGACAGCAAAAATAATGATCTAAATATCTGCTAACAAAATATCTTGAAGTTATTTATTCTTTCAGTAAATCAAGTAAGGGCTAATTTATTGTCTCAAAGCTGCTTCCTAGGCCATTACAAAAGCTAACATAAAACACGCACAATCTGTCAAAATTTGTTGTCGGTAGTGAAAACTCACCAAAAAAACCCCAGGCCTACCCTGCAAAGCAAGTCTAAGTGGAAAGCTTATGTGTGAGAAGTAAAACAAACCACAGAAGAAGCTTTACAACAGTAATACCTTCACTATAGCTATATTTAAAACACACATTAATTTCTCTAAATTCACCATTTTTCACTAACATTTCTGAAGGTTCTAAAACAACCCAGAAGCTTCCAAATAATGACCAACAAACATTGATGATAAGTTTCTATACTAATACCATAAACGATTATTACATTCTATTTGTATTGCTGCAGAAAGGAAGAATCGGCCTGAGTGTTGTTGGCAATTAATGCATGCCTTAAGTGTTAAGATTTACATCTTTTTTTTGCCTTTCTAGTGTAATTTCAAATAGTATTTATGTTCCCAATTCAGAAATATTATCAGAACTATAAGCAATATTAAAAAGGGCATAGCTACTAGAGATAGACAAAATTGTCTGCACTAAATTAAATGCTCAAATTTCACGGTTCAAAAGTTTGCCCTGATCTCAAATTTCCTTTGCCCCCATTTTGTCCATAGGAAGGATTGTGGTTTGTAGCAAAAGGACTAAAAGGAAAAGGAGTGAAAACCTACCAAAAATAAAATGGTGAGAGGAAATTAATTGAAATAACCGAAGGAACGCAATCTTAAAAAAAAAAAAAGCAGGCAAATATTACTTAAAAATAAATGCAATTTCTTTCAAAACTAAGTTGCTCATCTGCATCACTGTCTTTGGAGATTTAGGGAGAGAGTGTTCCCTCAATACGTACTAAAGGCTTCCTGTTTCAGTTAGAAAAACTTTTAAAAACTGAATCTCTGTTGAAAAATACACAGCTTAAAACTATGGGTAAAAGTAGTTAGTGAACTCACGCTGATTTTGTGAATGCTTCAAAATGAAACACAGTTTGAGACATTGCTGTCACACCTTTAACTCCAGGTAGCCTCCATGGGTTTCATAACAGTTTGTTTTCTGCCACAGTGCTCAGGCAGAAAATAAAACAATGTGCCTATCTGGAGTATGTCCGTAGTTTATAATGCTGTTGGTAAGAGCAATCCCTAAAGAATGGAATATATGCTGAGTTGCAGAGATGCTCTTTTAAAAGCAGTGAAAAATTATCTACAGTCTAGTGTAGGATAGAGGTACCTGGTGGTTTGATTACAACGTTGATTCTGAACACCTCTGCCTAGTTATACAATGCTATTCTCCTAGGACCAAATCTTCAACCCCTGATCACAGTTATCTAAGTATGCCATGAGAAGAGCCTCTAGACTGGATCTGGAGCTTTCTATCCTTCACACCAATCCATTAACAGGAGTCATAACATGATAGCAGCTGCTTTCCATATACCCATCCACAGAAACAGTACAGGCTCTCAGACCTATCCTGGCATCTGTGTCACCCAGTGATAGGTACTCAGTTTCACCTCCTTGGCTGGCCAGTCTCCTTGTGCTACTTTTCTAATTAATGGAGACAGAGAAGGTCCTTTGGAGTCCAGCTCAGAAAAGGATCCTAATTTAGGTGCTCTTCATTACCTGAATGGAGAGACTTTCTCTCTCCATTGATTGCAGAGAAAGCCTAAAGGATCTAACGAGACTCAACTGGACAAATTAAGTGCCTTGTGAATACTTCTCTGTGTCCATTTTCTTAAGCATTAGCACACTGTTTGTTCCTCTAACTTTCTGATGTTGTAGGTCAGCAAGGCACTCGTTTTAGGACTTCTGTTTCATTCCCATTTTTACACTGGAAGTCCATCATCTCCTCACTTGTGCTAGTGTATCTGTTTCTGTCGTGATGCTGTAGAACAAACTTTTGAACTGGTCAAGACCTACACATCTATCAATCTGCCCTAGCACCAGTCATGTCCTTTCCAGCTTGCTGGATCCTAGTCATATTCCTTGAACTCATTCTGTCATGGTGACCATCCTTGCCTCCTGTCTTTCAACCTTTTCTGGTTTTACTCTGTTCTTTCTAAGTTGAGGAGACTGGTACTTATGATGGCTTTTATTTTGTTCTCTATTCTTAAATTTTTCGTTCGACTGTTCTTGATGTGACAATTTTGCAGAACTATCCATTTAAACTTCAAGATCTCATTTCTGAGAAGTGATGGTTAGTTCCCAGCCCATCACTTTATATGTAAAGATAGAGTTATTTTTCCTGTGTGCATTTGTCTGCACTGAATTTCATGTAATTTTTTTGCCCATTATTGCCAGCATTGTAAGATCTTTCTCAATACACCATAGCTGGTCTTTATCTTAACTTCCCTGAGTAACTTAGTGCCATCAGCAAGTTTTGTTCCCTCACTATTCACTTTTTTATTTTTCAGATCACTTATGAATATGTTGAATAGCACAGATCTCCATGGGGTTTTCAGTGATGACCTACCTCTGCTGTGAAAACTGACCATTTATTCCTATGCTCTGCTTTCTACTGTCAAACAGCCATTTACTGGTGTGAGGATCTTCCTTTTTATTCCAGCACATTTTATTTTCTTAAAGGCTTTTGGGGATGGACCTTGTTAAACATCTTTTGAACACCCAAGTAGGCGGTATCAGCTGGGTCTCCTGTGTTGTCCTACTTGTAGATTCCTTCAGAGACTTTAAATATGTTTTTAAGCCAGGACTTCCATTTTAAAAATTATGTCAACTCTTAACAATATGTTATAATTATTCAGATTACACTAATTCTATTATTTGTTATCGCTTCTACTCATTTTTCCAGCACAGATGTCAGATTTACTGGACTGCAGTTTTCTGGATCTGCCTGAATCTCTTTTTAAAATCTGTTGCTGCATTAGTCAGATTTCAGTCCTCTAGCTCAAAATGATTTCAACTAAGAAGCTGTACACCGCAATCACCTGTTTCTCTCATGACTTTCTTTAGAATTTCTGAGTGAATGTCTCTGTTCTTGATGAGTTGTTATAGCTTGTTTTGTCCGTTTATTCTATAAACTATTTATGGTCACTTCAATTTGAAACAAATCCTAAAATGCATTCCATAAATTAAGATTCTGAGATGGGAATCTCTCCAACCTCCCCCATGATAAGCACAGGTGCAAAAAAAAAATCACAGCTTTTCTCCTATGGCTTTATCTTTTTTGAATGCTCCTTTCATGCCTTGAGCATCTTACAGATTTTCTGGCAGTAATCATGCTCCTGATGTGCTAGAAAAAAAGGCTATTATTACTTTTTATTACTTGTGTAAGTTGTTTCTCAATTTCTTTTGGAGATTGTTTGCTAAGTTACTTGTTACCCAGTGTCGTGATTTATCCCCAGCCAGTAACTAAGCACCACACAGCCAGTTGCTCACCCCTCAATCCCCCACACCAAGTGGATAGGGAGAAGAATGGAAAAAAAACACCTTATGGGTTGAGATAAAGATAGTTTAATAGGATAACAAAGGAAGAGAATAATAATGATAATGATGATAATGATAATAATATAAAAAAATAAAACAAGAGATTCACAAACGCAATCGCTCACCACGTGAAAAAAACCCACCCTGATGCCCAGTCTGCTTCTGAGCAGTGATCCCACCTCCCGGCTAGCTTCCCCAGTTATATCCGGGCCATGACGTTCTATGGTCAGGAATATCCCTTGGGCCAGCCTGGGTCAGCTGTCCTGGCTGTGCTCTCCCAGCTTCTTGCGCACCTGGTAGGGCGTGGGAAGCTGGAAAGTCCTTGACTTCGTGTAGACACTACAACTACCTAGCAACAACTAAAAACATCAACGTGTTATCAACATTATTCTCACACTAAATCCAAAACACAGCACTATACCAGCTACTAGAAAGAAAATTAACTCTATCCTAGCCAAACCCAGGACACCTAGATTGACTCAAGACTCTGGCTTACCATGCAGCTTTAAAAACAATACACCACAGGAGATGCAACCTCATGGTACGCTTAAACTTTCCCAACTCTGAGTTACCACCTAAGAGAAGGCCACCTTCCCATCCCCAAACCACGTGTTCCCTCCAGCTGCCATGTGCTCACACTAGTGCTCCGTTATATCAATGAGCTGATCAGGCTGAAAACTGACCCTTGTAAGAAACTTCTTAGATTTCTCTAACCACACAGTCCCATGGCACTTGTGCTGTCACAGGGAGAAAGGAAGACAGAGATAAAGCACACAGTGTAACTGGTGCTTTTAAGAGCAGTGAATATTTAGATTAACTTAATTTTGAACCTGTATCTAGGGTTAGGGGGGCAAACCTGGACCATGGACCAGAAGTGGGTGGGTGGGAGTGGTGAGGTGAGGACACCTAAGGCTGCTGCCAAATCCAGCTTCTCATCAAATGACATGCTGAGTGTAATGCAGAATTCTGACACTCAGAGGCTTAAGATAATCAATTACAATAATCAAACTTAAGCTTTTTCTAAAGGAGTATTTAGGAAAACTTGCAGGGTGTATTTTCCCTGCCTAGTGAAGTTATGTCTTGATTTTCAGATTTAGGAGTTAATTTATTGGAAGAGTAGGAGGGAAGAAAAATCAGGGACTGGGGAACTTTCAATACCATTACTAAAATACAGAGGGCTTGGGGGGTACTTAATCCCCATCCTGCACTTCTGTCATCAGCTAAACATTGTTCCCCATTGTGCACACAAGGAGAAGTGCAAAGCTGACCCAGCAGATTGAGATGAAAAGATTAGAAGCAGAAATTAAAGTCTCCTGGAGAGATTGTTCAGCTATTATATACTGATAAATTTTTCATGGATGTCTCCATGTTTTTAAAACTCATATTAATCTGAACTTGGGAGCTTTAAAAACATGCCTCTGATTGTCAGTATTTCCCTCTGATTGCCAACTGGGTGCACTGTGGAAGATAGATCCTTCCTTAGCTTAGCTGAAGAGGAAGATATATGCAAAAAGAATATAGAAATTCCAGTATTCAAACTATTTGCTCAGGTTACTTCCACAGTTTCTGATCAGTCCTTCATTTGGATACGAAGAGGAAGTATGAGCTCAGGACATAAATTAATGGTATCATAAGAACATAAAATGGCTGTGCTGGGTGAGACCAAATGTCCATCCAGCCAAGCACAGTCTCAATCAGTATCCAGAAACAAGTGCCTAGAGAGGAACAGAACAGGCACGTAGTAAGACTTCCCCCAAGTACTCTTACAGCTTCCATCAATCTGAGTCTGGAAGACTACCTGAGCCAGATAAGGTTCGTGTGTATTTTTAACCTCTATGGATTCCTCTTTTGGGAACTTGCTCAAACTGCCCTTGACCCCATATAAACTTTAAACTCTGATGGTACCCTGTGGCTGCTTAATTATGTTATGTCTAAAGATCTTCTTTTGGTTCTTTTCCAGCTGTCATATCTGTCATCTGCCTTCATTTCTTGTCCTGGCAAAGACCATGCACAAGCCATGTGTAGGGACCCTCTTTATGATGCTTTAGACTAGATACCTTCATCATCTCTCTCAACAGTCTCCTTTTTTTAGGCGTACAAAGAGTCTATTTTGCTTAGTTTCTTTTTAATGGAAATCTCTCTGTTCCTATGATCATCCTTGTTGCACTCTCGTGAACTTTTTGAAAAGGTAGGGGCAGTGAATATGCAAGATGTGGGTGCACCATGGATTTATGCACTGGCGTAAGTATTCCTTACTTATCTTCTATTCCTTTCCTGTTTATTCCTAACATTCATTGAACACCACTAACCAGATTCTTTCATGAACCTGTCTTCTATAATCCTAAAATCTCATTCCTTGGTAGTAAGACAGCTGAAAGCCCATCACTTTATTTGCAAAATTTTGATTATTCGCAGATGCATCACTTTAACTCTTATTTAAACTGAATTTCATAGGATATTTTAAGGACTACTTACTGAGTTTCATAAGATCCTCTAGCAAGTCCTGCTAAGTGACCTCATCTTTATTGTCTTGAAAAACCTGGTATCATCAACAGACTGCCACCTCACTAGTCACTCTCTTTCCACGTTCCTCATGAATCAAAGCAGGAAGTTTCTACATCTCTAGACATAACCTCCTCTTTCAAACTGAGATCCCAAGACTTCTTTCTCCACAGTGCTGCCTCCTTCATTTCATCTTGACAACTCCTTGCTAGAGAGACAATAGCCAGTTTTGAATCTCTATGTCTTTTAACAACACCTAAGTATTTTTGGCTCTGATAGATGTAACACACAAGACAACAAGGTTTTCAAATCACCTCTCTTAGAAGGATGCCAGTCAGAACTCTCCAGTTTTCTTGGCACTGCACACACAGTGCAGTGCTTAGAAACTAATTCTCTTCTCGGTTCAACATCTGAGGTCAGTGACAAACAGAGCTTTGAAAGAAGGATACATTTGAATCCACTCTTCTTGCCAGATGAATAACAACAGTAAAGTGATGCATCTTTAACAAAACCCCCTAATAAAGGTTTAAAAGCATGGTGATCATGGGAATTAGCTTGGGAGAACATGCAAAGTGTGGATCCAACTTAATCTAATTAGGGCTCTAACACACAGAAGTTAACACTCCTCCTGGCACAAGTGGTTGACAAATTAAATATTCTTCCAAAGAAAGAAAAAGAAAAATTTAAAGTGCTTTGGAAAGTTTGGAACTGATTTTTTTTTAAATTCTAGCACAGTGTTTCTGAATTTTTTAAAACAACTTCTTGAACATTTTTAGCCAGAAAGTTATAGAAATGACTGTTTGAAAAAGGCATTTTAATAATGAGAAATTATTAGCATCTCTGAGATTGTTTTTCCATTAAAAAAAAAAAAGTACAAAGGACACAATGAAAACATAAAAGGTGCTGTTTTGCTCAAGTATGTGTGTCAGTCTTTGAGGTATCTGGCAGAATAGCTACATGGATCAGGAATGAAATCTGTTCTTAGTCCTCATCAACACATTTATATTTACAGATACACAGAACCTCACAAAGGCCAAGACTTACTTTACCTTTCCTCTAGTCAGTGCCAACATAACAAACCAGCACCACTTTTCAGCTATCTCCTCAATTCAGAAAATGGCATGAGAAAATTTCTAACATATAGGGGCTGAAGGACAGCAAGGAATATTATACTGAGTAAGATGAAGAATTAAACAGTTTGGAAGAGGAAAAATCCATAGGACTGAACTGAAAAGATAATTACAAGCATAGAAAGAACAGGAAGAAATAACAATCAACTACACAACTAAGACAGACACAGAGGGCAAATGAAAAATTTAAGAAAGGGGAAGGGGTGAAATGGAAGTGAGGGAGAAGTCACGTCTAGAATTCATCTCATAACAATGCCAATGAATCATAGAAAAAAAAGGTCTGCAAGACACTTTGGATGGTCATGTAGTTTACTGTTTCTTAGCCTGTGATCAGTGGATTAGCAGAGGGTCCATGCAACATGTAAGATATCAGATGACTTCCAAAAAATCGCAAATCATCCATATTGTCATGTAATTTATATTATTTGTGCTAGCCATGTCCTCACAGATGACTTTTTTTTTTAAAAAGTAAATATTATATTGGGACCTTGACATGCTTGAAAGGTGGACACACACAAATCCCACGAAGTTCAACAAGGCCAAGTGCAAGGTCCTGCACATGGGTCGAGACAATCCCAAGCACAACTACAGGCTGGGCAGAGATTGGATTGAGAGCAGCCCTGAGGAGAAGGACTTGGGGGTGCTGGTTGATGTTCTCAACATCATCTGCTCAATGTGACCCAGCAATGCGCGCTCGCAGCCCAGAAAGCCAACTGTATCCTGGGCTGCATCAAAAGAAGCATGACCAGCAGGTCAAGAGAGGTGATTCTGCCTCTCTACTCCCCACTTGTGAGACCCCACCTGGAGTACTGCATCCAGCTCTAGGGTCCACAGTACAAGACAGACATGGAGCTGTTGGAGAAAATCCAGAGGAGTGCCCGAAGATGGTCAGAGGGCTGGAACACCTCTCCTATGAAGACAGGCTGAGAGAGTTGAGGTTGTTCTGCCTGGAGAAGAAAAGGCTCTGGGGAGACCTTATAGCAGCCTTCCAGCACCTAAAGGGGGCTGACAAGAAAGCTGGAGAGGGACTGTTTACAAGGGCATGTAGTGATAGGACAAGGGGTAATGGCGTTAAACTGAAGGAGGGTCGATTTAGATTAGGAAGAAATTCTGTATGATGAGGGTGGTGAGGCACTGGAACAGGTTGCCCAGAGAAGCTTCCCTATCCCTGGAAGGGTACAATGCCAGGTTGGATGGAGCTTTGGGCAACCTGGTCTAGTGGAAGGTGTCCCTGCCCATGGCAGTGGGGTTGGAACTAGATGATCTTTAAGGTCCCTTCCGACCCAAACCATTCTGTGATTCTATATATTGCAGGTATTAGCTACCTTTTCATTTTCAGTCTCATTTGTCAATGACATCACCTCCTGCTGACTAGCAAGCCTATACTTTGTTTTCCCTATTGCTTTGAATGCTCATACAGTGCAGTTTCATGCACCTTGCTGGTCACATTCCATTTTTCTGTCTTGATTACTTGAATTCTATCTCTGTAGGCTCATGATAGTCCTTTAGGCTTGTTATTAATAATCTAATTCCTGTAAAATTCCTTTTTGAGTCTTTGGGTAAGGCTTATGTGTTAAGAAAGGATGTGTCTCAGTACACAGCCTGTCATCCCCTGCTCTGGTATAGTTTCTGCTTGTACCTTTGGTACCTCTTTGAGAAACTGCTATCACCATGTCTTTACTAGTAATTTTCCCCTTCTCCCTTATATGAAACCGGTCATTTTATATGAAATGCCAATTGCTTAGATTTGTATAAAGTCCCATGAAATACTTTGATCTAATCTCTTATTTCTTAATGCTTCTCACATTCCACTAACAGCCAATGCTCATTCGTTCCACAGCCTACTCTAAGACTCAGGACAGGAGGTTCTCAATGGCATAAAGGAATTGGGTACTTTATTCTCATTGAATTTCATCTAAGTGATAATTGAATTGAAAGTCAATGGGAACTGGGAGCATAAAACCCTTTTATGTGTCTACAAAACTCTTACAGGGTGAGGTTTTCAGCTGCTTTCCCACCTGAGGAACAGGCATGAGTAGAAGGGCTGAGGAGGACCTGTCATGCAAAGGAAACATTTCCAGGAGCAGGAAAGCTGGTAGATCATGGCTCAGGCAATTGGCTTGACCTCTCATTCTCTCCCATATTACATAATCTCTATGATTTTCTACCAGTACATTTAGCCTGACTCATTTTCCACAGCAACAGACCCAGCAGTCAGTTGCCAGACAAATTTAACCACGGAGTAAGGACAAAAGCAGTATGAACAAAGAGTGCGGCTGACAAACTGGAGACCAGCTCATTGAGCACCTCATCCTCTGAGGAGACAAACTCCTATGCTTTCACTGAAGGTCCTCAGCACGTAAGGGCTGAGATCTGCTCCTGGGTGCATACAAAAGCTGACACAAGCTAATTCACTTCACAGCTACACACTACACATTCCTGATCTTCGTGATGATGGTGGGTTTGTTGTTGCCTCCCCTCCCCCCCAGCAAAGATCTCATAAGCTCAGAAAAGAGAATAATATAAAACAAGAAGCCAAGAATAGTTGTTTCCTGATGTTATAGATGTTATTACACACATATATAAAATATAGTACTTAAATGTTATTTACATCACTTCATTTATAGCACACAGCTACCTCCCAGCTGAGCTCTACTAACATGCTGCCTGATTTTTTAGAACAGCAATGAAACCAACAACTGAGCCAAACTTCTTTAGTGGAGTGACTGACCATCAACAACGGGGCTCAAGAGCTAGACTGCTGTGGGGATTAAGCATTAAGGTCTGATCATCATCCCACTGACATCAGAGAACTGCAATATTAATGGTAGTAAGAATGGATCCTCCAGCTGCTGAGTTTGTCCAAAATTCATTTTGTGGAGGTGACAGTTATTAAGATGTGAAGGACAATCTACCTGGACTTGTGCAAAGCATTTGACACTGTTCTGCATGACATCCCTGTCTCTAAATTGGAGAGACGTGGATTTGATGGATGGACCACTCAGTGGATAATGAATTAGCTGGATGGTTGCACTCAAAGAGTTGTGGTCAATGGCTTGATGCCCAAGTGGAGACCAGTGATGAGTGGCATTCCTCAGGTGTTGGTATTGGGACCAGCACTGTTTAACATCTTTGTCAGCAACATGGACAGTGAGATCGAGTGCACCCTCAGCAAGTTTGCCGATGACACCGAGCTGTGTGGTGCAGTCGACATGATGGAGGGGAAGGAATGCCATCCAGAGGGACCTTGACATGCTTGAGAGATGGGTTCACGCAAACCTCATGAAATTCAACAAGGCCAAGTGCAAGGTCCTGCACATGGGTCGAGACAATCCCAAGCACAACTACAGGCTGGGCAGAGATTGGATTGAGAGCAGCCCTGAGGAGAAGGACTTGGGGGTGCTGGTTGATGTTCTCAACATCATCTGCTCAATGTGACCCAGCAATGCGCGCTCGCAGCCCAGAAAGCCAACTGTATCCTGGGCTGCATCAAAAGAAGCATGACCAGCAGGTCAAGAGAGGTGATTCTGCCTCTCTACTCCCCACTTGTGAGACCCCACCTGGAGTACTGCATCCAGCTCTAGGGTCCACAGTACAAGACAGACATGGAGCTGTTGGAGAAAATCCAGAGGAGTGCCCGAAGATGGTCAGAGGGCTGGAACACCTCTCCTATGAAGACAGGCTGAGAGAGTTGAGGTTGTTCTGCCTGGAGAAGAGAAGGCTCTGGGGAGACCTTATAGCAGCCTTCCAGCACCTAAAGGGGGCTGACAAGAAAGCTGGAGAGGGACTGTTTACAAGGGCATGTAGTGATAGGACAAGGGGTAATGGCGTTAAACTGAAGGAGGGTCGATTTAGATTAGGAAGAAATTCTGTATGATGAGGGTGGTGAGGCACTGGAACAGGTTGCCCAGAGAAGTTGTGGATGCCCCTTCCCTGGAAGGGTACAATGCCAGGTTGGATGGAGCTTTGGGCAACCTGGTCTAGTGGAAGGTGTCCCTGCCCATGGCAGTGGGGTTGGAACTAGATGATCTTTAAAATCTCTTTCAACCCAAACCATTCTATGATTCTATGATCCTATGATAAAGAGAGTGTGAAATCCAGAAAGCAGTTATGAACTAGTCACCATTGAAAAAAAGCTGTTGCAACACATTGAGAGGGAACATGTCAAATATATTCCAAACTCACTGCCAAAATGGTAATCTACACCAAGATGTAATGTTGTCACTCAGACCTTCTATGCCTCAGTTTTCTCATGTGAAAAATGGCACTTTGTAACTCTATAGGTAAATTTTTAATAGCATAGCAGTGTTTGGAAAGCACATTTGGAGGGAAAGGAAAATACTTGTATAGAACTAAAATCATCATCAGAAAAGTGATGAAAGCTAGGAACAGATCTTTATCTCCTTGAAAATAACTTCACAATTAAACAATCTGACCCAGTGATTCACTGTCAAAGCTCATAGCCGAACCGTGTTTGTGTAAGTACTTAACCCGAAGGCCATAATACCATGACCGAAGAGTTACAAATTAAGATGGGATAGTCCCTGTTCAATGTCAAATTTTCTTGGTCACTGAAGACAAACAGAACTAAAAACAATGGAAAAAATCCAACTGAAGTGCATTTGGTGTGTGTATTGTTCAGTGTCATTACTGGTTATCTGTTAAACTGCAAGTGGTGAGAAATTTCAATTGCTCTTGCGTCTTTTTAAATCAATGCTTTACGCCAAGACACAATTAGTTACCATTTTCTTTTCCTCTGCACTTGAATGCAAGTTAGAATTTTGTTTGTTTCTCTGCTAAACAAACAAGAAATTGGCAGATACTAATATATGGATAATTATTCTACATAATTCCTGTCTAAAGCATCATCAGTGCATCCTTGGTCAATGTGTTTCTGGGTAACCAGATTAGATTTTGACCTACACTATGCTATCATCTTCCTGGTGTAATAAACAACACTATCGCATCATTTCCCATGTACGCTATCAAAAGATCTACAAGAGAAGCTAGTAATTTGTTGCTCTATGTAGACTTCCAGTGCAAATGACCTATTATGGAATTCAACAGCACTGCTGACATCTTTCAAGAAAGCTCTTTCTCTTTCTAGCCAAACAAAGCTATTGAGTGACAGCCATCAGTCAAGCAGGAAAGATGAGCGATAAATACAAAAACAAGAGGTACCTGATTGAAGTGGGCAACGTACCAATCTTGTCATCACATTTACAGCCCCCACTCCTATGCTTCCTGCCATTAATACAGCCAAAGAGTATTTAACTGCTGAATGGAATATTCTGCTATCATGTGCCTAAAGCCACCTTCAAGGATTCCCATAGTACCACTGTGCAGAGACAGACAGAATGAAGAAAAAATGACAATATAAACTCTGAATGTGTATTTGTAATATTTCATGTATACATATGAAGATTAGCTCGCACATTTACTTTTTTTACAACTACAAAAGACAACATCCCAAATACACAGTTATCCAAGCATAAACCAGAAACTGCTGACTTGTATGAAAACAAAAACTCTTACAAACAAAACACTATGGTTATGGTTGAATGCCCGATGTTCCTATTACTTTGGCAACTGCTTGCAGTGCTACCTAATTATACTGCATTTTAGTTTTGAACAAGATTTGACTGAGTACTGTCTTCATATATTCAGCAAAGCTACCAGCTTTCCTGGAAATAATAATCTAAAATTTTTATTTGTCACAACTAGCTCTTCTTCTAAACTTCAGTCAAACTTACACCAGATTTTTGCTCACTCTTAGGATAGCAGGAAATGTTAGCTACAGACTCAGTGATAACTCTTAAAAATGTTGGTTACATATGAAAAGCCCTGACTTCGGTATGTTATTTTTGAATTACAATTTTTATTTCATTATTAATTCCTATCTTACTATACCAGATATTTAACAAGTTTACATATATGTAGACATTCATTCATTAAATCTAATAATATCAAAAGAGATTATTTATATGATGAATGTATTAGGGAGCTTAACTAATTACATTTTACTATAATGATGTAACATAAACAGAATTTGTATTGCAATTTATTTTGGAAAATGCTAGATAGATAAAAACAAAGGTCAAAAGTCATAGTGGATAATAGCTGATGGTTTTGATAATGCTAATTATATATTACTAAAGAATAAAGGTAGAAAGGGAAATATGAGCATTAAAAGAAAGATAAACATCCCAATGCTGAATTTAAAATGAAAAAAATAAAAAAACTTTAAATGTCTTTGTAGCTCACTGTCATAAACCGAAGACATAATGAAGCCTGAATTAAAAATGTCAGTTTCTGTGAATGTTGATAACTTGGTTCTTTGTTGTACAAGTCAAAATGTGTCTGTTTGATGGGTTAAAATGACAGTCTGCAAATGGGAGAAACTAGAGCTAAAAAAAGACGACCCCCCCCCCCACGCTTCCCAAAAGACTTATAAAAAGTAGGCCCGTAATGCAGTACTTTAAGGAGAAGACCTGTAGGGTAGAAGAGCCAGTATCTTTAGGAAGTAACCAAGCAGCACTAAAAGGCAATGTCCATGGCCAATCAAAACTATTTCTCTAGCTGCTGGGGCTCTTGCATCTCTGTCTTCACACTAGACTGGAAACCCTTTGTACTAATTGCCAGACTGTACCAGATTTTCTGGTTCAGTTCCATCCCATAATTGACCGACAATGATGGGCAAGGAAGGGGAAAAATTCAGGCTCACCACTGCAAGCAGAGGGTCAGAAATGGTTTCATAGGGAGCACATCACTGCTTGGCACTAAATGCAGGGTTAAGCAAGCATCATCTGTACTGTCTTCTAATTCCTAGGTTAAAAGGGGGGTTGGGAAAAACATTCATGTAGCAGGGTAAAAAGAAGATTTTGAAAGCTGGCATACCTTCTGCAAAAATCTTTCACAGAGACACAGAAATGCCTGGAGGATTTTTGGAAGCCAATCGTTAATCGCAATATTTGTATATTACTTATATTAAAATAAATAAAGCCGTTGTGAAATTGTTACTCCATAAAAAAACCCAAAAAACCTCCCACATTTACAGTCAGCGCGAAAGTATTTGCCTATAAAGTTACTTTTCCAAGGAATTAAAATAATTCACAACCTTATGTACTGAAAAGATCAAAATAGAAATATGGATATATAGAAAACAATTTGTAATTAAAAAGGTAGAGATACTTCAAGATAAAATGCATACATTAAAGTTAAGCATTTAACAATACACTTTTAAATTCACAAATAAATATTTACTGTGCATCTAATCTGGTTCACCGCAGCTTATACATATGTACATTCTTAGTTTTATAGGGTCTTTTGCTTATTGTTGAATTGCTTTAATAAATTTAAGAAAAACTGGACTGAAGAGGAAAACCCCACAAATTCTTTCTGAAATTGGACTAATGACAGAATCTTTCTGATCACAAATCGTATTTACCCTCAATTGTTCTCCGCCCACTTTATTTCAAGCAAACAGCACCCCCAATAGCATTTCCACAAAACATTAAGACAGTTCTGAGACCACGGTAAAAAAGAACGAGAAAAAGAAAGAAAAAAGAAAGAAAAAAAAAAAAGACAACAATTCAGTGCTTATGGCAAGGCAGTTCAAAACCATACAATTGTCTGTGCTACCCATGTCTTGGAAATATCATGCCCACAGGTCAAACACTTTCCCTTTTACTCTTACCCTATCTTTGGAGCATACTTAGTTGCAGAATACCTGCTCTCCAAACACCTCATTGTGCAGGTAATACACTCCTTACTTTCACTAGTTAGTTACAATTCAGTTTCTGTAACAGGAAAGGCACATTTCATTCAAATCCATCCCCTCTCTAACCCCGCCACCTCTCACTCCAAGAATGGTTATTTTTCCCTGTTAAGCTGAAACCTGCTCCCCTCGCTCGCCCTCTACAAAAGCTCCAAATAAGTGATAATCTGCAAAGTTTCAGAACTAGGCCAATAAAGTTAGCATCTTAAAGCACAGACAGCAGAGGACTTAGGCAAAAGCTTACCTTTCAAACCCTGAACAGAGCTGTCTTTTATGAGGCCTATACGGCTGACAAGTCCTGGGACTTTCTCAAACACAGAACCCATACAGGTGAAATTCTAATAGGTGGTAAACACCTGAGAACTGGACAAGAAGACTACAAGAAAAAAGAAATCAAATGAGTAAAATGTCTTCCCAGAGCCACAGTCAGCTCTTGTGCATGGGGAGTTACGAATGCACTGGCTATAGACTTTTGTCCAAAGCTGTAGGATTTTTTTTTTTTTTTTTTTTTTTTTTAGTGAAGCTAGATTAGTTCATACAAAACTCAACAATACAGCACTGAAACCCATTGTTGATATTCAACATTTTTCACATAGCGGAACAGAATAGACAATACGGTATCTAGGAAACCATGGGCTGGATTACAAACTGATGATATCTCATCCTTCTGGAGGGCCTGTAATCCTTTTTATTACCTACCACAGAAGGGGGGAAGAAAACCCAAAACAAAACACCACAGCATAAACCACCCCGTATCGATAATGTTTGAACTCTTTTCATAAATAAATTAATTTAATCTTTTTCTTACTTCTGTCCTAAGCTTACCACCCCCCCACTGCAATATGCATATATAATGAAATACATGCTTTTCATACTACTTAAACAACTGTTAAATGCACAGTGTTCATGCCGTCCTGTGCCATAAGGCTCATTTAAAAAAAAAAACCTTCCGCATTACGTATTTAAAAATGGTACTGTACCTGGCCTCATATGATTTCTTACAACACTTTGCAACTTAAGCATAATAATGTCTCTCTCATTCTGAAACAACACAAACCATATTTTCCTTCACACATAAAGTTATCACTGCAATTATTGCTGGGCATATAACAATATTTGAAATAATTTAGTAGTTTGCTCATTTTTTACAAAACAGTATTCTATTTTCAATCCTCCATTTAAACAGTCCATATACTTGCACCACATCACATCTCCAGTTCTCAACACGCTCGGTTCAAAGGTCCTTCGCTGCAAACTCCACTTTGTCTATTTTTGCAGCACTTATACTCCGTGGGGAAAAAAACCCAAAAAACAAACCAGTATTTATCGGGGATCCATATACCCCCGCATAGACTATTTTTACGTTCCAACCTCACTCCATTTCTACAGACTCCAGTTCCCATATTTTCCTTAAAACCCCAAATAGTCTAGGTAGCCACAGAAGTGATTGTTCCTACCAGTTTCTTTTCATCACTTCTGCAATTGACCAATTGACAACTGATTGATGGTTATCTTTTCACTTCCACAATGAAAGAAATTACCATCACTATAGCTATGTACAGTAAATGCCTCCAGAGTAAATTACATGATTCTAAAATTCTCCTTAGCTCACTTAGTAAAACATCAACACAAAAAGTTTCTTTTTTGCCTCTCTTCCTGTACTGCAGATTTGGCCTTTCCTGTCAGCTTCAGAAAAGAACTTGACAGCTTCTTTAAAAAGAGGAGTATAAAAGAACTTGAATAAGGGATGGCACAGGGCCGGGCTAAGGCTTCCATTCTCTGCAAGTGGCTATTCTTCACACTGAAAAAAAAATTAGGCATGTGAGCACAGATAAGCCACATAAGAATACCCCAAAGAATATTCCCAGTGACCTTGAGATTTTGCTGCAATTCTGTATCCATTCTCTGCTGGAACAGCTTCATGAATTCTGAACTTCAGAATGACTAACTTATTTCCAGAATGTACAATTTATTCCTTGTAGGGGGAAAAACACTCCCACAAAATTAGGAGGGAAAAGTATTTGTCACTACAAAATAAAATAAATTTGTCCTTGTATTTTTGCAATAGTTGAAGTGTATTAATAAGTATTTGGCACTGTTCCCATAGCTGGTTTTAGTGACGTTGAGATGGAAAAGAGATGCAATTCTCTCTAAACCCAAACCCCTCTTTTATCAGAATTTTTAGCTTCTGCATGGAAAGATAGTGAAAACTTTTGATTGCTGTACAATTAAGGGCAGTTTTCAGAACATTAAATATATTGCTGAGAAAGACAGAGAATGATTTATTGGGTTTTGTTCCTTCTTGGAGAGCACTTTAAAATAAACCCAAAAATAGACTCGCTATTTCTTATTATTTAACTATATACTAAAGGAGAAATCTAGCTCTGTTTTGGTGTGCCCAAAATATTTTGTAATGCTATAAAGCCTGTTTACTTCACAGTACAAGATCCAACCCTTAGCAGATCCTCTCCAGTTCAAATTATGTCCTTTAAAACTTGCATCACTTTCTGTAGGCTGATAAGCTCTATGAGCTTTTGGCACTTAGGTCACCAGTATCGCTAGCTTTTAAATATAAGCTTTCCCGTGTTTTGGTTATACGCAAACATCAGGACCATCTAGTCTTCAAGTCCTCTTCACTAATTTAGTCAGGAAAGGAATTTTCTTGTAAATAATGTTATGCTACCTTGGATGGATCCTTTCTGAAGAGGTGGGTCTGTAATGGAGGATACTTTAGTCTCCTCTGGTATCAGATATTGGTCACGCCAGATCTAAACAGGAGGTTACATAGTAGAGCAAATGCTTTTCAAACATTCTTTTCAGTTTTTTTTTCCCCTCTGAATCTATCAGCAAGATTACTTCTGGATAGCTCTACCCTGTACTAGTATCCAAAAGAGATGGGCAAAAAAGAATCAGAAGAGATTTGATTTGAAAAACCCACCCTCCAACAAAAGACTAAAGCTCACCTCAAAGAAGACTAACCATGGTCTGCAATTACCTACTGCTGAAAAGACTTCTGAGAGTAAAACCCCTTTATTATTAGGGGGAAAGAAAGGTATAAGAAAATACAGAAAGTAATGCATCTCAGTTATTTTATGACAACTATTAGAGTACTAGTAAGGAAATTATTGATGTAAAATTCATATTGTTAATCTCCTTCATTGTTGTTACTTTTTCAAAGAATTCTATGCCCATGTACCAATATCCAGTGAGAAATAGCTGGTATTAAATCAGTAAATTACAGAGTTAGTGTACTGCTGTGCTAACTAGATGGAAGGAGGATGGCTGCTAATAATGTATATAAATATGATTTGAAAAGGCACAACAGAAAATAAAAAGGAAATACAGTGAGGGTCATCTTTAGTTGATTTAAAATTGCATTTTAAACAATTAACCACAATTGTAATACAAATTTGTGCTGGGAAGAACTGTAACTAAAATCAGCTATAACTGTCCTAAAATACCCTTTGTCAGATTAATAATTCTTTCTAGGAAACATCTTTGTCCACATATAAATTTATTCTTGAATATTCCTAACAGGAATATTTCCTAGACCAATTGTCTTTTCAGAGGCTGAAAAAAGGCTCTGGTAATCATTTGTAGGACAAAACTTCCAAATACTTACTTGTAATATTTCTTGAGTAATTTAAAAATATGAGCTTAAATGTCAGTAGCTTTGAAATAATATAGCATTCTTGCTTCCCAGCAAGAAAACAGTTTAATGATGCAAGAAAGGAAAGATACAACTGATTTTCACACATGAAAACTATAAACTGGAGTCTTTCAAAGCTGTTGTACACTGTTACACACGTGTAAGTTCAGCTTTTTCCTACTCTGAATAATGGTTTGGAAATTTAAACAAGAAAAAATAGAATAGAACAAAGTTTTAACTTTTGCAAGTCTGATTTCCAATTCTTTCTAACAGAAAGACTTATTTCAAGCCATCTTTGCATCACTAGATGTCAAGGTGACAGCTTTCTGAGACGCATGACATGGGTTACTCACTTGAAGGTGAAAGGAAATTTGAAGAGTAACCTTCAAATCCTATTATGTCATAACTATTTCCCAGGAGAGGTGAAGGAGACAGCAGGGACTACATACATGAAACCACCTCTTGTTTCATTCTCTCGTCTCTGGGTGCAGGCTTTTAAGTATTTGTATAATATGGGATCTCTGCCTTTTTGTTGCCAAGCATTCATGGTAAGTGCTCCACAATATAACAAGAGTTTTGAATAGAAGCCAGAAAACCATCTATCACTTCTGTTCTTTTAGGTTCATTTGGTTTCATGATTAATATAAAACATATACATGTCCTATGAAATACTCAATCCATGTATATAAACTAAATACATAATGTTTGGGTGTTAAATTTGAAAAAAGAAAAAAAAAGGGGGGGGAAAAAAAAAGCTTTATTAGATCAAAATATAGGTTGGGGTTTGTTTAGACAACTCAAGGGTCTGGTCATTTCCAAGACAGCAACTGCTTGTGAAGTGCTGCAGGAATAGCAAATATTTTAACTGCATCTTTGTGGAATAAAGAAGTAACTTACACAATGACTGTTCCTAGAAGTATACCAAGAAACTACTTGTCAAATGGATAACTAAACAACAACAGAACTTTCCATAAAGGATCTAAAAACAAAAGAAGCTTTGAGAAACCAAGGCATTGCTCTCTCCAAATGCTAAGGATTTTGTTATAAACATTATTATAAGAGATTCTATCAATCTAAATAAACCCCTTTACTAACTCTCATTAATATGATTTTTGAATGTTTTATAAGCTTCAATTCAACCAATATGATATAGACTAATGGAAAGATTTTCAATATCATCTCCTAAAAGCTGATGAAGTTCAGACAGCAGTCATAGCTCTTATTTTAATATGAACTAATCTTTAATCATACTAAAGTACTTGAAAATTAAACTCTCTTCTCCATGTCACCATCTCTATCAAACCAAGTGTGTTTATTCTGCTCTTTCTCTGTGCTGTGTTTGAGAGTATGAACAAGGAGAACTTGCGTAGCAAGGACTTACCAGAGATGACTGTCAATGAAGAAGAAAAGGAATGTCTTCAGAACTGCTGCAGCTTTGAAAATTTAACAACCTACTGGTTTTGCTGCTTTCAGGGAAGGTAGCACTGTTGCTATTTAACGTGATAGTCCCTATTGGGTCTCGTGACTTAATACAGGTTCTTCAAGACTGACACAGTCTTTGCTACACAGATGATGAAGTCAAGGACCGCTTAGCGAGAGGATTAGAGTTCAGCGTATTATTCAATGGCATTGATAGTTAAGATGTTGAGACATGGGTTAGAGGAGAAGACAAAAATATTTACAACTGCCACTCATTCAAAATTCCTTCTGAACATGAGTTCAGAATCTGCCATTACTCTCCCAAAGAATAACAGTCTTCGGAAACAGCAACCCTAAACGCTTCATTTTTGAATGGGATCTACTACAAAAAACACCAGAAAAGACAGAAGGATGTGAATGCTGACACTGCACCCTACAAACAAGACCATGAGCTACCAAGCACTGGACAGCAACAACCTGAACACTGAACCTGACCTGAACACTTTGGTGTTTTGTTTTTTGGAATAATCTATTAAAAACTCTATTAAAAAAAACCAGCCAGCCCCAAGACATAAGTTTTCAAAAAGAACAAAAATGAGAAGGACAAGATCACACTAACTCTGAATTTCTCAAAAAGAAGGGTTTTGAAGAGGTGCCAAACGCAAAGAAGCATCAGCCAGTGGGAGCACATCACCCTCTGCAAGCCCTGAGAAGTTAAAGAACAGTAAGAGGGTCCTATCTGTGAAAAAACCAGATGACTAACAGGACAGAGTCACTTGCAGCTTTGGAAGAAGAAATAAGAATTAGTATTTCTGCTGAAAAAAAAATCATTTGAAAAATCAAACAAGCACAATGTTCAGAGGATGGAAAGTAAAATAATTTGCCACCAATAATTCTACCATATTACACAATGTGATTCTATTCTTTCCTTCAGTAATAAGACCCAGTATTAACAAATCCACACTGCAGGCTTTAGATGGGGATGTGTTTCTGCTCTGGATAATTAAAATGGTCTGAAATTAAGTGCATTAAAAAGTGATCTGATTTTACTGAGCAACTGTGAATCCCATTGCACTCAATTGAAAGTGTATATGCAATTAAAAACCTAAAATTAGACACTTTAATCCATATTTAAGAACCAAAATAAGCAGCATGGGGTCTGAGGAAATCAAGCTCTAAAACCAGTCAATATTATTTATAAACAAATTCCACAGGGATGAAGAAGAGAAGTAATATGCTAACGATGCTGAATGCTGAAATGGAGACCTGAGATTTGAACCAGCACCTAAGAAATCAGAGGCTGTGTCATACACAAATACCTAGGGAAGATCTACTGTGTACTTTGCCCTTTGCTTTAGAGTGAAAAAATGGCAAAAAGACAGCAGAACATGGGTATCTTCCCCAACTGTGATATTTTATTAAATGGATGAATCCTGTAACGAACCCTGTAAGTGATCCTGCGGTAAGTAAGAATGCACAGACCTGCACAGTGCACGCTATCTGTGAGACAGTTACGTACATCTGCACATTCTATTAAGCAAAATGATAAAAAATATTTTTATTGTGTATTTTGAAAATTAAGTTTTATACTGTTCATACCACTTAAGGTATAAAAAAAAGTAAGGTTTGATAGAATATTAACCCAGCTGTCTGACAGGTAAAAATGATGTAAAGAAAAGGTGATGTGGGCTTTTATAAAAAATAGCAGTCTGTCATGAAACTGCTGTAACCTTCTGTCTCCTAACCATATATATTACTAACTGAATTATTGAATAATCTAATGCAGTTTCCTTTACACAGCTTGGTTTGCAAAACAAAAAAAAAAGAGCATAATTTTATATTTTCACATGCTTGGCATTGAACACAAGCTCATTTGATTTTTTGGGAGTATTTTGCATTCTTGGAGTACACCAGCAGTGGCTATAATGTATGATGTAAGCGTATCATACAATGTGTTTATTATAGCCATTTCTCTGTAGCTGCTACAAGGGAACCCCTTTGAGGCTAGATAAAAGTTTGCCAAAAATAATATTCAAATATCCTTTTAATCAAAACATGATAAAGAGGAGATTAGTGCCACCAGTGTCAACACCACCACTTCCAAAACATATGCTCAAATAAAACATGAAAGCTTTAGGGGATTGGTTTTGCAAGCTTCAGTAGCTTACACTTCCTCTCTCTCCCAACTCTATGTATTATTAAAATGCATCGGCTCATGATGTGTGTTAATAACAAGCTCCATCCTCAAAGGACTCTAATTCATTAAAGGGGACTATCAACCTGGATTATCAACCTGTAATTCTCAGAATTTAAAACAAAATATTTGTTTAGATTATTAATTACGAATTTTATTTCAATATAGAAGCCTAGATTCTTTTAATGTCATTTAAAATAACAATGAAAGAAGTATATCCCAAGAAAAAAACCCACATAAATATCTAGCAAAATTTAATTCCTAACTAAAGCTAACAGCATGAGGGCTTTTGCTCCGTAAAATATCCATTTTTCATGACTATCGTACCTGGTTAAAATTGAATTAACTCTAAATCTTACTGCTCTTTTCCCTTCCAGATTGAATAACAATTATAAATTATATTTTTTCTTTTACTTCCAATGTGTTTAACTTCCAGATTCTTGAAGAGAATGTAGGACATTCATTTGTCATCAGAATTATGCCCACTGAATTTTTATTTAAAATATAGAAATTTTCATTCCTCCTCTGCTTTGGCAAAATTCCATCTGTACAAAATCTAAGGATTGAATCTAAAAAATCTTAACAAAAAAGCATGGTTTCTGATTTAAGGTGTGAAAGCAAACTGACAAGAACGAGACATTAATTCAACTCAGTGCTTGGTGAAGCTACTGGGAGCTGATTTACCAAGCATACCTCGTCTATCGTCAACAGAACACTTTCACAAAAGTGCCAACAATTCCGTTCAAAATATGCATTTTGAAACACTTAAATATGGAGAGCATTTGGGCATGTAAAATTCATAGTTAACTGCTTAGACCAGGAGTGCACAGTAGTTGGGTACTGTGTCTTTTGCAGCCCTGAAATCCTATCTATCGCATTGTTTCCTTGGGGAATTCAACCAAGACCTCAGGGAGGCCCCCACGGCGTGTTCCACCATGCCCCCGCACTGCCTGCTGCCCACGGCCAGCCAGCAACCAGGGTCTGCACGGACCTATTGGCTTCGAACAAGATGAAGAAGTTCTCATTCACATAAATCCCCACCAAAGTAAACGAATGAAAAATACAGACATCACTTAAGCCCAGGAGTCTTTTCTGAACGCCTTTCTCTAGGACAAAACTGCCACTGCCTTCCAGATCATTTTATCCAACGGAGCACCTAATGAAGCCATCACACTGCACTGTCTTAGTCACTACTCCACATCTGTCACCGTCATTTTTACTCCATAGATCCATATTGCGGGTGTTTCACACCCATCGTGTGATTGCGGTGGCACTAGGAGGGGCCACGGCTGGGGGTCTGCCAGGTTGCTGAAGAGCCGCATTTAGGGACAGGCCCTGGTAACGGGAGCCAGTAACACAAAGTTGAAACTATGAGCATCAGCCACACCGATTCCTCTGATGCTCCTGACAAATGCAATGCTGAAACTGGCTTATTGAAACACACAGCCACGTGAAAGAAAACTAGAATATTATAGAAATGTAAAAATACAAAAGTTCTGTTCCTACAGCACTCTGAAATTCCATGAGAACACAGAGTTTGTGCACACTTGCGTCATTTCATTAGATGCTTCTCTTCAGGTGTCTGTCACCTCTGTAGCATTTAAATGAACACCTCTATTACTTGAAAACACTTCACCAATGGGCATCTCTATTTCATGATGACATTTGAAGTGGAAGAGGTTGCACTCTTTGTAAACAGCCATTACAGATACCTTATGCTGAAAATTTGGCATACATTTAAAAGAAAAGAGGTGTATTAAACCACGGGTAACAAAAATTAATAGTCTTCAATGAAGTTTATAGTCTTTACAGAAATCTTTACAGAATTCACACATATTTAGTGAATAAGCAGAACATTTTAAGCCACTTTATTCTTTCATGCAATCATTACCAAGTTGTGACTATGGGCTTCCAAGGCAATAATACAAAATACATAATTCCGGTACTAAATATGTTCTAAAATTCTGAAAAAGTTATATTTAAGTAGTGCGACACATAGGGAAAAGCATAGTATCTGAATACATTTTCTAATTTTCACTGAATCTGCAATAAAAAAAATAAATAGGTCAGCCACATTCCTGAGTGCTAAAGAGAGATCAATTCCAATGGCTATTTGCACAAACACTGCCATGGGATACGATTCTTTCTTGAAGATTTTGAAATATGATCTCCTCACTATTTGGTAGTCATGCCCATAAAACTCACTTTTATCGAAGTACGAAACTGATTCTAATATGGCTTTCCCAGACAGGAATTATCCGTGATTAAGGTAATTATAAGGGGAGAACTAAGTTCATACTAAACTCCCTGACAGATTATGCCAAGAAAATCACTGAAAAACTCTTGTTTACCTATATTCTATTCTTTTCAAGCTCGTTTTTCATATTACTAACATTAGTATAAAACACAATTATTAGAAAAAGCTTGAAGCACAAAGCTGTCTTTCAAAAAGCACAATTAAATTATAGCAGACATACCTCTAGAGCTGCTGATATAAGGTCAGAATCAAATTACTGAGTTTATGGAAGAAGGTGGAAAAGGTACTTCGCTGCAAAGCAGTGCAACAATGAAACTATATATCAATGGCAAGAAATTACTTAAACTCATTGCATACCTGACAATTTATTTTGAGAGCCACCTACTACATATTTAATTATTTATTGTGCAATATCCCTGAATTCTAGTTCATCTTCCCACGGTTAAATAGCAGTTTTCTTCCTATAGTGAATACATAAAGCTCAAAGTTACTTGTTTGTAGGATAAGATTACATATTTACAAAATCATAGCAGATCATTCATGACTAAAATGTCTATGAAAATGTCTGTAAAATCCACTAAGTCTGGCTAAGTGGCAGCAGAGTAAAACCCACATTATATCAGGCAAACATATCACGTGTGCACATAAAGGGAGAGATTTAGATAGTTTCCAAATGCAGTGCTCCATAATTATTCTTCAGCCCATATTTAGTACACAGAGGATGGTATATTAAATGTAAATAGTATGTACTGCTTGGGTTTGGGGCTGAGTTGAAGTTTAATATTTGGCCAGGACAGTCTCATTCATCCAGTGTGATGCTTCCAAGGGAAGACTGAAGAGCCTTGATTTTCCTCTCAAGTACTGAGAAACCAGATGGAAACCAGGCCAATAACACTTACTAGAGATTTTGATTTAATCATGCTACTGATGCGTCTCAGAGTTTTAGTATGTATTTATGAAGCACACGAAATACTGTCAACTTTTCAGCTCTTAGGTAAGGTTATGTTAGTACTTGTCCTGGAAAAGTAAATTTTTGCCCTGATGGTGGCAGAGAGAAACTAGAAAATATAATCCACTAAACTTTGTTCAGAATTGAAAAGGCAAATAAAAAGAAATGTTGTGAAAAAATGGTGGTGTTAAGTGAAATTATAATTTTGAGAAGCAGAAAGAACTTTTTCAAGTTTTTCACCACATACTGGCAGTACCAACAACTTTTATAAACAAAAGACATATACACAGTATTATTATTAAAGCACATATTTCCCCCACAGTACAAAAGAAAGATTAGAAAGGAATTGCTTTTATATAAATTTTTCTGGAGAAAGTTAGTCACTCAGAAAAAATACTTTTAATCTAAATACAGATTTTCTTTTTGAAGAAACCCAATACTTATTGTGGAAAAGATTAGAAAAATATTTTCATACCCTAACTGGAGCTAAACAATCTTAACTAGAATTTAGTTTTATAGTCAGCCTTATGTTCCTTATTGAAAGTGTGTGCCAGTGTGAAAGCTCAAACAAAACATTTATTTTTCAGTGCTTGCAATTTTTAATTACAAAATTTGTAGAAGATCTTTCATCAATTACTTCACAGCAGATGTACAATAAATTTAATTCCTAAAAATGACTAGTCAGCTAAAGGAGGGTGTTGGGTTTTTTTAATTTTTATTAGTTATCCATGACCTAAATTATGTTATGCTGGTGTGCACAGTTTGAAAGAGAGAAACTGCATGGATACATGACAGACTTGAGAAACCATACACTCAATCACTTGCTTGTATCTTACTTTATAAACTTACTTAGTCTCCAAGATAATGAAAAAAAGAACTTTGCTTTTCTATTTATAATTATTCTATTATCAAGTGTCAAAAGCCACAGTTGAATAATAAGGTTTTTCTTCATTTAGTAGAAATATTGAAAAGCATGTTTGGATATTTTAACATTAAAGAACAGTTAGAGATTACTTTCTAAAAGTTAGAGAGTTTTGTTACTCTACTGCAATGTTGATCACTGGCAAAGTCATCACAAACCTAATATTAAAATTATGGATACCACAGTTATATACATCTCTCATACATCTCATGCAGCCATTTCAAAGCCCTTTTCAAAAAAATAATGGACCTAACTTTAACATAACACTGGTTATAGGAAAGTTTCATTTTAAAAGTCTCAAAATCAGGCAAAAGAATTTTGTCCCAAGTCAAACACCACCAAGGAATAGAATCCAGGAATCTTAACTCTCCATCTTTTGCATTCATTATTATGTCTATATATTATATACTTAAAACCAAGGTCTGTCCTACAGCAATGGTATTAACACTGCAAAGTACAAGAGGTAAAATACGGCCCTGAATTATACGCACCATCTCCAAAATCTCCTTGATTCCCAGACTAAAGTTTTGCCCAACTTGGATATTGCAAGCTAAAATTAAGATGCAATCCGTTACATGCATATGGCTAAAATTGAGAGATTTACCAGCGGAAATAAGTGTTTCAGCTACTTGGACAAGACGTCTCATATTTACTCTTACTCTGTTTTTAGAAATCGGTATTCCTCAGTCTGAGCCATTAGAAACTATTCTGAAGAACTGAAAGAACCCAAACGTTTCCTTCGTGTCAAAAGGCAACAAGAGGGCTTCTATCCCTAGCAATTAAAAAATGGAAGTGCATGTCCTAATATGAGTTTTAATTACTGTATGGGGTCAATTGACCTTTTTCCAGGCAGTTGAGGGGCAACTGTATGAAGGACCCATTTCCCATGAAACCAGGCTCCAAAGATTTCATCAGACAAAATGATAATGAGCTATTCCAGTTGAAATGAGCTGATTAGTTTTTCCCCCCAGCTGCTGTTCAATTAATGAAACACTTTAAAAAATTTTGAACTGAAGTTCATGAATCATCTATTTTTATTTTCTTAAATTGAAAACTGATAAATGAATTCAGCCTCTTGGTGACACAAACAAAAATAGTTTGAATTTCAGATCCCGAAGAAGTGTTAGCAATTTGAAAAAAAAAAGAAAAGGCAATTTTAAATGCAGGGTGAATATTTAGCAGCAAATATTCCTAAAGAACTGTTAAAATACAGATGATTGAAGTAGCAGCCAAAAAAAGGGATGCAAATGACTCTTAAATGAAAGGTTATAGAGCATGAGAGGTGTTTAATCCAAATAACAAACTGTTGTTGTCAATGAAAGATCTGATACAAACCGATTTAGATAATACAGAAAAATGAACACACAATTTGACAGCTACCCTGGATTTACAGAATCATGGGATTAAATGCTTTCCACTTATTCAAAGAGGATTAGTCAGGATACATTTATTTATTTAAAGCAGATCTTTTACAGAACTAAAGAGTTTACAAATGATACGGAGTGATGGAAAATAGAAAATCCATATCAGCTTTAGCTTCTATCATTCAGCCACAGATGTGAAACTACTTACTATCAAATACGCAATATAGTGCATTAGCAAAACAATAACAATATTAATAAATTTGGTGTAGCCTTAAAATATTTAGTCAAGGAAAGAGAACATTAAAATACTTGTGAGGGCCTTTTGCACCGAAAGCTAATAAAATGTGAACGCACTAATGAAACATCCATAGCTAGAGCTGATCCTTGAAAAACAGGTGCAAGCCAGGGATAATGCCGGTGGAACTGCTAGCACTACAGTCAGTCTGAGAAGGAAGATATTAAGCAGATGAGACTGGAAAGCAGGATTCCTGCATGCAAGTCCAAGAACTGCTGAAGACTCACTACAGGGCACTGATTAAGTCACTTCATTTTTCAGCTCCCATCTCTGCTAAGTAGAGAACATTTCTACCTTGTAAAGCACTAAAGTTTTAATTAAACGTCTGATAAGTGATTTAGTCTTATGGTAAAAGCTCCTCCTCATAAGCAAAATAACAACAGCAACACTGTTTGAAAGCTTTTGCTTGTGCCAGAAATATGTCAGAGCCCAGTTTTCATCTCTGCTGAGGGATATTTATCATGCTCTGGCAATACTTTGCCCTGGCTCTGGGATTCCTTTCCATGACCAAGGTGATGAAAGACAGGTATAATGAAGCAAAAAATCAGTATCTCATGTTTGTTCGTTTGGCAAGAAAATCTGATACTAAGTATTGGAGGCCAAACAAGTGAGAAATGCCTCCAAATATGAAAATAAAGGGAAAATAAAGTGTAACTGGGTCACTGAAGTGTTTGCAGATTCACAGTCAAAAATTGCACAGTAACTGTCAGTTTCTGCATTCAATATATTTAACATCACTTTATAGTCATCCCAATATTGCTGTGCTTCTAGCACTTCCACTACTACTGTAAGAATTAAATCACCTTCCTGCACATCAATTCCAGTTATAGCTGCAAAGAGATTGCACAATTGCAGCTCATAACAATATTTGGCTAACTGGGTAACCTTTCTTCCCTTCAGAACATCCATGATCAATATGCCTGTTTCCCTATCAAACCCCAAATCCACAAAAACTCTCTGAAGAATCAAGAGGAGACAAAAGACAGTAGCTACCACACCTACTGTCTACTCTTTGCACATGACTAGTACCTAAGACACCGCCTTGAAGACAGCAGTATGAGCCTTTTGAACTAAAATTAAAACTGATCAATGTGAGAGCCTTCACTAAATGAACTCTATGCAGTATTAGCTGCAGCGATGTACCTGACTTAATTTGCATCACATGAAATGATCCAGATAATGACAGTGACCCCTGTGTGCCTGTTCATTTCATTTCCCCAAACTGCTGAGCCTATCATTAACCAAAGCAAGATAAGATAAGAGATGTCTATGAATTAATCCTCTCTTCAAATATCAAATCCAAAAAAGCTGTCTCAAGACAAATTAATTTAAATTCAGCATTCTAGCAATAAGTTAATATAGATTTGTGTCCACTTCAGGGTACAATAACGAGTTCATAAATGAACCCACTAACACTTTCTTACTGATGGGGATGTTGATAAGGCAAAAGCTGTAAAACTCCCCAAATGCATTACTTCAATCATTTTCCTCAGATTTGAAAAAGTAGACATGGGTGAACCTGTAGGTTCATTTAAATTTTGACCCTAATTTCCTGATTAGATGTAAACAAACAAGACTTGACAATGGAGCCACTGTTTTAGGGAAATGATCGCCTCATTAAGACCACTGAATTTTCACTGAAGCAAAATTGTGAACTCAATTCAATTCTAAGGACTCCTATAATAAATCCTAAAGAATTTTTGTATAAGTATTTAGGGGACTTGTATATCTATTTATATAAAATATATATGTATATATACATTACTTTCTCATAACATATGCCAGATGAAGAGAGAGAAGCAGGAGCATCAACAGCAGCAACGGGAAACAAAGACTGAAACGGTGAGGAAGTCATCCACTTTGACATGTCTATGCCTTATTGTTTCATAGCTCAACTCTTACTGAAACTACAAATTCAAGTCCTTTGAGCTGTCTGTGGTAGACAATGCTTCATCGTAGAGCTAAGTGCCTACAGGTCACCAGCAAAACACCAAACACTGAAAAGCAGCAGTGAAGCACTTCAGAAAAGAACAGGTAGATATGTACACTCACAAAGCTCCTCTTGTGAGGATGCATCCTATGCCAGCAAACAAATGCTGCTTCTATTCTTCTTTCTAAAACTCAGTACACTCACAAAGTGCTAAATATTCTAAATAATACATATCCAAGATGCATGAGTCCCACTTACACTCTTCTTGACTGGTAAAAGTGTTCTAAGGAATTGTCAGCACTTACGAGTAAGTGGTCAAGTACTTCATTTGGTGAACAGCTCTCCCGCTTCTCCTCCAAATATTTGTAAGTGTGACTGATACTGCAGATATCCTGATTGCATAGATTATAACTAAGAATCCGCCCTCTTATTCCACAGCAAGTTCAGAATATAGCAAGCATCCGTCACCCATAGAATATAAGCATATCTAATTCTGCCAACATATTACAAATCTCGCAATCTGAAAATAGTTACTTGTGACACATGATGTAACATAGAAACCCCTTTCAGTCTTTCATTTTCTGGGTAAACTCCTGCTGCCATTGCAGGCATCATTCTCGCAGACTTCTCTGAAGACTCTGATTCTTTTGGATACGAAGACACTGCTGCTACCAATTTGAGAGAGGCATAAATGGACCTCTGAAGTCTCTGTCCATGTGTCCATAATACATGGAAGTCATGAAGTCAATATAACTAGAACACCGTAAAATTCTGGGCTGAAGGCTATGACAGACAAGGATGCCTTACTGGCCCAGTCAAACTTCCAGAGTTTGCCTCGGAATTTTTATTATTTCCAACACAGCCATTCTTCACTGAAGCCATTTTAATCTGCTGTTTCATTCTCCTTGACCACTTCTTATTTCTCCTGTCTCGGTTTTATTGACAACTAATCTTGGCTTATCCTGCATTACCTCTCCTGTTCAAGTCATTCACTCTGATTTTACAATTCACCACTTCACTCTACTCTTTCTCTTTACCAAGATGATTCAAGTCCTCACATTTTTATTACTGAATTCCTTTAGCTGCTACTCACAGAATTCTGTAATCAGTTATGAGAAAACATTGATTTCAACTGAGCTTAATATCGGTGTTATCAATATCTATCTTGTTTAACACAAGATCAATTTTCCACCTCAAGGGGAAAACAGATCTAAATGTTCACCCAGCCATGCAAGTATTATATGTATTTCATTAGAACTATCTGGAAGCTTCATCACATTGTGGCAATGGATGTTATGGACTTAAATTATAAAAGCAGACACAATAAAATAATTAATATTCAAAGGGGATGTGAGTTAAAGTACAAGAAATAAACTGTCACCCTTAACCAGATGAGAGTTCTCCTTTTTTCCTCAAGGTGCACATGGAGTTTTTCCAGATGGATGTTATGTGAGAGCCCAGTGAGCAAGTTGTATTTCTTATCAGCAATTATCTAATCACAATTGACACACAAGATGTAGTTTTGAAACTGAAGAACTCAGTACATACAGTCACAGAAAGCAGTATTAAGTTGGCTAATCAGCCGATTTCTCTCTTCCCACATCTAAAAGAAATAAAAATGCCTCTTTACATATTCTCTGGTGAAAGTAAAGAAAACCCTCCAAACTTTTTTCAACGCGAAGACATCTTCAAATCTTTAACACAATGGAGCAGCTGCTACTGAGTTTCCTTGATGGGTATATTCTGTCATTAGGGAAATCAGAGGCCCTGCTAAATACCTTTTTTGTTTGGTTGTTTGTCAGCTCAAATACTGATTAGGTTCTCTGACAACCACATTGTTTGTTTGCAAAAATGCAGAGGGAAAAACCTTCAGTTGCAACTTGCATTCTGTAGAAGCTGTGGATACACTCAAAGATATTTTGTTAAAGTCATTTACAGTGGGAGATTTTACTATTATTTAAAAAAAGCAATGTAGAAAAGCCCAACTTAGATGATTCTTTCAGTACCGATATGCAAAAATTATATTCAATCTTTAAAATACTAAATCTGAAGTAAATAGTAAGTCTGCAATTTTTACTCAGGAAATACTAACTTTGCAATTAAAGTACATTTTGAGTAAAACTGTACTGAGTTCTGAAACTAAACGCAGTATTGAAAAAAGATGAGTCAGAGTATGAGCTATTTGACAAAAGAAACTTCAACAAAGAGGAGTTTGTGACAGAAGGGTAAGGGCCCTTTTTTATCTTACCATAGCCTTGGATATAAATCAGAGCTGACCAGAACAATAGTATTTACACGGCAAGCTGTGAAAGCCTAAAGAGAGATTTCTCTACCTTCATCTGGAAGAAACCCACATCCAAACACACCATCTGCCGTGGCTGCCCAAAGCCAGTGTATCGTTCAGTACTGTGGACATCCACAGCCACAACCAGCATGCAATTATCTTGTACCTCACTATACTGATATTCAGGCAGTGCGGAGTGGGACGTGTGTGTAGACATATTGTGCATGCTTGCACACAGTCACATCCTAAGCTATTATCTTAAACTGCAACCCCATTAATAAGCTGGCTTCAGATTATGAAATATATACATTTTACTGAAAAATCCTAGTTATAGTTTATAGTTATAATATGAAATATGTTAAATTATCTGGACAACATTGTTTTTATTTATAATTAAACTAAGAATAGACTCTACATAACATTATAAATACTAAACATGCTCTGAATGAAATTTCAAAATTTCTAATGGCTGAACTCCAACAGTGTCTGCAGCTTGTTAAAACTTTTGACAATATATTAAAATTTGTCTCTGGAAAGACAAGAAAGAGAGAATATGTATTTAATGCTGAAAAAACCCTCTTTCTTACTTAGTTCATGTGTTATTCTTTGTCAGTCAGTGATCATAAATACATGTCTATACAGTCTCTCCCTCAGCAGGGGAGAGAGGGTGAATAACAGTATTGCTATTATGACTTCTTGTGGAAGAAATATGTGGTTACAAACTTCACTAGAAAAAGCATTCAAGTATGTTTCAAAAGAGGGACTCTAAAGCGGAAAGATGGCATGATACTAGTTGAAAGCTGCATAAGAACAAGGCTCTGCCGTCTGAAGTTGTATTCGTCATCTTTCACGCAACAGAAAAAATGGAGATGAGGGAACAGAAAACAAAAAGAGAAAAGAGCTGCAAGAAGAGCTCAGTTGTTCAGGACCTTGAAACCAAAGACTTCCTGACAGAAGGTAAGTGGAAGACTGCAAACATGGTCGAAGGTGGTGTGTACATCATTAATACAACAAGAAGAGTGAAGGAATGTAATGGCATCTTGGTTAGACTGATGGGGGGAGAATGAGACAGAAACAGTCTGTAACGTGCAATAGAATATGATTTAAAAAAAAGATGAGAAACTTCCCTAACTTGCTCAAACTAGCCCTGCAGTTTTAAAATAACTATAGGAATGGTTTCCAAAGCATCTCCTCCTGATTGTACTGATCAGCTGAGTCATACTATCGGCTTTTCCCAAGTGGAGTTCACCCCTCACATCAACATCCTCTGTTCCTCTTGGAGGACAATGGCAAGACCTCTATATTGATTTAATGTATCACAGAGGCAACGTATATTCAGGTTTTGGAGATAAAAACAAACGCTTAACCATTTTTGCCATCGAGTTTCTCCTTCAAAACCTACAGTTGCGATCTTATTTTTCAAGATTTTTTTTTTTTTCAGTGTTTGTAAGAAGTACCAGAACTACATGACCTAGAAAACTGCATCTTGTATTTATCCACAGCAGTAAAACCAGGGTGGCAGCAATACCAGCATTTACATATTTTCCTTTCAAAGGCCTCAGTCTCGACCTAAGAGTAGGATATTGTCTTTGTCAGGTCAATATTTGACCTGTTTGTTAATCTCAGCAGGAGTCCACAGCAGTGCCCATTGTGCGGGTGATTTCAGATGCAAACATCTGTCTGGTTTACACTAAAGTAGTGCCAGGAAGAGAAATTCATTTCACAGTAAGGACTGATTTTTTTCTGAACAATAATATAAAAAGCAAGAAGCAAAAATTTTTAGGAGTTTTTCTGATTTCATTCAACAGACAATATACATGTTGTGTGGAGACTTTGACAAAATACAAACCAAATAATCTATCTGCACTCCTTACATTACCTCTGTTTGAAGAATTACACATTCAGTGAAAGTGTTGAAAAGCAGCTAAAGATGTCAAAAACATTTACAGGCTAAACAGATCCCAGCTCAGATAACTCCATTTCAAGTAATCTAAATTCATCCTCATTATCACTTAAGTGAGTATTATGGCTGGTAGCAGACCCTACACAAATATTCAGATTTTTGTTTTTCCTGTCATGCTGAAGGTTATCTCCCCAGTTGCTCTGAAAAATCAGGTGACAACCATTTCCCATGATGCTTTAAGGGCTGTCAAACTGTCCATCAAACTGTCACCTGACCAATCGTTCCCATGGTTCTTTTAGACTTCTAGTATGATAAATTGAAAGGCACTATTATCTGCCTGTTGTGAAGAGGAACTGCTTAGGCTTTGATAAGATATCACTAGTCCCAGGTGAGAGGAGGCTGACAGCACATCAAGACAAGAAAACACATGGAAACAGTGAACACAGGAGCAAAAGGTTTACAAACATCTGTTGTCATTATTTATTACCCCTTTCCTTGGTTTTAGCTCTATCCTTGTTCTACGGCAGTTTAAAAAGAAAGACTTTCCTTTCTTCCCAGCCACTCTTAACTGCTGCTATTTTTAAACCAGTTACTTTTAGAATGAGAAATATTTAAAATATGAAAGATATCGTTAATAAAAGGTTGCGTTACCTACCTTTTCTGATACATGTTGCTTTTACCATCATTATATTTGAAGTTTTACATGATTCTCATGGAGCAATTATGTCATAAGAAAATGAGAAGCCCTGAAAGATATGAAGACTTTTTAAGCTCCACAGTTATTTTTCATTGATACCTTGAGACCAATTCACAGTTTTCTTGCTGATATTTCAGATCTGTCCTTATATGAGTACCCAAAGTTAGCTTATGATACCTCAGAGCCAAACCAATATGTTGTTATTTATCGTGAGTTGTTAATAAAAAGAAGCTGGTTGCTAACATCACCACCTTGTGTACAAATATTTGTTTGCATGCAGTTTTTAATGATTTTAAGGCCGTGCTGTCATTTCATTAGACAGTGCTACAGAACCTCAGTTGCACAAAAGAACATTTAAATAATTTTATCATTAAAAATCTTTTTAATTTGTGCCCTTTATGTTTGTTTAACTATATTCTTATGCACATCTGAGTTAATCTTAACAGTAAGCTTCCATACACTGTGGACAAACTCTATTCACTGGAGCAAATAGTCAAAACCCAACAGAACAGGATTTCAGCAGTGGTAAATACACTTCCAAAAGTAATAATAAAGCCAAGATTCATAATTAAAGTATGTTCAGCCAATTTCCAAAGCTGAACAGCTCTTTTCCAATTAAAGACTCTTCTGAGAAACCATGGATGGTTACATACAAAGGGACTTCCAACTTCCTCACATACTTAAATATACACTTCATTTTAAAAGCATAAATTCAGTTCATCTGTGGCTACAAAGCACCCCTGGATCAATAAAAGCATGATGAGATATTCCCTTCATGAGCCAGGTAAAAAAAAGAGACATATAAATACTAACCAACAAACCTCATAATATCAAGCTGATTTAAACAGGATGGTTTCTTCTATCCATTTTCAGGTAGAAAATCAGAGTTAGCGTCAAATGTGGTAGCCAGAGAGGAAAACCAAGAATGAAATAACAGGGCAGTTTCCCGCTCTCAAATGAATAATTCTACAAGAAAACTTACTGAGCTAAAATATTCTTTCCGTTATTGCTGACCTGCTAGCACACACAGCAGCGCTCTCCGGGCACTTTTCAAAAAGAAAAGCACACAGTCCCTTTCTCCAGGTCATTATAATGGCAAGACATGGGAATACTGAAAAGAGAGAGACACTATGCACTGAGTGGTTGAGATGGTGGCTGACTATTTTGATATGTTATATCAAAAATGTATTTCTTCTGCTTTCTCTAATCTTCGAAGGAAGAAGCATGAGTGCAGAGGAGAAAGGGACTTTCCACATATCAGGAAAAAAATATTTCACGTACAGAGACTGGGGGAAGATGCTACACTGCATATGAGAAGCTGATAACTGGGCAAAGAGAAGAATGGATGGGGGAAGCAACTGGATGTGACTGGGCAACAGCAGGTAAAAAGGGCAAGACAGAGTTATGCAGGACTCAGCACATGGACAGAAAGCTTCGGCGTGGTGTGGGGCAATGCTGAGGAGGGTTAGATAGGCAGAACCACTGGATGATCTTAAAAGTGGGTTTGCGCAGACAGGAAAGACTTCAGGTCATGTGCTGATGTGTCTAGGAAGCTCCACTGAGTAAGAAGCTCAAAGTGTAGTGAACACACTCCTCACTACAGTATTTTGGTACTACACTCACTAATGCCTTTAGCATTGAACCTGCAGAACAGAGCTCTCTGCAAAGAGGACATTTTAAATTACTTAAATAATGTTAAAGTCAGCCTTAAATTGTGGGATTGTAAAATACCATGGCCACTGGAGTTCTATATTTTTCTCCACTGATCATTTAGAGTTTGAAGACAGAAAGCAAACATATGGAATGCACAACTCTACAGTCCTTGATATTAATAAATTATTTATGTTTACAATGAGGAGTTATTAAAGGAGATAATGCAAAGTTCCTTCTTAATAGTTTGGTTATAGTTTGCTGCTTTTACCTTCTGATAGGGAGTTTTGCCTGCACAGACTTTTAATGAAGAACAGGACTGTGGAAAAGCATCTGATCCTGAGCACCTCCATACTAACTGCCTCACCCACTCTGCCAAAGTCCCAGTATTACAGTTCTGCACCTGTTGAAATATTCAGCCTGATTACAGAAGTTGAGTCTTCTTCAGTTATGAGAAAAGTTTGTGGGAAACTTTGTTAGGATTATGTCCTTGTCTACTGTAAGTGGTTATATGACATGTTTCTGCTACTGAGAGCCACACAATCTTTGTGTATTTAAATTCAGTAGACGCAGGTAAAGGCAGGGCATATTATTACCTATTAAAGGGGAGGGAGATCCAGAGAGACAAAGGCTGAACATCCAGCTTTCCTGATGTTGTGTTCAGCAGTCTTACATGGGGTTCAGAAGGTCAACCTAAGGAATTTGGGAACAGTCACACAGGAAAACTCTAACAAATAACTATATTTCACCAGGAGTTCTCCTAGTCCTAATCTCTAGGTCATTCTGCTTGTGTTGAAGGAAGAGGCTGCTTGGCAGTAGAAATATAGAGTGCTTTCATTGCATCACACATATCAAAATATCAGGATCACCCCCAGGTTTGGGATCCTGTTTCAATGTTGTGCAGTCTGAGACAGTTGAATTTCCTTCTCTTTGGAAAAGTGAGCCCCACAGCTTACTGTGACCCACAGAGTCTTTACATAAACCTTCCATACTGCAGTCCACCACACATGCCAGGAGGAGACTAAGCATCTCTGTCAGCAGTTATCTCACAATGGTTTAAGAGGACAATGCAATAGCTATAACCAAAGGTACAGGCAGAAGCACATTATACCATTGGGTAACCGAGGGTGGAAACTTACAGGTATCAACTAGTCTTTAGTCACTACTTACACTTTCACTTTTATTTTGCAGTAAATGCAAGGTAGATTGCTTATGTCTCCCTTGACCGTAGACCACCTTGAGTGACCTCATAGTTACCATGGACAGGAAGAGCATGTAACATGGTCAGACATCTCAGAGCAGCAGCTGACGCACCCTAATTTGCTATTTTGCACTAATTTTTCCAATACCTTATCATGTGAACACATTTTTGCCTCAATAGAACCCTCTGCGTTTACAAAACCTGCTGGAAGCCCATATGTATTAATAGTACCTACTAACATAGTACAGTATGATGCCAGCCATATCATGGAGGTAGGCCAAAACCTTGCAAGAGAAATGGTAGGTAACATCACCAAAAATACACAAGAATAAGAACTGCCATCCAAAGTAACCTAAAAACCTCAATGTTACTACTTTTGAAAGTCTCTCCTTTTGGACCTTGGCCCTGCCTATGTGTACAAGTAACTGAATGGAGGCAAATGTAATAGGACTACTCATGCATAAAGCTAGTCACATGCATTAATGCTAGCAGGAACAAGGACTTTCTTTTCATACTTACACTAGAGGATAGTAAAAGAAATGCTGCTCAAAGAAATCCATCAACTAATTCAAACTCTGAGCTAGCTACTTCAGAACCTAGTACAATGGCCACACTCAATGAGTCCATTGAAAACCTGGAGACGAAGTAAAAACAGGTTTCCTTTTGAAGAACATTATGAGATCAATACAGTGCCGTGGATATTAGGAAAAGTCACTTTAATAAAAAGGAAATTTCACATAATGTAACAAAACAATTGCTATTTGGACGGCTGTGGAAAAATTGAACAATGTAATATGATCTTTCTCCACTTCATTTCCCATCCATTGCAGAAATCATAACAATAAAGTTTTATACATAAGCAACTTTATGAGCTGAAAGAAGAGAATGTATAATTCCTTTCCATGGACTAAGCCAAAAGAAATGAAGAAAAAAAAATTATTCTTCTATGTTAGCCTCCTGTGTAAAATTTTTCTCCTTATCATCTCATCTAGTCATATCTTTCTGCAGTTTGAATTACCCTCTTTTCCTCAATCTGGTAAGGCAGTGAAAGGATGTTTGTTCTGCTAATTAACTTTATTACCCTGATAACTCCCTGCAGCCTTTGACGAAAACAATTACCGTTCCTCCTTTTTTTTCCCCACTGGCAAAAAAAAAAAAAAAAAAAAAAAAGACGACTATTAATTAGAAACGAGGCCCTGGTCCCTGCCATGTTAGCCTGCCACGTTCTCAGACCCTCGAGCGGGATAGCATTACATTGTCAGTAGTAATTTAGCTCTCATCTGTCTCTGCTAATTATTGTCACATTCATCAAATTCATCAACAAAAGTGCTCTCAGAAGGATTGCATATTTGCAGTTAATACAGCATAAACTGGTATTACCCATCACCACATTTGTGATGATGAGAGGGACACAACTTATTCATCCCTAATTAGAGCAAGCTGGGTAATTAATTATACATTCCGCCTTATTACTTCTGAGTTCCCAGATATTGTTTGTCTAAAAAGGGAGAGAGAGAGGGAGAGAAGCCTGAAAATGAAAAAAAAAAAAAAGGGAAAAAAAAAGAAGGGGGGAGAGAGAGAGAGAGGAGAGAGAGAAATGTGTGATGTGTTTTGTCACATGTGCTATGCCATAATTCCCACCTGACAAACTAGCTGAATCAGTAGAAAATTGCAAGTTGTCAGCAGCAGAATAAACTGCTGTAATAGCTGATTAATGATCAACACCTGTGACAGGTGCTATACGGGACTGTAAACTTGGTGTGATTAACAGTCACTGGACGAATAAACATTAGTGACAGTCAGTGGAGAGCGAGTTTGCGTGTTTTAACAAATCTCGCACATTACAGTTATTGATATTTCCAGTGTAGGCACTTTCTTTTTGGTAATTATCTGACAACACTGGAAGAGTGTTTTAATCCAGTATGTTTGTTTCTCTTCTGTTCATTTATTTCAGAGCTCAAAATTGTGTTTTGACAAGATGACCTAGCAGAGTTCACAACTGCAGACAAATTTAGAATAGTCACAAATAGTTTATTCCATGTCCAGCTCATAGCAACACTCCCAAATATTCTTTCAAGGAACTTAAATATATACATATATAAGCCTCCGTAGATAAAATCATAAATATTGTACAAATATACTATATATATTTATATAGATATTTTTTCAAAGCCTGTAATTCTCAGAGTCAACTCAGTTTTATTTCTAATGTCAGTGGTTATGACATATACCTGACTGCTATGGGAAATCAGTATTTCTTTCATTCCACCACCAAAGACGCATGGATTTCTTCTGAAGGACAATTTAGATCTCATTAATTTAGACTTCGAAAATTCCTGTAATATGTAATAATGAGGCATGAAAGTTATCTGTTTATGGGATTGCTCTGTGCTCTGCACAGTAAGATCTAATCAATTCCCAGGTACAAGTAGGGGTGTATCAGGATGCTCTTTGGATAGCATAAGACACGTTTTTTATCCTCACGCATGGTCACAGATAACCCAGAGTCAGAGAAGCCAGTAAACTCAGAATTTCCCACCAATCCAATGTCATTCTCAAACCCTAAACATGAAGTAAAGTCACTGTCATCTTCTAACAAGTCTTTTAATGGGCCAAATAAAAATGAAACAAATCTGAAGTCATGACTTCAGACTTTCACATGTGCATATGAAAGAATCTAATAGTTGGCCAGATAACACATCACTCTGTCCACCTGAGAGCTCTTCCCAGTCTGCCAATTAGAAATTAAATTTACAAGGGAACTGCAGGCTGAAAAACTGTGACTCTACTGAAGAGGTTTCAATATATTCAGCTACAACCTTCTTATCTCAAAGTACATCAGATATGTTATGCATTGAGATTGGTCTGTTAGAAAAACAAAGTTCAATATTTTCCTCAGAACAACTTCGGATATAAATGTAATTAAATATAATGTACATGGGGAGACTTACCTGTATCATGTAGCACACCAGACATGTGAAGGAAGAAAAGGCAAAGAAGTTACTGCTTATATCAGTTCCAGGAGAGAAACAATAATATATATCCTTGCCTACAGCACGAAAAATTCCACTAATTTGAACCTTTAATGGAAAACCCTGAAGACATGGCACTGGCCCACTGTTGCTCCTACCAGAGTCAGAGTCATACATCTGTATTAACCAACTGGATGTTTTTTCCGTTTCAATGTTTTCTAACAACAGCAGAAAAGAAAGATTTCATTTCTTGGGCCCGATTGATTACAAACCTGTTTTTAAGCATGAAGTATTGCATGAGCTGTTCTTCAGATGTATACAACTCTGGGAAAAGGGCTTCATAAATGGATGGCATTTAGGTCACCTGATAACTTCAGTATGAAACAACTTTCCATAAACATCCTCGTCATTCTTTTACAGTGGAAATGAAGACAGAGGAGGAACTTAGAGAGAAAACAGTATGAGTACCAGCTCGACCAGCTCCCACCACTTGAATAATACTTTAAGTACATCTAATATTTGCCCTTTAATAATGAAAAGAAGGTGGGAATGAAGTCCATACTTCATGAAAACATTATCTCTAAATTTTTACACCAATGTGTCATTTCATTCCCCATTTTAATTTATTCCTGCACCAGAAATATAGAAGTCCTGAGTGATCCATTTATAAAAAATGCACAGATTAAAATATATTTTGTGAATAATAGTTTGATAGGTATAATACTTTTGTTTTCTGATTAATCTTCAATGTAGCAGTCTACAACCCAAAACAGAAGCAATAGCTTGAAAGCTTTATGCAAAATGTATGTAAATTTGTTGTGTTTTAGTACAGATACATCTGAATAGGCAGCAGTGCAGCTAGCCAAGAGCCTAGGAAGGAGGCCAATCTCACATCCAGATGCCACTGATAGAGAGACACTGTGTGGCATCAACGCTCCCAGCTGCCAGGCTCACCATGCATTTTTACAACATTTGACTGTAGCAGAACAAGACCTTGTAGAGCTCTGATAAATAATAACAACACACTGAAACAATTCCAGTGAGTATAAAAACCTAACAATAAAAAATATCTTAAAATAAACATTTTCCTACAAGCAATTGCTAGCTATGTAGAAATCGCATTATTGCTGTATTGAACCAGAGAGAGACACAATACAATTCTCAAAATTCATGCTGAATTTGTAAACAACTTTTTAAGGTGATTTTTGCATCCTTCAATACTATGTTTTCATGTAATTTTATGAAATTGAATCCATTCCCAGTTATGTATGCAGAAATCTAATTTTATTCTTTAAAATGAATGTTGGATATAAAATCCAAGTGAAGGAATCAATTGGCTTTAATTTGCTGTGCTTTGGAACAATTCATAATTTGAAAAATGATTAAAAAAGACAGAAAAATGGAAACTATCAAAAGACAATAGTAGGGCAAATTAATCAGGCCTGAGACTAGGAAATGAGGAATTATTTGTCT
Organism: Grus americana; assembly: GCF_028858705.1. Lineage (NCBI taxonomy): Eukaryota > Metazoa > Chordata > Aves > Gruiformes > Gruidae > Grus > Grus americana. The sequence continues at coordinate 19,950,033 of NC_072860.1, forward strand.
GTAAATTACAAACCTTGTTCTTACTCTTCACTTAATATGTTGCAAATATGATTTTGTAAGTAATGCTCATCCATTCTTTAAAGTAGCATAAGATAAAAAAAAAAAAACCTAAGCAAATTTCACCAGGAAAGAAGCCATTGAGGAACTATCTCACTCAATTTAACTAAAGTGAATTTAGGATTACAATTCAGTATCACTGTAACTCATGCTGTTCAGTCTGTGAATCAATCATAGATAGGCTTCAAGACAGTTATCCCTTTGTTTTGCAACAGTTCACCAAAATTTTTAAGAGTAGCAAATTTCATAAGAGAATTGCAGATTATTCACTGATCTGAAGAACATACATTATCAAATTTCAGATGTAAATGAATGTCTGCATGAAGCAAAAATACTAAATTCAAAAGCAAATCCTTTCTTATCTTGTAAATCACACAAGAGCAACAAAGAATTAAAAAAAAATAAAAATTAGTCAACTGCAGATGATCTTGACCCAAAACTACAGTATTTGCAAATTGCTCTCCTTCCATTCATTCATTCCCCAATGTGAGGAAAAACATTTGTCAGAGAAGGTTGGTGTCACAAATCTTAGAAATGTTAGAAATCTTACTTGCGTTCCATAGCTATTTATAGAACAATGGAGCAAGGACAACCAACATAAAATCAGAACAGGAGGAACCAAACGAAGCTCTCATTCTCTTTTGTTCAGGTCACTGTCTTTACCACTTTGAAAAAGAAATAAAAATTACTGATTGTTGAACTGTATTCTGGGACATCTTGGCTTTTTTGTGCTTCTTCCTACACTGTTAACCATGTAAATTTAAGAGTGCATCAGCATCACATACACATAAAACTATGATATTAACTTGATTCCGTTATACAATTCCTTTTCAGAAGTCATTTGCAAAGCATCTGCATCCTCTAAAAAAAAATAAAATCTGCAATTCACCTGATGAAGATAGAAAATTATAATTATAGATCATCCAACAATTTTGATAATTTCAGCAAGACAGCTTGCTGAAGACTATGTCTTTTAGTTTACAAAATCATATAGACCTGCATTACGTTACGTGTGCTTGTGGCACAGAACTGCGCAGGGAGGAATTAGGAAGAAGAAACAGAAGCTTTGGTACATGCTTGCCAATTCTCGGGTCCTTACTGATACTCCTTATAGGCTGAAACCTTTGGGTGGTGGGAACACACCAGTCCGCTTTATTGTCAATAGCAACTTTTCAAGTACCCGTGTGTGAAGAAGTTCATACCTTTTGCATCTCAGAAAATCGGAATGAGTAGATACACCTAAACCCCACAGCAAGTAAAGATTTCAGGAACACACAGTGCCACTATGGAAAGGTAGCCAAGGGAATACCACTGGGGCAGAAACTTTGCCAAACTACCATATTTGTCAGATGGCTGCCTATTTTCTCTGCAGAACTTTTGAGCGTCTTAGACTTCTTAAACAATCTACTAGTTTCCATCTTGAGAGTCATATTCGTTCTACGAAGGAATAAATATTTAGGAAGCTAACTGCATTTTTTCACTTTGAGATTTTTCCATAAGAAAGGGTGGTTCTGCGTATATTCATGTCCCATTTAAGGACTCCTAACTAATTCAGGTAAAGACACAAAGTCAAATTTATTATCTAATTTTGAATGACCGGTCACTCCCAAGACAAAGATTTTGGCACGTTTTAATCTTTTTCTGTATATTTTCCATCTGCATATACAGGAATGTTGCCTATAATCCTTCAAAGTTGAACATTCAAAGAAAAATTTTTAAACAGAAGGATCAGCGTTTCCCCCAGATGTCTTCATTAAAGAGATGCAAATACATTTTCTTTAACAGCAGCAACATTAATTGCTCTACAAGCTTCAGTATAAGTGTCATCATTGATGCATCATTCAAAAAAAGACATGAACAAACACATGAAATGCTCATCGATGGAGTCAGCAGTTAAACACACTACAGCAAGAAATAATACAGCAGACAGACTGCTTGCATGACATGGCATTGGTAAAATTCCCAGTGAATATATGCATGATTACTAAAATGGCAACTGCATATCTCACATTGTGAAAAATACAGGAAACAGTAGGTGACCAAAATCTAATCTTAGTTACACCAACATGCACTGGAATAATGCCACTGACTTCAGTGAAGTTATTCTGGATTTTTGTCCCCACACCTAGAGTTCTTCTCCTAAGCAGCAAACAGCCTAGGGAGACAAACATCAACCTCCATATGATAAATCCTCCCCTAATGATACTTTATTTATTCTTTATAATTCTTCACACAATTTTATTTTTTCAATACCAGAATGAGAAAAACATTGTTTATAAAATGAGTTTTCAAGAAGTGAGTCATGTTGGACACTGCAGGAAAAAGTCATCTGGGGGAATGACTAACACTTTGAAAAACTCTCTTAACCGTAACAAATATTGATAATGCTACCATTTTTAGGAAACAATATTTTTATGAAAAGCAATATATGAATCAACGGAAGCTAAGAAAAACAAAATAAAGTAGTACTTCTCTGTCATACAGTTGGTGTTTATGTTTAGATGACGACACACGACAAAATCAAATTGCAAATTAAAAAGGTCCTTTAACAAATCAGTAAGATGGATCAGGCAAAAATATGGGCTTTTCCTATTTTAAAGCATGGTATTCTGATCTTCACCTGTTCTCCTGACCATAACACTTTCTTAGAATCACAACATTTATATATATATAAAAATGTAAACAAAAAAGAAAAGGTTATATGTGTTGCTGCACATTTACATGCCTGTTTCTCCTCTCCACCAATCCTACTCCTTGCTACTCCTTGTTTTATTCTGCTTAATTAAACTGTAAGCTGAGCAAGACAAATGTTCTATTCTTTCTCATCACACATTTCATGAAGAAGTAGCACTGGGGAACTTGGTCTTCATCTTGACCAAGGATTCCTCAAAACTTCGTTGTATAATAAAATAAGGATGTGAATGTAGAATTTAAATAGTTTCCTTAATACATGTCCAGCTTCAGGTTTAACCTCATTTTACAATCACACTATAAAAGGGACACGTTCCAAAGAAATCGTCAAACTACTGTTGCTTAGATTAGAATTAGACTTAGATGATTACTAATTATTTGTTAAAAAATCACTACTATATATAAAACACAGGAAGTTAAATTCTAATGCATGCTTTGATGGATATAAGTTTTTAGCATTGAGACTTCGAAAATTTTGCAAACATTAGGCGCCAAATTGGGTCCACAAAGAAGCTAGAGAAGACACAAAGAAACTGGACATAACAGAGAAGGTTGTCCCTGGGCCAGCCCTTGCACTTCTCTGGGCAGGGAGGTGATGGATAGGGAAGCGTTAGACTTCTGCACAGAAATCATTGCTTATTCAAAGAGAAATCCATTTGTTCTGTCACTCTGGCACTTCAAGCCCTCCAAGTATTCTTGGCATTTCAGAAACATAACGGATTACAGAGACATTTTGGACTTTGTTGCACCAGATGCTTGCTGTGACCTATTTTCACTTTCATAGAAACACTTTTAAGGGTGACGTAATCACTTACATCAACCTTTTAGACACACTACTGGAACAGGTTTAAAGGATTTAAAGGAAAGTTCCTTTAATACTGTTTAAGTATAATTTGCCTAACAGTCAAAATAAAAGCTGTAAAAGTTTGCAGAAAACAGCGTTCTCTTCTAACTAGTAGAACACAGCAATTCAAATGTCATATAATGTAATAAAATATTAGATAGATTAAGATGTCCTGGAATGTTGAATAGAAAATATAGACCCAAAAGTAAGATTAAAAAACCCTCATAAAAAAAAGAACTGCTTTCATTATTGCATTCTCTGTTTTCTGGAATAACTTCCAAGGAATCATACTATATTTTGTTAGAATGTTGTTTAATACCTTTCACAATTTAATATTTGTTTTGAATAGTAGACATGGTTATGTTTAAATCAAGTTTAGCCAAAATATGATTTGTGAGCATAATCTGAGGTTGTTTCTTCTCACTGTAAATCCAGGTAACTGTTTTCAATTGCAATATTCATTGACTTATTAAAGACCAAAATTAAAATGTTAGTAACAACGGTCAGCTGAAGGATACACAAGAAGTTAGCCAAATCTCACCTATGCTGAGTATTTTCCTCTACCCAAACAAATTCCAGTTTTTCCCCATGAAAGAAGATAGTAACAGGAAGATTATAATGATACTTAAAAGCAAACGAATGAACAGCAGCAGCAGCTCCTTATATTCTAGGACTCCTAGAAGAAAAGTCAGTCTCCTGGGACAGCGTGAATAGACACAATCGTAGAGCTCCTGGGGAAAGCCACAAACACCACTGAAATTAAAGCACTCTCCAGCCCACCAACCGGCCTGATCCTTGCGTTTTCTTTCATAGCAAGCTCCAGCCAGTTTTGCTTGCTGGCTTGATAAATGGCTGCTTCCATGGCAATTTTATTTGTTAAAAGTCTTATTCTAATATAGCTTGAATCAACATCACAATTGTAAATATGCACATATTTAACAGATAGATGCTTCAGCTTTGCTGACATTTGATGAAAATTCCTTCTTTGTGATGGGAAAACTAGGAAAGGTTTAGACCGTTGCAGAGGTCAGAAATTCAGGTGAATGGAGAACAAAATTGAGACAGAACTTTTCTATTCTTCTATCTGTAGAGACAGAGAAAGGAGAAAAAGTTTGGATCTGCAGTCAGATTTCCTAAAGATTCATATATGAACAGATCCAAGGATAATAGTGATTGTTATGCAATTTTCATATCTTAAGATGATGAGTTGTAAAATTTGACAATGTAGTTACGCAAAATAGATGATTAATTTCAGAGTCAACTATAAATTTTGCCCATGATAAAAGGGTACAGCTAGACTTGTAATTGACTTAAATTATTTTTTGTTATATAGAGAAAGAAATAAAATGTAATTCTGTTAACTTCAGTTTCAGCTTTAATTTAATGAAGAACACACAATCAACGCATGTGCATATTCCAGTTTAATCTTTAAAAACTTGTTCCTCATTCTTCAATGTTCGGACCACTAACAGTTACACAGAAACAAGTATATTTTTTCCATTATTTAATACCTTTAGAAAAATTAGTACAATCAGAGTTATTTTAAAAATTAGCACTTTGATTTTAGCAATATTAATATCAAGTTTCTTAGGAATGTTTTTTCCCTATCATATAAATTAAGCTTAATCTGTTTGTTTATTAAGCTGAGCCACTGAATATTTATTCATATTCTAGCTAAAAGAATCAGTAAAAATGTTAAATATAAAACGTATGTAATTTTAAGACGGCATTGTGCTTTTGAAACATTTTAGTAAGAATATTAGGAATATCTTTTCCAATGAAGACCTAATAGCAATGTTTTGAAGAATGACAGTGTGATCAGTCAAGGAATCTGATTTTTGAATTCTTGTCCAAACAAGTCCAATCTACATATCATTATTGCCTTCTAAAAACAGAATTCAATGGGAGCTATGCCTCTGTAAAAACTGAAGAACTAAGCAGTAGAAGGTACTATTCTAAAACTTTGAAATTGTAATGACATACATGATTTTTCCAAGGTAACAGAGTCCAGAGTTTCATTCTTTTCCTTATTAAATTAGGTAGAAGAAAATCTGTCAGGGAATGGGATGCATTCGTTAACATTATGCCAGTTTAACAGGTCATTCTGAACTAGGGTTCAGCCTTTGAGCTCATGAGCAACTTCTGGAGGTGCTGAGTGCGCTCACTCTACAGGAAGCTGAAAGCAGAGGGAGGGGCTGCACACACTCCAAGGTCTTTGAAGGCAAAATTCATATCTATCCCAAGTAAAATATATATTTATTGCATTAATTTTGTTTTGAAAGCTTAATTAAGTGTTTAATTTTCCAACGTGGATAGTTTGAAAGTGCAGACAAAATGGCTACATCTACCAGTTTTCTCTAACAAGAAAAAGCATCGTACCAACATGCAGCTCTGGTTTTATAATTTATGCAACCCATAAGCTAGGGATGTAAGGTAAGGGACACCTGGGCCCAGCTATGGCAGACTTTTGTATGAATATCAGTAGCTCATGAATATAAACAGTTACAGGAAAATAAAATTTATAAAACCTAGACCTGGGAACAAAAATCTCAGAGAGATCAACAACTCCAAAAGAATCTAGTGTCGCATTCCTAAGAATGTCAGATTAAACTAACATGTGCCAGTCAATATTGGTACACTGTGACCCTTGATGCCTCCTAAGCAAAACTATTAAGTCCAACATTTTCTCCTGTAAGCACTTATCTGTAAGGATGGCTAACATGTCCTCTGAAGCAGATATTGAAACTGATTGGACAATAGGTAGATACCAGACAGGGGCCTGGGGGCCGACCTCTAGAAATAGGGGGAGAAAATCTTAATCTGCAACACAATGCAGCTCTCTTGAAACCCTATCATTTTCACTTCCCATGTGTCTGCTGCCTGACTGTGAATGGATTTGAAAAGGAATGGTTAGTGCTGAAAATTGGATCAGAGCTAACATTCTCTCATTTTTATCAGCAGCTGCCAAAGGTCATCTGACATAATAGCTGATGAATTCAAGCCCAGTGGATTTCATTTGCAATTTTCAATTTACTGAGGCCTCCAAACCCCACAGTGATAAAAGCTTCCCCTATCGTGGCCTGTCACAAACATCAAGAAACTGCACAAACCCACAAGAAAGAAATAGGAGAAAGCTGTGCATCATCACAGTTACAGATAAGGAGAACAGGAAGAAACAGTATCATGTAGAAAGGTGTGGAGCGGCATGTGTGGTTGAGTTTCTAAATGCCAATTGTAATGAAAAGACTATGAAGAGCAATCAAATAACTTCTACGGAATAACATCATGGTTCCCCTCCCCCCCCTTCAGTTCGAAAAATTGCCTTCTAATCTCTTGCTTGACATCCTGAAGATAGAAGTGAAAGTGAAAAAAACCTGTTTATTTAGACATGGAAAGTATTGTACAGTTGATATATTTACTGTAGTTTTGATTTACAAATTCATGCTATTAAGAGGCCTATTATCAGAGAAACAGAATGTCAGCGCAAAATAAGAAATGCATTTGTTCGCTGGCAGACGGACTGTGGATCTTTACTTCTGATCCACAGGGAACGCAAATGAACTCCAGTCCATGGGTGCTGGTTTCAGTGACTACTCATCCATATACATACATTCAGTGACTTTTCCATATGCTTTCATTACACAGAAGCTAACCACTTTTGCCCCAGGTCTTTGCCACATCCACACTGTAAGAAATTTGCGTGGGATCCTATTCCAAGTGATTAGAGAAAATAACTAAATAAATCCCTTCATACTGGAAGAAACATATTTTGCTAAAAGGCCAAGTAGCTCATATTCTCTGCCTGTCAATGACTATATTATGAAAGAAAATGTTCAGAAAGCAAGCTATGGTTTCACAAGTAAATGCTAAAAAAGTATTTCTAGATACTAGCCCCCAATTCCAAAGTACCAATTTAATCCCAACAGTATCAGTATTTGAGGCTACCATCTACTGTGTTTATGACTTTACTTTCAACTCTACTACACACTGCAGTGGAACAAACTCAAGTTTCTCCTTTCAGTAATCTCAACAATAACTCCAAGTCAAATAGATAGGAAACACAAATACTACCAGCTAGATTCTACTTGGAGTCAAAGCCAAGGATGGAAATAACTCAAAGATAGTTTCAACAGTGAGAAGCCCTTGGTATAGTGCAAAACAAACTCAGAGGAGCACCAAGTACAGAAGCATTATACAGTGAATAATGGCATGCTTCTCTGTGCTTAGAATAGTTCAGCCTGTCGTTCAAAAAGTTATGAAGACCCTAAAATGGAATTGCATATGGTGATGTGATTCTCTGTTGACTAGATGTAGATAAATAATTCATCTAAACATTGGCAGGTGGTTTTATATAATTATTAATGTCATAAGAATATTTACAATGGTATTTTTCTATATTGAGCCTAATGATAGTACTTTACTATTTCAGGAAGGTTTATTTTAAGGTGGTGACAAAGAAACTATGTGTAGATATGGACAGCATTTCAAAGGTGAGGTAGCATATAGCCAACCACAAAGCCGGCTCCTTCAGATGTGCTGCACATCGTAGGAGCACTGATCAGTTTTATAGCACTAGAACTATTATTTCTTTTCAGCACTCAAAAATATGACAGACTTCTTTCTGAAAATAAAATCAAGCCCAAATATCTTATATTATAAATAAAATTATATCTTTAAGAGAAGAAAAGTGAGAAAGGTGAAATAAGGGCTGTGAAGAAAATGGAATGGCTGTCTAGAGATGAGGGCATGCATTTTAATCTTTTTTGGTTTTGTTTGTTTCCAATATGAGTTTTTGTTTTGATTTTTTTTCCTTCCTTCCACTATTTACCTATATTTGGATTTTACATTGTCTCTAATCACCATAATATCTGAAGTTCCTCCATGTAAAAAAAAAAAAAAAAAAAATCAAGTTTCCAATGGACTCTATAGAGTTTAGAAATTCTTGTTCTCTTGTTATATGTCTAAGTCACTGTGACAATTATATGGATAACACATAGGAGAGGGTCGGAATTTTTTGCTTTGGATTTTTATTTTATTTTTGGTGGGAATGGACCACTTGTTTGGTAGATAGGGAGAGAAGAGTGTGGGACCCACTCACAAAAGAATGAGTAGGTCTACTTTCACAAAGAAAATGTAAGCAACTTCAACTTATGGTAGCATAAAAAAACCTGAGAGGCATTATCAGCTGAGGACCAGATCACGTTTTCACGACAAAAGTGATATGGAGGAAGGATTACAGATATTCAGAGTTCATATTTAATCACAAAACTTAAGGTCATATGAGTAGATAATATGGCCTCTGGGTTATCTGGGGATATCTTACTGCTAAGTCACACCTGCAGACCGCTAAAAGATGAGGGCTGCCTCATCAATCTGTTCTGCTGGCTTACTCAGACGAACTTTAACTAACATTCCTCTGTCACCTCAATGCTCCAATATTGATGGCATTGTTTTGGAGTTTGAAAAAGGGAGGGAGGGGACTATCTATTGCTGGAAAAGCCAGTAAAGTTAGCATTGGCTCAAATCCTATAAATTAATACCTAAATAATTTTCCCAGTTCACATACAATGATAGCTATGATTCACTCCCTTCAATCTGGTCATTTTCTCATGCAGAAGAACCTGATCTTTATTTTTTTTATTGCTTCTTGTATTGAGTCTTTCCATTCATTTACCACATTTAAAAAAATTAAAAAAAAAAAAATCCCCAGAAGTCTCCAAACTCTCCAGTTTATATGAGGAAGCAGGCAGTCCCAGCCCTCCCAGAAAAAGCATAGCAATATGCTTTCAAGCTGGGACTGACTTTTCTTTACAAGATCTACCACACCTGGGGCCAGCAGAAAAATTAATACCAGTGCCAACATCTTTGCTAGCATTTATGGTGCCAGCAGGGAAAAAGAACTATTCCATTCAGTATTGACTCAAAATGGTCAGTATTACACTACATTCAGCTAACTCTCCTAGAGGGCTGGAAGTCTTCCACATGCCTGTTCAGCTAGTCATCCTTTTTTCTAGTACTCTAAAGGTCTAAGTGTAAGAATCAGGAACTCCTGGGATCTAGTGCTAGCTCTGGTGTGGTCTAATATACAGCCTTGACTAAATCACTTCAGCTAAGGGCTTCAATATGCTCTCCACAAACTGTGAATGAAGTCATCAGTGCACTAGTAGAATTAATGCTTGAACAACTGATGAAGTCATATAGGGGTTAAGTATCTCTGAGCATTCATTCATGAGTGATTTGTAACGATCACAGCAGAGGCAGTTTCTGATTTCTTCTCCTCCCTGGAATCATTCATGTCTCAAGTTCCAGAATGGGTTCACATCTCTTTTGAAAACAGGACACAGCTGGCAGAAAGATGTTAATTCCCAGGGAAAAAGAGCCCTGTATTGGTGGAGTAAAATATGCAGTCTCACCTGCTGAGTCTTGGTTAGAGAGAAGTGACAGTAACGGAGAAGACTGAAAATATGAAACTTTATTCATCATCACCAAGTTCTCAGTTGTTAACTGAGAAGTTCATACATGAAAGACTATGCTAAAAACATTTGACACTGAAAAATCAGATGCTTCTACCATGCAGAATTAGCAAAGATAATATCCTACAGGAAAAAAAGTTATTAGAAGCACTGATGTGTCTTATAGAGAGGATAAAAATGCAAACATTAAATGAAAACTGGTAAGTTAAAATGTACTTTTCATAGTCAGCTATTGTGTTATGTCCACAAGCTACAGCTGAGCCGATTAGAACATTTACTGACATTAAAACAATGTAGATTAATACATAGCCGAGGACTTATTAGTCTTAGCATAACTGAACGCATTACTCAACAATATAACCACAGTCTATTTATAGTAATTCTATTTGTATTAGAAAGATCATGTTTAAAATTATGTGATTTAATTCACTCTTACATCAACCTTTTCTTTTTAACCAGCAAATTATTATTTCAAAGCTTTTACCATCCATCTATTTTAAATAAATCTGCAAAAAAATTTGGGCTATAATTTGCTTAAATTCTGCTTCTTTTTAAATGCATGTTAAACTTTATTTATGAATAATAATACCTAATACTACATAGTCTGTAGTGTCATTTCTGTTCAGTTCTCATCATCATAAGATGATCTGTGATCTCTGCAAGAAACAGTATTTGCTTCAATAGATTAGCAAAACTGATATTTCTCTCCCAATGGCAAGAAATAAGGAAATACAATAAAAAAAAAGGTCCAATCCAGTGACAGGCTGAGGGCCTCAGTTCCTAATGAAGTAAACGGGAACTGCAAATATTCAGTATCATCTTGTAGGGTCTGGCCCTGGGCACTTACAAACATGCTGTGAAAAGTCTGTCTGACTTCAGCGGAGTAAAATTGGAAAGAAAACAATTTTCTTGTACCACTGTCTTGCCTGATTCAATTATCAGTGTCTGATCTTGCAAGACATCAAGCACCCTCCTGTGAGGTCCTCCAGCTCCCACTGAAATCATCAAAGGGAGCTGAGGGTACTCACTGCCGGGCAGGACTGGACCCTAAGAGAGCAGAAAGCCACGTGTAAGCACAGGTTGGCTCTAGCCAACCGTCAGTCTAAACAATAAGACCCTGTTACTGACACCAGAAAGATATACTGATCTGGGATTGTAGGGAAAATGCTCCACAAGCGGTGAACGTTTGTTGCGGTAACAGAGCTAGCTTAAATTTTACTGTATATCCTCAGGGGTTATTGCAGCAGATCTGCAATAGACAGTTCTGGCCTTTTAAGTCAGAGCTCTCCTCTTTCAACCTCCAAGTCTAAAATATCATTGGAAAAATGAGTTTAGATACTTCAATTTAGTCCTTCTATCACAGTATGCATCAGAAAAATGTGCACGAATAATCTATTACAATTCACAGGTGCATTTCATAAACTCTTATTCTTCCTCAGCAAACAGGATGGATGACACCATGATACAGCCTGCACTACAGCTGACTGACTGTAAGTGTACTTTAATATTATACTTGCATTTCAGTAAAAACACACTATGCTAAAATGAAACATATATTTTGCACCATACCTTCAGTTTTGGAGAGAAATACTGCTGAAGGCATGACCCATATCAATGTTCCATTTAATTTTAGGAAAGAAATTCATGTGTAATATTGTTTACAACAGTGATATCAGAAATAACAACATAATTATCCAACTGATAAACTTGAAAATGTTACTAATGTATCACCTAATTAATAATGTTTACCTAAGGCAAACTAAACCAGTTTCTTGACATCCAGTAAAAGAGTGACCTAAAAATGAGGCTGAAGTTATGTATGCAAACACAGCTCCGTGTAGGACACTGAAAGAGGTTGTCCAGTTTTGCTCTGTAATGCTTTGAATATTTTTTTTACTTTACATAGTGAATATCTTCTAAGTATAAGGTAATATATTTTAGATCCATTTAATGAAATACTTTGAGAGCTTTTGAGTATACAGAGTTGTTATTTACCTGTGCTAAAGTGACGTTTGGCATCACAGACAAGAGTATGTCAAATTATAGGCACAATTAAAAGTTATATACTGTAATATATCAAGGAAACCCCCAACATTAATTCTTCACTATCTCCATTCTACCTTGCAAAAATTTACTACATAGTGGTTTCTACTGTGTTAAACCCCAATAATATAAACAATAGTCTCTCAAAAAAGTCTTTTTCCTAACTACTTCCATATCCTTCTTTTTGTGCTACCAAAAAGGATAATTTCACAAAATGTAGAGTCCATTCTTGAGTCAACTTTTGAAGACAAAATATCAGTCACAGTTGCCTAATTTCCATATAGGTTATATCAATAAAAGTACAGTAACTTTATTGTGATTTATATGACTTATACTAAATAACAACAGCTCATAATACTTCACAGTGGAGAATATCACTTTATTTTACAGATGAGGAAACTGAGTCTGAAAGAATAACTAAGCATTCAACATCACTTTATAAATCCTTAACTGCAAAGCCTGAAGAGTAACAATCCAGTATACGATTAAGCTTTAGTTTCTATTTTTCCCTATCGTAATGGTAAATATCATTTCCCTATCATAATGGTAATAGCTTTGCCTATGAGATTTTGAAACCATTGAAACACACTGAAATGGTATACAAGATCTCATATAGGTTATTAACAAAAATTTTAAGTTCCTTTGATTTGCTATTGTCAACCATTGTGTGAATCATAATGCGACAATCACTACTATAGGTATGGCAGACAGAAAACTTTAACAGCCAATTCCCAAGTGTTCAGAATGGAGGGAAATACCAATGTTAAGATTATCCAGTTAATCCACTGAGACAGTAAGGACTACAAAATTATCTTCTACTAAGTCTACCAAGATATTTTGTAAAGTGCTGACTATTAACACCTGCTATGAAACACAATGAAAGTTGTTTAGAAAAGCATACAAAAGCCCCTATATCCTGTATGTGGCACATCTTTTTGTTTATCTGTATTCATATTGCTGACATGAAGCACATGTCATTGTACCTATACATAATTGCATAAATCATGAAAGACTACTACTAACCTTATAATCATGATATTTAAACATTACAGCTGCTTTCTCATTCCCACAATATAATGACTAACTGCCACTAACAACCGATTATTATCATGAGGCTGGGGCAGCTACTGCCATGAATCCAATTCAATAGTGTCTAAAGAGGGTAAAATCCCAGTTGTACTGAAATTATTGGAAATAGTCCATGAAAATTAATCTCAGTGGCAAGCATAGAGTTAAAAATACTAAAAGATGCAAAGGAGGACTTCCGATACAACTAGTATATATCAGAAGATGATAGCCCAGTGACAGAAAGGGGAAAAATTCCCCCCTCCTTGAAGGAGTGAAGTTGGTCAGTGTAGGTGTTTCTTTGTACAGTATAGTGGTTTCTTTGTACACAGGCAAAACTAAAATTCAAACTCTCTGCATTTATGGATCAGATTTGCAGATGTTGAAGATGAAAACTGACTGCATTTTGACAACTGTGGAGCATAGGTTCCTCAAAGAGCTAAACTATAAGAGATGAATGATGGCAGAAACATTCTTGAACAAAATCAGAAATGTTATTACCCAGTTCATGGCTAAAGTGTCCCCCTGAAATACCAGTCTGAGAACTCTTTCACTCTGTGGAATCTTCCATCAATCACATTTTAGGATCCATTTGTCTTTGGTGGAGCATAAACCATTTCCCAAAGTTTACCCACAGCTGCTGAACACAGATGTCAACTCAGTCTTGGGAGGACCCTGCAAAGCAGTGGAAGCTCAGGGGATATGCTTACAGAAATTCCCTTGTATGTTTGCCTTGCTCCTCTATTTCTCCCTACATATTGGACACAGCATGCTGAGCACAGCAGGCACTAGACTGACCCAAGATATCCTTAGGTACATGTCTTCATTCCCTTAAGAGTAATCTTTTTTTTTTTTTTTTCCCCTGGCATATTTTCTCAGAACAGTCCATGAGAGAAAGTGATCTTCACCCATAGGAAACTATTTTTGAATACTTAATTTGTTCAACACTTAAGACTCCATCTACTTTCCTGCTATTATTTATGAGAGCTGACAAAGCACAATGCCTCCCACAAAACTGTGACATGGGACCTGCCATCCTTCTTGAATGTATGATCTGCAAGTACCTCCTTTGTCTCATGGAGTAATGTGACCTATTGCAACAAATCTTTGAAATAAAAGCTTACCTCTAAATCCATTTCACTAAGAGCATAAAATACTAAGAGCCCTGATTCTACATTTCATTAGTCAGCTTTACTTATTCATTTCATGGAAAATATACTCTATTTTGGTTTAACTTATTCTCTTTAGTCTCCCTTTAAAGATATGCTACATATAATGTTTATCTTTGATCAGACTTATTCAGCAGATAGTAGCAGCTTTTGTTTTTAAAAAGTGACCAGAGAATTGGTTTGCTATCAAGTGTATAGTTAAGACGCCTCATACAGCTCTGTTTTTCTGTACTTCTCCCATTCTCTGCCAACTGGTACCTCAGTCTTATTGGTATCCAATAATAAGCCCGATTACAGCTAGCCCTAGGAGACACGACAAAAAGAGAGTCCTCATCTTGCATTAATTGCTCGTATTGAAACTATGCCACATCTCTCGAAGCTAGATGTTGCTTAGTATCCCTTTGATATGATAATGACATGCTTCTTAGCAGATGAATATGCAAATTAAAAGCAGTAATTTGGTGGCATGCACCTGCTGACACTGCACTACTATGCTTATGTGCTCCTCTGTAACACTGCAGCTACACAAAAGCATCACAGAGGTAAAATTAAATTCTAATGTCGTATATATTAAACAGATGCTTCCACTTTTCTTTGTATATCTACTTTTTACAGAATTTGCTATTGGAATCTCAGTTCTCCCTTCATGCAATTAGTGGACATTTATGTGTCATACACAGAAATGTACTTGGAGCTATTTAAGGGCTCTGTTTTTAAAGAAATGGTTTACATGAACTGCACTCTGAAAGAGATTTTTTTTTTCCCCTTCATAGCAGAGAGGCAGAGGATTTTAATCTTGATGCACAAAAGACCTTCATTCATAAAAGAAATGCATACTTGAGCATGGCAGCTTGCAACTGAAAATTTCTGCGGTAAAGATACTGCAGAGTATACACTTATCCAAACTTTCTGATACTGATTACGAACATTTTCAAATAGGTTCTGTGAATAAGGTATATGCGTTAACCACACAGAGCCAGCTTATGCCCTCAGGTATGTACCTGAAGCTCTTTTATATATGTGTAAGGTGTTGAAAGTGAAAGTGGAATTTGGATCCAAATTGCCAAGTCGCTTAGAATCACTATTAAGCTCAGGGTGCCAACAGGCTCGGTCCAGGAGATCATGGCTAATAACACTGGACTCCCTCAGCTTCTGCTGACCTCACTGGCAGCTGGAAATGCTTATTCCCTGGAGATGTACTAAGTGACCCATTGGAGTGATACATAAGAAAACAAATTATCATTTCCAGACATGTTAAGATATAAATGCTCTGACGTTATCAGGCTCAGTGAAGTCTCTTTACAAACAGAGAAGCAACTGAAGGAATTGAACTGATATTTCATAGGATTGTAAGAGATTAGAAGAAATTAAGTTCAATTCTTATGCACTAATTTATATAATTATGTGTATTTCCTGTATGTATAGGAAATACATATTGTGCATTTTCCAAAAAAGAAAAGAAATACATATCTAAGTTCCATAAACTAGGTAACTTTGGTTTTAAGAGGTTTCTTAGCTCTTAATTGGGCACTTCCACAGCTGAAGGTCTAAGTTCCTCTACAGTTCCCTGTAAGTGATGTAGGTTGTAAGTCTGTACCTGTTTTCAGGCAAGTAGGCAGCCCATATCTTACGGCTCATTTCCTCCATGCCATATAGCAGCCATTTGGATGTGGAAAAGAGCACTGCCCCTGCCTCTTTGAAAGAGAACAGTTGTATCGGAGAGGAGATGTTCTTTCTTCTGGTCACATTTTATTGCCAAAAAGAAAGGCTGTGTTAATGGCAAAGTATGTGAGCTGTTAAATGGTAGAGTTTAATTCCCTTCACCCAAGTCCAGACTTTACTCCCACCTATTTCACTACCCAGCTTGCAATTAGTGTGTTGCCAATGTAAAATAATTTATAATGGAAAAGAAACCCCAAACCTTTACTGGATCCCTATTATCAGTGAACATGAAGTTTGTTTTAAACCATCCATTGTGCATAAAATACATATGTTAGTTTGAATGGGACTGCGAGAAAGACCCTAAATATGAGGAATTTAAACAGGAAGAAATTGAGTGTTTGAAATTCATACACTAAATGACAAAGAATTACAAATTTAGCATTTTTTATACACAAGAATGATGGAAATAGGGCTGGTCCTACTAGAGCTCTTATGTCAATACTGGATTAATCATTGGCTAGAGGGGTTCCTCTCTACACCTCATGAGAAGCAGAGAAGTTAGTACAATCGGATATCTATGTTGAAGACTAGAATAAGAGAAGCTCACTTCCAGTAATGCAGTTCATAGAGAAATATAAAAGCGATACAAGAATAAAAGAATTTATGTTAAAATAGATTAAAAATATAGATGGGTTAAAAAATATTTAAAATAAATAGATGGGTTATTTCTTTATATTTTTGAGAGTTTTATATGGTACAACCTTACATACACAATGTCAAAGGGCTTTCTTCTGATGACCACTGTATATGACTACTGCACTACACTATATAATAATTATTGCTGACCATTATGTTTCTTTGCTATCCATACATAATTTTCTCTGGTTTCATTTCCAAGGTTCTCTCTCCCTATGAATATTCATTAATGAATCATCTTTCTCACTATACTTAAATTATGATTTTTTTTAGCAAAAATTCATTCTTCTTGAGTTTTATTTAGATCTATAGCATATCTACATACTGCATTCTTACTGGTTTCTTCTACCTACAGTCTTAATTTTCTTTCACAACGCTACTGAATTTTACCTCCTCTTCAAATAACACTGAAATACTTCTTCAGGATCTTTAAGCAAATTCAATCTTGTTTAAACAGTCCTTAGTCTCTAGCTCCCTGTTTCCTTAGGACAATGCCTACTAGCAATCTTGTTGTTTGTCAAGCAATTTTCAATCCATATGAAATTGTCCAAATCATTAAATTCAGAAGAGTAAATGCTGCGACTAAAAGTTGCCTGGGTAAAATCTTGTGTCACACAAATAGAAAAAAAAAAAGGCATTTAAACAAAGCAAATAAATTCAAAAAGAAAAACAGGAAAAATCTCTGAAGGTCCTGCAGTTTTCACCTGTGGCCTTAGTCTCTTTTCCAGTAACGGTCCTTTATGTTTTTCTAAAATTTATTTATTTATTTATACCAATCCTTCCATTTTGTTCTATATCACCAGAGACGTGTAAAAAATGGTTCACGTGTATATATATATATATGTATGTATATATGCTATGTATATATACATTCCCACAGTAGTTGTGTGGTTGTAGTTATTTATTATTATATTTTCAGTATATGTTTGGATCTATTTTGTCTAGAAGATGTTATTGCATTCTAATATAGCATTACTTCTTACTTCCCAAATACCCACTTGTATACTTAGAAGCCTAGAATTTGTATCCTTTAACATATTTATAATGCCATTTATAAAGCACATGTCATTTCCTCAGCAGCAGGGGGCATTAGAATTAACAGAAACAATAACTAAACCAAATACATCATTATGCCGAGGAAAGGCTTCAATAAAAACACTGAATTTACAGCTAATCTTCCAGCATAATCAGAACACAGACACGACGGCAGTATCCTCATCCCTAAAGCTTCAGAAATCATTAATGAAAACACTCCTTATGGATACACCCCTTGAAGCAGAATTTCCATTACACAGAGCTTTTAAAGATACTCTGGGAAGTTTAACTTTGGATCTCCTGGCACCCAAGGTGAAGTGATCCTCAGAATCAAGAGTTTTCATGCTGATAATTAGTCAGCAAAACCAAGATCTAGTAGCAGAGTGGCTTAGGGAATCTCACCTCCCATGAGAAACAGTGAGGAGAGACACTGCTGTAACGTGGGACACAATCACATTGAGTACCAAGTCTGTTGTTAAACAAAAGCAAATGTTAGACTCAAGTAGACATAGCTGAAACCCTTTGGAGTGCTGTTGTAAAATCTGTAAAATTCTCTGAGACCTCAATTGTATCTTACTGCAACAGGCTCAGGGTTTCAAGACAAAATACAAAGCAGTGTAATGGTGAATCTAAGAGTCAAAAAGGCATGCATGTCTTGCCGCACTCAAGCATAAGGCTGGCAAGCATCATAGCATACATAAAAAATAAGAAAAAGACGCTTTTCTTTTCCACAGCCACCTGAAAGCCTAAGGTGAACTAACAAAATCTTTTATTTAGAATCCAATCAGAACGCTTCCTTAGGTGCATTACGTTGAAGATGTCTTGCACAATATTTATAATTGCCCCTGGCTTGCCTGTAGGGGAACCCTATTTCATATGCCTGGAAACAGTTACGCAGGGTAACCATGGGCTCCTTCCAACCAGTAACGGAATTTCACATTAAGCAAGAGTACCTTCAAAATATTCACATGACTGCAGTAGAAACAGCCTATGTTACTCAAGAAATCAATCTTAAGAGACTAAGAGCCTTGCAATGTAATAACACTACTTGGTTTCAGCCTCTTATCTGTAGATCTTTTTTGCAGTAAAATGAAAACAGTAAGAATGTCAGATTGCCATTATCTGTCAGGAATTTGAGCAGGAAAACAAAACAGGTTTAGCGCAATGATGAACAGTTGTGACAAATCATCAGCATTTTCTCTAGATCCTCATCTCAAAGCAGTTTCATATTTCATCTTTAGACTCTGCATTCCCTCTTACATGAAGCAAAAAAATTATCCAGTATTTTACACTATGTTACATTTACACAATTTACTTAGCACCTCTCAAGAAGAAATGAAACAGTTTCACCTTTTTTTGTACATCTAATTCTGGCGCCAAAGTCTTTGGTTCAAAGTAATTCATATTAGCAATTATCAATGATTTCTTTTAAGTAATGCTCAAGGCTTCAGCCACATTATGCTACTGCTGACCTGCAGGCTGCATGAGGACATAACAGGAGAACCCGTAGGGACTGTTATAAAGTCCAGCTGTCCACAATCTGATGACCAGAGCGTCGGCTTACAATTTAATGGAAGAAGGAGAAAGGGTATAGCTTGAGTTTTACCTAGTAAGAAACCAGATTTAAGGCGTTTAAAATAAACATTCATTGGGTTTTTTTCATATATTTTTACTCTCCATTGACAACAAAGTTCTTAAAGAGATGTTTACTTCTCAATTTTTTGTTGTCATAAATAAAATTCTAGTGGGATTTGAGGGCTCCAATAAATCCTTCAGTGTTTTAGCCAGGAGTTCATACTGCAGTGCAATCAAACAGTTGCAAATAACTCCCTTTGAAGTAGAAAAGTCCATGTGCCTGCACTGCATACTGCGATCAGGTATTCCTTATTTCTCCCACTCCTTGTCTGAGATGTGCAGAAAGGTCATAGTCCAAACAGTATCTTTTCAGTCAGCCTAAGAGTGTAGGGGCTAAGCTTCAGAAGACAGACCTGTAGGGAATAGTTGGGATCCCTGGTCCCTCTGCTAAAGAGCTTTGGGTAAAATATGACAAAAGTAACTTTTTAGGTACTTACAAAGCAGAAGAAACCACTAATACTCTCCACTGCTTGATAAGGAGCAGTATTGACCTCATAAGTAAATAATGCTGCTCAATTAATTTTTGAACTTCCCTTCTCAGAAACAGTAGGGAAGATAGTTTTTCTTATTCTCATACTTCAGCAAACCCAATATTGTCCAAACTTTTCACAAGGAATTAGCTCATTTATAGGCTTACATTTATCTAACAAAGTTCTGACTGCAAAACATTTTAAAATGCCACATTAAAACTTTCATCTAGCAAGACACAGAAAAATCTGCTACATTTATAAAGAATGCAGCATACATGTATCCTAGATCTGATTTTCCACTTTTTTTACATGAATTCAAGTCATAAGTACATCTTTTAAAGCACAAGGAGATTCTTTTATGTAAAACATGCTTAAGTGAGAGAAGAATTCAGGCCTCGTGCTTTTATTTTCGCAGCAGTAAAACTGAACATTTCCCCATGTCACACAAAGACGACATGCATTTTCCTTGTAAACATATGTAAAGTAATTCTGGGTGCAGATCCCTTGATTTAGAAATATTAGTATCTTAGTAAGTAACCATACTGATAGAGAGAAAGTTTGTAATGGTAAAACATACTGCACTAATACCATTAAACATCAATTAATGTAAACAGCTTAGTCTCAGAGCTGTCACTGAATAACTGAATGCACAATGACATACTGTTACTAATTCACTGTCAGTAGAAAGCTGTGTACAAATAATCCTCTAGGCTATTTCTTACTGAAAAAATGAGAGTAAAAACTGTGTGACCACTCAGTTGACAGCAGAGTGTTTGTCCAACATTATGTCAGATTCTGTTATTCATCTTTCCTTTTTTTTTTTTTTGGCACCCTCTGCTCAAACAAATTGATGGTGGTTCCACTGAAATATTATAGCCTTGTGATTTTTTGTGGGCTTTACTGACCTCTTTTTTAGCTTTGAGTTTCACATTTTAAAGAGGAAAAATTAGACAAACATACTTCACAGTTTAGCCCACCCACACATCCCTGAGCCAACAATTCTTCAAGTGTGTGGGTTCACCACACACGAGCTCCACCTGACTGATTTTTACCTGGTGCGTGACCTTCAATTGAAAATTCCAACAGCATGCAACTTGTCTTTGGCAAATGAATTGTAAGTACGCCAGCTGCCAGATGTCTTCATTTTAAAACACCTTCAAAACTGCTTTCTGGCATTGATCCACAAGCAAAACAAGCTACGCTGTAGCTGTAATTTCTATTCTGTGTGCAAAAAGGGGAGGAAACGTAAGATGTGTTGCTTTACATCTCTAAGAACAGTACAAGGCAGTGGGAAAAAAAACACAACAACAACTCATTACTGATGCACCGCATATTTTTGGGAAGAGTTTTTCCAGTACACAGAGCATATCAAAAATTTACATAAATATTCACCCTAATGAAATACTCGTTTGAAGTAACATAGTTCTGAACAAAGGGATTCCCTCTGTACCATGAAAATTAACGCCTGTGCCTCCAATGTGGACTAGCCAACCTGTTTTGCTTAAGGTTTAGAAAAAACGCTTGGCAAAGGCACTAGAAGGTAGAGATCTTAATTAAATCTGTGCACAAGACCTGGGATCACATGTTTTCAATTACTTTTGTTCTATTCTGTTTTTCTGGCTGTTTGTTTCCTTTCAGAATCTGAAATTCATCCCGGGGACACCAGAAGTTTCAGTGCTACTGGCAGATCTTTAAAACAAATCTGCACATACTTGTTTTTTACTTGGCACCATAACAAACTCATTCTCCTGTCATGAAAAATGGCAATTTCCATTCACTTTTCTTTGAATACCTAGATTTACCACATTCCATGAGTTGTATCACTCACACAAACCCAGAGCCTAAAATGATTCAGAATCACTCTAGTCTAGTGCCAAAAAAAGACCCCTTCCTATGTACAAACCCCCCTACTTTCTGCTGTGAGACTATTAACTACCAGCTCACTGATCAGCTGCCCAGTCGTGTATATACAGACAGTTAGCTTAGAAATGGCATGTATACTTTGGTTCTCTATTTATATGGCTATAATTCCATATATTGCCACAAGCAGAAGAGCCAAGCCAAAAGGTAACCGTGTAAAGACATTACAGAAGAGTTACACTTGGAAAGTGATGCTTTTTATGGTAATTAACAGCATTGCCTGTCACATCTACCAACGCATTTTTAAGGACACTAGTACACGAGGGTGCTGGGTCCTGACTGGCATTGTATAGAAAACTGCTTTGGTACATACGGCAGGGATCTGCCCTCAACAGCTGACAAAAGAATGCACAGAAACACAATCAGAAGTAGCTTAGAAATCCCATGTCCTGTGAAGTTAGAGAGAACTTATTTACAGTAACTAGTTTGAGCTTTGTAGTTCCTATACATACTCTGTCATGTTTCTTGAGCTCCAAGCAGAGGTCACTACGCCTAGCAATATTAGAGCAAACATTCTCTGTCAATACTCGTAATTTCTACAATGGCACAAAAAGGACAGAACACATCCGTCATGCCTGAGTTTTGCTTCAGTCATGAAGCTACAGATATGCCAAACTGAAAAAACCCCAAACCAAACAAAAACCCCAAAGCCAAAACCAAGAGGGCAGGCTATAGAATTTTGTGTGCCCTACACCTTGAAACAGTCCAGCTACTGCAGAATAATAAACTTCCACAGTTTAATAATCTACTGAATGCACATATTGTGTGTGAACATCCCAAAGCAATAGCTAATCCACCTTATTATTATTTTATTGATCATAATATTCAAACCAGAGCTTACAGACAGCATTTAATGCCTCAGAATAAACCACTGAATTTCAGAATGACTGCCTGAAACACATGGCACCACTAGGAACCAAAACTACCTTAGGCATGAAGAATCCAAAATAAGATGTGCCAAGTATTATCTGGCTTATCAGAGAATCATGAAGTACAGACACATCGAGAAGTGGCCGAATAGGTATTTTCAGTCCAGCTGTTAATTGCAAAAATCATACAAACCAACCCCCAAACCCCACCTTGGTCTTTTAAGTTTGCATTGCAGAAATAACTGTTTTGCAGTTGGAATCTGAAATGGTGTTTTGTGATTGTCTCCCACTTACACTCATGTAAGGTAAGTGTCCCTAAGTCTTCCTGTCTAGTTATTCTGAAGAATGAGTGGACAGGTACTCTAGAATGGAAACTGGTATCTGATACTCTGTTTCCAGAGTTCATTGCTGTTCAAGGGGGAAGACTTCCTACAGCTTTGTTTGCTTATACAAACGTAGCTTACGGCAGCACCAGCCTTGCTATGCATCAGCTCTCCTAAGATTTGCTGCACCAAGGATTTACAGGCCTTGCAAATCACCCTTGGCTCCAAAATGTTGTTATACGTTTACAGTTGTTTTTCTGAACACCCAAGCATTGAGCCTCAAGGTCATCTATATTCACTTCCCTGTCCAGCCATGAGGCATCCATCACGATAGTTACAGGTACAGAAAGAAAATAAAAGCAGACAGCCTCATGGGACATCTCAGGATAAAGACCAGCACATTCAAGAGTACATAATAATCTTAACCAGCACTATATGGATCTATGTTGCAATGTGGTATTATAGCTTCATGTTGGATCAGTACAGTATGTGAGCTGTGAGTTGTCATCATCCCAGGTGAATTAGCTATCAATAGCAAAATCAGGCTGATGAGGCCCTAAATTTGTCCTAAGGAAAGTAATGCAAAATTCAAGGCTCTTAGGTGATGCTACTAGGTTTAGTTTCTAAATATTTACTTTCAAATAAAGTCCAAAACCAAGTAGAAATGATATAAAATCAGACACCTGCAAAAAGCAGCTGCTGTATTCCATTTATAGATATATTTATACACTGTTTTTCCCAAAATATACTGTTCTGCTGTGAATATCTACAGGACTCTGAACTGGTAGCAGTTACGAACTACTACAATATCTAAGACACAGAAAAAGATATTTTGAAATCCAGGTGATTTTTTTCCTGATTCAGATGAGAAACGCCCTCTTGCTCTGATACTAGGAAGCAAGAGAACTTCATACTATAACAGACCTATGTCAGAAGGCTCTGTGAAGAGTGAAGGAGTAACGGGGTTTGCAATTGAGGATTGATATGACTATTGTGCAAAAAGCTGAGAACTTATTTATGAGTGACAACCTCAATCACAGCCATGCCTGCTTGTGGTAGACCAGAAGATTTCTGAAGAGAGATTTGATGGGTGCCATAGTCATGTGACCTCAACTTTTTTTTTTTTTTTTGGGTACTATTTCTATCAAAATTACTCCTTATCCATAAAGGTGGGGTGAGTTCAGTATGGTTTGTCTTCAGCTATAGACCTGCTATTATTTCTGACATAACTTGAAAAATTCATGATGGTTGTGGGTGATTCTTTGGAATTTTGGTTAAGATATAGATATATAGGTGCTGTGATATAAGCTCCTAAGAAATAGCTAGCTTGCCTCATTCTCTTCAGGGTATGAAATGTATCATTCTTTTTGAAGTCACGTATCTCCACCCATTCAAATGGGAGGTCCTCCAGAGGTCCATTTTCCACTCCCTAGGAAGATGTGAATGGCTGGAGGTGAAATAAGAACTGCATGACCACTGCTGCTAATATGTAAGGGGAGCCACATCAGTTGCTTCTAGAAGTGCCGTGCAAACTGATCTTGGCTATCATCTGAGACTTTGAAAGTGAGGTCTCCTATGACTTTAGATGATACTTTGTCTGTGAAGGTGATGACCACCTCGTAGACTGGATAACTGGTCATTCCAAACTGCAAGTTTTCTGGAAAATATCTGCTATACAAGTTTTTTGCTCCCTTCTCTTTTACTCTGCCAGACTTGCTTGGTTTTTTATATAGTTACTACTAGAAAGAACAGGATCAGGCAGATGTCAGTGCTTTTGATGCTTCTTGTCATCTCATTTGAGATGGTGGCCAACTTTATCTGGCCAACTGCCAGTCCTACAACTGTGCCCATAACTACTGCCTCTATCATTAAAGTCACTTTCTCCTGGAAGTAGAACAGAGAAGTTCCCCTGTAAGTCATGCTGCTTCTTTGACTTTTTATACAGAGACACAGCCACAGAAGATCCTGGAATCCTCTGGATATTATGGGTTACCTGAAGAAACCATTACTTTATTTAGGGAGAGGATTGCAGGCAGAAACCTTAATTACTAGTTTGGCCTTCACATTTTCTTCACCCTCCTGTTGTCCAATCTCAACTCTCCTGACAAAAGCAGGATCATCTACAATTATGCCACTCCCTATGGATGTTTGCCTAACCTGTTAAAAGACCTGTAATGATCATGACTTCATAAATCTCCAGGTAAACTATTTCAGTGACTTTCCATCCTAAATGCTAGAAAGATCCTCTTTCTTTCTAACCAAGAATCTTTGCTGCTGTAATTAAAGTCTATTATTTCATATCCTTGGTCTTGCAGTGACAAGTAGCACAGAACAACTGTTTCACAAACCTGCTGAATATAATCCAGAATATTTTTTTTCTCAGAACAGCATGATATCATTCAGTTTGCAATCCATCATGCTCAGCACCTCATTTTCCAAAAAACTTCTGTCTAATCTTAAGAAAAAAAAAATAAAATCCACGATACGCAGATGCTTATCTAGCATCTTCGAGCCTGCCATGGTGTCCAATGAAAAGTTGAATACTAAGATGTGACATGTGAGGAAAATGGATGATTGGGTGTGCTGAGCCCCACTTATTTTCTGAGATTACTAAGGAGACCAGGACACATGAGAATAGCTTTTCCCAAAGACATGATTTCAGTGCCAGAAGAAGAACATCAAATGCAAAAGACAATATAGTGTTACTATTTATAGACGCCAGCAGAAATTCAGGTTCTTGCAGGATAAGTGTGCCAGTGTCACAAGCCAGCATGATGCCATTAGTTTTGAATACTTGAAAACATGATGAATCATTATTTTTCTCTTGGCTTACCACAGAGCCTTCGGCAATCAGAGATGGTTTAATCTGCATCATATAAGGTAGTATAACAGCAAATTATGAATTATGATTGAACTTCAGAAAATACAATAATTGATTTTAAAGCCACATACAACACAGAGCAATGGGGAAGTTCACCACATATCTTCCAACCTGTTACTTGCATTCAAGGCATGGCGCTTATTTGAATAGATGATGTTTCAGTTTCAAAGCGTAGTAAGATAGACATTCCAGCCTGTTGCTAGGTAAGTTGCTCTGATGGCCAGTTACTCTCAATGTTAAAAACTGGTATGTCATTTCCAGACTGCATTTGGCCAGTGTTAGTGTCCATCCATTGGATCCTGTTATGCTTTTTGTCTGCTAGATTAAAGGGCTGCCTACTATCAGAAATCTCTTCTTCAGAAAGCAACTATTAAAACCAGATGTGCTGAAGCAGCGAGCTTGTCAGGACTCAACACTTCATGTAACCACAGCTAGTGTCAAAGCTATCAACATTTTATATGTGCGTATGTGTAGAGTAGCAAGAGGAGTAAAACTACACTCAGAAGTCAGTTTTCTTGTGCATTCTGTCAAAGAAGTGTAAAACAAGAACAACATAGTTTAGAAATTCTGAATTATGTTTTCCCATTTCTTCTCTACCCTCATATCTGAAAGGTCATGTTAGGTCTAAATCAGATTAAAAATTAATTCTCAGCAGAAAAGTTGAATTACTATATGTTACTTGCAGAGGGAAAAAAACTCCACAACAGTTTCTCACCGTATATAGCAAGTGCAGAGCTTTTGTTTGTGTAAAGTATTACATTAAATGGCAATAAAACCTATAAATTGTTAAACACATTGCATTATCTCCTTTATTTGAATGATGAAGCTTCCCTATAGAAAAATTTAACAATCTATTCCTATTTCATACCTTTCTGAACAGAAAAGCCAGAATGCTAAGAAACTACACAAAAGAATAATATATGGAGAATTTCAGGCATAAAATATTGTCCTGCTAAGAGCAAATAAAATTATGTCTTAATAATTATATTTTCAGATGTACTTGTTTTTCTCATCTGTCTCTAGGCATTGTATCCTGAAAATGCTTCAAAGATCCAATATGCTTTGTGTTAAAAAAACCCCAAATCTTCACTCAAGCTTCTAAAACACTGGGATTTTCTACACCATTTTACCCCAGTCAAGCTGATACTACAGAGAACGTACCGTAACAAAGAGATACAAAAGCATAAGATGATGTAATAAAATCAGTGATCAAATTCACAATGGATATAAGTCAGCATAGTTTCACAGAAGGCAATGGAGGTAGTCTGGTTTACCCCCTTAAATGACTAAAATCTCACAGATCATTGCAGTTTAAATGGACCACAGTTTAAATGAACAAATGCTGCAGTACGGCTTTTGCAGAATACAGGCAGCTATTTCAGAAATTACATTTTGGCTTATATTCAAATTATATTTGAAAATATTAATACATGTTACAAAGCCTAATTTGTATAACAAAACCCACTAGTCTAGTCTGTCATCAGCAGCCTTACAGGAATATCTCAGCAGATAAGCAAACTGATCTCAAAGTTCTATATACTATTGTACAGCCAAGATCTAATGCAAACAAATCCAGCTCTGACAAGAACCAGGTGCAACTTAGTCAATGGTCAACAACACACAAAAAAATATTTAATTTACTTATTTTTCCTCACCACTTATTGTTCCTCACCACTCTGTCTATGATAGCTTGAGAACGGCCAAAGACCGTACATCGCTACGTCAGGCAAATACGAATCTCATTATTTTTGACTTATAAATTTTTTCCTGTAACAAATAATACAACAATATTTTTTTGTAACTGTTACAAAAATATATTCCAAAACAGTCCAGACTTATGTTCCCAGTTTTTCTCCTGATCTTTCTCTGAAACAAAACGTCTTCAGATTTTTCTTCTCTTGGTCATATTTTGCCACAATCATTTCATAAGCCACTTACGGTCTCTTCCTTCAGTCCTTTCGCTTTTTCACTGCCACCCCTACCACTGATAGTCTTGCATCCCTATATTTTTCCTGCAGCAAGTCTGCAATCAACACCTAATTTTTACAGTGTATTTATCTGCCAGGTGAGCGATATAAGTAATCAATTTTCCAATAGACAAATCACTTTTCTAAGATACAAAGCTAGGTTGCATTTGAAGAAAACAGATCACTTAGTATACTAACTTCTCCAAGGTAATTATACATACTTTCTTAAAACTGGAAATAAAATGATAGCCCTAAAAGCTGAGTTTGGACCTTTGTCTATTAATGCTTTCTCACAGCTTGCTGGTGAAGATGGTCAACCAAAGCAAAACTTCTGTCATGATCTATTAATAGAGAATAAGGATTAATGAAGGATTATGTCATAATGAGTCTGCCTGCAGAGTTGCTTCAGTTCTTGTCCTTTACTGCCAAAATACAGTTCTCATTTCCAACAAACAAAGTCTATCTGAGAGAAAGCACAGAGCCCCTTTAGAACTGGAAAGTCCTGTGCATAATAATGAATGACTAACTCTTCTTTTGCCAAAGCGCTTCAGCACTTTCAATGTCATAGGTCAAAGCAGTGATTCAGAGGGGGCCTGATCCTTATCTAAGCTTTTGCAACAAAATTAGAATGCGCTGTAGCCTTATTAAAGAAATGTTTGTTCCACCATCAATGAAATGAAAAGAAAGCGGCTCAATGCAGTTTTGCAAATCACAGCAATAAACTGCTCAAGTTAACTGCTTTATTACAAATATTTAATTATTCTGTATGTTAAAAATCCTGCATTTATAAAGATGAAATTAATAACATAATCTATTTCGATTTGCATGTGTCAGAGAGTGTTTTATCAAATGGATTGACACTAGTAGCCTTCATGTTGAAAATATTAAAAAAAAATTACGTAATTCACACATTTGCAGAAACTACTTCAGCTCCAGCAACATGAACAATAAAAACAAAATAGGATTTTTCCTAAATAAATTATTTCAATATTCCTTAATATTTACACACAAAGCTCCCTGCACATTCTCAATAGATACTGCATAAATGGAATTTATATACATAATAAAGTTGGTCATACTATGCACAGCTATCACAGCGATATACACAACTATTGCAGCAATTATCTGTGTGATAAAGAAGTAATTTTTCTCTATTAAAGTTTTAGCTGCTAAACTCTTAATGGTTGAATTTATGCTGAACAAAGTCTGTCAATGCAATCCACTTTAAAACATTTAAAGCATTATGGGAGACTTTTTTAACATACGATAGTGATTTAAATAATTAATTAGAAGTCAGGTGACTAAGAAAAAAAAAAACAAGGGAAAAAATGAGACCATTACATTAGTCACTGAAAGGAGAAAGGCCAAATTCTGATTTGATTTGTGTTTGTTAGACTAGCTACAGCAAAACAACAACAACAAAAGTAAAGTTATACCAGATCTAAGTGAAATTTCAAATAGAATGTAACCAGAGAGTATATTAGGATTGAAAAGCAGAATATTAATCTCCAAAATTAGAAAATTGATCAACTGGGATACGCATCAGAGAGATTCATCAAAGCCTTGCAACAGCCTATCTCCATTTACTGTTTAGATACAGCTAATCTACATCATTAAATTGACCATTCAGTAACTGAAAATCTGCCATGTAGGTCCCGACTTTTCATAGAGGCTTTTAAATATGTATTCGGTAACTACAAAGTACTGAATATATTTTCAGTCTTTTTATACTAAGATTTACAACTAATGACCTTAAGCAATGTCATGCATGTAAAACAAAATTATGAGACCACCCTGGTTTGAGCAGAATTAAGGTATAGAATCATACTTCATTCTCATTCAAATTTAGTAGGAGAGAACAAAAAAAAATCCATAGTAATATAGCTAAACCTATTTCATAGTTTTACTTTGTAAAACATGCCTCTTCACTTGTATTTTGCTATTACAGGCTCAATATAAGTAGACAATTATCTAAGCTTAATGCCAAGAATGATAATGCATTGAGCACATGCAAAATCCTTGTGCAACATCAACTACAGCCCGCAGGGATAAAACATTTATCAGTTGCTCCTTAGAGCACTAGTGGTTTGAAAATTTGGCTGCCCATGCCGACATTTAGTGAAATCATAGTTTTAGCTTCATTCAGAACCCCACACAGTAAAGCCTGATACCAGGATGACTCTGTTGGCAATCTGCCTCCCTGTACCCACACGCACTGCAGGCTACTTTCTGTCCCACTACTTTCCATGAAAGAAGTCCTTTTACTTAACTGCAGTAGTTGGCACAGTGCCCCTTTCATGGACCAAACTAACCGTCATCTTGGATGTAACAAATTAGTACATTCTCAGAATAATAATAAGTATGGACATGAAAACACTATTGTTTTTACTTGGAAATGAAGTAACTACATTTTAGCTGGGTGACTTTTTCAGTTCAGCACCACAGGCAAAAATAAATCTTATAAAAAGAATGGACAATTACAGGAGAGATGAGACACAGGCTTTTGCTGTGGGTTCAGAAGTAAAAGAGCTGCTTCTCATACTGCCTGAAGAAGATACTGTAAAATAAAATTTTGAATATCAAGCAATTTATTCCTTTGAAAAAGAATTGCTGCAGGGTTTTGCTACTTGATCGGCAACTGATAGAGATTTTTTTTTGCTTGTAAAGTACAGAAATGCTTAAGTAACCTCTATTAATATTACAATGAAATATTTTACAAAATACATTGAAAACATTAAATATGGGGTGATGCAAGCTAAGCATAGAAGTATGACTGGATTTTCCAATTGTGAAACACAAACCTAGGCAATGGGAAATATATCTTTAACTACAAATAAATATTTCTAAAGCATTGCATGCTTGCCATTTTATCTGAGCACTGTGATTATAATAAAAATACATTTTTTCCTCAAGCTGTGCACATTTCATTGCACATCAGCTCTTTTAAAAACAGTATCACAGAACGTATTTTATAATGCCATTTTAAACTGCTGATAAAAGTATATTCATGTCACTGTTCTCGGCACTCTAGCACAGACGTCCTAGGCCAAGTTCTCTGAAAAGTACAGATATTAAAACTTTCCTGTATCATAGTCCAATACAGTAAGAGCTTTCTTGCCAAACTATGATATGGAACATTAACAGGGATTTGAATAACAAGTGCATCCTTTACTGTGTAACTCCTTAGCAGGAGATAAGGCTAAATTAGTGTGAAGTGCAGACAAGTATGAAAGATGAAAACAAATATTTCTTGTAAATATGCTAAATATGTTTCCATTTTATGCCATGTTGAGTCTGTGAAGCAAAAAATCCAATATATATCACATATATTCAAAAAATTATTGAGTTTGAGACAGTTTAAATAATTCAAGGTATTTTATGTAAAAATGTCACAATTTTACTAAACTTTCTGGTTCAAATGAGTTCAAGAATATCTCATTACAAATGGAGACAGTCCTAAAAAAGCAATCAAGCATGACTAAAAAGATCACTCTTTTACACAAAAAAATAGCCTTCTTATTTTACCCTTTGTTGGAAAGACATTTGGCCAGCCACAGGGGAAATACATAATCTACTTTTATATTCAAATAATATATTTCAAAATTCTATGCATACAAGGACCTTAAAACAATTCTGGGTGGAACATATAAGACATGGGTTTATGTGAT
Source organism: Grus americana (assembly GCF_028858705.1). Classification (NCBI taxonomy): domain Eukaryota; kingdom Metazoa; phylum Chordata; class Aves; order Gruiformes; family Gruidae; genus Grus; species Grus americana. The sequence goes on from NC_072860.1 coordinate 19,981,501, forward strand.
CCTAATAACCGAATTGCTGACATGGGCTGACAATTACTTGGGGGGGTTTGTTTGTTTGTTTCTGTTACTCTAAAGCATGTGTACAAGTATTCTGTCTATTAGTTATTTCTATTGTGACTTTGAGGGAAAATACCAATGGAAAGACATTGCAATAAAATATGTAGGGAGATCCTGGCTAGAAAAATAGAAGTATTACGTATGAGGAGTATGCACATTTTCATTGGGATGGTGATTATTACAGCTACCTTAATTCTGAAGCTTAATTCTGATCAAAGCAGTATTCCACCACAAATGCTGCATATGAAAAAGACATCTTTTTATTTACACAGTTAGTCCATCCTTTTATTTTTTATGTTGATATACTCAAATACAGAGTATTAATGGTGATTTGCTTTCAGAATCTGAAGGACTAATGAAACATCATCTTAATTTTTAAGGACACTAATACGTCAGTGGTTCTGGAGGAAAATTGCTTTTCAAGGCAATACTGCTGGGGTAAGAGTCAGGGAGGAGAGATGCAATTGATGTTTTTCACTTTACTTTAAACAAGACAACTGTTATTCAGTTTCTCAATACCTAGGATTATGAAGATCAGAGTACTATACACCCCAGAAGAGGAAAAGCTTAGAGCCATTATAGTTCCCTTCTAAGTACTGTAGCACTCACTGTTGGTTTCAACAAATAAGCAGTCTACACACATCTCTCTTGCTTCGTAACTGCGTGAGGTTCCTGCTCCTAAAACTCACAAATATAAAAAAGGAAGAGGGAATTCAATTAATATCACCATTTTCAGCCCTGTATTTTATCACTCATGAAGAGCTAAAGTTTTCTTGTATTAGCTGGATACGTTCCCCACTTATGCCTTTGATGAGAAATAGCAAAGTTACAATATCAGGGCAAAGGACTAAGGAGCAAAATGTCAGTGTGACTTGCACATTCATAGCTTCCTCTGGGCCCTTTCAGCTTATACAGCAGAGCAGGATGAGTATTTGTGCTAACTACACATTTCAGTACAAAGAACCCAATTCAGAGGAAAAAAAAAAAATCTCATACCATTTATGGCAACTGTGCACTTTACAAAATACAATTATAAATGGTTTATTCATTCATGGGGAAGAGCCTCTATAACTGTTGTGCAAGCGACCTGCCCCTTGCTGGGTTTGATGAGCCTGATCCAAAGCCCAATGAGGGCAAGGATGGAACTTGCATTGACTTCAGCTCTCGGGCTCCACTCTCCTTCACAAATGTTTCACATTTAAAAATCTAAGAGCTGTGAGACCAAGTTGGAATGCATGATGTGGAGTTGTACATAAAAACTGTTACTGAGGTTTAAACACCTGAGCTAAAGTTGCATATGACAGCACTGTCTGGATTTACAGGTCAGCATGAAGATAAGTTGATTGAAAATTATTCTTAGGCACTTTGCAATTAAGTAGTACTTTTAAAATAGCAGCTACTGGCTTATGAAGATAACAACTTTGCATGGATCATACTTATACATACCGAGTGCCATATTTATTGTTTATTCTTTCTCTACTCATGTATCTGACAAGCACCACAAATTTCTCACAAACTGATGTAGCTGTACGTCCACAGCAGTTAATAGCACAGGCAGCTAATTAATTATGTACTTATGTGTGCAACTAGCTATTCATGCAAATTATACAAGCGGTTGAGCGCATACTTGGTGCACACAAACACTTAATTGCCCAATGTGCTAAAAGTCTCACCCAAAGTAAAAAATACCACATCTAACAACTGCTTTCAGCTTATATATCCTCAAGACCTATAGATCTAACTACACCTCTCACGTGAATGACATGCCTACAAGCCATATTCATGACAACCTAACTTTTACATTATTCCAGTTATACAATACTGAAGAAACAAGCTTTTATACAAATCTAGCAAAACTGATTTTTGCTATAATCAAAGGAAAACTATTCTGACATTTTATGTCTTAAGTACCATTTGAAGACTTAAGATGCAGCAAAGGCAAAAAGATGTGAAGGAAAAGAAAATTAGAATTTATTTCTTCTATTATGTAACACTGTGGCTCTTTCTGCTTGCCACTATTTCACTCATGCATTATAAGTGCAATAAAAAGGTGCTGTATGAAACCCCGCATAAATTTTTCTCTGATTATGCCATCAACTTTTCAAAGGGTTAACGGGAAAAGCTGCTCATTGTGCCCCCTCCTGGCTGCAGCTCCACTGCAGCCTCTAACCAAGGGCAAGGGCGGCACGAAACATCACCTGCCCTCTCTTTGTTGAGTATCACTATTTTAAATGCACACACAATAACATGAAACCAAATTATTTTCAGGCCAAATATTAGGATCTTCAAGGTTTCAAAAGGGATGTATTAAAGATAACTGGAACTTTTCATTGAAAGATCTACAGAAGTTTGAAAACTTTAAAAGGACACTGTTTTCTCTTGAATCATATTACTGGTTAGATTCAATGCCAGGTACATTGTTAAGTCTGTCCTAACTCTACCTTATATCTACAAAAGAAAAGAAAAAAGCTTCCTTTATTATTAATAAACCCAGGGTTTGGAACCATGACCTAAGGTGGACATCTAAGCGTCCCTAAGATGGTAGTGTAATTCTAGTGTCATATGTAATTTTGGGGGGGGGGGGGTAATGGCTTAAGGCCAATTAGAATTACATTGTACTTTTTTGTAATGATTGTAGGCTTGATATTTGAGATATAATAGTTGCATATGAATGTGTCAACTTTACATGCATAGCTTGTGTTTCAAGCTTTATCTTTTAAATAGATGAGGTAAATCAAAGACAGAATATTTTATGACCGCTTTGAGCATGAATATCTTATCATATAGATATCAAGCACTTGAAAGTTCACCAGAAAGTCAGAAACAAGGTAGTATTCCCTTACTGCTAAGAAGTGAATATCCAGTGTCTGGAATCTGAGACAGAAGCAAGCTGCAAGATTCAGGAAGAGAGGAGCATGTAAAGTAGAATCACAAGAGGCTGTGAAAAGGAAGGAGATTTGTGTACACCCTGATATGGAATTTAGGAATTAATATCTTATTTTTTTCCTGAAATCCACAAAAGACAACCTAGTTCAACCTGTGTTATCCCAAGGACCCGAGTTCAACCTAGTGTGTTTGATCCAAATTAAGTAATTTGCAACTCTAATTTTATTCAGGTTGGATGAGGCTTTGGGCAATCTAGTCCAGTGGAGGGTGTCTCTGCCCACGGCAGGGGGGTTGGAACTAGATGATCTTTGAGGTCCCTTCCAACCCAAACCATTCCATGATTCTATGAATCCGAGATTTTTCCTAGTACTAAAGTCTAGATCTAAAGGTAGAGCAATCTTGCTAACTGTTTGGTTTTGGCAATAATGAATATGTGCATACCTTCAAATTTGATGTAATTGCTACAATGCCTGAGCACCTTGTCTGCATGGGTAGTATTAGAAAATGTTTCATTTTGAACCTTCCTGATGACCAAATTTTGTCTTCCCTTGACCCCGAGAAGTACCAGGGAAACAATTACTAGCCCTCCACTAAGAGTAGGAAGGAAAACCCCAATCTTTCCATGCCAAAAGAGAGTCTGCCTCAGTTCTAGCTACCCAGAAACATAAAGTATCCAGAACTGCACCCTTATAAACAACATATCAATAAAAACTACTTTTAAAAAAACCCAAATCATGTAAAAGCTGCTTGACTAATGCATCCATTGCAAAAATATAATTTCTGTAATTGAAGGATGGCCACTACCTCACAGGTCTTGATCATTCGTGATTAACAGGAACCAGATATAGAACTCAGCTAATCAAGATCCTTTTTTTTTTCCTATAGCATGACAAGAAATAAGGCTAAAGATGATACAGTTATTTTGCTTCAGGATAAAGTATTTTAAGTTTTATGAATAATGATATTTTTTATGTTTTATGATAAAACTATTTTTTGCCAATTTAACTGAAAAAACTTCTTCACCCGGTGACCTCACGTCTCAACATTTTTTCATATTTTCATACTAATCTAGACAGAAACCCTATCACACTTGCTAACGGACTCTGAACTCATTGATTTGTCCCCACTTAACACTCCATTTTACAGGTGGGGAATCCACATTTTGTGAGTTACGAATCCTCTCTCGCTTCATCAGCATCCGAAGTGCTGGAGTTGGTCCTAATAACCATCAGTCTGCTATACGGGATGCCTGAGCAGGCGAAAAGCTCTGGTGCTGCACAGCGGCAGAGGGATATCAGCTTCCCAGTAGAGATCTTTTCTCCAAGAAGCCACCTGAGAGTGCAGCTCCCTGGATGTATCTACACACTGCAGCTGGGCATGGCAAGGAGACCAGCAAACCCAGTATGTGGCACTGGTCACACCCATTACATGACAGGTGATATCCCTGTCAGATAGTCAAACACACAGATGGGACCTGTTGCATGATTCACATGTGAACTCCAATGTGCTGAGACAGGGAAAAGTTGAGATATTTGCCGCAAAGTTTAGATCTGAGAACTTGATTTCTATTCTAGACTAAAATATGCATCAGGCAACTGAAGATAAATATTAGAGAGAACTTCTCCAGAAAAAGTATTAAATAATAATGAAATTAAGTGATAAGGTCAAAGAAAATTAAATATATGAAGTATGGAAATGCAAGTTTCACATATATAAACTCAGCAGCACTTTCCACGATACAAAGCTATGTGGTTTTTATTACAGCAGCTTTATCTGGGCAATTCTTCACTTATCTGAGTGGGGTTTTTTCATTATGATTATTATGATGATATTTCTTTTAATATCAGTAATGCTGTACAGAACTGAAATAAAGATGACTCTCCTACAGGTCTAACCCTGCCCACTGTGTCCTTATAGGCAGGTCCTTGCCTCCATGCCCAGTTCCAGCAGACTCAGGGACTTTGATTTACAGGTAACTTTGTCCAGACCAGGAAATTCTTCCATTGCTTTGAAGGCATCACTGAATGCTGCGTGCTCCTCTCTACCACCTCACAGGCTCTGTGCGAGTTGCAGGATTTCAGTTCTACAATGGTCACCTTTGCTGTCCCCTCCTGCAAACTTTGGTATCTCCTACTGCTTGAGCAGGGCCACTGCTTGAGTAGCTCACATGGGAAAGTGTTGCCTCCCATTCCTCCCATGGGACTTGCCTCACCCAATCCTCTGACAGCCTATCTACTAAATGTTTTAAATTCATATTTTTTCAACATATTTGGATTTTCCATCTTAAGATGATTTTATTTTTTAAAACAATATGGCTACATTTAATTCTGAAAAAGTATTAAATACCCAAGCTGATATACAACTTTTGTTACAACCATTAAGTGAAAAATAACTTCTTTGCTCTGCTCTATTCCAAACCATAACATCAATTAATTGAGGTATGTGAAAAGAAGGAAATTGTAAAAAGCACACCAAAAATTCACAACTACTACTTTTTCCTTCAATTCATTAGTTGAGGATGCAATTCTAAACCAAAAATCACACACTTTTCCATTGGAAAGCCATTCTCCCCCCCCTCCCCCCATTTCATTGAAAATTTGGCATTAAAAAGTAATTAAAAGCAATAGAGCTTATGGGGACAGGCAATGACCTGTGTTCAATGAGTCTTAGTTTTAAAACCTGAAAGAGTTTCAGAAAGAGCAAATAGCAGCACTTTATCTTCATTTAACTGCTAACAGGACAGCGTTCATTCCTGATAGAGGGCTGAGGAAACTGAGGCCTGGATTCACCAATTCACAGTGCTCGTCATAGGCCTTTGTGGAAAGAACTGATTTTACGATCCCTCTTTGCAGTTCCCACTGCCGAGAGCAGTTCGGTTCCTTCCCTCCCTGGTACCCCACAGTTCACAGTAGCCTTGTGATGACTCCTTATCTGTGGTCCTAACACAAAATTCACCAAGTACAACTCAAATGTTGCTGTTTATTTCAGTGGGTATTTGAACAAATCTCACATCTGCAGCAGCAAAACACCAGAAAGACCACCACAATCTTGTCCTCTGGTTAATTTTCTATGTGAAATAATTCAAAGAGGTTGAATATAATGCCACTGCCACCAACTTTATGTCATCTGTTAATTCCCCTGCCAAATTTCAGAAAAATCATTCTCCACTTCCAAGCATTGCACAGGCTTACAGAAGGTCTAAGCATCTGCATATCATCTTGCACGTCCCTTCAAATAAAATCAATCTGCAATTGGATGCGCCTTTTTTATTTTACAGTAGGTTGTTTGGACATTATCAGCATTCTGTCTATTTTATAAAGATGAAATGCCCACAAAAATAGTGTCTGCTCATACATACTGAGACAATGTTTGATGTGTTTCCACTCCAGAGCAGAAAGGAATTGATTTTCAAAAACCTTATTTGTGCTGATGAGCGGTCCGTGAGACTTGAGGCCAACGCAGACATATTTGCAAAACATATTTACAAGAGGAAATGCTTTTGGTTATCATTGCTCTGAAGTTTTCATAATAAAAGTCTGTGGACAGATTTTCTCTAGTGTTAATATATATTATCAGCTTTTGCTCAAGGACAGCGCTGAAAAAATTACATGTAGAGACTATTTTTTTTTTCAGTGTAAAAAAATCACACACACAGAGTAGCTTAACCGTCTGCCCCACCACTAGGTGGATATGAAGCCACATTTCCAATAAAAACCTAAGAAAATGTTAATAGCACTTTTCTGGGTTTGTAATTGCACGTAATATTGCAATAAATTGACCTGGAGCATGATTATTTTTCTTTAAAAAAACCAAACAAACTCACTTTGTGTTGCCTGTGCTGATTCATCCAGTTGACTTGGCATATTCTCCATATCAGCTGCATACCTTTTGAAAAACAAACAAACAAAATTAATGGATGGTCTTCTAGTCAGTGACTGGTTATATACGCTGTCACCTAGCAATAACAACTTGTACTTCTTTCATGTCTTTCATAGAAGGATCTCAATTACACCTCATCCTTCCCAACAAGCAGAGAAATTGGAGCAGCAGATGCTCGGCAACATTGAGGAAAAAAATCTCTTTGCAGGTTACTTACAGAAAGCAAGGATAAAAACATAAGGTTTGACCCTCTCTTTCCTTTACTAACTCTATAGCTACAAAGCCTTCTGATGAAGGAAGAAGGAATGTCCACATTTCTCACAAATTTAGGATTTCTTCAGATACTAGTGTTAGTTGGGAAAATCTTATTTCTTAACCCATACATTATGGATAATTAATTCTTCCAATCCTCCTCCCTAATTTTCCATCAGCACCACCCATTTAGTAAAAGATAATTCTGTGCCTTTCTTCTTTTGACTACCATTGCTGCAATGTTGAAGAGAATGAGTAAGGGGAGGAGTAAAATAGAAAGAGTCAGGAATGAAAAGGGAGGGTTTGTATGGGGGGAGAAAGCAATGAAGAACAAGCAGAGGTCAAAGCAAAGAAGAAAGAAAACAGGAGAAAAATAAAAGAATAAGAGAGCAAAAGAGAAGCAGAAAAGAGGCTTACATACTTCTGAGAGACTTGGAAATATTCTGGAGAGCCAACTCATATGTCCCTTAATCTTTCTGTTTATACATCCTAGCCTTCACACCATCTACCTCCATCAGGGTGAAGGAGCTCTAGGATGGGACTATTTTGCCTCAGGGACTTCTATTTATATCCCCCTATGTCTAGACAGGACAAAACCCCCAATGTACAGGATCTAGTATAGCTGGGCTCCAGTCATAATTTCAGATCTCTGGATACGTTAAAGTACAAACAAATACTATTTATGTTCCCATATTATTACAAACATCTAATGAACATATGAGCATAGCAGTACATTGCAGTTCTGTTGCAGGAGGAGTCTGACCTCTCTGGGTGAAAGAGAACCAGCGACACGTGTAAGAGAGCAGTGGCCAAGAGCTCTGCTCATATTCAACTCCTCTGTGGAGTCTTTCAGTCCCAGATACAGCCTGGGTCACTCTTCTCTAGTAGAAGTTACTAGGGGTGCTCTGCGAAGATTACAATTTTATTTTTTTTAGATCAAATGAGGTAAAGGCCCAAGCCTCCTCATGCCCAAGGAAAAAAATGTCTTGCTGACATAAACTACTAAGAAATTAGAGAGAAAAAAAGGGATGGATTTGTGCTTAGACAAGAGAGCTAAAGCATTTCTGTTCTTGGGTTTGTCACTTCATGACTGAAGCATTAAGGAAAAATATTACAAGAGTGTCATGTAATTTTCAGCCTTATTTATGCAAATTGATAAAAATCCCATCCAGTCAACAGCTCTACATCAGTTTATTCTAATTAAAAATCTAATCTTTAGTGCCTGATTTGATGGCTGTAGGCCATCTTGTGAAGTTGAACATCTCTGAAAATCAGGCAATGAATATCTCATATCAGGCTTGCAAGATCAATGAACATTAAACCCCTTTGTTATTCAACTCAGATAAAGTGGAGATAACACTAGATGGTATGAATCAAGGATTGTACGTTCATGAAATAACAACACATAGTTCTGATGCCTTCATTACTGACAGTTTGGGCTACGTGTGTCTTTGCTGTGATCCAGTACAGCCGTTCTGCTAGCTTTACCTTTTAGAGATTTGCCTAAAAAAAATATCCCTGTGGACAGAGAATATTTCTATAACACTGGATTGATCATTCTCTTCTGGTTTTAAAGTGGCATATACAAGGATTTTGGAACTCTGCCTCAAAGAAGTTAAAAAATGTATGTTACCAGCATACTCTTTTTTTTTTGTACACACTCTGCACCAGTCTCACTGAACCATTTGTAAAAGGCTGACATATATGTTGAAGGCTATTTAGGGTGAAACTTGGCATGTCCAAAATCAAAGTCCCAAGGCTCTGAAGAACAGTGCCAGGCTTGCAGGTGGAGATGTTCATAGGTCACACCTTCCATGGATCAGCATGGAAGCAGTGTGGAACTCATATCGATCGGTAACCCCTATACAATTAAACCCCTATACAATTTAAACAATTCTGTTTAAAAAGGACATTTCAAAGTTCTCACATTTTAGATGGATAACTGGTTCTGTTCAAAGTTAAGAACTTAATGTTTTGGGGTGATGTATAGGCCCAGCAGACATATATACATATAGATTAAAACGTTTATGTAACTAAACTAAAGAGGTAGATGACCCTACCATACTTCTCTTCAATTTTCCAGAATGCTCTATCCAGCTTCACTGATCCAGCCTCAAGTTTTGACATAACGACAAGCTCCTTTATGGCTATCAAGTTTTGTGTTGTTCAATGTAGGGTATTTCTTGTCAGCAAAAACCAGTCTATCCTGGAACTGCCAAGGAAATTTATGTCATGCAGCACGATCCCAAGCCATTTTTCTTGTGACTCCTGAGCAGTCCAACCTTTTCTTTCAACACATTTGATCAAACAGCTGTTTTCTCTGCTCACTTTCTAGCTGCTAGGAACCAGCAGCAAGACGACAATCTCCTCACCCTCTGTGGCCAGGAGGAATAACTACACGTTTAAAAACCCTGGTCAATCTGCCTTGCTTCAGCACATGAGATACCATTAGCCGCACAACTCCCTACCTGCAAAACTCAAACACATAATTAGGTCTTTGCATATCAGACCTGAGTTTCTAACGTCTCATTCAAGGTATACTGTAAACCAAATAACAAAACCACAAAATAAATATAATGAAACTAAAGCAATGCCTAACCATTTTATTTGTTTCCACAACTTTTGAGTCCAAATCTATGCTTGAGCAATCAAAAGACTTACTTTTAAAAGCAAGTCAACAAATAGCTTTCTTTTGCTGTTTCAGATACAGTTATCTGTAAAATAAATAAATAAAATAACAGCACTTAAAAAAAATAGAAGTCGTACTTGTAGGTTTTTTTTTTTCTTGGAAAAGGGGAATTAAACTATTAAAGGACACCTTGTTAAGTAATTATATAGCAACATCACTGTGCAATTAAATAGCCATCAGTCCCTGCAGCTGAGAAATTTCAGGTAATTATTCAAAGATAATTTAATAGGAGAATTACTGTATTCAAGAAAGCATTAGCTAGTAATCTACCTCAATTAAAGCAGCCAATTAATTTCAGCACCTTGATAATAGTTGCCTTTTGCAAAACTATCCTCCCCTACACACACACACAAATCCCAAATTTCAAAATAATACAAAAAGTGAATTTGGTGCATTTTAACTTCCATAAACAACAATTCACTCCCAGAGAATTTAGGATGCTTTCATTGTACATTATGTTATCAGTACGTATTACTGTTTTAGTATTCAACTTCAGTTTTACTGTAGCTACATATGTATCAGTATCTCTGTAAGTTGAGTTAGAACAATGAGGGGTATGGAGGAAATCTGTATAAAAGGAATAAATATTTGTCTGTTCGTACCAAAAAAGACCACAAAAAGCTGCATAATAACTGAAAAAGCATCTATTGTGACAATACATCTTCAGAGAATTATGGGACTCTCTCAGTGCATTGCTTGGTTGTGCTACTGTACGTACACCGGAGACAGAAGTCATTAATCACACACAGTTGCAAACAGTGTTCATTGTAACAGATTTTGTGCAGAAACAAAAAAGTGCATATGCCACACAGTAGTTAGTTACACAGCAAAATATTTTCTCAAGGTCACCACACACTGGAAGTTCTTTGCTACAATGGTGAATATCAACAACTTTTACATCCTGCAACTTCATACTTGTGAGTTTGGGATCCTTGAGATATCAAGAACAATACTGGGCACAAGGAGGACGCATGGATAATTTTCAGAAAGACACAAAAGGCAGTTTGGCATCCAGCACTTATACAGATTCAGTGGTTGCTGAGGTCCTAGATTCCTCACACTTCTTTAAAAATCAAAATATGTAACAATCAAGAAATAGTTCCTTTTTAAAAAATATCCCATCATGCAGATGTTCACTGATTTAATTACCATTTTCTGCCTCAACCAGAGCTGTATTATGTTTTCTTTCATTTCCTATTTAATTTGTCTTTAAATAGATAATAAATGATGGTTGTAAATAAAAGAACATCTATGTGATTCACATTTTCATATATTTCTCATATATACTAGGCCTTCTCTTCCCTCCCCCTTAAACCACGGCAGTGTGTTGATGGTAGACTGAATAAGTGTCCTTTTATCTAAGCCTTGAAAATATGCATAAACAAACACAAAACCCAATCTTGGCAAGACTGAATCCTGATTCATTTAAGAAAAATACAGAACTGTATAGATGTTCAGTGAATTTATACACTCTCTTTCACAGGAGGAAACAAAACATAGATGTAAAAACTTCCAAACTCCAGATCTGGAATAATCTGAGCTATTGATCACTAACACAAATCTGTGATAAACATATACCTTAGGGCTTTTGTTGAAATCAGTCCACATTGTTATTTGAGCTGTTACTTGTTAAAAAGCTTTTTTTATTTTTTTTCCCGGGGTGCGTGTGTGTATGTGTGTGTGCATGTCCCCACCCAAGTCTTTGTTTTCTTTCAGTTTTTATGTCAACAGGTTTCCAATGTTTCCCTTACTGACGCTGTGGTAAGTTTCCATTTAATTCAAGAGTACTCAGTGTTACCTGATCCATAGCACTGTCCTAGAATTTAGAGAGGTATTCAAGATTTCCTTGCCCATTGTGTAACTGTTTTTAGCCCATCATAAATCCTAATATTTTTCTAGGAAATAATCGTTACAAAAAAAATTAACTGAGCTACCATAAAAGGTACCAAAATTTCTTCAAACTTGTCACAGATTTGTATGTGTTTAACATATCCCTAAACTTTTACTTGTAATAATCAGATTTCAGCTTTTCTCTGAGTATCCTTTTTAAGACAACAGAGAAAGAAAAAAAAGCCAACAAAAAACCAAAACCAAACCACAAACAGAACCATTATATATTTCTATCTCAAAATCTGTGTACCACTCTCCACACCGATATGCAACAAGGTACTTCAGCACGTATCTGTCTTAAATCACATTGATTAAAATGGGATTAATCATATATCTAAAGCCAGACTCATCCTTAAGTATCTTGCCTTATAAGAAAACAAAGATAGGTATTTCACTGACCAGTGGTTTTCTCACCTCCTCATCTAGTGACAGATAGAAGAGTATGTATTAGCCAGCATTGGTGCGGGCTTTTAAGCCTTTGCAGGTGGTTGTGATCCCTGTGCTGGAGAAAATCTAATTTTTCTTCACTGTTGTGAAGAAGGATGAGAAAGAATATAGCACTACAGAGATTAGGCAAGAGCCCTAAAAGGCTCCCAATGTAGTCTGTAGTAGTGATGAGCTGAACAGCAGGTATTTGGGGACTCCTACTCCCCATTTTCTCTGATACAACACACAATGATATTTCATACCAAGCTGAACAAATAAATGCAGAAAGTACTGTATATTGATAGGATTAGAATCAGAACTTATCAGGAAGCTGCACCGTAAATTATACAACCAGAATAAGTAATTGACAATATTTACCATTGAGAGCTACAATTCTCTTGGCATCCAGAGTGAAATTATATGTGTATTAATCCCCCAATCACAAGTTTACTCCCTGAACAATATAATCCAGGTGATTAGAGAAAGTAGAGATTCATCCAAAATAACCACAAGATACCTAAAGGATTTAATTTGCTCCATCACAGTGCCACTTGCTGTTCTAATTATCATTTCATCTGGAGTTACCTGTAATTTTCTTTTAGTGCCAAAAAAATTGTACATTTTGTTTTCTTAACATTTAGTAGGAGTCTGCTATTAATCAGTCATTTTTCAACATTTAGAAAATTGTTCTAGGGATTTAGTACACATTTTATTAATGGACCATCCATAGCAGCATTATCTGAATAAAACCATCAGTAATTGATTAATAAAATATTAAATAATTTTACTATTAATAGAGGCCCCCTGAGAAGCTCCATCATCGTCAGTTGACAGGCCAAATTCACAGACTCAATTAAGCACTCTGATAAATTGGGATCACTGAGATTCTTCTTTAGGACTGTATATTGTTTTACTACCTGTTTTGCATAAGGAAAGAGAGAAAGAGAGAAAGATCAGCTGAACCATACGTACACTGTGGTTTGTGATTTTGTATTAACCAAATTTGGTTTAGCTAGGATTCAACAGCTGGCATCTGTTTTCTGCAACTACTTTTAGAAGACAAGCAAAACAACATGTTCTCCTTAGTATGACTGCAAGCAAAGGTGAGAATTTTAATCAAATTAAGAACAGTAATACCAAGCACCAATCTGATTTTCAAGTAGGAAACAACTCAGAGCTACAAGCTCAAAGGTTGAGACGTACCCTCTAAAACATCCCCCCTTTGCCTAAAAACCCCAGCAGGAAACTTTCTCCTTCCTTCAAGCTGGCAGTTGGAGAGACTGGTGGAGGGGACTGCAAGTGGTTCACAACATGACGGCACACACCCTCATCATGTAACAGCATGTCCCCACTCCTCCCGAACAAGTAGCATTTTCAGGAGCAAGGACCCTTTTTAAGCCACGATCATTCATTCACATGCAAACCACCAATGTAATCTACCACTTCACACCACGAGCAAGCAAATCCCTGTACGCTGGATTTCTGTTACAGTCAAGATTCGGTCAGGTCACTTGTGCCAAACCCTAAGATCAACCATGGGACAAAGAGCCCAGCGGACAAAGGACTAACATCCTTGACGCAAAAGAAGGAAGAAGGAAGGGCTTAAAAAACCCGGCAGCTCTGTGAGAGGAAAAGACAAGTATTCTCTGTTTTGAGTCAGATGAAAGGTTCATCCAACTTTGCACTCTGAGGGTAACCAGAAGGTTTAGGTGTCCTGTATAAAAACAGGACAGACCTGCAGCGTTGTTTTCCCCAAAACCTTTCAGCAATTCTCCCACCAAGATCTCCCCAGTCTCTAATATGAAGGAGTGTTCCCCACACCAGTATCTAGGAATATGAAAAGAAAAAAAAAAAAAAAGGCAGAGAGCATAAAGAAAAAATCAAAATAGCAAAAAGCAATTGTTTAGTGAGCACAATGTAAGGGGGCAGTGTGCAAACACAGCAAACTGAAAATTACTTGCAGAAATTAATCGCAAATTTGTTTCAATAGATTTAAGAAACTCATAGGCTGCTTGCAATTAAAGGTGCATACAAAAAAGTGATATTTAATGAATAAATTAGCTACTATAAACACTATCATCTTCAGTGAAAAAGTTTAAATTAACTCTTGAACATTTTCCAAACTATGATTTGAAGAACTAAGTATGTTTCTTATTAGGAAACTGCCTTCTCTAATATCTCAATGAGGGGAAAAAACATAACTAAAAGAATAACAGTCCATACAGACAGTTACTGTCTTAAACTATAAGTCTTCATGGCAGCATTCATCTATATGTGATTGTGAACCCTTTTGCCCCAAGTGCCTTGTACCCCCCTTCTTTAGGAAGAAAAAAAAAAAATGTCTAACCTTTTTTTGCAGAAACTAAGATTATTACAAGACATTTAAAGGTGAGGAGAAAAGGACTACTTTAGGTAAAATGTGGTTAGCTACAGAGACTTTTAACAATTGCAAATAGGGAAAAGAAGTTCTGTTTCTATTTCTCACTGAAGCAGGTGATGCAGGCAGCCCACCATCACTAAGGCTCTGTCTGGGAGACGGGTCCCTACTAACTCCGTAGAAGGTAGTGCCACCTAATTCAGTTCCAAAACCTGAATTCTACAGAGGGAAAGTATACATTTTTAAAGATCTTACCTGAATGCTGATTCATCTCAGAATGATAGAGGAATTTTATTGCAATACCAGTTGTGAATCTAAGCACTACTGAACACAAACCAAACATCTCTGCCTCCCTACTGTCAGTCAGGCACATTAAAATGAGTAGCATAAACACTCCCATTACAGGAAACAAATTTTTGTATATTTGTGGGGTTTTTTTATATTTATGTTGTTATTGTATGACTAACTTTTCATAGTGACAATAAGAAAATCAAATCCACTACATTCAGTAACCACAGAATTATGAAATGAGTAAAATTCAACTAAAAAAATAACTGCAGTAAAAATAATTTTATCTTGCGATTAGTTGATAATCATCTTAATCTGTTATGCAATAAATATCATCTTCTGGTGAAAAAGAAAGGGACATCATCCATTTTATAAACTACCGTCTCTGTGGATCTTGGAATGCTGTTTTTAAGAAACATCGAACAGAAATGAACAACAGAAAATGCTTTGCCAAGTTATCAAAAACACTTACATTAAAAAAGCCCTATAAAATCTAATCCTGACATCAGTAGGTTACAACTTTGCATGTCCCCAGGGCACTAAAATAATACTCTTTAGAACAGCAGGTGGACTATTTTAGACTTCAGCTTTCTAGTTCTAACAAGGCTTTTTAAATTTTTTTTTCTAGGAATTAAGGATGCTAATCACAATCTCCAAACGTGCATTGCTGGGTTGTAAAAATATTAGACCACAAACTGACATGGCAGCAGTGTATTATGCTGCTATGAAGGAGTCCTAAATAGGAGGAAAACTCGAGATTCCAGGCTTGCCATCACAAAGGTCAACATAATTGGCCACATACAGCAAAATCAACCCCCATGTCTTCCCCTCACCAAGCTGAGTGCCGAGGAAACCCTGTCGTCCTACTGGGACAAATGAAGTCTAAAGCAGGAAGAGCAGGAGGTTTGGAAATTTTAAATGTAAAAATGTAAGGAACTCTAAAGATGCCGTCAAAATTTATCCTTAAAAATATCTTGTGATGAGTTAATGCCATTTGGTCTTAATTTTTGTTTTTTAAATTATTATTCCAAATATTTGATGAGATTTTTTCAGTATTGATGCCTAAATTTTAATGCATTAATAAAACATTTAATAATATTACTATGTATGTCAGTAAATACCTATTTTTCTTCTTTAAATATATACTTCCATATTAATAATACAGAGATCAAATGTGTTTAAATAATCCTTATCCATTTATTGGACATTAGTTAAACGTATTGATTCCATGTAGCTTGTGTAGGGCGCCGCATACACCGTGGCTAACTTCTTTCACACAGGAGAAACTCTTATCACACCTGGATCTCAGCTTAAATTTAAGATTTTGTGACATCCCATCCTTATTCAGGGTCTTCACAGGAGAAATCAGCTTTATTTTGATTGAGACATTATTTATGGCAACCACGTAATATTGTCACCTGTAATTCCAAGAAAACGGACCTCATGATCCAATGAATTCCTTACAATTCCATACTTCTCAGGTTCTTAATTAGTCTTTCAAATGTTGCTAGCTATACAGATCAGTAAAAAAAGGTTTTAACACTCACCATTTCCACATTAAAAAAAAAGTCAAGCCAAAACACCTGAAGAGTAGAAAGAAAAACAGTATAAAATGCCTTTCCTATCAGACTAATTTCAGCAAAATCAAAATTTCACTTCATATACTTTCTGGTGCATTCCAAGGAAACGTTAAAAAAAAAAAAAAAAGGCAGCAAGAAGGAGAGGAAGTAAAATTCTGAAAAGAGGGGAGAAAAAATTAGACCAAAAGGGACCTAAATTTTTATAAGCAGTTTCAGTAGGTGGCTAAAAATTTGTCCAAATGAAAAATATGTACTTAAATCACAGTAACCTTAAAAAAAAAAAGCACCAAACCCCCCCAAATCCCTGTAAGTAGTTTGCTTGCAAAGTTAAAAATTTACAAGGCAAATAACACTGTTTTACTAAAGTAGCAGCTTAAATTCCAGAAACCACAATAAGCAACAAAGTCACTCAAGTGTATGATGCTGAGGATTATGTACAGGTAATATGTACTAATTGGGAAAGAGCAAATCATACTGCTCCTGCATAAATTGTCTTCAATGTGATCAATGAATTTATTTCTGATGAAACCATCTATATATTCTGACAAAATCTTAAAAAAATGACCAGAGAGTGATGACATAGTTCTTAAACTTCTACAAGAAATCTTTACAAAGAATTATATTTTTACAGTGTTGCCAATACTACTGTTATACATTAATTGTAAGCATGGTGTAGCTAAAAGCATAGCTGTAACATCAACTTTCTGGTGGACTACTTCAATGGAGGTAACAAAGGAAAGCACTAACACTTCTACGGAAGAGACATTTGCTGATGGGCTTCTGTGTTAAAAAGAATTCTTTAAAAATGGATTGGACAATTAGACTGCTAGAGCAAAATTAACTAGGAAGTTCTTAAAGGGTACATACATGCATATACATCTATACATTTTCTCTCTGTACATCTGTATATATCCATCCAAATACAAAAGTACATCTTTTCCACAAAAATACAATAATTACCCTTCTGCGAACTACATAACAATGTCAAGTAACCCAGTCCAGTGCTGCATGACTATAGTGTACAACATCCCAAGCCAGCTATTTGTGTTACTGAATGAAACAAAAGTTTATACTAACAGCGTATATGTTAAATGACAGCTCATTGACTAATACATGACTGCACTAATAAAGAGATTAATTTTAATAATAAATTAATATGCTCATGGTAATTTCAGTTCTCACTTGTTTGGTATCCTAAGCACTGTACACATACTGGAAGACTGATGGGCTCAGACATATTATGACCGAGCAGGTCATCTCCAGTCCTTCAGGAGTCCTTTCTGCAGAGTTCCCAAATAGAATGCTTTGCTGCAGCTCTGGGACAAGATGTGGTCAGGTATAAACTGTCTCAGGCTGCAAAGGACGAGTCCCTGACCAGGTTGGACAGGGACTAAAGCACATGAAACTCTGTCACCACAAATGTCATGGCTTGGCTATGCACGAGTGTACTAAATAATAATGGGACTATTTATGCTTTTCAGAGTATTATGACCTCAACACATCAATGCATTTCAGCATATGCCTGGCTTTAATAAGTGAGAAAGGAGCTCTATTGAATTCAATAAGGCTATTTCCATGTTTTAAGTTAGGTGTATACTTTACTTGCACAATCAGGGCTTTTTCACCAAATATAGTTTAAAGATTACAAAAATTTATCTTTACTTTCCATTCCTTATAAAGGGCCAAATCCTGTGACAGTGATTACATCCTTCATGTCTGTGAATTTCAGTACAAGACAGATATTTGCAGCGCTTTACTGAGGGCAGCCCTTAAAATAACTTAAATTTTCCTCAGATTTGCAGAAACACAATACCAAACTGCCACTATTCTTTACAATGCAATACACACATAAACATGATATATTACAATATACCGTATAAAATATAGCCAAAATACCCCAAATATAAGCCAATAGGAAAGTCAATTGCTGGGCTGTACTTAACATACTTCTTTCTCACTGGGCTTTAGACTTATTTCACCATCAGTTAATTGAAGGTAAACATTTAGGGAATGATAAGATTGTGTTCTCTTACTGTTGCAGTTTAACCCCAGCTGGCAACTAAGCAACACACAGCCACTCACTCACTGCCCTAGTGAGATGGGGGAGAGAACTGGAAGGGTAAAAGTGAGAAAACGCACGGGTTGAGATAAAAACCAGTTTAATAATTTTAAAAAATAAACAACTACAACAACATAAGAAGGAAAAAAAAATAAACCAACCCCAAAAAACAACCAAAGAGAAAGAAAACTAAAACCCAAGAAAGACAAGTGATGCAAATGAAAATAATTGCTCACCACCAACCGACTGATGCCCAGCCAGTCCCAGAGAAGTGGACTCCCCACCAACCTCCCCCCTAATTTTATTGCTGAGTGTGATGTCATACGGTATGGAATATCCCTTTGGTCAGTTGGGGTCAGCTGTCCCAGCTGTATTCCCTCCCAAATTCTTGTGCACTCCCAGCCTACTTGCTGGTGGGGTGGTGTGATAAGCAGCAAAGGTCTCGACTCTGTGTAAGCACTGCTCAGCAGTAACGAAAACATCTGTTATCAACACTGTTTTCAGCACAAATCCAAAACATAGCCTCGTACCAGCTATGAAGAAAATTAACTTTATCCCAGCCAAAACCACCACATAACTGTCTCTCTCATGATTTCTCTGTGGATTCTTCAAGAGTCTACAGAAACTAGTTAAAATGGAGAAAAGAAACATACAGTGACAAAACCCATAACGAGCATCAAACACCTTTGATATAACAAACTGGTACAAAAGTTTAACCGAAGACTAAGAAAGTTGACTATCAAACACAACCTTACCATTGGAAAACCATGTGCTATGACTTCTTTAGAACAGAGGCTGGATACCTGTAACTTGTCTAAAAATAATGAATTTGAAGCAAAGCAGTGCAGACTAGTCTTGGATTTTCTTTTGAGTCATCTTAGGTCACGTAAGCAGAATCTACTTAACTACAGCCAAAATTCTTGCTGGTTTTTGTCTCAACGGCAATAAGAGATCCAGCAATACTATGAATTGAATATTTGAGAAACAAATTTCTTCTTAAAACTGCTGTATCTGAGTAAATGAATCCTCTAACAAAGACAAAACTCATACTTGCTTTCATTGCCTACAGGCTAACACAAAAAGAAAGTTTAATCATACTCAACATACAGGTTCATCTCAGAGATAAGGCTTTGGCATGTATCAGAGAGATTTTTAAACAAATAAACAAAATTTACAGATCCAGTTGTACTGCACATATTTTGATCTTGGCACTGCATAGATCACTAGATCCCAGGTTCATCAATACAACCCCCTGAAGTGTCATGTTGCATGACTTTGAAATCAGACAAATGCTGGTACCCCAGTTAGAACTTAGTAAAGCAGAAGTCATGAAAATAACCACCCTGAAAGGGAAAATCCAGGAATGATCTCTGCAGAAGATGAAGGGAGGACCCTGTTATGCAGCTGGATACGAAGTGCTGTCAGTAGTAACTACATCTATGAATACCAGAAGCAAAGCTCTAACTCAGCTCTGCCTTAGGCAGATACATGAGGAACGAGAAAACGTCTTAAGGAGCTTATTTTCTCCCGCAGCAAACAGGGGTAGAGGAATATCTCTGATAAATTAAGTCTTGCATTAATTATGAAGATTGGTCACTTGATGTAAGAACATGGTCAATTCCCCAACCCTGATGGTGCAACGCAGCTGCCAGTGGGGAAACACAGATACAAGAAGCCATTTAAACAGGCAATGAGGGGCTTTTCGTATGTTGCTCAAGGCTTGCTTTAACCACAGCACTCCTGTTAGCATAAAAGCCCTGGACCAGCCATCCAGATGACCACTCCCTTTCTACACACCTTTGGAGAGGTATCTGTTTGCAAAAACCTAACCTATGTCAAATAGGTTGAAGGAAACACATGGCATAGAAAGCCTAAGAAAAGTAGGGAGGGAGAGAGGGAGAGGAAACATGGAAAGCAATGGAATAAACCCAAGATCCCCATACATCTTATATGCTGAAGAAATAATCTCTTTTCTAAATTACATGCAGACTTGTTTCCATTTTCATATTCTTTACTGGTGTTTTTTTTGGAAGCTACAGAAAATGAGCATAAGAGACAAAAAAGTACTTCGCCCTGCAGGAATACAAAAATTGTAAAAGCACAGGCAGCACTACAGAGGAGCAGTGCCATTCACTCACAAAGAATTTTGTGCATGTAGATGGCTGATTAATTGCTGGCCTGCCTAGACGAAGCTGCAACGAGCCAGATACTGTCAGCATGCCATCTGTTACCATGGAAATGCACAATGTTCCTGTTTCTGACAAACCCTTGAATACTGGATAGATTGTGCCATATGTAAATAAGGCAAATTAGTTTTCCTATATCTTCCAGACAAGGTTAGACTAAAAGAAAATATATCTGTTTAAACATACTGTAACCTCCAAGATGTGAACTGGGTAAACCTTCCTTCTTTTTTCATAAAAGTCTCATTCAATTTGTTGTTAGAACTGAAACAGTGTGGACTAGCATTAAGAAGCATAAAATTAATTCCCAACCAGCAGTGTTTACAAAAGAAGTACTTAAAAATATGCACATTCTGTATGCATACTACATTCACCATGATTGTTAGATTTTTATTTTCATTTTTTTCCCTCTTTCTCCCCAATTGTGGCAATGTTATTGAAACAATATATAGAAATAAACAGGGAACTTTCTCATTTGTACAGTGAGGTTTGGTGTATTTTGGATCATTTAACTAGAATTCTGGGGGTTTTTAAGAGATGCTACAGATTTTAAACATGGAAAAATTTGTTTAATCACTTGAATAGTATTACATTGATAGCTGAGGCACATTAGCTTAGCTCCACTGAAGTCGGAGGAGCTGTATTAGTTTGCATGTGCTAAGGATCTAGTGTTAAGAGTTTAAGCCAGAGCTTAACCAGTCACTCCAAAAATTGTTTTATCATGTCCTGAAAAAATAAGAGTAATAGATTTAGCACTTAAGATTTTGATTAATTTCTTGATTTTACAACTCTACATTAAACTAAAAGCAAAGAGTTTAAAACCATCAAGATGTGTGTTCACCACACTGAGAACACAACACATTTTGGGTGGCTATGAGCATTAGAACATATTGTATTACTGGGACAGATTCTCTTTGAACATGACCACTTTGCAAGGCACACCTGATGCAATGCGGCTTTACACCAAGACACATCTATTCCCAGAAGTATCAGGTTAGTGTAAGTATAATCCCCTGGAGCATAAAGCTGATGGAATTAATTAATACCATACATTCTCCCTCTTGCCAGTTAGCAGTGTAAAGTTAGTTGATAAAAATAAACATGCCCACAGCATCCTCCCAGGATACTTATCCACTGGGATACAGACTGGAGCCCTTCTGAACCATGAAATAAGTGCAAGTTAAAGAAGTTTTAAGACAGCGGACAAACACTCAGTGGTTGTAAGACTGGAGGAGCACCACAGTGTGCCTTAAGGCACTTTTCATTTTATACACTTACACTATTACTCAGGTTTTCTATTTTCACTATAGACCTTTATGGGGTAACATGACATCTGGATATACCACAGGTGACACTGTCTAAATTAGGATATGAGAATGATGTAGGTCCCACAACTTTTAACTTCCTGTGTTGTAAATGTAGGCTTTCTGGGTTCTTAACCTGTATTCCTCACACACCCTGCCCTCCAAATTCTTTTTATGGTTTTTATCATGGAGATTGATGTGTGTTACAAGGATAACTGAGCAAAATTAACAGGCAGCTGTATATCAATATTTCCCTGATGTGAGAATTAATAAGTAGCTCCAGTAACAATAAGGTTATGTTCATAGTAAATGCAGTGTATATTTTAACATATTCTTTATACTATCCTTTTGTTGATGTGCAACTTTGCAATGCTATGAAATATTATTTCTAAAAACCAAGCAACTACCTATCAATCTCCAATACAAATTTGTTCAAAATATAATAATCAACTTTTTGAACAAACACACGTGATTCCACAGTTTTAGAGAACCTTGGAATCCCTAACTGTCCAGAACTTCATCAAAGCAACATTTGTTAAATCAAAGTAGAGTCTACAAAATAGATAAGGTTTATATAAAACATACTTTAAAACTCAACAAGCCTCATTTTTGCAGAATAAAATGAAGATTAATCACTCTTCACAACAGCATTCATGGGATCCATGCCAGTTGATTCTCTGACATTGGCTTCTTCCCATAGCAGCATGTGCTGCAGTGCCTTGGAGTTCTGCCCTTCTCCTCAGCCCTGGGTGTTTTGAATGCAGGAACATATAGGGGATGGGACACTCATCAACTTAAATCATGCTGCCTGCCCAAGTACAAGACTGAAAATAAGAATTTGAAGAAGGGAAGATTAATAGGGAGTGTGAAGGTGTAGAATCCATTTTGAAAAAGAAAATGTAGTTATAGGTAAGTAGCTTTCATTCCTTCTTTGAATGGCTTCTAAGCAGTCCTACTTATGAAACAGTGTGAAAGCATTCCATGATAGTTTCTCATCTAAGCAAGCTGACAATAGCATGCTATTTAATCAGCAAGCAGGGCATTGCTTTGCCAAATTGAGCGGCTGAATAATGTACTATGTGCTAGTGTTTTGTTAATGTGAGAACAGAGTTCAAAACTTTGAGAAAATTCTATAAGAATGGATATAGATCACACCATGTAAGTCACCTTTGCCCTGTGGAATATGACTTGATCCTGAAACCGAAGAGAAATATTAGTTTACACTTCTCTATATATAGTCCAACCAACTTCACTGCGATTATTATTTGCACAATGCACAAGAAAACTGTCTGACTTTCAAAATTCTGACCTTATTTAAGTAACTAGGTAAGACTTTGCAGTACTTGTCCCATGAAAACTTGCTTTGCTTAATGTGAGTGAAATCTGTAAATGACAGCCAGAAAACTGATTTAGGTAGAAGTCAATTACAAACTTGTACAATTATTGAGCATTTAGCTTTGGGGGATTCATCAAGCATAGGTTGCCAGAATTTATCCTGACATGTTACATTTCTCCTGAATTAACAAGTTTTTCTGGTCGATTCTATCAGATGAATTAAGTAAAAGGCTGATATTTCTACTGAGCCAGCAATGGATGGACAGGTTGGGAGAGTATAATGAGCATAGCTCTGATCAGCCAATTCTCACTCATCCTCCTGATGCTTAGCAGATCCTACTCTACTGGTCATTTCCACAGCAGCACATTTAAAACCAAATTCAGGGACTGGACCTTATTAGCCAGTCGCAGGAGGTTTGGCTCTCACCTCTGACTAAAGAAGAGGTCCTAATAAGGCATTTAATTTTAAAATAGGTTCTCAGTGAGACTAAATAAGGCCATGAAACACCAGAAGCCCATTTTCTCTCTTGTGAGTATAATATTTTAGGTTCCCTTTAATAATGTCTGCTGGGATAAAGATTAATTCCTGTCAATAGAGCTCCTGGATATCTCCTGTATATAAGGCATCTGATACACCTCCCTCATGCTGTTTGATTTGCAGCACTTTCTCTCTGACATTTGATAATGAGTATCTAAAGAAAATCAACACTTTTTACATGCAGATTTTACAATGTAACATGCTAGTATGAAGTGTCACCTCCTTTGACAAAACTATAGTAAAACTTTTAAGAGATGATAAAATGAGATAAAGTCTCTGAAATGTTCTCAGAGATTGTCCCATTGGAAGAACCAGAAGATGTTTTGGAACAGATTCAGAAATGCTGTTGATCCCACAGCACCAGTGGAAGAGGAAGACAACTTGCATCAAAGCCCAGGATGCTGCAATGCCACGCCTTTGTCCCCTGATGTCATCTTTACTACAGCTGTTTGGCAGCTTCCTCTGACAGCACCTTTCAGTTTTTTTAACATGCCCATATCTCCCCACTCTTGAGATAGATAACCTGTGTCTGTAGAAGAGGCCAGTATGGCAATCAGTGGTATTCAAAAGAATCCAAGCAGTATTTTGTAGGATTTAACGTGGACTGCTGCACAATTTTAACATGGCTTCTGCACAGTGTGGTGAAGAGTAAGAGAAATTATTTTCTCTTCAAGATATCACTTCATTTTTTGTCATCTCTTAATACTGATCCCATGCAATGCTGGCATACTGAGATTATTTTTGTAGTCTTGTTACAGAAAGAACATGGGGGACACCAAGCAAATTTTATTGCCAAAAGATAAGATAAATCAATGAAGTATTTGTTTTCAAGGACTCCAGTTTCCCCCAGCTGTTTATTCAAGGATGCATTTTCTATTCCACTTATCTTGTTGCTTCAGTCATTGGTTACGCTTGTGATTCAAGGTGAGGGATTCTGCTTTGGCAACTTCAATGTATTCTCTTTTGCAAATTTTTTTCTTCCAGTTCATGATTTCCAATATTCCCATATTTACCTGCAAGCCTTTATGCTCTTGCTGAAAATTTCTACAAATCCATGAATGTAATCTACCACATTTTTGTACCAGATGAAGACAACTAACATGAACACACAATATGCAAATACACACAACTATGTATATTCTTATTTCTATATTCTGGAAAGGACAGCGATAAGCATGTGGCAAACTGCTAGGATAAATCTGCTTGGCCAGAATATCTACCCAGAGTTAAGACTGCTCTGTCATTCTTTGGTGTAATCAGCTGAATGCAAGGGGAAGCAGAATTAGAAGCTATGAACATGCTCATGTGAGGAATTACAAGGCTATAAAGATCTATGTCTTTGACTTACAAAACTAAAAGCATTGTTAAGGTATCTGCTGCATGATTGCATCTAAAATGTAAAATCTAAAATCCTAAAAATGCTTAAATGAAATCTAAATGCTGATCCTCAGTAAGTCATCATTGTCATTTTAATGTTAATAGAGCGATGTCAATTCATATCTGCTGAGGATTTAACACTTTAACATACCAAGGGCAGATATAACATCAAAAAAATCCAACACCTCCCCAAATATTTTGTAAGTTATTTTCAGCGATAGATTAACACAACATTAATAGGACTTTACAAGTCAGACTCTTACATTCATTACTCTGTCTGAATTATTCCCCACTGAAGCATTGTCACAAGACTGCATACACATGCTCTCAGAAGACCGTATTCCAAGTTACTTTTTATTTTGTGATTTTTGTTAAAGTATTCGGGCTTTTTAATAAGCGTCTGACAGTACCAGTAAACACTACTATTAACCAAACAGCTGTAAATATCCATAAATGCCACAAAATGTAGTTACCGCTGTTTCTATTTATTCAAGAAATTTTCATTTTAAGCCTCAGAAATAAATGTGTTCAATCAATACTAGGGGTCCAACAGAGGAAAAAAAAGCAAGAAAACTTCAAGGCACAGGTTTAAATCCATCTTTGTGTCTTTCTGGCTGGAACAGTAAATAATATTACCTCTAGCAACAGAGCGACATGCAACTTTGTCTCAATTTACTTCAGGTAAGATGCAAAAACATCTCCTAGAATCTAATAAAATTATTTTTAAATCATCTGAAAATGAGAAGCAAGAAAAACTGATATAATTTAAGTGAATTAAGCAGTCATCTCCTCAGAAAGCACTTTTACCTTTAGTTAACAGTACTTTACCATTGACAGTGTTATCTATACAGTGTTCTTGATAACAGTCATAGGGAGCCCTGATACATCAAGGTATATACCTAATTAAATTTATTACATTCACCTGGTTAGTCAAGTAAAACAATATTGATTATGGAATAAACTTTGCATCGGGACTCCCAATTTTATCCCAACCTCCAGTATGATTTTGGCAAATCATCTCCTGTTCTCCCGTTCTTTTATTTGACTATCAAGAGTATGAATTCTTTGGGGGTGTGGGCATTTCTTCTGTTTTTATACAATGGGTAGTATAATCAGGCTCCAATCACAGTTTAGACATCAGTACTTCTGTAATAAAAATAGCTAAAGACTGCAATTTCTGCAGGTCTTTCTGGACTTTTAACTCTCCCAGCATCTCCCTGTAGTTTGTAAGAGTAGCTGAAGTTCTGCTCTGTTTTCACAGAAGCAGAACAATTTGGGTTGGAAGGGACCTTAAAGATCATCTAGTTCCAACCCCCTGCCATGGGCAGGGACACTGTCCACTAGACCAGGTTGCCCAAAGCCCCATCCAACCTGTATCTAATCTAAACCTACCCTCCTTCAGTTTAAAGCCATTACCCCTTGTCCTGTCACTACATGCCCTTGTAAACAGTCCCTCAACAGCTTTCCTGTAGGCCCCCTTTAGGTACTATAAGGCCACAATTTGGTCTCCCCAGAGCCTTCTCTTCTCCAGGCTAAACAACCCCAACTCTCTCAGCCTGTCTTCATAGCAGAGGTGCTCCAGCCCTCTGATCATCTTGATGGTCCCTCTCTGGATTTGCTCCAACAGGTCCATGTCTTCCTTGTACTGGGGACCCCAGAGCTGGATGCAGTACTCCAGGTGAGGTCTCACAAGAGCAGAGCAGAGGGGGATAATCACCTTCCTCAACCTGCTGGTCACACTTCTTTTGATGCAGCCCAGGATACAGTTGGCTTTCTGGGCTGCAAGTGCACATTGTTGGGTCATGTCCAGCTTCTCATCATCCAGCACTCCCAACTCCTTCTCCTCAAGACTGTTCTCAATCCATTCTCTACCTAGCCTGTAGTTGTGCTTGGGTTTGTCCCGACCCACGTGCTGGACCTTGCACTTGGCCTTGTTGAACTTCATAAGGTTCACACAGGCCCAATAGCTTGATAAGCTTCTTACCTCTTCCCCCTCCCTCTGCCTCCAACAGCTTCATCATTTTCCTGGTATCAAGACTGAATACTAATACATTGGCAGGGAGATTTAAGACTGGAAGTGAACCATTTACTCAAACGAATCAGCTGCTAACCACTCAGTTTTATCAACAGCTATGAACTCTCAGGATGACTAACCGCTTGGTGCAATGAACAGGGAGCACATAGACCATCTATTTAAATTCAGAACTTTGAAGAGATATACATGTTCTGCATTCATTCTTTTCTACTTTACTTTGTGGGTTATTAGCATGGGATAAAACATAACAGGTAAAAACTGAAATATATATAAAAGTTACAAGAATTAAAACCAGTTCACTTTGAAAATATGAAAACAAAAATATGCAATAGATAAATTAAAACATCATTCCCCAAATACTTAGGTGTGGCATAATGATTTTTTTCTAAATTACAGGATTCCTTGAAGCCTTTATACACTCCCATCGCACCTGCCCACCATTACAGTAGTGTTGCCCACATCTTGGAATCCTCAAATTACACAGCAAATATGCAGCTAAAATGCCCAAATGAAAAATCCTCCAACCCACAGAGCTAAAAAGTAAGAGTAAATAATTCCAAAATCTAGGAGTTATTAACCCAAAGATATCTCTTTTACTTTCCGTAATCCCATAACATTCAGGGAAAAGAAACATTAGTAAATCTTGCAAGATTTTCAGTCTCTTTAAATTTGTTGTAAGTTTGATGAATCTTGCTCGATGCCCATGTTTCCTATTGTATGCTAATAGATAGCCATTTTTGTTATGAGCTTTATGCTGGAAAATTGACTATGACATCTATTAGCCAGCTATATCTTCAGCTCAGATGAATAATTGATGTGATGATCAATTATTGGATAGGAAAATCCATGGTGATGGTTTGCTAACTGATTAGACAGCATGAAAATTAGTTCTATTATTGCCACCTCTTATAGCTTGTAAAATGATATATAGAATACTTTAATGGATGATTTTAATAAACCGCTTACTGTATGCAATGTTGCACTGAACAGAAATTTTAGTTCAGTATACAAGAGAAGGGATACCACTAATAAGTTGTATCATATGTGGCACATTCATGCTACAAGTGTCATACAGAATGCAGAGACTGCCTTGAGTAAGGCTGGTTCTATAAAGAAAAGAAGTGCATAAGGAGAATTATCCTTAAGAGTCTAACCCATCTTCCTGGCAAAATGATAATCCTCAAAAAGCCTGAGATCCCACTGAAGAACAGGTCTCCAGCTGGGACCAAAGATCACATCCGGGCTCAATAAAACTCTCAGGGAAGCAGGGTGGAAAAAAGCAGCACCTTTTTATGAAAGACTGAAAGAGGAGGAAATTAATTCCAAATACATGTTAAAAATTATAGACAAAAAAAATTTCTATTCCTCAAGTCTAGAAAACAATCTACAATAACGGAAAAAATTTTCAAGGGAGAAAACCAATCCGTACACTCAACTGTGTAATGCCTGGTTCCTACTATTGAGTAGGACTTGTCTGACCAGAAGTAAACATGCATGGACTATTGCAGGAAAACATCCAACACTGAAGCCATGAAATGCAAATGGTTAAGATTCATGTAAGGAACCAAGCCAACCATTGAAAAAGCAGATCTAAACCAGTAAGCAGGCTCCACAGTAACTGCACTCACAAATAGAGCGGGATCTGACAATTCCTTGGCCATACCTCAGCCAAGGTTCAATAAGCATCAGCACCTTGGCAATACACTGCCATAAGAGGATCCATAAGTACACTGGGGTGGGAATCAATGACAAGGCATATTTTTTGAAAACTGGTCCAAAGACAAGGAATACATTAACAAAAATTCTAGAACTAGATCAGCCCCAGAGCAGAATGACTGGAAGTTCTGGTTAGTGCCCACATCAAGGATATTAATCCTGGTACTTGAAAGAGAAAATGATTCAAGATCTTCCATTCAAGCTTCATCAGTCCTTAGGTCATCTGCTAACATATCATAGTTGGAAATCGACTATCAGTGAATTTGGTATAAGAATTATTAGTTCTAAAGACTGCTCCCAAAAGATCTTGTAACTATTTTTCCTTTACTGCAGAGCATTTTGGGAAGACCTGTCAACACCTAGCTGTGAAGCCTTTCACCTGAGAGAGGAATGCTTAAAATGTATTCTGCATGGCTCAGACTTTACATGGATATATCCAGTAGGCAGAGATCCTCTTTCCATAAGATGTGAGCTAAGAGGAGGAACATCTCTTCCTACCAATTTCATTAGTGATTGAAATTGCATAGCTGGGAAAATCCAGAAGGCAAAATGGATGCCGTAATGTTGGAAATGATATTTGGCACCCAGCTCAAAGGTGCTGTCATTCCACACTAATGACTTTCTCCAAAAGAAACTGAAATAGAGAGAAAAGTTTACAACTTCTGCGAACACCTTCAAAGATGTTTTCCCATGAGTGAAAGATGAAAAAAAATAAGGAATAAGCACAAAGGAGCTGTTCACAAGAAAGTGAACCTCAGGTTCAATCAAGTAATACAGGAAAACAGAATATACAATTATGTCCATACATGCATTTATATTTCCCACAGGAACTGACTGTGGAGCTATGAGCTTACCCTATAGCTACTACTAAGATAAATAAAAAACCCGACAACTTTGAGCACTGAAAGACATCTGTGTTCAAACACACATACACAAGCATACATAGATTAAATCGAATTATAAATTCTCAAGGCACTCTGTAGATGCTAAGTCTTACTGAATTAAGCTTCAAATCATAAGAAAGAGAAAAAAGTCTGCACGGAACCGCCCTTCTAACCACAGGCCAACAAAGTACTTGAAGTTTTGTCAGATAGAGCCATTTGTTACTAAACAAGCAAGTAATAATCACATTATATTTGAGTTATCACCAGTGAAGTATTAGGATATTAATGAAAGAACTAATATCTGATTAGAATAAGGATACAATATGTGGGAGGTTTATTCCAAGATGAGTTCAGCCATGTCAGTGATCTGCATCAGCTTATAGGTTCAATCTCATAAACAACAGGCATACAGAAATAATTTGAGGAAGGTATGGATTACCTAAATAACTATCATTCAAAAGAGCAACAGGAATGCAGGGAATGAAAGCAGCAACGAGAATCCTGGAGAAAAAAAAACCACCACTGAGAGGTCAGGGGATTCCAGTGTGTCATGAGATAAGATACATTATTATAAAGCTTCATCAAAAAGAAATGTGGCAGCAATTCACTAAATATTCAACAAATAGCCCTTGAAGTATAGAAAGAACATGGTTTTCTGGTAGAATCGATTTTAGGACAGAAGAGTAATTACAAACCCCTTTGTTCAGCCAATAAAAATCCAGAGTAAGTGCAGTCTAGTGTCCTAAACCAATAAGCACATTGGTTATGCACATAATTCTGAGCAGACATGATGCAAGTGTTGATGCTTTCTCGGAAATTCTCCAGATTATAGTGCCCCAATACGGGAGCAGTACGTAAAGAACATGAGACCATGCCATTTATTATTTTCAGTGCAATTAATTTGTTTGCTTTTATCATAAATTATTTCAATGGACTATAGGCATAATATTGAGACTAAAGATCTGAGATGCAGTGAAGAACGGTACAAGAGACAAGACTGCTGTACTTGATTATTAACAAACACAACTATTCAGAATTTTATAGCTACCATTTACTCTCACCAAAAGTGTTTTATAAGCATTAAAGAATTGTTTCATTCTGCCCAGGAGACAAGTTCCCATTTTATAGATGAGATGAATGAATGATAAGCAGGCACATTTCTTTCTATGCTCGCAGTTACGCGCGGGAAAACAACCTCTTCTCTTTACTGAGATGACTATGCAAGATGATCTTAAAAATTTCCCCACAATCTAAGATTCTCAGCATGTAATGAATTTTGCCTATTTTCCCACCATCTTCTATTTACTCATTTAAATCTTTGCAAAGTGCAAGAAAGACACTGTCATAATTGTTGCCAAGTAGTGATTCTGATTCAGTAGTACTCTGCAGCTACTCTGCATGGATGTAACTTGCTGCGGAGGCTGTGTCTCCGTGTGCTGCACCATTTAACAGTGACAGAAAGTTTAGTGTTATGGAACTTCCCCGTGTTTACGCTAGAGCTAACAGTGATATAACTATGATGGACAGGTTTAAATCTACTTTATATCAATATAAATCAAAGAAATAGGGCTCAAAACTGAATACAAATTACAAGGGCAGTGGGGGACTGATCAGTAATGTGAATCAGTCATTGGGCTTCTAGATAACGGGTCAGTGTCATCTTCAACCCAGCATAAACAAACCTTCCCCTCAATACATCCTGATGTGAAAGTCAGGGAAGAAAAGCCTGTGACTTTTTCCAGTGTCTTATTAAGACTCAGTAAAAATTATGATCCAGAACACAGAGGAACTTCTGAATATGCTTACTGTTGCTTATCCAAAACATTTACAGAATCCGGCATCATTAGTTCTAGTGTGAAAGAATGTTAACACATCCCAACCATGCTAACTAGCTTCAGCTACAATATAATATTATTGCTTTGGTTTTACCACAAAAATCCATTTAATATGGTTCACTGGGTTCATGACATGTGATCTCATTGAAACCAGCTCTTTCCAATCTCCAAAGCAATTGGGACTGTGCGTCATAACTCAGCTGCTCCACTCACACCAACCACTCCAAAAGACATGGGCAGCAGCCTCCTGGTTGCAGGAAGGACATTGTGGGCAAGGGCCACAAACAAAACATGGGTGGAAAACACATGCTGGGAAAAATTAAGGACTCTGCAAAATGTAAACTGAACTGTGTCCTTCTACACAGCTTCACTGACAAATCCACCAGCTGATGCAAGCAAATAGTTCTATAAGGAGCAGTTAATCTCTCAAATTTCACTTTTTCTACCGAATTAGTAGACAAATACTGATGACTGTCACACACCTCACTACTGCCCTCTACTGAAGGAAACCAGTGTACTTAACTGTATTGCGACATCATTTCCCTATCCCTTTGATCATACTCTCAGATTTCACCTAAAGCAGCCAGAAAACTCTGCTTCCTAAGCTGCCTGCAGCCTGCATTTTCCAACTACTAAAGAGCATGTCATGGTCTCCTGCACTGAAATCGGATGTTGCTAAACAAAAGGAAATTTCATTCTGCCCCATCAGTTTGGATCATCGTTTTCCTTTTCCGGTTAGAACTTTTTCCTGTTGATTTCAGTAGAGCTAACTTTCCTCCTTTGTCTCCAAATATTTAGATTCAGATTCCAAATAAGCAACCAAGTACTCTGTACAATGACCTGTGCCATCTGTGGGCTAGATGAAGCAAAGATAGAACATCTCACACTTTTGTAACCCAGTGAAAACTTTTGAAACTGGGTAAATCACTAGCTTGAAAAGGGTTTATAATCAATAAAAGAAATAAAATGAAATTACCTATCCTTTTCTTAATGTATTACTCTTAACTATTTGTGCTTCTATGGAAGTGGACTTGGTTTTGGACAAAAACACCCTCCAGCATTTATTTCACACCTGTAAATAGATGTTATCATTTAATTTCTATTCTAAACCAGAATAAGATTAAAATTATTCCTTCAAAAAAGGTGTTTCCTTTAAGAACACATACCTCAGGTCTACATGGGATTTTTATTCATAAAACTGCCTCCTTAGGTCAAAGATCAAAAATTAGTGAGGGTCCACAACATGCAGAGCTTTAAAAAATGTCACATTCTTTCATTTTCAGCATAAGAAATGGGCAACTTGTTCAGGGCAAATACTTGTTTGAACTGAGGATTTTATTATTAATCTCTGAAGACTGCTGAATTTAGGGTCACAGTAAGGGTTGATTAGGTACAAGGTGCACAAAGCTCTCCTCTGTCAATGCTATTGAAAGAAGCAAGTAATTTAGATTCAGAATTGGTCTTGGATTGAAGCTCACTCCATTACCGACCATTTTCAATTTCAGCTATACAATAAACATCAAGCTCAGCAAGGAAATTAGTACATTTGGTAATGTATTGGGAGAGATGGGTGGGTCTTTGACAAGATGACACTTATCACCAAAGCTTCAGTTAATGAAACCCTTGAGTGGTTTCTGCGTTTGACATATTTTGACATTTTTTGAAATCACATCCAGCGGGTTTTTTTACCCCACAATGTTCTTCTTTATGAGAAAAAAATCCATCTATCTTTAAAATGAGTACTGAAGTACTGCAATATTATTGGAAAAAATTAAAGAGATGCTGACTGCATTGAAGGCAGGGGGGAAAAGAATCTGACTTTCTTTAAATGCAGAAAATACAGCAGAATGCATAGTATTTAAATTGAGGAGATGCCAATGCTAACGCATTTTCAGAAGAGAGCTTAGATTTCAACAGGCACATTTGTCATTAGTCTATTTGCTCTGAAAATACCATAAACTATAACAGGACATCTGTCATCAGTGTGACTGCAGGAAATGTTTAGACTTAAGTTGTTCACCTTTGTTTTTAACTTATCCACACAAAAATTACCATAAAGCACTATAGAAATTTTATCATTAACGAGATTAAAATATTAGTTTCTATTATAAGCTGAACCAGTGAAATGAGTTTTCCTGGGTTACTTTCACAACAGAATTGGTTTATTTTTGTTTAGCATCCTGTTCTTAATTTTTATTTAAGTTTGAAATAATGAGAGCAAATGAGAAGATAACTAGCTATAAACCTTGAGCAAACCTGCTGTACTAAAGACACAAAAATATGTGCAAAAATGGAAGAAAATTAGGAGACAGAAAGGGAGAATGAACAATTGCTGGCCTAAAAGTAGCATGCTCTAGCTGATGACCCAAAAACACCACAATAGCTCTCAGATCACTTTAAATGCTGCTTTGTAGCAATGTGGCACCTACAATGTAAGACTAGAATTAAAAAGGGTCAGAAGAGACAGAAGACTTAGAGATCACTAATTCTGAGCGGTTTGATATTTACTCTTTAGCTTTCCTGAAAGCCGAGGGAAATTATTATGGATTCATATATTTCAATCTCACACAGCTCTATTATTGTTCATTTTTTCATTCAGAGCTGAGAGAACAATTAAAACAAAAAATACAAAGCAATCTAAACAGGGACATTCCTGAACTCTACTAGACCTACAAGGCAACACTTACAGCTCCAGTTCCTAGCCGGGTGGTCCCTCCCAAAGACTTTTTTTCAACACAAGTGGGAGGTCACCTTGAAGATTTCAGGGACAGGGATTGTATTGTACAGGATACATACTCCTGAAGAGTTGCATTGTGTTGCAATGCAATTTTTATTTAAAACCTTGCCCTCCCATGACTCTGCTCTAAGCATTTCCCTTGCCTCCCTCAGTCAAAGTTTAAGGTGGCAGAGCAAGTACCATGTGTATTTCTGCCCTCTTGAAACCCTAAGGCGGGGATAATAGAAGATGATATCTTCTGAACCAAAGAAATCCTGTATCACAAAAGAGTTAATGATTATTTCTCTAGCTTTAGAGGATTTGTTTTGCTTTGTTTTGTTTAAACTGGGACCGTTTCCCACAATACTATGACCAAAATCTGCCATATCCTACTGAGCCATTGGATCTTTCTGACCTTGTTTCAGCTTACACTTCAAGATGAGTTCAAGCTACTCAGGCTGCAAAAATCAGTATCATTATTATTTAAGGCTCAGTAGCACCCAAAAGATACACTACAGTCCTTGGAGTAGCGCAATAGCCCAGATGCTTCTGGGATTCCAAAAGGTTCCCTTAGAAGTAGATCGTTGATTGTTAGCTCTAACCACCACAGATTAAAATTAGGGATGCCCCAAAAGCCAGGAGGAATCCCAATGACAATTTAAGTAGTCCCAGGTCTGCATTTCAGCACTGGAGATGTTTGGATATAGATTCTCTAATTTGACCTGCTAGTTTAATGCAATAGAGAAAAGGAGGAAAAAGTTAGACATCACATGGTTGGAGTGTTTTGTCTTATTGATGTTAAAATAATAATAAAATTAAAAAAGGCATCCACAGTTCTACTGGGTACTTGGAAAAACTGGAACTGAATAAATAAGTACACACCTTATCCTGTAATATCCAAGCAGGAGTGTTTGGATCCACGCATTTTATTCTAGAAAGTTTTAAAAATCAGATTTAATCTTTCAAATCACTGGATATGATCCCAGTAAACAGAAGTGTTTAACTACCGTACCACACAATGTGATGTGTAATTATTTTCTGACAGTGTTTACCAGAAATCTGGGTAGTTTTCATACTTCTGACTGGTACAAAACATTTAGCCTGTTCCGGCAATAGAGATACCTGTCAGTATATAACAGATAGGAACCCACATACTGAATAATCTTAACTTGTTCAGTCGAGCAAGTTTTCATAGTAGGAAAATTCTTGTATAGCCTCAGTTCTAAAATGCTTTTTGATCCTCCTGAGACCTAATACATACTGCAGTGACTGTATCAGAAATAAGATCAAACTAAGCAAGTTAATGCCCTGCTTTGTTATATTTTTCTCCTAATACAGAGTCAAGTCTCCAAATTTTATTCCTTTAGTACTAAGTCTTAAGTCCAAAAGATCTTCCATTATCACTGCTCAAGTAACGGATGGTTTGGTTTGGATAGGGAACATGATATACAGATTCACTTGATTCAAATCAGTAACAATCTGTCATGCCACCTTCTTTTCTCTGTACATTTGGCAGGCACTAGACTGGCTGAGCCTAATCTCACTTTTTCCTGTCTTACAAAACCAGACTCCAGACCTGGTTGACTGGAGCTCCGAAACTCAAGGAATACCCTCTTGTCCTTCCACTGCAGAAAGGAGTTAATATTTAAGGTGTTTTTCTGCACCTTCATTTCCTCCTTTCTTTTGTAAAAGCCCACTTCTTTAGCATATCTTCATCTGTGATAGATTTCTGACAGATTATCTCAAGCCATGCAACCTATCTCTATGCAAGGGGGACTTCTTTTTGGACTCCCTCACATCTCATACCACTGGTGGCCTTCTCCTGGCCTTTCACCTTACTGAGTAACTAATTATGCATCCAGCATAGGTTCCTCCCTAATTGTCTTTCACAACATGAAATACTGTCTTATTCTGCCTCTCTTTGCAGCCCATCTTTTTCTGCTACTAAAGAACATGCAACTGTAAGCAGTACTGATTAAATTATTTTCTTTATGCTTCTAGAAAAAAAAAGGCACTTTAAAATTAAAACTTAAAAAAAAAATCTGACAGCTTTTAAACATTTTTTTCTAGAAAGAGGAAGGCTGATATTTCCTGCAATATATTTCATTTTGGCTGATATTCCAGTCTTCTGTTGGGGAGGGGGAGCAGAAAAAAAGGAAAAAAAATAAACCCAGCCATTGTCACATATCATTAATAACTTACAATAGCTATCTGTACTTCTCCCACTCTTTTCTACATGGCTTTTTACAAAAGATGCAGAAATAAAGTTTACTAGGGTACTTAGACAGGCTACCTGCTTTAAACTGAAAAAAAAGATTAAGTCCCAGGCCAAACACCAGCTCTTTGTTCCTTTTGACCTGTCGGACCCAGATTAACAAGTCTGTGACCCATGAAACAAGGTTGCATGAGTGCAGATAGGGGAAACCAATTGCAACCTCCTCTTTCAGTCCCCAGAGAAAAGGGGATATGTGGAAGACAGCCAAAGGTCTACAGAGCAACAAAATGGTTGAAGAAAATTTCTAACAAAATTTTTATGTTCCTTTCCTTTGTTATCTGCTAGAAGCAGGTAAAGAAGCAAACCTTATTACAAAGCACCATCAGTTAAATACAAATTGAGAGAGGTGTCTATAAACAATAAGACCTATAAAAAAATGTTTGGGCAAAATATTCTCTTAACTTAGGTTCTGATCACCAACAGGAAACAATGAATAAGATACTTTATTTTATTATTACGTGGTTTTTTTCCCCACTATTTCCCGTCAGCCTTGTTCATTGTAAGAAAGCAATAGCATAAAAGGTCCAGGTGAAACATGGGTTCTCTGTGGTTGTTCAGAAAGCCAGGAAGGGCTGAGAGTCAGCAAGAGAAGATGGAAGGAATCAGGAAGAGCACACAAATGTTCAGGAGAGCCTCCTGTAGGTACCTCCAACCTCCCATACAACAGATATAGAAATCTGAAGTACTCCATCATTAAGCTACCGACAACTACCAAAGCTTTAAGACAATTGACAGTATGACTACATTTGACAATACATGATAATAATTGACAATATGACAATTTTTCAAAGGTTTATGAGCAAGTAGATTTCCTTTTAATATTTACATGTTTTTTTTGATGGATGTGGATTTTATACCTCAAAAAAAGCAATTACACTCTTCCCAGTCATCAGCTGATATCTATTCCTGTTCACCTGAATGTCTGTAGAGTACCATCAAAAGCACTGAAACACTGAAAGCCACAAGGTTATAAATGATGCATTGTAAGTCTCTTCCATGAAAATATAAAAACTGTATGAAATCCAAATCAGGATTCATCAGCATCCACACAGGTTATCTATAGCATGTGTAAAATTCTAAATAGACTATTTGAGCTAACTGAAACCATAGAGATCATCTATATAGATATATTCATATTTTGGTATGACAGTGAAAAAATGAAAATTTTCATCCACTCTGAAATCGTGGTCTTCTCAAAAACAACTCGGCAAAGAATAATGAGCAGATGACTCTTTTGAAAGACGGTGTCCTTAGTTCAACTGCATAGACTTAGTGTCCACTGAATTTCGTAGTACTCAGAGGTTTACTATAAAAGCTTTTCTCAGAAATAAGTTCAAGGTTGCCTTTTTCTCCCTACTTTAAACCATTCTTCTAACTCAAACTGGTATCTCTAATCTCTCTTAATGCCTCCCCTTTGACACCTCCCCAAATACATCATTTTTCTCAATCACTCTAATGAAAGACTTCTGACACCTTCATTCTCTCTCTGCTCATGATTCTACTTTGACTATAAGTTCTTCAGGTCAGGGTCTACCTTTTTATTCTGTATTTGTACCTTATGTTGTAATAAAAAGGGTCTGGACCAATAGCTAGAGCTTCAGACACCGATATAATAAAAATACTAATAATTCTTATAACAGGTTTCAGGTTTCTGATAATGAAGTTTTAGCTTTTAGTAGCCATTGTAAGCTTTCTGATCATCCTCACACTTCTTAAAACTGTCCCAAGAACATACTTATATTTAGAGCAACTGCAGCCTAACAGAATGTGTTACAGAAGCTGGGCCTTGCATTTTTGCATGGGTTAGAAAGTGAAGATTACCTTAATTGGTCTGGTAATTGGTGTATGTTTTATAGGTATGTCTGATGACATAACAATTAGGGTGAAAAGATTAGAGGAGGAAACAAAGACACAGATATGGGCAGTCACTTCATTCTTTATAGGAATCGCTAACTTGTACACCTGGAATAACACATGTGATTGGGGGGTTGGCACATTCTACCGTATGTCAATTAGAAACAAAAAGGGACAGTGATGGTATTCAAAGGTTTAAAAAATAAGATGCAAGGAGAAGGGCTAAAAGTAGTTAATTTCCATGGCCCACATAAAAGAAATAAAAGGGATAGTGTGTTCAACAAAATACATATAAAGCATCACTTAAATCAAGATTGCTTTCACCAGTCATTTCAGTTTCTAAACTTATAATGGCCTATAAGTAAGAAAGGAAATGTTTCAGCTAGATATAAAAATTCCCTTAGTTATTATATTTGAACTAGTTTCATAAATTTATAATGAGAAAAGTATTGTGTGGAATTTCTGCACATAGGACCATAGCAAAAAGAGATACTCCTCCTCTAAAATAACCCCAAATGGGCATCTCTCCAGGTATCAATATATATAAGCTGATTTTCAACAATCAGAAAAAAGTCAGGATGAAACATGGTAAATCCATCCTAGGCTGACCATCCAACAGGATAAATGATCCTACTTAAATGATCAGAACTAAGTGGAAAAGAAAGTACAGAACATATTATGGAACAGAAGACCCTAAAACCAACTAGGCAAATGTTTACTCAGCATTTTAAGTCCACTTGCCAGCTTGATTTCAAAGATGCATGAGACTGCACCCCACATATGATGAAACCAGTGTCTTCATCCATGTACTTCATGTAGCCTTGCACAAGTAGAGACTATATGGCTATGATCAATAAGCGTCAAATTACAGTCTCCTCAATAACAGTGATGAAATTTGCTTCATGTTTAGATCTTGCCTTTACCATACACAGTTTTAAAACGGAACTGTTTAGGATTACTCCCCCCAAAAAATTCTTGTTCGAAGCTTTTTCTTATCTGTTCAGAAAGAAAGTGTCAATATTTTAACACAATCCCGTTCTTTCCACTGAATTCTGTATGCTTACACACTTTAAGGTACACACATGTATTCAGTTTCAACAAATAAGTCAGATTTCCTTAGGCAACAAAGCATCATTCATTGTATTACCTAAGAAATGTGTAATTAAAAAAAAAGTAACTTCAAATGTCAGCATTCGTGATGGAAACAAGTTGGGAAAAAATGAAAATAAAAATAATATTTTTAAATCCTGGAATGGAGCCCCATATAAAACTCTGAAAATTTTCAA
The DNA here is from genome assembly GCF_028858705.1 of Grus americana. Classification (NCBI taxonomy): domain Eukaryota; kingdom Metazoa; phylum Chordata; class Aves; order Gruiformes; family Gruidae; genus Grus; species Grus americana. Next base: position 20,021,222 of record NC_072860.1, read on the forward strand.
AACATTGTTTTTCTATTTTCTAACTAGCTGAACTGTTAAACACATTGAATCCAAAACTCTATGTACATACATCACTGACTTAACCTTGCTGTTGGAATCTCACCCTTCACAGTTTGTAGCTTTTTATTAAAGTTAACAATATAACCATTATACATGGGTTGTTTGCTTTTAGTAGAAAGAAAAACGTGCCTGTGTTTAATTAGGTTTGACTGGAAATGGTTGCAACTAGACTGTGAAGTGCTCATCGTAGAGAACGTGATGTAGGAACATGGCAGTCCCACTTTTGCTGCTGTTATTGTTTGTCTAGAGACACCTTTCCGCAAGACTAAATTCAACATGACAGGGTATCTGTCTGCACTGTGACATCTGTATCACTGCAACAGGAAAAAAACCCCAGAAATTAATTTTTAAATGAAAGCTTAAAACATGTAGAATAGCATAAACTAAGGAATGTAGACATATTGAAAAAAATAAAAATAAACGGCCCTCCCTTTTCTGCATGTTTCTGTAGAACATGCTATAATCGTATATAAAATTTTTTTCATTAATTCAGTAATTTTCATCTACTCTGCTTGCATCATGAGCTGGACAAAATTTCTTTTCCAGCTTTCTGGAAACAATTTTTTTCCCCACTACTTTTATGTTACCATGAAAAGAAAATGTTAATATTTGATCATACAATGTATTCAATCAAATTTAAGAGGTAATGTAGTAATCTCAAAGTAAAAAATAAAAAATATTTTAATATGTATTTTTAAAGTATTTTTTTAATAAGCAAATAACTTAGTGAAATAGATGAATCTGCTAAAACATTTAAGTGTCACTGGATCTGCTGCCCACACGCCCCCAGCCCCCCTTTAAAAAACAAACAAACAAAACAAACAAGAGAACAAAACAACCAACCTAAAATCTATCGGTTTGGTACTTCGCTTTCCAGGGCAGTGTCTAACTGCATTTCTTACTTCGATGCTATAGTGCTACAGTAAACAACTAGAAGAGGTTCAAAGTTCGAAGGAAAAATGGGGATAATAAATTTTCTTTACTCCAGTAATGTTCCTATTCCATCCTAAAGTCTTTTGATAGCATTTGCCATTGTTACATGTTCACTCTGGTCCTATAACTATTAGCTTGCTATGGCAACGAGCGACAGATATGCAGAGTATGAAAGAGGAAGTAGTCAGTTTAGGTATGGTTCGTTAATTTGACATAAATAATTTTTTTCCTAAAAGTTATGATTATGAAAAGTTAAGTGATGAAACTGAAGGACTATGGACCAAAAAGCATGTCTCAAAACAAGAAAGGGTTTAGAGTTCCACGTGAGGAGAAATTTGTTTTATCTTTCAAACACAGCACTTCATAAAGCTCTGCAAAAATCTTAGGATACGGAAAACAACCACTCTTCAAAACAAACCTTGAAACGGATTTTTCCCCCTATTTATTTCCCCAAGTTAAGCCAAGGTGTTCATTTACAGATGATTGTGCCCATGCTTCAGCCTCTTCCTTTATAACCTAGTCAAAACCAATTCTTAGTACTGTATTTCCCTCTACACTGTGAAGATTTAAGAAGTATTTTGTGTCCACTGCCTCCATCTACAAAATGGCTGGAGAGATTTTATTTCAACTTTCAAATAAACCATAAAACATTATAGGCTGAGAGCAGAAATTAGTTGAGCAAAATTTCTCAAATTATTAAAGCTTTGCAAGCTTAAAGCAGATGAAAGCAAGGTGTTATAATAGAAACTTGCAAAACCTAAATTCTTAACTACCATTTATAGGGTTCATTATAGTTAATAGTCAGTTTTATTCCATTGTTCCACTAAACAATGGAATAACCTTCCATGAAAGGTACATGAGATCAATAGCAGTAAAAGTATTTGAGACAGGAGTAGAAATTAGTAGGAAATCTCTTCAACTGAGTTAGATAATTTGACTAAAATATGAAAGATATGGAGATTGATTTAACAATCAACTAGTCTGTGAACATTACTCCCTAATATCCTTGATAAATTAGAAACATACCAGTGAGAATAAAACTACACATATATTTGAGATTTCCCCTCTTCCTTAAATTTATCATATTTTCTTCATGTATTTTAAGAGGTATTATCTACTGAAAAAAATTATGCTTGTCTAGTTTAGATATACCTCAGTTCTCAATTTGAAGTTAAATTAGGAAATATAAACAGTGACAGACTTTATGAATTACATTGTAATTGTAAATATACACCCCTATCTTGATGTTGATAAGTCATTGATAACAGTCTTTAACCAGCCTTCAAAATGTCTCCTACCGATGAAGGGATATAAGTCTATAACAAATTGACATAACTTATGAATTATGGGATGTATTTTTGCATTTATAGATGAATATACATTTTTTTAATTTGAAATTTCAATTTAAGACTTGTTCAGTTGTTGTCTAATCAGTAGTATAACAAATTAGAAGGAGCAAATTATTAGAATTTCTGAATCTATTTATTATAAAAGAATAGAACTCTTTACATTTTAAGATATAAAATAAATCAATGAAAAAAGGATACGTGATTAAAATATATTTAAAGGTCCTACTTATTGTTTCTGGTTTTGAAGTGGACCATGCATAGCGATGTTCATAAAATAATTTCAAAAATCTATTGTATTTACTTTTTTGCGAGGGATTTTTATGAAATAGATATATTTTAATATTGTAAATAAAATGGCTCTATCAAAAAAGTGAATAAAATTTACACTCATATCTGTTTTCACATTATAAATTTGAAAACACGGAACAGAAATCTATTATTTTAAAATATTTATTCTTTTAATAGCTATGTTAGAGACAGTACAAAAGTTGTAACCTATGCCTAAATACACCTTTTTTTTCATTTCTAGACTTCTAGATTTTTTAATTACAAATAATTTCATTTTTAGATTGAAATACTACAGAAAAATTATGCCTATGCAACCAGAATTGCTATGCATGTGTGTCTATGTTATATGTAATGTAGAAATAAACAAAACAGTATTTTGAACAGGTGGACCTTTAAAAAAGATTCCTAATTATTCTTATACTGTTAAAATTATTTCAATTTTGCATCTCAGCAGATACACATTTGTACACCAGAAACAGGTGTTCATCAAAAGGAGATGATAAAGAGATACTGCAGTCTAGGCTTGGAACCTCGCCTGCATGGTGCGATGACAGATAAATTAGAAAAAAATCCTGCTAAACATCTCTCTACACTTCAGAAGGAGATTACACCTTTTTAAAAAGGCAAAACACGCAGTTCAATTACTTATTGTCTTGGCATGTGGTTGTGATGAAAGAAGGAGTCTTAAACATCAATAGAGCTAAACTAACTTCCCAGATGGGCTTCAGAAGAGGGAAACCTTCTGCAATCCACCTGCACATAAAGCAACTTTCTTCTATGTGAAATAAAATAAATGTTTCCCCACCCATCTATTCAAATCATCCCTTTATCTTAAATGGCTATTTGATATGCACCTCCTTTTATTTTCACCTACCAAAACCAAAGAGGAAAATCTTGTAGAAATAAAAAGTTATTGTCTGTGGGATTACTTCAATGAATCTATCTTTATTGCTCCATTTGTTTAGCATCTAAATCTCAGGATAATATTAATTGCAAATGTATTTTTAATTTAATGTAAAAGATGTAACAAAAATGTTGTATCACCAAAAGTAATAACAAATGCAACAGACAGAGGGGTGGATTGATCAAATACCCATACACACATATTTGTTCTTGGAGCCCTGAAAAATCCAAATTATTGTTTTAAGTAAAGCAGTTAATTACTAGTGTATTCAACAAGTGTAATCTGAGATATGATGTACATTGATATATGTACCACAAGTGAAACGGGGGTGTGTGTGTGTGTGTGTGTGTGTGGAACCAAAACAAAAAGAAATTACCAAAAGCTGTAAAAGCTTTGTAGTTACAAATTCATACCTATGTTATCAAGAAACATGCTAATGTTATGGTAGATATGATGATATGAGAGATGGGAAACCAACTCTCTACCTATTGTCCTACAGTCTGAATTTGTTACTCTAGCTGTTTTTATTTGAATACAGAACAATTTGGACATTATTCAAATCATGATTTTATAGTTCTCAATGGGTGAACATGGAATGGCAGGAAAATTATCTTACGGAAAGAGCCAACAAGAAATTGATACTTCTGTTTAAATGAATATTTCTTTGTGAACTCTGAGGTTCAGCACAGAAATCCTGGAGTGGAGTTCAATATATGCACTAGTATGTTGCAATTGCAAGATGACCTTGTATGATATTAGTGTTAAAAGTCTCCAGGAAGAAGGGGAAAAAAGAAACCTACTGAAGGTAATGCTTAAAATTAAAGAAAACTTCTCTGTTAATTTGTTATTGATTACTTGTTATATGTTACATCATGCATTCTCAGAATTGGTCACTAGAAACCAAACTTTCACAATTCAAAGCAGGTTCTGTAAGTGAACTGACAGGAATAGGTTAGATTGAATCACCTCATTTTTGCATGCAGAGACTTTATTACTGTTGTTGACATATTAGAAAGAAACCAGCTTGAACTTTAGATTCTAAGCTGGTATATCCTGAAATCAGTGAACATGAAAACTATTGAGGGGTGAAAAGAAGAGTAACTGCTTTCTGCTGTCTATGTACTCATTTTAATACAAAAAACCCCAAAACTCTAATGTAGCTACCAGGAATGTTTTACTCTCCAGTTCTGAGCTTATCTCCATTAGCTGCAGCTCCACGTTAAAGAGGAGGCCGGCAATAAGCAATGAGATTCAACCCTCAAGCTCCAGACAAGATGCCAACACAGCCCTCAGTTGGGCAAAATTTGGATGCCCTTGATTTAAGCTTTCTAAGCCTCTACAGTTCCAGTTCAGGAGATTAATATAATTCCCATAGCTCATACTTCTCAGAAAATATTTTTTGTTTGATGCTTACTATATTATTAATAGAACTATACAAAACCCAACTGTCTTGGTTCTCACTGTTTCAGAGAATGAAACACACTTCTACACAATTCTCACCAAGCAGAACCAGAGTGATGTCAACAACATATTCCTGCTTAATAACTAAACCTCTCAAGTGTTTCACAGGTAGTACATTTGTGTCCACCTTCACCCAGAAAAGATGCTGCTTTCTCTCTGCGCCATCAGTTTAAATGGGAGCATGAAACTTCGTCCATATTCATCTGCTGCTCACGATGGTCTGGTTAGTTGTCCTTTAGTGGTACAAACAGACACGTGTTACACCCTTGCTTGTCCAGCTCCTTTCTTCTTCCATTCTAGTACTGATATAAATACCTTTCTTAAGTAGCTTTCCCGTGTTTTTTCAGCTTTTCATACCAGCATCCAAAGCTGTTAGGGGCTAAGATAGTTTTTTAGTTCACATGGTAGCAATGTACATTGACAGCCAAAATGAACTCCACTGGTAACCAGGCAATAGAATGGGGACAAATACCTGTCTAACAAGGCTGTTAGGCTGACAATCCACACCGCCTCTGCTTAGTGGCTATTTTTGTTTCTAACCACCAATCCCACTCTTCAAATAAGCTGGCCCTTGTACAGCATCAAATACATTAAAAAAAGATATTACAAAAGTCCTGCTTTTTAAAAAGTTTGAATAGTGCTTTTAACCAGCAGAAAGTAATTGCAATGAAGGTAATTGCATAATAAATATCAAACCAGAATAACAACAGTACATTGTTATAATACTATTCATCTGGCACATAAATCGGAAAAAAACCTACAACACAGCCAGCGTTGTGAGTTTTAAAATGTGCCTATCATAGAATACTGGTTGAATATGAACCCATTTTTAATAACATTTGCTAATCAGTACATTTGTGTTAATAGAAAACTGCAAACAGCCTCCCGAGTATCAATTTGCAAAGACGCCTGTAACTTCAAATATTGTGATAAGATATAGCGAGGCAAGAGCTTGGCCTAATACTATTCCACAAACAGCTTCTTATTTACAAAACAAGCAAGCCTTATACCAATCAATTTGAACTTTAAAATATTCCCACCTCTGCTTATGACTGAGGTGACTGAGAGTCACCCATTTAAAATTAACTTACAGACACTAAGCCTTCTAACTAGCTGGGGAGATGCAGCGGCTACAAACGCTGTTACTCTGCGTTGTTCTTGTTCAGCGCACACGTAACTGAAAAAACCACCAGCCAGGTTTCTTTGACAAACCATGATAGATAAATATCTTCCACATGCCCAGCTTCCTAGTTCATCATCACTTTCAGAAAAATTGCTTCTTCTGCACTAGAGTGCTTCACACCATATGAAATGAAAAATGCTATTTATTATTGGATAGTTTTGAAAGTATTTTCTTGCTTTGTACATAATGGCACAAAAGGCTATGAACATCACAAAAAGTTTTGAGTAGATTTAACTGACATTTTGCTTCAGCACCTTTAAAACAATCCACTGGAAATCTTCGTAACAAGTGCTCTGCCCTCAGTCACCTGTCACTCCTTGTTTTAATCAAATGGCATACATAGAATTGAAGAAAATAAAGAGCACTAACAACCTAATACCTGCTGATTTCACAACTTTAGCAGTTATTAAGTGGTTCAGAAAAACCCAGCCCACAAACAGATGCATTCCTTCACCAGATGTTTCTTTATTTGCCAAGTATCTATCAGTCATTCTGCCTTGGGCATTCTCCTCATTTTGTTTGTTTTCTCCTTCCCAAAGTGTTTTTTCTAGGTATACTTTTAACTATGCATACTTCAGATTAAAAAAAATCCTGCTCTTTGTGAAAACAGAAGCTTTAAATTTTCTGTAAATATTTTTCATCATAAGAGGAAAGCCTGTAGTCTGGAGTTTGTGCCTATTTCTAGTTTTCTATCGTTTAATGTTTTGGCAGTCTCTCAACTGGCTTGTTCCAAGCTTCACGTATCTGATCAAATCTCCCTGTTTCTTTGGATGATTGATGATCTCAAGAGCCTACTTCTGGCTGTTTAAAAAGCAGCTCAATCTCCTGCTCTTTTTAGGAGTGCAAAAGCATAGCACAAATGTTTCAGAGGGACATTCCTTCTCCTTTGCCCATTGATGAGCTGCTCAGAAGACACTGTTGATCCGCAAAAGAAGAAATGAGGCAACAGCCAACAGCAGAAACAATATGCCGAAGACTGAAGTGGATAGAAGCTTGGAAGCCATCCGTAGCAAATAGAAAGCACGGATCAACCTTCTTTTTCTTAGTGCATCTGATGAAATAGATGGAGAGAGAGAGACACTTAGCATCGCCTCAGAAAAAGAGAACAAGTAATGTTTTTTAAAAGATGTAAAACTTGAGGAAGGAGGGAGAGAGAAAAGAAGGGAAAAAGGAAGCCTGGAATAGGTTTTAGGTTAAGTCATGCATATACAAATCCAGACATTCGCTAGAGTTCCATCTTTACAGATGTAACCAGATCAACAGGTGCAGGAAGCAATTTTGTTGTCAAAGTTCTCAGAGTTTCAGCCATTTCAGTGATCTTTATGAGCACTTTTCACTGAGAAATCAGTCTCCAGGCTTAATAGACTCCTCCTTTGCATGGTAATTAGGCATTTTAATTCTTTTATCTTTATTTAAAATTACTTATTATAATTGTCCTCTTGCAGCATCTTGTTGCTCAAAGTTGCAAAAAAAGTATGGCAAAATAAAAGCATATGGGAAATAGCTTTAATATTACTTGACGAAAATCTTATTGTACACTATCCTTCACTCAATGAATCTGTCGTATCCTTTCTTTTCCATACTCTTTTTTTTTTTTTAATCTATGAGCTGTCCAATTTCCCAGTATTTACCCTTGGTTCCCACTTACAGAACAATGTGATTTGAGCTTAGAGCGCTAAACTTAGAGTCCAGTTTTTATCATCTGCTCCATAGCCAATTAACTGATGACACTCTGGGAATATTTTAGCATTTTTCTTTCAGAATTTATCTATTTTAAAAAATGAGCTGCTACCTATTATTATAGTCATCTTTATCTCAAAAAAAAAATCACAAAAAAGTTAAGAGGAACATATATCCTGGAACAGAATGCATCATTCAAAATGAAAATAATTTAGGGTTTGCTGGGGTTTTTTTTGTTAAGGAAAAATTTACTAATAATATCCTATGACTTTTAAAAAATGCCTTTAAGCTAATTTTTCAATTATCCTATCATCTTGCAAAACACAGCTCTATTCCCCTCGAAGTCAAAGACGCTTTGCCATTGATTCCAGTATCTTAATTGGAATCATTAAGTCTGAACTAAGGAAGTGCTATGATTAACCCCAAATTTTGGCCTTCAGTTTTAATTAACAACCTATACCAACCTTTACACTTGGTTTTTACTTTGTGCAGCATTCCATTTACCACAGTTCAGTGCAGAATTTAACATCAAAATGCAGAGCCCCAGTACTACCTAGAAACTTAACTGTGTGCTACAGCAACGCACTGCCTCTAGAAATCAGTCTGACCTGATGTGAAGTAGTGGCACCCACCAACCTAGACTCCATTCCCTTATGAAAGCCGTCTCCTTCATGCCACAACCCTGTACACCAAAGCAGTTGGTGCAAGATCCTTCTCCCTTGAAGCTGTTAAATAGCTTTCTTGCCTTATTTTACTCTACTGATTCTCAAGAAGTGCTGAAATTTTGGTTATCAACATACTTTTATTATTGCTTTATGAGTCTTCATTATCTTTCTATTTGTTGCAATGTCAGCTAAATCCACAAACTGCTTTAGAAGACATTTTTTCTTAAAGAAGCTGAACAACACAAGTTGCACTGTATTTTATTAATCAAGGGTTAAAACAAGTCACAAAAACGTCTAGAATCCTGTTCACATACTGCTCCTTAGCAAGTGGGTTGCTTCATGATGTTATCATTTTTGTGATAACATATAAATTTACCTATGATATAATCATCATGTAAATTTGCTTTTAAAATAATGTATGCATTTGGAAACATTTCTATAATTTTCATGGAGAGAATGCTTTTTACTTGTGCATTAATACTATATATGCTATTTAGTTTTGACATAGCTTGCTGTAATTTTGCTGCTGCTTTAAAGAAAGCATTATTAACAATACCTTAATTACACACACTTTTAACCTTACAATGGCAAGGGTCAATTAATTTTACCCTACAGCTTATAGGATCCATGCTTGTTAAACAAATAAAATGGAAAAAAAATAAAAAAAAAATCACTGAGTTAATTTGAAAAGAGAAACAGTAGTATAGCCTCATAGGGCCAATAAAATTACAGTTAATCCTTCTGGGAATCCAAATGGCAATAAAGTGAAAGTGAGTACAGATTAACACATTGTAAATCCACTTACTACCCAGCAATGTTTACACAAGGATTTGCCATTCCCTGTTACTATTCGATCAGCATTTAATTGCACAGTTTGCCAAGATTTTACTGAAGAGGTTACTTCCATTTCCTACAAACATAATTCCATTCCTTAAAGACCCAAAATGTGCTTTAATCAGGGGCAAGAATATGGATTGACACCCTATGGATGACAGAAAATGGGTGGCTTTCTAGGGTTTCATACTGATGACGTAGAATATGAACAAAATACTGAAATATCTAAGGAAATGCTTCAAGTGCAAATGATCCTGTGTGTTAATATTCCTGAATTTGAAATGTGGGGGAGCGTACTTTTCTTGTGCACTTTTAAAAAAGCTGTTTGCTCGAGTCCAAAACAGCTTTTTTCTTACTGCTCACTTATAATACAAGCTGCACTCACATGGAGGCCAACAGCCAGCAAAAACATATTTCCATTTTAACGCCTTTAGATGATCAAAGCATCAGCTTAATATAATCAGCTCAAATCCATTTACCAGTGAGCCTACCACTGTGCCCAGGGACTGTTTTCCTTTCCAGCCCTATCTATTCTGGAACAGGTGCTATAATAGTAAATTAATTAGTCTGTGGAGATGCACCTTGTTCTCCATCTCCACAGGCCTCTTGTGGGTCAGGGCCTTGAGGAAAATGCCATCTGGGCAGAGTTTCCCCCAGAGAAACAATCAAAGCCTACAGATTGCAGACTACAGAGGAGGGTTCATATGACAATTAACCTTATTAGTCTTTTTTTTTTTAAACGGTTGATAGTGTGTCAACATGTTGGCTCTATAAATAATCTGCTACACAAAACCGTCAGTGCAACTAATTCAAAGAAATTACTTCTATCTAAAAATCTTCTGAAGAAAATACAGATCTCCTTGCAATGAAAATACAAAGGTAAATAAGTATTAAACAATAACTTACATACCTAAAAAAGGTTACGTAACACAACAGTTCTAGAATACTTTAACACACTTTGAAGATTGTGCTATTAATCACTTTGGTTCTCTTTTTCCCTAACATGGTTTTACCAAATACCCAATTATTAATGGAATCAGAACTAAATTAAACACATTTCGCAAAGGATATCAACATTCGTCTTGATAAATGTGGTGTGTGTTTAAGGTTTAACTTCAGGCCCTAAAATCTAGGACTGAATTTTAGATTTGTGAAATTGTTTTCACAAACAATATTGTAAAACAAATGAAAATTTAGAAACCTCAAATGGAATGTGATAGGAAATCAAAATCTCTATACAATAAAATTTTTTGCATATTTTCACTGTAAGTTTGGCAAAGAACAGAAATTAAGATGACAAAGCAAAAAGAGCATCAAGAAGTTTAACATTTCAGACCATTAAAAAAATACAAAGTACATGTAAATTTATAAATATAAGGTAACAAAAATAATATTCCTAATGCGCGACTTCAGTGCATAACTCTTTCAAACATATTTTAGTTGGATAAAGAATACTAAATTTGCATCATAATAAGAAACAAAGCCAAGTGATTAGTTCCTAAAATGTTTTGATGACTTCTGACTCTCTGCTTGTGAATCACTTGAATTGCTCTTATATTTATTTCTTATTCAACTTACAAAATCATTTTTATAGAGAGACTTTTATTTACAGTTTGCTATGTTTAATAGTTGAAAAATGTACTATTTTGATGGAGTACATAGGTCAGGGTTTGTTCTTGTTCCCTCCACGTAGAGGTGTTCAGTGTGAACATCTAATGAGTTTCCATCTAGAGATTTATTTTTTGAGATTTTTTTTTTTACTCAAATTCCATATTTTTTCAAGGAATTGTGCAAGGAAAATTTATTTGTTAACATGAATAGTATAGAAACAAAGTCAAAGCAGACATTAATTGAAAAATAATTTAAGTATTCACTAATCTGTAATAAGCACTGTTAAATATATTTTATTATGCTGGACAATATTTATACTATCTTGAAATACAAACCAGTTTTTTTTTTTTACTACAGAAACATGACTGATTAGCCAAATTTTAGAATACCATTTACTACCAGAATTCTTTCAAGTACTATCTCAACTGTTTACTTGAAACACTGTGCATGTAATTGCTCTTTTCATTGTATGTATTCCCATACTAAACTTTCTGAAAAAGTTAACAAAATGTTTATCCTTCAGTCTAAGTATTTCTGAAAATTTCCTATTTTTCCCATGGGGACAGGGGACAATTTAAGTTGAATGGGTAGGGTACTAATCTGGACAGTGGAAAACCGCCTATATTTAGCTTTAATATAAAAGCAAGAATAGAATCATAATTAAACAAGTGCAAACATTGCATATTCTCATTGAAGAAGTGTCATTCATAACTGCTAGAATCACTTCCTCTGTACATTACGGAGCTGAAGGAGTAGGCAGAGCAGGATGGAAGATTAACAGAAGAGACAGACTAAGGGAACTCAATGAAGCAGCCATAGGAGATGAAATACAATGTGTGTACTCATTGAAGCAGCCGGAAAAAAAAAAAAAAAAAAAAAAAGAGCTACAAGGGACTGTATTCAATGAAGCAAGTGCAAGAGATGAGATGCACTAAAGGGACTAGCAAAAGCCCTCAAGCACTTCCTCCAGCAAAACACACAAGGCTCCCTCCCTTTTATTGTCTCCCCCCAAACACAAAAAACAACAAAATAAATGACATTGAATTTCCTACTTGTCACTATTTTTTTTTCAGATCAGCAGAAAAAACACATTCAGAAGATAATAACAAGTCTTATTCTGACATACTTGATCGCAATATGCTGGAATGACAACTTACATGCCTCAAGTGATGTTTAGCACACCAGTATCACAGAATTCAGGTAGTACAACCCACAAGTTCACCTACTTTTTTCCTAGGTGTCAGCACCTTCCCTATCCTCTCTCTCCAAGCAGATAAAAGACCTGCTATATACACTCCAAGTACTCCAGTGATGGTAGGACTTTATACATTAACCCTTCTCAAGAAAATGGGAAATAAAACCAGCGGTATTTTGTTAGAACTACAGCATGGTTGTGCTAACAAACAAAACTGGTAAGTCTTAGAGGCTGGAACCCAAAGGAAATCTGACAGTATCTACAGTGGGGCCAAGGAGGAAATTTTAGTTATTTACTACTTTTGCAAAATACATTTTTGTGTACTGTACTCTGGATTATCCCACAGTGCTCAAAGTTGCTAAGATAGCTTTCAAGATTCAAAATAACTATAAAGGCATTGTGACACCCAACGGGCATTTGGAAAAATTCAAATTGTAGAGCTTCTTCCCTGAAGTCATGACTATACGCATTTGGATATTTACTGACACTTGGACCTTTCACCTTCAAACCTGAAATTCTGTCTGCAACTGTCATAAAACTGTATCTTAAGGAGAAATATGACAAGTTTAAGGACAGTGAAGCTAAAATAGTTTTGAAATTCTCTGAAGTATTTTCAGAACTTAAAACAGTAGCCATTTCAAATTTCTAGTTCTACTGCCGGTGGAGAAACCTATGGATGAAACTATTACATTCTCAGAATAAACAGATGAGAACAATTCTGTTTTCCAGTATTCAAGATCCTATAAAAATGAGAAACTACTACCCTTGGAATACTTGCCCATTAAGACAATACAAACCCCAGCATTAACTGCTTTTATACTTAAAGTCAGAAGTAGTGCTGGAAGAAGGAATTTTAAAAGAAACTGCTAAAATTACTAGAAACGGCTTCTAGAACTACAAAGTTCACCCAAGAGCTCTAAAGAAACTCAAACATGAAATTGCCAAGTTTTTAACTCAGATCTGAACTATCAGTAAAAAGGCAAATAATATCAGGAATTACTAGCAAATTAGTTCAGAATATAAAAAAATATAATTACGCTGCCACATAAATCTAATGTACCCACAGCTTGACCACCCTTCTCAGAAGATATGGATAGAGGCATAGAGAAGAGCAACGCAGATGAACAGAGATACAAAGCAGCTTCTGTCTGGAACATCTTGGCCTCCCTAAGATCAGTATGGTCAGGAATCTCAGGGAGGGGGAACTATTAGTCACTGTTTCTCACAACACAAAAAAAGGAAAGATGCCTTTAATGAAAATATCAGGCATCAGCTTTTAAACATACAAAGGATGTATGTTATATAATCTAATTAGTTAGATTCATAACTAATCACCACAAATAAGTTCTGATTTTCAAAAGGGAAAAGTGACTCTGCATTCATGGAAGGAAGGCCCTTTCTATTAAATACAACAGTCTGGATACAGTACCTGAGCCCCTTGTCACTCAAAGGAGAATATCATGGAGTGACATACATCTTACCTAGTTCTTTTATTCTTTTCCTATATGCTACCAAGTGCCAATGGGAACACGATACTGATCTATATGGAGCTTTGGTCTGACTCATGACGTTAAGAAGTATGTTACATATGTGCAGTGGGTAAACCGCGGCTGTCTGCGTCCTCTCTCCTTGCTCCTCTTTCTCTTAACTGTTGAGCAGTGTGTGTTATCCCTTCTTAAATGTGACCAATGGTGGGTCCATTCCAGAGCCTCTTCTCACAGGGGCTGTATTTCCCCCATCCAACCTTGCCATGTAAACCAAACACAATATGTGTCTCCTAATACCACAAAGATGATGAGAAGAGTACTTCTACAGATGTCAGGAAGATGACTCATATGCATTAAGAGAGGGAGGTATTCACAAAGGTCTAATGAAGCTGATCTCCCTACACACATTCACTGTGGGAAAAGGCAAAAGATGTGGTCTTCTACAGATGTCCTGGAGGAGCCTCTCTCCCCCTCCCTCCCCACTGGCAACACAAGAAGCCAAGGGACATTAGTATCACTAGGCTAAACCTAATCCTTGTGAGTAACCCTGTACGCATGATCCCTTCTCTATAATGCTCAGAATACTTTGAATGAAAGAAACGCATGAGTGCAAGGTTTTAGGAGATATGCAAAGTAACGTTCTGTCCCCTTAACACTCAGGGCAAGATATTAGCTCTTTGTTAATATGATGTTAAAACTATCAGCATATGCTGCACAAAGCTGTTAACCAGCTCAGTATTTGCTAAAAATGAGATGATTTTCCCAAAGCCAGCAACTTCTTCTAAACTCAGAGATGCAACAGGGTTACTAAAAGCCTGCATATTTCAGTCACTTTATCATCTTAAAAGGAGAGACAAAATACAGCATTCCCTATATCTCTGTAGTGAATCATGATTAATTTTTTTAAAAAGTATGTTTACACAATGAAGAAAATATTTATATTATAACTAAAAAAAAGAGATCTGAACCACTGACAGAAAGCGGGAAAATTTCTGTGTGCTATTCCTCCATTCCATAATTCAGTTTCTCTAATTTCACACATATTTAGCATCTTGTCTAGGGAGCATTAGTATATTTGGTGATGAGATGAAGGTAGCCTAATGCAGGCCTGGCAAGAACTCCCTGTAATCAGTCCTCCTGGGTCCAGAGATCAGCATTCTTAAAATACGAGGATTTGATAGAGTTAACGCCATCCCCTCGAGCAGATGGTTTGGAACATTCTGTCAACGCTGCCACCGATTACTGCAAACAGATTCTTGTTATACTGATAGCCCCTCTGGGACCCCAGCAAAGTGCTGTCTAACCTCCGCTCTGAGGTGCGAAATGTGCCGTTTCCGGGGCCCTGCCAAAGCAGTGAGGATGTACGTGCCTCTCCCAAACACAGCCCCTGGTTATCTCCCCACTGCAACTCCACAACCAACAGTTGCTCAGAATGGCAGTAACAGGTTTTACTTTGATATATTTTATGCTGCTTGTTGTAGCCTTGCAAACCGAGACCATTAAATACCTTTTTTTTTTTTTTTTTTATAAAAAAAAGGAGAGTTTAAACTGTCACACCTCAGGCTTGGGCAGTGCTGTCATTCCCTCGCGTAGCTTCAGCTACCCTGCCTACCTATTGAGTAGCAAAACACTCTGGGCATTCACAGACTATTTTGAATATATGAAATGTGAGCTTATGTATTACATATTCATTAGCAACATTTTCTGCACTTCCTGAATAGATATGAGTCAGACTGGAATCACAGTTAAGACCATGGCAAAAAGCTTCTATAAACTTGCTCCAATTTCTTATTAAAGTAATATCTTAATATATTAGCTTTATATTACTCAAAATATTAACTTACTTATTTAGCTCAACACTGATAAACAACACTTGGCCTTTATGGATTCACTACTGCAGGTTTTTTTCAGCATTGTAAGTCAGATCTAAATTTTTAAGTCTCTACTTTTCTTCTAGGAGAAGGTTGGAGTTACCAAGGTTGCTCTTTTGTCCCAAATTTGGTATCTAACATTACAATATATACTGGTAATGGGCGGGGGGGGAGGAAGGATAAGGGAGGGGCACAGGGGAAGTCCAATTTATCTTCCCAGGTGGAAGTCATTCTGCAAAGCAATTAACCACTTTAAGAAGGATTAATATGCACTTAGAATTAGGGATGAAGAACTGGTCTGAGAAACAGAAAAACTGACACAAACTTTTTGTTCTGTCCCTCAGCTAAGGCTTGCACAGAACAGTCGGGCAAAACTCATCAAACACAAAACCAAGAGGCATCCTCATTCATGCTCTGGGTAGGTTGTATCAGGGACAGCAGATGTATTCCCATGCAGCCAACAGTGTCCCAGCTTCCATCACAGAGGTCACATCATTTGCTGCTTTGTGCCAGTTACAAGCTCGCTCCAGGCAACACCACTCTGTAACACACATCTTGGAGCTTCCTTAATACAAGATCCTTAGGAGACTCCAGGGGCTTCCGAGATCTTTCAGGAACACAGCAAGTACCAGACTGAGCCTCAAGAGTAAGGAGGCTCAGATATCCATTAGGACTGAGATGTCATAGCAGCAAAGTCTGAGGGAGCCATTGGTAGCTTCACCAAAGCAAAATGAAATGGAAAGGAAACCCTTGGCTCTCCTGAAAAGGTCCACATCCAAGAAATGCACACAGGCTCTGATCCCACCTCCTACTCTAAGGAGGAAAAGGTGTCTTTTTGCCCCAACTAGATTTTTTTTCCCCCCTATCTTCTTCCTGATCTGCGCCAACATGAGAGCAAGATATTTTATTAAGTTAAAACCAAACATTAACAAAACAGATACCAGCATAAGCACCCTTGCATCATGTGCAGAGCTGCATAAACAGTATGGGTTTTGGTTTATTTTTTTTTAAATACTCACTGACTGCACAGTTAGAACTGAAACTTAGAACCAAGAAATTATCATTCTTTGATGATAGTTCAACAACTTAACTTGATATCCTCAGTCTGAGTCTAGCGGACAAATATCCACCAAAAAAGACAAGTGAATATAAGTGAATTCCTTTTTGGCAAGCCAGGCAGAGACCAACGGCAGGAAGGCTGAACAAGCTGTGCCGTTAGGACAGATGGTCCTGCTGACACAAAGCTGAGGTATATTCGACAGGTTACATGGCTGTTTGCATAGGAATCAGATAATTTAAGATCTGTTAATGAAGAATTTTTTTATACCATCCATTTCATTTTAGCACTTCCAAGAAAAAGTGTATTCATTTGGTCTGGTTCAAGTTTACATTCTTAACTGCAAGCATTTGGACAGAGACCCTCTTTTCCTATCCAGGCATATAGGTTTGGTACAAAGTGCACCAAATCAGTGGAAAGACTCCTATACTGTCTCACCAGCTAGAATCTCTAGGCATTACTGTAATACATATAAAACCAGTTATCAGTAGAAATATTAAAACAAATGCTGTTTACACCAGTATTTTAACAATTCTATTTATTGCATTATCTCCACCAAAAACACATTCAACTTTTAACCTGAATAAAAAATATTGCAGTTTTGTGGATAAATTTCAAAATTCAAACAAGCCTACATTTTTTTTTCCAGGCACTTGGTACACCTACAGTTTATATTTGAGCCTTTTTATTAGAGGAACAGTCCAGGAGGTTACAGGACAGTTTGTGTCATAGCTTGGGAGAATAAGCTTTCACCATCTGAGCAGGGTGGGTGACAAGTTACACAGCAACACCTGCTGGCAAATCCACAAAGGAGAACATGTCGGTGTCCCTTGCAGAAGCTGCACTTTGCTGGAGAAGCGATAGTATCATAATCACCAGGGGCCCGATCCCGCAAAGCCTCACCCCAGTGCCTGCCTCCTCACTGTGTAATCTCAATAATGTGCTTGGATTGTGTAAGAAGATTAAAATGAGAAACAGAAACAAAGGGAAAGAGGGTCTTAAAAGAGGAAAGATATACAGGAGGAGACAGGAATATAAGCAGGGCCACAGTGGCAACACTCCTGACAAATTTACTAGTAAATGTTTGTAGGATTGGACCTCGTGATTTTAATTTATAATAACAAAAAGACAAATGTTTTTCCAGTCATATTACTGTGGACAATGGCTTTCATTAGAAAGGGTTACTGCCTTTTCCCCATTACATCCTCTTTCTATGATGCTCAGAACACCTGTGCTATTAAGGTTTCTTCCTTAGCTTTTTTTTGAAAATAAGAAAAAAATTAACAAAGTAAAATTTGTTGACAGTCACCCTAGCCAGCGCAGTGGGTGTTCTACCTATGGGCTGTCACATTTCCCATGTTCATTTCTGCAGGTGCTAAATACATGCTGACAACAACATATGTTACCAATCTTAAATGTTTGTGGGATTTTTTTTTTTTTTTAACCTTGCAATTAAAGAGTGCTCACAGCTTAAAACACAGGTGAAAGCTGATTCTGCCCAGTGTATTTAACATCCACTTACATTCTCATTCTCTGTCTTGTGATTTGGGTATTTCCCTAATGATGCACAGGAAGAAAAGGCGGGGGGGGGGGGGAAGTGGAGGGGGAAGAGAAAGGATCCTGTCTTCCAAATAGTGGTTACTGAAAAATAATATCAAACAAATTTTGAAAATAACAGCATACAGAATAAGCATTGGTTCTCTCTGGAATCACCCTTTTCCCCCTGTGTCTCCTCACCTGTATTTCTGAGCTCTCTTTTTGTTTATTTCCATCTCTTATTTTAATCTCCTTAGTCCTGCCAAGCGTGTTATATGTGGTCTCCAAAGGAGTGTTTCCTATACATACTGTTATACAATAGGACTCACCTATTCATCTGTATAAAAGTTGGACTTACCCTATTAATTATAGTATTATTATTTTTGCCTGTTTAATGTATCATGCTATTATTCATCGAAACCTGCTCTTCAGGGCAGCACAATATCAACAATCTACATATATATATAAGAGCCAGGGGAAAACAGCATACTTCACCATGTTCTGTACGATATACTAGCATACCTTTGGACAGCTGAAATAAAATTAGATCATAAAATCAATTAGAAATCTCTCTAGAAAATAAATCTGATTACCTGCCTATCAAAAAAGATTTGATGGAGTTTATTAAAAGCAAGTACTACTATTTCATGTATGATCAAACTACAACACACTAAAAGAGTATAAAAAAATCAAAGCTACAGAAAAATATATTTTCTCACCCTGTTCTACAAATATGATGCAGTAGGTTTTAGCTACACTATTTTAGTTCTAAGCAAGTTTGAAACGTTGAGATGAAAAAAGCATTTCCTTGCTTTCTCTGCAAAATTTCAACCTTAAGATTAGACTTCCTTACTTGAGGATTAAAAAAAAATTCTGAGGAGAATGCAAATATGTTTAAAGCATTTAAGACAAATTGAACCACTCTTACTTTCCCTGCTCATGGGTCTGCTGGCCTGTGTAACAGCACAGGCAGACATTTGTATGCCTCAGGAAGGAAAGTCATATATACCCCCAACTCTGATAAAGAGGTGAAGATGTGGCAGGCTTCATTTTGGCACAGCACTGCTGCAGTATGCTGCAATTGATCTCAGGCTTCAGAGGTGGTGGGAAAATATTGTGCTGCTCAGTTCTAGGCATTTATATTTTAGCCAGTTAAAAAACAAACTTGAGAAAATATGGCAAATATTTGCCTTCATTGAGAACTAAGCCAAAGAAAACTGACATGATCAAACAGCCCATCTGTGAATTGGCTCCGCAACTCAGATAGAAGAACAATTCTGGGACTGCTTCATCAATATTTTTCCTCAGACTCAGAATAGCAAAACTTAGTTTCCGAACCCAGACTACCCTACTTATATCTCTAACTCAAGTCCATCCCGGAAAACAATTTTAACAAATTTCATTAAAGGATGTCCCCAAAAATAAATAAATAAATAAAAATAATAAAAAATATAAATCAGTCTTCTCAACACTTATCTTCAGACAATAGAAATGTCGTCTCAAAAAATACACTTACCGATGCACTGTAATGTTGAAAATTTTTACTTTGTGCCTAATTTCCTTTTATACTGGGACTGTGTTCCTACAGCTTAAAATGATCCAAAACTACATATCACATCTATGAAGTCAGAGATTTTATCACTAAAATGATATCTGCTCAACAAATACATGCTTAAAGAAATAGTATGTGTCAGTCAGCCACCAAACACACAGACTCCCCCATTAAACTCTATGCAGAGTTTTCTTAAGTGCTAGATTCTACTCCAGCCCTTATAAAGGGTTAAAATACAGATGCTGTGAATGGAATGTATAATCCTTAAGGCCCTGGAGCATTAAGACATATCTGCTCCTTAGGGTCCATCTCTGTCCATAATCAATTTCTTCCCTTGGAGAACATTAATTGTCTCTAATGATAGCTTTCCATCAATACATCCTTGATCTTAAAAGGCCTGTACAGCTTTTTCCTTTATTCAATCAAATCATCTCTACAATTGCCCTCCTTTAGTAAGATAATACCTTTTAAGCCTTGTATTTTAATATAAAAAAATAAGAGGTAGCAGCAAATTCTAATGGAAGTGCTAACATTTGAGAACCAGGATGATGGCTTCCATTATCCTAAATAATGTTTGAAGATTACGGAAAGCACTGTGTTTCAAAAGGTGGAAACTAATCCCCCACTTTCAAATTATTCCTTGTACAAAAATCTGTTCTGACATTAGGAATTTTTGTGCCCCAACTACAGCACTGTATATTTAAATATTTGAATATGAAAGATAATTTTCAGCTCTGGAGGGGAAAAAGCAAATAATTACTATTTATAAGCAGCAAATGCTGAATAATTTGAGAAATTGACAACCTTAAACACAGAAGCCCTTTATTTCTTCATTCTCCAGTACAGGGGTGGCTTAACTGTTCACTCAAACCACTCTAACTCCAATCAGAAGTTCCTAAAATTATTTAATTTCACGATGGCTCAAAACCTCTATTCTCCTAGTGACCCACTAATGTGTCTTGCTTTCCCCACCCCCTTCTCTTCCTTGCACATGCTTTTGAAAAGGCGTGGAAATTCAATTTTTTACTATTCAACTGATTTGTTTCCATTCAAATAGAGGATTTTTCTTGCACTTCTTTATCTAGATTGCCCAGCACCAATCTGTGCTTCCACCCATATTCTAACATGCTTTTCTGGGAAATGGCACTACTATTTATAATGGCTCAAGGACCTCAAAATGAAACACTGGTGGTACAAAAGACCTCAAACCTTTTGAATACTTTACTTGGTATTTTTTTATATTCTGCATGAGCGTGACAGAATTTTGGTGATGCCTCTTTAGTATCATTTTTATCTAAGAGCAGCCATGGAGAAGCTTTTCTGCAGTTGGCTATCATTCACCACGGACCGTAATATTAGAGCCTTCCTCTTACTCAAAAAAATCATTACACACACACACAAAAAAAAAGCAGGAGATTTACAATCAGCAAACTCATGAAAAAATCTAGCAAACATGAACTGTGTGGATTTTCTTTTCATTCTCACACAGGCACACATATTACCCTGCCTGATGTTCATTTTACTATTTGGTATTTTGCAAAATATTGATGGGAAAAGCAGTAGAAGAAAAAAATAATGCTAGGAATATGAAAAAAAAAAGAAATATAGGCAGGTAGATACAATCAATCCAACAGCTATCAAACCTAAACAAAACAAAACAGGGAAAAAAAGGAGACCAGTTAACAACCTAGATAAGAGATGAAAATTGCCAGTGAGGCAGATCAAGTTTATTCAATGCCCTGATAAGCACCTATTTGCTCTTCCCCATAATGCTCTCTCAGTATTTATAAATTATCATTTAATTATGCTGGCAAGTGGTAATTGTCAAATAAAGCTCAGATAGGCATAAGCCCTCAGGCTGCACATGACAGAAAAATATCTGTTAAAGCTGGGCTGATTCACACGCTTAGGAAATCATTTCCTTTCTTCTTTTTATCCTTGCCAACAAATTATATGAACTGGCACTTTGTGCTTTGTAGGCATTTTGAAGTCTATGCAGATTACAGGAAAGAAAAATTAGTTGTTTCAGTATCTACCATTCCTAAATTATTCTGCTGATTTAAGACACCATGTTCTGTTTCAACAAAAGAGTGGCAAAGATCAAGGAATCAGAGCCTTCCTCTGCTTAGAATTTATGCCCAGGGTCACTTTCAATTGGGTAAATCAAGATTTGGGGAATTATTGAATACTGTGCATAATAGATTTGATACAGAGCAATAGTTAAAATATGACATTTATCCCATTAGGATAGAAACACTAAGCAATATTTTTTAAAAGTCTCTTACTACTTAGATTCAATTATAGACCCATTAAACATTCTATATACACGCACTCTGATAGATGCAGGCACCCATAGATTTGAAGGATTTCTTAGTTTACAGCATACATATCCAACTATTGAAGTATATAGAAAAAAAAGATAGAAAACTAGCGCTAAAAACCAATAAAATTAGACTCTTGAGAACTTTCACCTGGAATGTGCGTCTGAACAACAGAAATACCAGATTTATGGCATGTCACTAGAACATTTGTTATCAATGCCAAAAAAAAAAAGCACCAACATTGTTTATTCTCTGTACAGTTACTGTAAGACAGAAACTCTGAGTGACAGAGAACTAGCATTAGCATATTAAGTCTCTTCCCCTGCAAGTGCAATACTAGATGCTACTTTACATGTGTACTTTTGTGCATTATAGGTCCCTTCACTGTTAAAAGATTTCTGATGTACTTTGGCTTCCCAGAAGGAACCCGAAACAAATCTGTCTCCCCTTTCTTTGAATATAAGCATATGTGTATTTTTTTTCTCTCCCTCATCAGCAGTGTTCAATAGAATTTCTTTTGTGTTTTTATGCATATTCTAGACACAATTAACTTATATTAAAATCTGAGCTATTACTAGTTAGCTGATGTCATATACAAGGCTTCTACCTATGATATTGGTATATTGTGTATTATCTCAAACCAGTCAGAAGTCACTGATCATCTGAATCTTTCAGGAGCAGCTTGCTGATAACAGAGGTTAGAATTTTTCAGAAAAATCTATTTTCCTTTCAGGCTATCAGTAACCCCCAACTATTACCATAGGCAGTATACAGTTACCATATACTCAGTACACATTTAGCAATAGAATAACTATTTATTATGGCAAGAAACACTGGGAGAAAGGAGGGACTGTACAGTACAGTAGTCTAACTTCAATGGAATAACTACAAATTCTTTTCTTCCAATTTACAGGTTTCATGGCTTCAGCCAATGAGCAACACTGCGTACGGACCAGTTCACACAGATTCTTCCTATAACTTCAGAGCAGCTGTAAAAGCATTGCTCAACAAGAAGCCTTTTCTCATTACTGGAATGATCTACTGCCACTTCCCCTAGTCTCATGAAACACATCATCTTCCTCAGGAGACTCACACAGAGAATTAGTGCCCCAGGGGTTAGATAACACAGAGGTTGGCCAAGCAGTGTAATTCACAGGTTATACCAGATGTTCAAGTAGCAGATAGCCAGAAAGTATTTACTGGTGCTGTTGCAGCCATAACAAGCTAATGTTTTATATTCAGCGTAAGCAGCAAAGTAGATAATGATTCTCATAGGAATAGCTTTTAGTCGCACTGATCTACTATAAAAGCTACTGTATAACTATGCCATCTTAAATACATGCAATATAGTTTTGAAGCTCCCTACCAATTCCCAGAAATAGATGCAGGAAGCACTAGTCATTCTATCAAGCAGTATGCTTTGCGCATGGAAGAAGAAATCGGAAAAACTCAAAGAGAAACACTTCTTCACATACAGATCCTGCATTAAGAAATTCCAGACATGAATTCCTGCAGGGGAGCATTGCATCCTAGTGCCTGGCCTATAGGTATGGTGAGTCAATGCCAAATCAGAAATTTATGCTCGATTGCTGTAGGGCAATCTGGATAACTTTTGCCTTGGTAGCTTTGCTTCTGGATCTGCAGGATTCAATGAGTACATTGGCTGCAAAGTCTATCAGAAGATAGACCATCTCTGAATATATTGGTATAAAGGCTTTAGGATCTTGGACATTAACACGATTCTATTCCCCCCCGATTATAAAACATATAAATTAATCTGTTTAGCAGTGTTTATTTCAAGTAGAATTTTAGCAAAGGACATGCTATTTTCACTAAGCAGTGAACCGAGTTGTATATGAATTAAAGAGAAAAGAATGTAACTGCTTTCATAACACCAGAGTACTCAACTAGCTGTAAGGAGCTACTACACAGTTGAAAGAGAAAGACAATACAGGAAATTTTGGTGAGCTTTAATACTTATCCTGAAGTAGGTTTTGTGCTGACAGCTGGCCAAAAAGTTTTTCCCTCTAAATTACCTTTTTTTTTTTTCCCCCTGGAAATCATTTCCTATTGAGACTAACCTCCATGGAAGAGTTACTGTACCAAGAAGATTGTAAAGAACTACATACCAGACTGGGAGGTGAAGAGGATTTTCACACATCGGCTTTATTTCCATTCTCCTTTCACTAATTTGAGTGTTGCAGGTCTTTTGAGACACTTTTTAGAATTAATAGACATTCCATAAACAGGAAAGTAGGAATCAACTCACCTTTTAAAAATATTCTGCTTATCTACACATACTTTTTGACATCTTTAATCATGAAGTTGACTGTAGAAAATGCATCATGTTGCCAATCATAAAGAGCAATGCAGGGAACTCAGAAAGCTTCTGCTCTAGGGGAAATCTGCAAACCCACAATCTTTTCTATTAGCAAAGCATATAATGCTGTTGCTGTCAAGAGTTCTTCTGTTTATGACCTTTTGCTTGTACAATAATATTTTGTTGCATTCACACAGCACATAACATTATTTAAAGTTACTACTCTATCTAGAGAACAGCAGCATGAGGAACAGAGTCCTCTACCATGTAAATTACTACCAATACTGTTCAAACAGATGAATTTGTCTTATAATAGACTTCCACCCTGGACCAAAAAACACCTGACAGCACACTTCTACTGGCCTAATCTAGCTTCCCCTGAAACCACCTTTTCTCTGGTCACAGATAATATTGTACCTATAGTTGCTGGGAGACGTCTCTTCTGAAATCCTCATAGTTAAGATTGAGAAAATTATGCATGGCCTGATAAAATTTTATATTCAAATCTATATGGACTGTTGGAAAGAGTCAGCTGCTACTTTTTCTCATCTTGCACAGCAACCTTCTAGCTATATTAGTGACTTCCTGTATTTTAATTTGAAAATAATAGACCACAAAAATCTTGTCACAATTACAGGTTAACTTAAAATGGTCCTGTGTCTAAAAATTATGATGAACCCTGAGCATTTTTCTGTCATCTGAATTGATAATTACATCCTTGCCACAGAATTCTGAGAATAGTCATATAGTTAATAGTTTGTTGTTGGCTTTTTTTTTCTTTTAGAGTAACTTCTAGAGTCTTGCTGACTTCTCCATCAAGTTCAGTAGGACTTTTCCATAAGTGATATGACAATGAGGACCAGAATTCAAACTGCTTGGTTTTACAGACTCAGGATGTCTTCACCTTTGGTCACATCCTTTGCACTCAATGCAGTAGGTTTTAGTTTTAGTTCTGTATTTCAATATATTGGTTAATTTTTCATTTAAATTGTCCTGAGAAATTAATAATATTAGCCTTACAAAAATAATAGCCTTAAAAATAGCTTAACACGTCCCAGAAATGTATTTATAAACTCATGAGAAGATAATGAAATGTCTTCCTGAAAAAATCATGGTGGATTGGGAAATGTGGATTGACCAGCTATAAAAGTAATTTCTCAATAACAACCACACTCTGCTTTCAAGGACTTTACGAAAATATTTAATCATGTACATAAATAGTGATTTTTAGTTTAATTCTACTCTCAAACCACTTTGAAATCACATCAAATACACAGATCATGAGAACGCATAGATTATATCCAATTTAAAATCAAGTCAGACCTACGTACTTGGATCTGAATACCCACAGAAATTCTGTAAAAATTCAGGTGTAAACTTTATAACTCAAGCCCATCTCAGTACCACAATGAGATACTTCTCTTTACCTTCCATGTGTTTCCTGCCGATTTCCAAGGTCAACCTAGTAGAACCTTCATGGTCTATATAATGACAACAAGAGCAGGAATACAGGGTTTTCTTTTTTTAAATAAGAAGCAACATGCTGACATAGCATGAAACTGCAGAAATGAAAATATCAGTTTTCCTTAAAAATTGTTTATCTGAAAACATTCAGGAGAAAACTGTGTTTCCTATTCACAGGATAGAATCTTATTCTTTAGGGGCACTTTAGGGAGAAAGATCTTATCACAAAAATAAATCTCTTCATTTTTAATCCCTATTTAAAATTAGGTTATTGAAAAATGGATTTTAACTAGCTTATGACACAAAATTTTTAATTTACATTGATTAAAAATCATGTATGTGGAAAAGTGGCTTTATCAATTAAACTGGAAGTATATACTGGAATATCAGTTTTCCTGGAAATAGCAGATATTTTGGCATACATTATACTCAGAATCATGTCAGCATGTACACTGTAATTTAATTAGTTTCCTTGCTCATACAGCAATTTACTTTTTGTTAAGAATTTATTTTTTATTTTGCTTACAGACTGCTCCCATTATGGTAATCCAAGGTCCCTCACAGACATTCTTGAAGGGCATTCCCAGGAGGCAAGAAACAGCATGTGGCATGACTACTACTAAAAAACAGAGCATGCCCACTGGTTGGCCACTTGCTGCCAAACAGGGTGTATAAGGTTGCAGATCTGCCCAACTTCGCCCAAGTACGGGAACAAGTCTGGGCTTATTTATCTTGCCACCAATCTTCACAAAACTTTTAGGAGTAGATATTTGACACTGCTACATTTCTTTCCAATCTGGTTGAGTTTAGCTAACAGGTGTTAAAGGTACAGGGCAGAAATGTGGATGGACACGGGGAGAGGCAGCATCACTGCACAACAGTAAACCAAGCTACAATTTCCTACGAGGTTCACATCAAGAGATCTGGAATCAGCTTCTTGCTTTGTTATTTATACTGTGAAGATTACTCATTTGAATTTATAAAGTGCTGAGAGACCCCAAGAAAGAAAATGCTGTGAAAGTACTAAGCATGTTTATCAGTCTGCTCTTGTTCAAAATAGAGCTTACATAAACAAGTGAGACAGTGAAGGCATCTTTTATGAGCACGAAGCTGGGATTCCCAGCCCCCGTGCAGAATTACATCCTACAGTTACATCTACAGTGAGGTGACTTGGACAATCATGACTTTTTCCTCTCACAGGGACAGGCACCATTCAGGCCAGACAGCAGACTCGGACAAGGACATTCAGGATACTCATGGCATGCATTGCATGTTTCTTACTGTTTCAAGACACCTACAACATGCTAACAGTAACAAAGTACATATTTCTCCTCCTAAAAAGCAGTGGGACTGTCTAGTCCCACTTTCTCTGAAGGGTGTTACCTTGATATATAGGTTGACAAGGATAAGCTTTGCTTTAATTTTAGATCTTAGAAATTCTCACTGGTTTGCATAGGGTGTGGCCAAGAGGAATTTATGCAAGTCTTCAGGTGCTACTGGCATAGCTCAGCACAGCCAGCAGGACTAAACCATGATGGAAAAGGATCTTAGGCAAAGGTGCAAGACAGCCTAATAGGAAGGTTCAGTCATCCCAAGAGAAAACACTCAAGAGATGTGTATGTGAGGTGAAGTTGTTTGGGAATGAAACTCCCTTGTCAGGTTAAAGGAAGTTATTACCTTGCATCTTAGCAAGGAAGTTGCACACTGTGTCCTTTAAGCTGGTATCTTCTTTTCATGACTATTGTAGCCCCATGAACAGCAGGAAAAAACAGATTGCTGATTTTTGTTATGTGAAATTATTTAAAAACTAAATTTAAAAAATATTGTTCGGATTTGATGAAACTTTTATCCCCCCTCCATATGTTTCTTCCTTCCCCCCTCCATGTATTTGTCACATAATCTAACCCTTTTTATATTTTTATATTCTTTAGAAAGGTATTAATGAGCATCCTGCAATTACCTCAAACCTAAATTATGAAAATACATAAAATATATTTAGTTAGGGAACTGTTGCAATTTGTCAAAATTCCTTAGGGAAGAATTATTACAAATTACAAGTACTTAAACAATAATTCAAAACAACTTCACAAATAAATCAAAATTTAATAGCTTTAAGGTGTTCTCTAACATCTCTGATTTTTTTCATGTTAGAATTGAAAAAGATCCCCCCCCCCAATTATATATTAACAGCTACATGGAAAACAAAATATTAAGAGTTATAATTCATTTTGAAACTATTGGTTTTATACAATTTTTTGTACCCAACTTAGTGTGCTAGAAAAAGTGTAGCCCTCAATCTGTGTATATTGCTTTTAACATTTCATTACGAAATTCTACTTGCTGCCAACAGAACAGCATTGAAGAAGCTGTCAAATTTCTAATGCAGCTTTTCCATTTTAAGAAATACAAAACTGTGATATTTTCTCTATCATCTAATTCCTACATTATTATGTAACAGGATGTTTATTGGTGTTCTTCAAATGCAATCTGTGCTGAACTCTGTCTTCAATTAAATATTTAAAGAAATCGTTAAGGTCATCCAATCAGATTTCTTCTATAGTCTGGGCCATATAATTTCAGTTATTCCTGTACTAAGCCAAATAATGTCTATTTGTTACTGCCTCATCTCTTCTCTCTGGAGGGAGAGTACTTTCCTTTCTTTTCCATTAATATCCTTATTAATATATCTTCTTCACTTAGGTTTGGTTTTCATTGTGACATATCATTTTGCTTCAATAAGTAAATATATAAAACGTATATCCAAAGTCAGGTTTGAAAGCCATGTAACAACTGACCTATTACAAACAATGGGTCTTCTACAGTGGGTAGCTTTGCCAGGATTAGTGTGTTTCGATGAGATAATCAACTATGCATTTTGTGACCAGCTCACTCACATCCTGGCAAAATGATCTTGCTGGGAGGCAGACTGCATGCTTCACTACCAGGAAATGGACAATGACAGATAGTCTGCATTTCCATTTACACGTATCCTTAATTGTTGTCACTGAAAAAGACGTGCCAGATACTGACACAACAGATCATTCAAAATAAGTTATGTATTCATGTTAAGCGTTATTTATCTAGACTGCAAAGGAAAACAAATATTGCTCTTTCTCCCCCCCTTCCTAATTAGCCGATTGTTTCAAATGCTTTTTGTTAGGGATTCAGCAATTTATGTTCTTTAAGCTTGTCATAAAGATAACGCTTATTATGAACTATGCTAAGAATACAGTCCTAATTCAGATTCCTTTCTTTTCTGGATACACCATAATGAAGATGTTTGCAGGATTCATTTATTTTATTCTGTCCAGGGAACCTCATGAAATGTATTTAAAAATAAACACAATAAAACACCCATGCTCAAAACATCACTGGCATTTTTTTGTGTGAGACATCCTAATAACAGTGATATGGAGTCCTGTTAAAATTTGGTAAAAGAAAAAAGCTGCATTAGCAGATAGGAAATTGGAAAAGAATAGTCTAGTTAATGCTATTTAAGAAAAGCTGAAAATTGTGCTATAAAACAACCTAATTAAGACAGCTTTTAAAAGGTAAACAAAAGAAAACCCCAAATCCCTAAAGATTAGAGATAATAAAAGTAAGTTAAAAATAATTGCATAATGAAAGATAGCAATTTCTAACACTGGACACCCTCTGAATAAAATTAATTTATAATATAGTGATTATTATCATCATTATTATTATTTTGAATAAAAAGGATTCTGGTCTTTCATTTCCTAAGCCAAGACCACTCATCTTGACCATATCACGAAGTAAGCAAGGACTTCCTCAACATGGGAGAGGAGCTGGTCTGGGTCCCAACATACCAACACTCTCATACTCCATTCTGCCCCCTTCAAATTTCTCAGCAACCAGTTTCATCAAAACCGGAAATTAACAGATTTACCAAAGATGTTAAATTAGAAAAGTCTCACCAGCCTGAAGATAGATCTAAACTGCTTGTCTATAATGCATGGAACATAACACAGAAATGCGATGTACATAAAATACCTGCTCTGTATTAATCAAAGTCAGTAAAAAAACCAAAACAAAAACAAAACTCACTGCTTTAAAAAAATATAATCTAGTTTCAAGACATACTTGCCACAGTTCTGATTTTTATACTACATTTCTTGGGTAAAATCACTTTCATGACAATCAGTGAAACAGCTTATTTCTACAATTTCTTACAGCCCAGTAGGCAGGCCTACCTCTACAGCCTTGTTAATTATGAATCCTTTCTGCAATGCTAATAGATTATTCCACTTTGAATGAGCATCCAAAATTATTTAGTAACACCTTGTTTAATATGACAGTTTTGTGATTTTACATACAAAATAATTAATTGCTTAAAAACGTATAAACAATAAAAGAGCCTTCACTTGTGGTATCAGCTCTTTTACCAGCATAAGCAACACTGTGGGCAAGTCATTAATTTCTTTGTGGGTTTTTTGGGGTGGTTTGTTGTTTGGGGTTTTTTTGGTTTTGTGGTGGTTTTTTTTTTGTTTTTTTTTTTTTTTTTTTTGACAATTCAGCCAACATCAGCTTAACTGTATCTCCACACAGGTATTATGGATGGGACAACAGATGGCATATATGCAATATAAACATACAGTCAGCATCAGTCTACAGCAGGTTCCATGCCTGAATAACTAAATTGTCTTTAATCTTTAGAAAGTGAAAACAGAATGCAACTCAATTTGGATTTATTTTTATTCCCACTGTACTTTTAATTTGACTGTAAAATCCTTATTCTTTCGCCACAGTAAATGGCCTGACTTCAGAAATGCTAAGTACCTACTCATTCTTCACCCTTTGGAAAACCAGATTTCCTACCAAAGGATTCAGACATCTAACTTCACACATGTACATTCTTGTTAATGCATCAGTCAACTCCAAAAACAACAGCTTCCGTAACACACTGTTACACTGGCTAATCCAGTTTCTGGTTTATGGGCATGAAGCTGGTTGTAGCCCATTCCAAATTACCTGGAAAACAGGTAACTCCACTTTGTAAGCATTTGTGCTGTATTACATGGCAGAAATAAAGGTTTGTAACTGTAAGTAAAGTTCTTGAGAAGTGAATAATATAATAACATTAATATACAAGGCTCAGATTAGAGACTGCTATATTCTCATAGTTATATAGATGCATTTTTCTCTCCTGTCACTTAGCAATTCCATTTCAATGAAAGATGTGGGAATTAAACCTGCTTGAAAAAATCAAGCCATTAACCCTTGCCTCAGTTTACCCAGTTGTAGTATCTTATGGTAAAATATAGATGTATTTTACAACAAGAGTGCATTGAAGATTTCCCTATTTCTTTATTATTCTCTTCTAGTGTTATGGAAAAAGCTTTTGTAGAGTACTCAAACATACTCTAGGAACAGATAAAGGACTTCCTAAATTGGTCTAGACAAACTTATTGCTTCCATCTTACTGACCCTTTTCAAGTGGCTTAAAATTCCTGTGCCATTTCAGGAGTAATCTAGGGAAGGAAACAGGAGTTGATCGAACTGTATCCCTGGTACACCTATGTGACTCAATAATTCGACACCTGGTGGTCCCTAGACCTATAAGTATCTTTAGACTGCTAAGGATAGGCCAAGTTATTCTACTCAATAATGCAACTAGGTATTTCCCAATGTCACAAACACTGTCGAATAAATTAATGATAGTAAAACTCTGTGGGAATTACCTGTTATCTATTTACTGCTCTGCATAAAAATCATTAGGACATGCTAGCAAAGGATGGAGATCCATAGACAGCTTTGCATTTACCCACCTTTCTAGAACCATTAGATCAAAAGTTTGCTACACACAGACAAATTTGCTGTAGAAGAGAAAAATCCTTTTTGCTATGTCTGGCTTCCATTGCACCCAAAACAGAAACATAAACCAACAGCCCTGACGTAAGAGTGCTCCTTTGTAGCACAGCCCCTCTTGATCCGCTGAGGTAAACCAGATTGCAGGACACAATCATCACACATCCCTTTTCATAATAGGTTGCCACAAAGGCCAATTAATGGCACATTATTGCAGGCCCAATATTCTGTTTAGCAGACATCTGCATACTGACTACAATATAGTTATGATATCAATATAATTACACATTCTATATATTAACAAGCATTTTAGAACATATAACAACTTAATATTGCAACTAAAGACAGTCTAGAGTAGAAGTCTGGAAAGTATGCACAGATATTTAAAAATTTATTTTCCAAGCCTGATTTTCTCACTGTTCTGGCTACCTCCATTATGTTGAGGTAAAAGGCAACACTCACCCAGGCAAGGTCACAAGAGTCCTTTATGAGAAAATAGCACACCACAACCTGAATCACAACTGGCGAACTCGATGCAATCCTCCATTGGAACCAGACAACTCTCCACTGGCTTAAGGGCAGAAAGCACCAGAAAGGTGCAAGCCTCCAGACTCCTCAAACATGAGCATGCTATCTCTGCAACACTCTCAGGCTGACTACATTAGAAACAAGAGAACAACTCCACGAAACAAACTCTCATGTAATTCCCCACATCATTACTGATAGACTAACCAAGTCACCTAAAAGAATTTCCCTATTCATTTAGCTTTGCATAAAATATCCAGCCCTTACGGTGCAAGAACAATACAAATGGATAATCAGGTGTATTGATTTCATAGTGATTAATGGATATCGTACAGTATCTTCTTTGCACTCTGCTTTCCTTACACAGCCAAGGCTTCCACTAACGTCACGGGGAGTTTCTTGAGTGAAGAATGCTGGACTAGGTAATTGTTTTTGCACTTAAGGGCATCTTGCTCCATTTGTTTTATGCATAATAGAAGCTCATACTTGTACAGTAATTTAGCATTTCTGAATAAACAGAAATTGTGATTCATAATTCTCTATCTTCTTGTCCTCATTTCTTTAAAAAAAAAATTGAGTCACTGTTGTTTAATCCGATAATTATGCAAACACTAAATCTTACACTGGAGGAGAAAATGTTAACACATATTGAAAAACCAAAATGCGTAGAACTATAATCTGTATGATAAAATGCATTACTCTGCTTAAAAGGATTGTTTTACAGAAGCAATTAACAATCAGCAATCATATAGTTCAGACCGGTGTTTTGATGCCATCTGTTGGAATAAGTCTTCACATTCCCTAGAATGAAGCTATAATTTTCTGTTTATGATTTCATTAGATGCATAGAGTATAACAGCTACAAAAAGAAAGAGGATTTTACCAAACACTTTCATTTTAGAAAGAGCTGCTCTAAACAGTTCCGTTTGACACAAATCTTTTCCTAAGAGGAGGACAGAAAGTCAGTAAATTTGCAGTCATTGCCAGAACTCAGTAACACATTCTAGTGTTTAAAGAAATGTTTCAGAAGCTTTTTTTCTTATTAGCAAATTTATGAAAAATTTATAAACATCACATATATCACTGGAAAAACTGTAGTAGAAAGTACTCAGAGAAAAAGATAATTTTTCTCCTTTCTAAAAACTGTACTGATATTTTTCCAATGGAGCATGGTGTTATGTTACGTGCCTCAAAAACACATTGTCCCATTTTATTAATTCATTAAATACTTGATTAAATCTTTGGGGGATTTTTTAATACACTAGGGGGAGCTAGATCACTACATTGTACACAAACAATTAGCTGAAAGAAAGTTTAACCCTCTAAAAGGATCTTTTAAAAATAGTCTTATAAACATCTCTAGCTGATAAACACATATAGTTCTGTATGACAGCACTGAAACTGAAGTCCCACGATATACCAGGGAATATTAAACAAATAATGAAAGCCATAGGAAACATAATTACTCTTTCTTTTTTTTAGTAGTATTATTTTATTGTTATTATTACAGAGTCTGCTCTAGGGTATCCAGGAAAAAACCTCTTAGGATCATAGGATATCCTGAGTTGGAAGGGACCCATAAAGATCATCGAGTCCAACTCCTGGCTCCACACAGGACCAGCCGAATCAGAGCATATGACAGAGCATTAAAACCAGCCTAAAATAATTCTCCTTTTTCTCCTAGTACCACGCATCATGCAGATTCACCTCTATAATACTGACCACTATACTATTAATTCAACAATAGCATAAATGAGCAATGCTGCTACACTAAACACTTTACTATTACCTTTTTCTTTGGCATTACTATTCAGCAATTACACAGAATGTTTGGCTAAGAGTATAAGGAATAAATTCTGATTTTAAATATCATGTGCCTACAAGTTTCAGTCTTCTAAAATGCACCAATTTGTAGATTTTCATTTTTAAGGACTCTAATCAGTTTACTCTATGACAGCAGGAAAATCTCTTTCCTAAAAAGAAAAGACGACTTGATCTGGTAAATCATTATTTTAATTGTTGATTCCTTTCAAGTATTATGGTGAAAATTGCCCACTCAGCTGCAGCTTTCAAAAATCAAGAACAGACTAGTATACATGGCTGTAAAATTTTGTCCAACTGTTCAGTCTTCAAAAAACCCAACAACCCCAACCACCCCAGTTCCACAGATGTCAACAGGATTCCTAGAATGAGGCAAAACTACTTATGAAGGGTTAAAGGACCCACAACAGCAGGTGCCAGGCACTGAATTTCAGATGCTGAAAAAGAATGAGCGCAGTGCTCTGATACTATGCTAATCTACTATGTCTGAAAACAATTAATTTGTTTAAAAATAGGTTTCAAGTAATGCCGAGGATCTCTTGTTCAAATATAGATCTGGTCATTCACTCCAAATCAAATTCACTCCAAGTCAAATATCATATAAGCATTGTACATGACTGAAGTTAAATTCATTACATAAAAGGGGAAATTTAGTGTTTGTTCTACTTGTAAGCATATATATATTTATTCTTTTTTCCTTAAACTAAGACCTGGAAAATATGGTATTATTCTCATTTGTTTGAGTATACAACTGAAAGAGGCCAATTATCTTTGTTTGTTTTCTTTTGCTATTTGTTTGCCTTATTGTTGTAAATGTCCAGACAATGTTTTTCTAGTATACATTTTGCAGGAACTGAGTATTTGACAGGAGAGTGACTTAGCCTTATTCTTTTAAATAAAGGAATGCATTTTAGTACTAAAACCACTTGTAAACAACAATAAAAATATTTATCTTAATAATGGTAATTTTATTTTCTATTTTATTCCTTCTTCTCTCTCTTTTTTTTTTTTTACTTCCCCCCACCACCAGGAGAAGAGCTGCTCTGTATGTCATGTCATTAGTATTTCCAGCCAAAACTCCAGCAGACATTCTTAGACATTGCTTTTAATATCATTATTTAAAGATGCTAGAGGGAAAGGGTAAAAAGGCCATGGACTGAGGTCCATTTGGTCTGGTCTGGCTTGGTCATCCCAGGACTGCAATGACAGAAACATTAGCAAAAAGAGGAATATAAAGTGGTTGTGCAACAGATACTACCTCTTGATTAGAAGCAAAGTTTTACCAGGTTGTTTTCTTTATAAACCTAGATTCAACTCCTACATGAATAATAGCAAGTATCTCAAACTGTGACCCTTAAAATTTAATTAGAAGTAGATTTGATCCAATCTGTGTGATCCAGAAACAAATCTGACATAACAGAGAGAAGGATATGCTGGGAATATTCAAGAAATAATACAGCATTTTATTAAAGAATATGAACAAACATTTATGAAAGAAGGAATCTGTGGAAGTCTTCAGACAAGGGTTTCCCTGGATAACATTTCTCCATGGCCCCCATAGTGTGTTATGCTGACAGTTGCAGAAATATTTGCATTAGAAAGTACATAATAATGCTACTATCACTACTTTTCCCAAATACAAATACCCTATACACATATAAACCAAACAGCATGTATGCATTTTACACTCATTGCTGTCCTGCCCTAGCTCTTCTACACTACAAGAAACTTCTCAAATTCCATAGGACGCATGCATGTACTTTATTAAATCAAGAAGTTCAAAACTTTGACAGAAGATCATGTTCTGATGACAAAGAAGTAGAGGCAAATGTTATTTGAGTGGAATGGCAAATATTTTTTCCTGTGTTCACTCTAGTGCAAAAGGAAATGTTTCTAATTTTAAGAGATCTAGTGATTGACTGATCGAACCTATCACCTTTCTTCACCAAAAGAAGATTAAGGTAATTTTCATGTCTTAATTCACTAGCAAGAATAAGTAGTTATTCAATATAGTAAGGATGTAGACAGCAGGCAATAGGGACAACCACTTCAGATATTTTTCTAGGACAAAATACCGAACCAAAAGAGCTGGTCCTGCACTAAAATATTTTTTTCTTTCCCCAGGCATTCATAATTCTATGGACTACTGAATGAACTAATCACACAAGTGTTACCACTGCAAGTTTTTATTGATTGTATAGTATATCTGACTGAGAAATGTCTCAGGCATGTTCTAACTCTGTGGAATACCAAGTGTTGTAGAGAAGCAAATACTGGTAACGTCTATCATGACAGTGTTATACTGCCCATCTACTCAAAGGAGTTTTGCAACTAAAGCAGCTTAAGTTCTTTGATGAAACGAGGTACATTTTTCACTCTGCCATTTCAGAATTAGGAACTTCTTACAGAGTAAGCATGATAAAGAACATGTGATTAAAAAAGCTATTTTGAACAAAGATTTGAAATGATGGATATAAAAATCACTATTGAAAACCTATTTTGGTTCTAGCCTGAATGTCAGTTCAGTTTGGAATGCTGGTCTCTGTCTGTCAAACATCCTTTACCAACAGTAACTCTTGGTTATCAGTAACCATCTCCCATGTAGCTTATTGCATACTGACCAAGTTACTGCTGGACTTTTGGGGGAGGGAGAGAGATAAATTAAAAATTTAAACTTTTAAAAAAATCTCACATTGTAAACAAAGTTTAAAAAACAAAAAACAACCCCAAAGTAACCCCCCCAAAATCCCCAAAACACCACAAAACCCAAATCACAACTGTTAGAAGTATTTCAATAAAGCTTTTTCTAAGACCATTTATCAGATAATTGAATTAATAATTCCTTACTCCTAGTACTATTTGCTTGCCAATATATCCAAAAGTTGTTCTTGATGCCTTTGCCTCAGCATTACACTAGGAGATCAAGTTTTGCTGCTTATTTAATATTAAGCACTTCTTGGAAGAAAATGCTTCTGGAGATACAGCCCTACAATTTGCATTCTTATCCCACAGAAACTACTATTTTGAGAAAGCAGTGGTACATTATCTTACGACTCCCTGCACAAAAGTGAAAATTTTTGTCCCAATTTAAAAACTTCTATTGTGAATACTTTACTTTCCAGACTTTCCTCTGGATTTCTTGGTTAACAATGAGATGAATAGGAATAGGTGTTCAATGGGAAGAGCATTACGAATGTCCTCTCAGAGGACAACTGCATGCTGCTTGCCACCACACTGTTCTTCTGGAACAGATCTTTATAGGCATTTAACACTGGCTCATGTCAAATTAAATACATTTATCATATAGAGCATCGCTCCAGTGTGATATCCATAGTTTCTAAGTTCTTGTTCACAGTTTACAAGTTCTTGTAAAGAGAAAGATGGTAGATAACAAGCATGGGTAATAAAAACTACTCATGCATACTATAAAGGAAAAGGAGCTGGAAAAAAACCCTACACGCTAAATGGCATTCCACTGAAATATGAAGACGGAAAGTGTGACTTCAGACAAGCAGCAGCAGTTGCATTATCCCCTCTTTTCCCAAGTTCTGTTTCAGAAGTAGAGGGCAATGGTTTTACTTTAATAAAAGCAATTTCCAAACAAACTTGCTTGTTGGAATGAGATTCCAATGATTTTTACTAATTGGAGCAAAAGTGACAAGACAAAAGAGATTTAACTTTCTTTTTTTTTTAGATAAAAATAGGAATAAGCCACTTAGAAGCTTTCACAAATTTTAACACCATATCACACTACAACATCCTGAAGCTTCATCAATATGACTAGTCATGTTATCTTTTTCTAAAACCACAACAACTCATTACTAGTTAGCTTGATTCAACAACTATTATGATAAAGGACAGTCTTTTCCGCTGATTAGAACATGTGCTGGAGTTAATGAGTGAGTTCATCCCACAACCTATATCATAAATATCTACAGGAACACCTACTATGAATTCTGACATAGGTGATAGACAAGGGTCTCTAATTTCAGTTGAAAGCAAAAATCCCAATTTCACTTCTAAAACATTTTAGTGTCCAAACATTCGTTTCAAACAGCTTGTGTTACCCTGTCCCATGACTTCCTTTGCCAGACTCTCAACGCGTGTTATAATGGAGCTGAGAGAAGGCAATGGGGTTTTATTCCTTTCATTAACTTAGTGTAGGATTACAGCCTACTAATCCAAACTCTCATTGTTGGGCACCAAATATTCCTGCCTGGCAGAGTTAGTCCATCAGCATGAACTTATATATATCTCTATATATATGACCAAGCCTTACACCTGACTTTAATTTACCTAAGGGATCTCTTATTTATAGTACATGAACAACTTTAAAAGGATAGCTAGGGCAGTTTGTACTTCAGAAAATAAAAACAAAACAAAACCAGGCTCTGAGTTAGAAGATTAAATTCTATTGATTTTAATATTAGTGTGATTCCATCACTAAGTAGCTTCTGCAAAGTGCATCATCTACAATTAATCATCTTAAATATCATTTAACATCTACATCAGCCAAAAATGATATTAACTCAGTTGTCTCAATCTAGTCCCTGGCAGGTATTTATCAGCATAAACAAACTGCTCCATGACTGCATACTAATGATATTCTATGTTCACAAATGACTTCAAAATCAGAGTGATACAGACCAAGGTGCAAGCTTCATAAATCAGCTTTTCTACTGTGGGGTTTTTGTTGTTGTTTGTTTTGGTGGGGGTTTTTTTTGTTTGTTTGGGGTTTTTTTGAAAGATATACACTCTCAATTGTATTACAGCATTACATAGGTAAATCTGGACAAGAAATTATTTCATACACTCAGTTTTAGTAGACTCAATATCTCTCTCCTGTCAGTGCAGAGTTCATCTAAAATTATTTTAAGACAACTATAATTATGATCTACTGAAAATATAAGAAATCAATTTTAACGGTGACTACCCTAGACAAAAAGAAACTTGAAATCAAATCCCTAGATTTTGTTTAAGAACTGCAAAGATTATAACCACTGATATGTGCTCTCTCTAAAAAAAAAAATAAAGTGAATATATGCATTCAAATAACTACAAAAACATCACCAAAAGTGAAATTTAATCAAAGGCACATATAATACCTTTATCTTCTGATTTTTTTGTCCAGAATACCTCAGAAATGAGTAATCAGTTATTCCAGATAAATAAAAATAACAACAGGTTAGGTACTTGTTGAACCAAGAAACATAAAGAGCCCTGTTCTTCTTAGTTTATTAATACGCAAGTCAAACACGAAGCATACATATTTTAAAGCCACATATCAGGAAATATCTGTACCAAGCAATTTCAGTTCAGTATTTCAAGTGATTTTAAATTCTGCTTGTTGACAAGATGACTTGTCTCCATAAAGAGCAGAAGAGCACTATTTACCTTCAAACTATTTTCTATTGGCAGAAAGAAAACTGATCTAACTTATTTTCCTTAGTCACTTAACACAGCCAATCTTTTCCTTGAAAACTTTATGGGTAACAAGCATCCTCATTTAGCAGCTAAAACAGAAGAATATGTCAAGAAACATAAAGTGTACCCTACTCTGACAAGAACTAATGCAGAGAAGATGCAGGCATTGCAATAATAATAATAATAATAAATCCTTAAGAAACTTAATGTTCAAGCTACAGGGGACAAAGTCTTCTCCCAGTTACACAAAGCATTTGCTTACAACAGCATTTATTTAAGGGAACCAGACTCACACCTCACAACCACCGGTCTAAGTAATGCCAGAACATGGCACTGAAACTGCACCTTTGCTTTTGGAGCACAAGCAAGTCTTAATATACTTTTCAGATGAACTTGCAGCTCAAACATCGTCCAGCTCCCTCTCACAAGGTTTCCAGGCAAAAATGCAGACCAAATAGAAGTCTCATAACGTACATTATACATGTTGGTTAAAAACCACAACTGAAACATTGCTCAAGCTTTTAATTTTGGTAAGAACATTCATAAATTTAAAATACAATTCTGTTATTTGCCTAACATTCAGGAGGCTGAATAATTGAATGGATGTTGTCCCTTCCTCCAATGCATACAGAATTCATGCTGCAAGAGATGACTACTCCAGTATATCAACATTGTATTCACTCTTTAAAACATGAATATTTAAACAGAAGACATTTTTCCCCATGCAGAAGCCTAAATAGAAGCTCTTATCTGAAATAGTAAAAGCTGTTATTTTTTTTCAAGAGGTTTTAGACTGTATAGAGATAGTTACATACACAGGCATCTCAAATGAGAGGGCACCATACATACATGTAATTGGTTGCTTTTTCTTTTTCCTCGGCAGTCTGTACAAAACGTGAAAATGTGCCTGCTTCTGACTAGCCATTAAAAGGCAGTGGTTGCACCATACTGTGATTTGGGGAGCTGAAGAAAATAGCCAGAACTGACTGATATCTGATAAACAGTAACAGGAGTCAGTTTATTGCACCAATCGTTAAATAATGGTGCTGATTATAAGGCTGCTAACTGCAGATGCTGTAATTGTCTGTCATAAATCTTAGTCATTTGTGACAGGAGCACAATGAAAGAGAGCATCTGCTTGAGGGCAAATGACTTCTGATAAATATCAGCTCTGCTAAAATGTACTTGGATGTGTCTCAATATTTTGGAGAGCCATTCATGTTGCTTCCACAAATGTGAAGTTATTATTGGTTTGTATTGATTTTGCCACCTTGGTTTTTTTTTTTTCTTTTTAAAGAGACAGAGTCAGAGAGTGACTCAAGGTTGAGTTGAATTGAATCTCAGCTCTTTATCTGATCTACTCATTCCTCTCAAATGCATGTTTGAGTGGAAAAAAAAAATATAATTGCACTTTTTCAGAAGATTGCTGTGCAGAAACACAGCCTGGAAAATTCAATATGTAGTTCAGCTTTTTATTTTTTCCCCTTAAAGCAACTCCTTACTGAAGGAAAAGAAATATTTTTAAAGCGTGTTTTTTAACATAATATTTTAAAGGATTTAAAGTAGTTGAAGTAACAGTTAATTAAGCTATTTCTGGAGGATAATAAAATGCAAATTTAGAAAGCTATCAGAAAGTAGTTTTTGTTTTCAGAATAATTAACATCATTTTTATTTCCCATCCAACCTATAACAATATTATAATATCCACTAAGTTCTGCCATCCTAGCCCTTACTGAACAGTGCTTTAGTTCTTGATCTTATAAATGCTTCTTATTCAGCAGTCTATTGCAGTCTAATTTCACCATCAATAAAAGCTGTGCATGCACATATTGATATTTAAATATATATTTCTTGGTGATATTCTTAACACATCATCAGGATTATATTCAAAACATTTTAACAAGTAAAGGTAGTAAAATTTAACCTGAAATTTTAAAATTGGGAATTTTACTGGTAACAGACTATTACAATAGAAAATGGCTTTCCCTTCCAGCAGTTCCTTGCTTAACTCAATTAACATTGCTTAACTTTTCTAACAAATGAATTTGGGATTCTACTGGCAGCAGTTTCCTTCACTGCACAATTGCACATGTTGCCAAAATACATGCAGCTCACATGTTGAATATGCAAAGTGCAGCGGAGTAAATCGATTGCAGCTACCTGATGAAAGTCTGACCCCATGCCATTTATGAGTTAGGGCATCACCTTAAGGTTACACAGTGCTTGGTGTAAAGAATAAAGCTGGAAATTGTAAACGTAGTGGAAAAAATACAATTTTCTACTTTTTAAATAACCTTAGTAGGTAAGACAAATATAGCATGGAACCATATCTGACCTGGTTGTTTTTTGCTTTTATAGGATACAATCAAATTCTCATTAAATCAGTTTAGTGGGAGCTCTATCTTTTGTATGGCATACTAAAAAGCAAATACAAGCATAACATATGAAGTAACCCAATTGGAGGACAGAAACAGTGATGTATGAAGAATGGTAGAGGATTTGATGGGATCTCTTTCCCATGTTATTCCACATTCATGACATTGTAAGGATTGTGTTTTCTTCCAAGCATGCAAAACTCCTAGAGAAAGAAAGAGCAAGCAAGAGACAGAGAGAGTGAGAGAGGTATTTTCCTGAGTAATCTTTAGGACTCAACCATTTATGAGTCAGAAAGATTTTAATCTTGTGCTATTTCCCTCATGGAAAAATAGTACTTTATTATATACTTTACTCTCATTTTCCATAGCAAAACCCAAATGACCATGCCCAAAGGGAAACCCTGACATAAGGAAGAGTTTAAAGAACAGAATGATGGGCACGTAAATACATGAGACTTATTAAGGAAGAATCAATATGCTTTTTGTAAAAAAAATTTATCGGTGTTTTAAAAAGAATTCAACAATTATATATATGAGTAAGATCTAAGTGACAAAATCTTGAAATTCGAAAAGACTGTTAGCAAAGTCCATTTAAAAAAGCTATTAAAGAAACTAAGTTGCCATGAGATAAGAGGAAAGGTTCTCACCTGGATAATAAATAAATAAGATTAAAAAACCCAAAGGAAATACAGGGTGAGGAGTAGGCAGACAATTTTCATTGTGATATGAGGTCAGCAGTAGCAGCTCATGAAGATCTGTGATAAGGCCCACACTATTTGTAGTATTCAAACAATCTAGATTAGTAAAGTTAGTGGAAAAAAATCCCTAATTGGAGAGTCTTGGAAGAATGTTACAGTACCAAGTGAATGAGCAATAAAATGGCAGATGAAATTAATTGTTGATAAAAGTTAAGATATACTTATGAAGAACGGTCTCATTTTACCTATGCATACACAGGGTTCAAGATTACTATTGCCATTTGGTAATAGATTTTTTTAATGAAAACACCAGCTCAATACTCACTTGCAGAGTCATCTAAACGTTGTGAATACTTAAGAAAGAGAGAACAAATTAAGAAGTGATGTGGTGTTTCTGTATCTTCAATATCAAATGCAGTTCTTCCCTTTCCCTCCCCAAAATGCATAATAGCAACAATAAAGATAGAGAAAGCAACAAAGACTGTAAAAATCTGGACTGGAGTCTAGAGATGAGGGAGGTTAAAAAATTAAAGATACATTTTACAAAATATGTGATACAGCAGCATAAAAGTCCGCTGAAGGTTATAGAAAAACCCCATTACTGCCTTGGAACATGGCACTGCAAACTGCTGGAAGCTGAGGAAGTAGTCTGGAGAAGTATTATGGCATGAGTGCCTCATTCTTACATTCTGTCTTGGGTCTCCACTGCTGGTCTCTGTCAGAAGTAAGATACCAAGTCAAAGGGACTTTGGGTTTTAGTGAACTTAAT
Source organism: Grus americana (assembly GCF_028858705.1). Classification (NCBI taxonomy): domain Eukaryota; kingdom Metazoa; phylum Chordata; class Aves; order Gruiformes; family Gruidae; genus Grus; species Grus americana. Next base: position 20,064,431 of record NC_072860.1, read on the forward strand.
AAAAAGGGTTTTAAAATTAATGATGGTTTTGCTTAATGAAATGGCCAAAAGGAATCCCTCCTTCACATTCAGGTTGTGCATGAACATGAAGAAAAGGAGATGTTAAAATTTTATCAAAAATGGGTTTAATGGCTTACTATAATTTGTCCCTAAGGAACACTTTCAATCTCTAATTCAACTTTAGTCTCCAAAGATGTATTAGACACAAAATCACTTCAGCAAAGTATACAGACAGAAAAAAGTTTCTTCTTGCTTTCTTTCTCTGCTTTCTAACTCCTACCTTGAGGTGCTTTATTTCCATCACCATTCCTACTTCCTGCAGTACACTACCTGACCTTCCACCTCCCAGCTCCCACAGACAGGAATCTGTAGATGAAGACTATGATGAACACTTGGTAGGCAATTGGAGAATACATTCAGTTAAGTCTAATGAGGAAACATGATCTAGCAAAAAACCACCACAAAAAAAACCCCACACAGAAAGTCAAAAACCAACACCCACCTGGTTCTCAAGTTTGAATATACAGGGATTGGTCTACGTTCAACATTTATTTTTAAACACTTAAAAACACCTTTTACGGGTACATTTATTAGACTTCTTGAAAGAATGATCTCATCTTTGCTCTTGGTTCAAAAATCTCTCTTCTAACCTGCTAGCAACAGGTTGTGAAGCCTCAAAATAATGAGATTTTTTTAAAAAGCTAAGCTGGCTTTTTTTGTCATCACCTTGGTAGCAAAGAGTTGATAAAGAGTATAGCGATTCTATTTTAAATATAATAATAATAGTGCTTGTTTTGATCCTTTAGCATTCACTTTTTCCTCTGCAATCAAGAAAGCTCAGATTCAGGCATAAGTGCCAGGTAACATATTTCCTCCCACCTGAAGTTAAAGACTCAGAGGAAGCAAGGCAGCTTTCTTGATATTCACTAGCTTTCAACAGCACACAGCAGGTCCATTCCAACTGCACCAAGTAATGGCAAAAGGTGAGCCAACAGAGGAGACCACACTTTAGAGACTGGAGGGTGCAGGCTATGGGTCATTGTAGTGGGTTGAGCCTGGCTGGGGGCCAGGTGCCCACCAGAGCCGCTCTCTCACTCCCCTCATTCACTAAACAGGGGAGAAAAGGCATAACGAAATGCTTTTAGGTCGAGATAAGGACAGGGAGAGATCACTCACTAATTGTTGTCATGAGCAAAACAGACCGAACTTAGAGAGGGAATTCATCTAATTTATTACTAGGCAAAACAGAGTAGAGGAATGAGAAAATAAAATCAACTCTTAAAACACTTCCCCCCACCCCTCCCATCTTCCTGGGCTCAACTTCACTCCCGGCTTCAACCTTCCCCCCCCTCAGCGGCACAGGGGGATGGGGAGTGGGGGTTACGGTCAGTTCATCTCACGGTGTTTCTGCCGCTTCTTCATCCTCAGGGGGAGGACTCCTCTCATCGTTCCCCTGCTCCAGCATGGAGTCCCTCTCATGGGGTGCAGACCTTCAGGAGCAAACTGCTCCAGCGTGGGGTCCCCCACGGGGTCACAAGTCCTGCCAGCAAACCTGCCCTGGCGTGGGCTCCCCTCTTCACGGGTCCACCGGTCCGGCCAGGAACTTGCTCCAGCGTGGGCTTCCCACGGGCCGCAGCCTCCTTCAGGTGCCTCCACCTGCTCCGGCGTGGGGTCCTCCACGGGCTGCAGGTGGAATCTCTACACCCCCTCATCCTTCCTCCATGGGCTGCAGGGGGACAGCCTGCTTCACCATGGCCTTCACCACGGGCTGCAGGGGGATCTCTGCTCTGGCGCCTGGAGCTCCTCCTCCCCCTCCATCTGCACTGACCTTGGTGTCTGCAGAGTTTCTTACATCTTCTCACTTCTCTCTCTGGCTGCAAAAGCTCTCTCTCTAAGTGTTTATCTTCTTAAATATGTTATCACAGAGGCGCTGATTGGCTTGGCCTTGGCCAGCGGCGGGCCCGTCTTAGAGCCGGCTGGCATTGGCTCTGTCAGACACAGGGGGAGCTTCTAGCAGCTTCTCACAGAAGCCACCCCTGTAGCCCCCCCGCTACCAAAACCTTGCCATGCAAACCCAACACAGTCATACATGCAAACTGCCAGAATATGAGAGGATGTAATCTAAGTATTTGTCTGCAACTTAGGGCATCAAATGATGCCAATAGGAATCAAGTTCAAAGCAAAAGCAGGCAGCTCCTTATGTTATTAACAGACTGCTGGAACCTGTTAATGAAGAACATTAAGGCTCTGTTAGACATTTATGGGCTCAAAGGAAGACCGAAGAAATGGCAACTGTAATCACTTGAGGGTTATGAAGTTGAGATAAACCAAAAGTGACTCAGTTGAGCTGAAAAAAAAATTAAAAAGCAGGAACATCAATGAAGTTTCATGTTTTTGCCCTGACGTTATGTTTTGTTAGGGAACAACTCATTATTTGAAACAAGACACTGGGCAAAACAGCCTTTTGGACTGAACACACTCTCACATGCATCAAAACTCCTTTTGTGCACATTTTTCTGTTATGATAAACATGAAGGATCTTTCTTCCCAATGGAAGAGAGGTATGATCCCCTAGAGTGAGTGTATACAGGGGCAGCCCCTGTAAAATGATCTACTTGAGCTTACTCTTCCATAACCTCTTTGTATGTCCACATCCTTCAATTTATCTTCCTCTACTTACAAGAAGTACTTGTGGTTTCAAAATCCCTATTTCAGTTTACATTTCAACTAAACCCATATCACTGTAGATAATAATTTTAGTATTAATTTATATATTAATATCAGTAATAAAATTAATGGCAAATTCTTAATTAAATTATATAAAAATTAATACTAATATTAATCAATATTTCTTATTTTTATTAACTTTGTCAGATTTCTTTAGCTAGCTTGTTTGCCATACTAGTTATCTCTGCATATAAACACTTAACAAGCTTATGCTACCCTGGAACAGCTGCCTGGCCAGAGCAGCAAGGCCAGGCAAGTGGCCCAGTGAAGTCCTCTAGTGGAGATGCATCCACCATGACAAAAGTAGCTCATTGATTCAGTTGCTTCCTAGAACACCATCAGCTACACGGGCACAGGAGCCTTTTCCAGCTTATGCAGTACAGCATGTCCATCAGCAGTGTGATTGCCATTTTCTTAGACTGTAATCCAACCCTGGCAGCAGAACTTTGCAGCACAAATCTTGTCCATATATACTCAAGAAAACCACTACAAATATACAGGACTAGGATAAAGCCATTGCCAAGTTAGCCTTGTGGCTAAAGCAACTTAAGGTGTAAGTTGATTTCAGTTTAAAAATAAAACCTCTAACTTCTTAATCAGTTCCAATGAAAATCTTCCATTAAAATTCATTGTCAAGAAGGGAAAGGAGCATTCAGATTTTAAACTCTTTCCAAAGAATGCTTTGAAAGCTTTCACAAAGCCCACAGTGAAACCATCCAAATGATTTTTCTGTGGCTGTGGAACCAGATGCTTTTATCCCCCCTCCCACCCCCCAATATTTAATTATCAGTTTAGTGGATGTCTGCAGTAGTTTTTCCTCAAGTTTTACCCACAGTACACCACTTGTTAAAGGTACATGAAAAGCTTTTCAGACCTGTAGATAATTGGGACTTCTTACAGTTTCTTTAAAGGAAAACATGACTGTGAATGATTTTAAGTTGAAGAAAAAAATTTGGAGCTGGGGGAAATTGTTTTTTTGTTGGTTTAGGAGCAGTCCAAAGGAAGTTTTTATTTATGTGAACAGAAACTCACCTTTGTGATGAGTGCACATCACCACCTCAATAACTTCAACTAGAAAACAATTTCATCAAATGAATGGATTTTTATCAGAACAATCTACATGCAAACTAATATGCTGAAGGAATAGTGTGGCTTAATTTCAATCTTAAAATTATTTTAAAGTTTAAAAAAATTTTTCTTAAGCCTGAATTACAACTCTTCTTCTCCAATTCATTTATTTTCTTATCAGTTCAAAACTAAGATGTTGTGGCCTCAAAGTTTCTTTAGAATGAGCTTTAAATGATGTCTGTGCAACAGCCATTTCAAGGCAGATTCATCACTTTCAGAGGAATGCCAGCAGATCAGCAGCGTGTGCAGTCTGTATCCAAGAGGCCACATGGGCATTCTTGCCTTGGGAGCATGAAGCCTATCCTAGGGGCACTTAACGGGTTAAAAACACTGCAATATGCATTAAGCACATGTTTCAAGTCAGCAGGGTGCCAGTCTAAGATGTCCTCAAAGCCTAATTTGATAGATATTATGCCATATGCTGCTGCAAGTAGTTAGTAATAAAGTAAAAATTTTATGGATGAGCAAAATAGGAGCTCTTATGGATGGAGTGTTTTTAAATCAGGTGTATAATTTACCTACCGTCAGACCACATGTAGAGTGCATTACTCAATTGAACTTACAAGCAGATAGGAAGGCAGTTTCTTTTAATAAGCACTTCTTCAACTTATTGGCTCTACAATTACTTGCACCAATTACCAGCAGCTGCTGCCTGTTTGGTGTTTTATCTTAGACAAGGAGTTACATTAGTTTCTAATCAACAAACCATTCAAGGACTCTTTAAAAATATTTAAATTTAATTTCCCCATTTATTTTGAATTAACTGAAATACTGGATATTTTCATTGTAGTACTTTGATTCTTCTTAGTTTCTTCTCCAAACATAGATTTATTGTTGTAACATTAATTTTATAAATTCTATAAATCCAAGAATATACATCATAAAATATCTGACAGACATACATGCCTTCAGTATATGCAGCATCAATATGGGCCTTATTAACCATATAGAGCAGTAAATATACAGTTGATTGTTACTGCTTTTATAAAACATTAAGCTTGCCATAGAATGTATTATAGTCCAAGACCTTTATGACTTGTTCAAGTCTTTCAACTTTCTTTACTATTTACCTGACTTGTACTTAATAGGGCATTGGCTAATGTACCAAGAAAACAATTACCAGAGAAAGCATTTTAGTATTTTTTTAAACAAAGATACTCTTTGTTATGGGAAAGAAGGATTTTTTCTTTATCTCTAGATTTTCAAAATTATACTTCTATAAATTTCCAATCAACTTAATAACACTTGAAAAACACCTTCCTATAACATGAAAACTGGTATTTCTTTTGTAGGTTTTCTTCGCAAATATCTCAATAGGAGAAACAGACTAAACAAGTAATTTAAAACTAAGTAGCAGAAGTAGCTGAAAAACTAAGGTGTACTATAATACTAGACAGTTTTTGCAAATAAAAGTAAAAATAAAAACCAGGGTGTCTGCTATTCTAACTGAGGCCATGTCTAAATTATAGACTTGCCACCTCTGCTGTTACACTAAAAGATTCTATCAACATATAGTAAAGTCTCAAGAGACTTCCTGGTGTTCTATACCTACTGCTACCTGTGCCAGCTCCCCCCTCAAAAAACAAATGCTAGGGACAGGCAAGCTTATGCAGATGTGGTGCAGTTTAAAAGGCTGCAGTGTACAGCTGTTATTCAGGAACAACAGAGGCTGTTGTTCTGGAAACGGCCTTCCTTGTGGCAAATTCCTGGGAGAAGTCTGCCTTTCCAGGAAGTAAACTATGTTTACTACAAAGGTAACAGTCAAAAATAAAAACCACAACAAAAATCAAATAACCAACCCAAAAAACTCACAGTAAAAACAACTTTTTCATTTAAGTTCTTATACTAACCACCACACTTTTGATTTTTTTTTTCTTCTCAGGTATGGGGACATCCTTCATACTATACATGAGCAGCATGCTAGGAAGCTTAAAATCTGAACAAATGCCATTAGTGCTCAATCCACTTTAAAGGGTACATCAATCACTACAGGAGAGTTAGCAAAAAAAAACCCAGCCCAAACCCAAAAGTTTCTCTATAAAAGGTAAAGAGAACAATTTTGGAAATTTTAGAGCACAATTTTCAGAATGAAGACAGTCAGGTGAAACTTTCAGTAACATGATGATGCAATTTAACAGATAAATGCTTGTGTATAGCTTTAGTTAAATCCCACATATAGATATCCCTGCAATGCTAGCCATCTTCAGGGCAGTATCATGATTCCGGGTTAACATTCAGGAAAGAAGATGACAATTCAGCGATACCTCTCAAATCAATTCGTACAAAGCCCAAACCTGGTAAAAATATTTCAGTTTCCCATTCACAGGGAGTGTTATAGACATACATTGCAGCTGTTTGAGGGAAACAAAGAAAAACCTTTCTTGTTCATAATTTTCTGAAATTATGCATCTGAACATGCAAATCCCGCACCTTCTGTAAAATAATTAGATCTAAATACAGCAGCCTAATTGTTTTGTATTATTATCTGTTAAAAAGAAATAATCGAGACTGCTAAGAAACCCAGAAAATTCCTTAAAATAGGCCTCAGGATCAATGTCTCGCATAAGAAAGGAGTCCTCTGTAAATATCAGGATATTAAAACTATTTTCAGAACCCAGTGTTAGAGGTGTCTTCTAGTATACTGGATCCAAACACTGACTTCAAACTGTAATCATAGAATAATTTAGGTTGCAAGAAACCTTTGGAAGTCATCTGATCCAATCCTTACACTCCAACTTCAGACTTGGTCTTGAATCAAATTGTGCTGAAAATGGCAACAGAAAATGGGAAAACCAGTCTGCAAGTGAAGAAAGGTATTTAGAAACTTTGTAGCAAGCATCACTTGAAAACAAGTGATGAATCACCCTTACGTCTCAGAAGTTATTACCTGTATATCCTTCCTTGTTCTTTTTCTCCAAAGCATGCTAAAGAAAAAGCAGTTATTTTCTAGGATTTTACTAAACAAGAGTAAGTAGTCAGGCTTTCTTCACTCTTGCAAAGAAAAATCACCATTTTCCACAGAAGAGGAAAATCCTGCCCTCTCTCTACCATAGACTTACAATTTAGTTTCTTCATCACACTACCAGGGTATTAAAGCCACCCAAGACCATAAAACATTTTGCTGAAGTTTATTTCTAAACACATTCATATTTTTACTGCAAATTCCTTTAACTCATGCAATTAACTTACAAATTATCTGTCTTTTAATGTGATCTGTCTCACAGCTGGGAAAAATCTAACCCTCTCAGAACTCAATCATATATTCACATCAATTTATTTAATTAACACTAAGCTTAATATCTCTCTCAATAATGTCTGCAAACACTTTCTTAAAACAAATCAAACTCACTCTTAGGAATTTTGAATGCAAAAAAGCAAAAGATCCATAAAACCTGAGGTCCAAACACCAGAAGGGTCTGCTCAAGTTATCTGCTTGTATCCTTTCAAAGTGTGATTAATACACCAGTTTAGGTGCCCCTAATTTATACAAGATCTTTTTCCTCTCTTCCCATGGATTTTTTTCCCCAGTATACATGAGGGACTGTATAATATTCTTGAAGAAATACACATAATTCCCAAGTGCTTCTTGAAAGAAAGGTGGTCCATCATATTAGCAAAAATAAGGTCACCATGTATATATTTTGCTGCTTGTAATTTAAATTCCACCCAGTCTTCTGACAATATCCTGAAGAATGACATTATTTGAGCACATACACACTACTACCCTGCAGAACACACAACGTTAAAAGACAGGATTGTAACTGCTGGTTTCTCTAGCTGATAGATTAAGGTGCTTAGAAAATTGTACAAGGATCTTACCCTCTCTCTGGATCAAATCTACAAAATGCAAAGCACTCATTATGCACAGTCCTCTAAGCACATTAGTCATCCTTGGGAATATACATTTACCACATAATGAATTTCAGACATGTCTATAATTACAAAAATTATTGTTGTTTTAGAGCTATGCTTGTAGAGAATGTGCAGATTATATAAACAAAAGGAAATACGAAATTGTGATATCACTGATGTCACTAATTTCTCATAGCTCTATAGTACTACCTGGACATTGGTATGCCCCTTATTGCATAACATACTTTTTTATTCAATTATATACAGTACAGATACTTAAAGGCGCAAAATGAACTATTATGTCTGTCTTACAGAAAAGTTTGCCAGCTGAAAGAGACTTGTAGTTAAAGAAATACTGTTTAAGCTTAAAGTAACTGTATCATGCCCAATACAAACATCAGTTTGACAATAAAAGCCTAAGACCTTGCTCTTGAGCACAGACAGCTATGTATTTAACTAATCAAGGACCTCGTTCTGCAAACTCTTTGCCTGCCATACTTCCGGTGACCTCTGAAAGGGTCAGTAAGCAGGAACATCTGAAGCTATAGCAATAGAAACTATTTCCTAGCTTATTTAAAGTCTTTACCTGCAGAATATCAGAGGCATACTGACATTTTTTTCAAAATTTAAATCCATGTGGATTACCTCAATCAAGAAAGAAAATTCAAAAATGACTGAGGCACCCAAATGGCAGCTAGAGTGGACTCCCTCTTGTCAAGGTCCTTCCTCTTGGCAATTTAACCCAGAAAATGAAGCAGTAATTAACCAACATGCTGCTTATTTTTCAGATCGCAAACTTGCTTTTTTAAGAGAGAAAAATTCTAAGTGTAACAAACACCTAAAAACCTACTTTCTCTATTGTCTGGAAATAGGCAAAGTTGTATCATCTGGCAATTCCCAAGTGCCAGAAAATACCTGGAAAAGAGAAAATGTAACATCCTTTATTGTTTTAGTATTACTTAGTCCTCCTATTACTTAGCAACTCCCTCCATTACCCTAACGTTTGGAATATTCACCATGACAGCAATAAAGCTTTACTTTCAGTTATTCACACAGAATTATTTGATCTTTCCTTAGATTAAGATATTATCATTACTGCTCATCTAACAAGACAAATTTGAAATCTTCTAAAACAGGTAAGAATCCATTTATTTCTCTGTCAAAACTTAAGACTTAGGTTTCCACAAGTACAAGAGCTCCTGAGACTCCTAAGATACCAAAAAAACCTCACCCCAAACCAAGCCCCAGCAGAAGTCCTTCTGCTTAGTACAATGGACACTACTGTTGAGGCCACATGAGAAAAAACAGATTCAGAATTCTCTCTTCTATTTCTCAACAAATCTTAGGGCTTGTAAGATAAAGTCTACAGGATCCCATTAAATAACTATGCCCTGAAAGAAAACATAGAAAGAATGATGGATGGTTGGAAAGGGAATGTCAAGTTTTAGAGAAAGTCTCTAGGGATTTCTGTCCCTTTCCTACAAGCTGATTAAAAATGCACATCTTAGGTTTCTCAAGGAAAGAAGTGCAAACACAACAAAAACCCACACAGCTCTTGAGTAAAAACATGTTTGTGCATGAACTTTGTTTTTACAGAAATAGTAGAAATGGAATGGTCATTTCTTACATGTCAAGCACAATTTTTTCTTTGTGTAATAGTAGATCTACAGTTGCAGTTCACGTAAGCATGCCCAGGAAGGCTTTAACTAGTTAAGGTATGCACCACAGGGTTCACTGCCGGACAGTCATATGAGAAATGACCACTCTCCAGTTATTTCCAGTATCTACACAAACCAACATCCAAGTGCGGCTAAGGACTACATTGTAAACATAAGATAAGGAAATGAAATAAATTAACTATTTTCGTCAAACCACAATTTACAGAATTGGGCACTTGGTTAAAGTTGAGGTGATGCTTCTGACCATTGAATTTATTTTTTTATTTTTTAATAATAGCCCATCTCATCTGTTTAAGCACACATATGTGATTCTTCTCATTTCCAGATATAGTAATATCTATTATAGAGATATTTAATAAGGTTAGCTTTACTGAGAAAGATTTTACTCTTTAAAATGAGAGCTTTTTAATACAATGGAAAATTTTCTTTTAAAAACCGGAATTAATGTGCATTGCACATAATGTGTTGTAAAACAGGCAGCGCATCATTATCACCTCCTACTCAGAGCCATTTTAACTATAATCTCAGTATTTGGGTAGCTCAGCTAATTAACAACCTAGTATTACTGTAAAGATGAGATTGTCATGTTATTTCAAGTGGTTTTTAACAGTCTTTGAGCACTAGCTACTAAATTTGTTAACAGTTTGCACTATTTTAAGAAGAAAAAATTATATAACTTTTCAAAAGCCTAGAAACTGAAAAGATATGTAATTCAATTAAAAACTGCATTTACGCATGTATATATATTTTTTTTTAAATAAATACATTGAGCCATCTCTATAGATTGTTTGCATAATTGATTCTGGGGTTAGAACACCAGCATTTCTAACATTGCCTCTCCTCACCATTCCAAGTTGTGGCCTCATTTCAACTAACACTGAAGACACAAAAGCAATGGTAGAAAAGTCTATTTCTGTATTGGAGGACATGTACATTGAACAACAAATCCAGCGATAGTCAAGCAACAAGGTTCAAAGTCTTTATTTGAGCAGTCATAAAAAAGTAACCATTACAAGAAAGCACAAGGCAGCTAGAACTACAGCTGTTTTCATACCCGCATAGTCAAATGATGTCATAATTTCCTCACTGCTGACTCCAATGCTTTCAGACAAAAGGAACAGGTCCGATTTCACTCACAAGCTGTTAAAAACAATTAAGTCACTGGATTTAAGCTTTTATGCTTTGAGATACTGCACTGGGTTTTAGATACCTGCATTATTTTATAATTAGTGCCTACTAGGTAGCCCTTGTATCTTGTAAAGTTCATTCCTCAAACGTGACCTTAGCAACACTACTTACATCATCTTTTCCAGTTGTGGTCAGCGCTATTTTACAAAAGCAAATTGTTTGTAAATACAGAAGAAGAATCTAATTGGCAGAGGAGTGTTCACCTTTTTTTGTTTCTAGTCCCAAATATGATTTTGAATAGAGCTAGGAAGTTAAGAGAAAAATTCCTGCTTCATCAGAAGAATCTTACATCTCAGACATTTGAATGGACATAGAATTCCTAAAATGCCATCAAATGATGTTTTCTTTGGTGAAGTATACTCAGACTATAACATGGTTTGGGGTTGGCTTTTTTTTTTTTTTCTCAGTAAAGCATTATAAAAGCCAACCATCACTTCTCACTTCAAAATATCTAAATGACTGAAGCTCCATTTTCAACCCACGAAATACCTTGAGTTAAATACTGAATTACTATCACATGTTGTATTGGGTCTGGCTGAGATGGAGTTAGTTTTCCCCAGAGCAGCCCTCAGTGCTGTGCATCGGTAGCCAGCAAGGTGTTGATAACACACCAGTGTTGTGGCTACTCCTGAGCAGTGCTGGCACAGCATCAAGGCTGTCCCTCCATATTCCCCCCTCACCAGTGAGCTGGGGGCAGGCGAGATCTTGGGAGGGGACACAGCCAGGACAGCTGACCCCAACTGACCAAAGGGATGTTCCATCCTAGATGACATCTGCTCAGCAATAAAAGCTAAGAGAAAGGAGGAGGAAGGGAGGGCATTTTTTATTATGACATTTGTCTTCTGGAGCAATTGCTATGCATACTGAAGCCCTACTTCCCAGGAAGTGGCCCGCTGATGGGCAGTAGAGAATAAACATTTTCATTTTCCTTTGCTTCCACATGCGACCTTTGCTTTTGCTTTATTAAACTGCCTTTACCTTGACCCATAAGGTTTTTTTCCACCTTATTTTTCTCCTCTCCCTGTCCTGCTGAGGAGGGGATTGATAGAGTGGCTTGGCAGACACCTGGCATCCAGCCAAGGTCAACCCACCACACACATGTTCATTAAAGAGAAAAGGAAGAAGGTAGCATTGAAAAGTACTTTCATAAATGTACCTTAAAAAACCCCCCAGAAGCGTGACCTCTTGTATCAAAACATACAGAATTGGTTTAAAATACATTGCCAAGTGTGCCTGCTTTCACCATATTTGATTAAAGCATAAGTAGTCTGAAGTAGAAATAAGATACAAATGATAAAGAAAACTGAATACCAAGTATGCAACTGAAAGCCTTTGCCTGTGAAATTATCCTCCAGTTAACATTTTTAACACCACACTAGGATGTTCCCCCTAATATTGCATAACAAAAATTGCCACATGAAGTGATAACACTGAGTGCTGTATTAGGTGAGAAGTTTACGATATTTAACCTTTCCAAACATTCACATGCAAAAAACAATGAAAAGTAAATTCTTCATTAGAAAGCTGAATGTGAAAGAGATTCTCAAAGTAGCTACCAAATACGTACAGAAGGGAAAACAGTCCATCAAACAACCCAGAATTCTGATGCTATGGGTAAGAAAGATGAAAGAACTACATACATATTTGAGAACCAAAAAATTAAGAGGAGAGTGGTTTTGCAATCAGAGTTTTGAAGACAGAGTCATGTGGTCTGCTAAAACAGGCACACGCAAAGACTGGACAATTCAATGCAATATTAGACTGTTTATGGAATAAACAGGATAACGCTTATGTGTAATTTAGGAATTATTCATCAGAACAATTCTGATTTCCTTTGTAGTAACTGCTTAGAAGATTTAGAGTAGATATTCCATGCAACCATGTACACGGCATCTAGTCAGCAACCCATTCTTTAAAATGTTTACATCAGCTTTTCATAGGAGTAGGACTAGAAAAGGAGCCTGGAAGAAAGCAAGTACAGTTGACCTGATTCTTCACTTGAGTTGTACTCTACATTCGTATATTGAGGCTAATTGGCTATAAAATTATGAACTGATAGGAGTGAACACATAGAAGTGTTACACATGATGCTTTTTCTTGCAGTATTATAGTGTATCTGATAAAAGCTCATATACATGATCTACTTATGTATGCATGTACAAAGGACTGAAAATACTAAGAACTCTTCCAAATTAAAATCAAAAAGCAGTTTAATTTGAAGCTAAGCATGAAAGGCCTATTCATTTATTGCTTTACTTCCTGAAAGGTAGTAGAAGTGAAAAGCCTAATTAATTTCTCTTAACTAAAATAAAGGACTATACTAGTATTTGTTTATCCTACAGATTGTTTTGTATTGCAGGATAATTATAGGATTATCATTTCTACTCAAGAGAGAAATGCATTTATTTGTTACCATTGCATCAGAGTATTATTCTGTACTGTTCTGCATTAGCAGAATTTCATCCATCCTACAATATGTTCAGACAGAACTGCATTTTATAAAATCATATTTTAATCTCATGTATAGATTTCTCAATCTACCATATGCAGTGTGTTTCATTACTTACTCCTGTTTACCTGCATCAGCTTCCTGGAAGGCCAAGTGTAGGCACTTGAAGACACAATTCTATTGCTAACTGCAGGGAACATGAGTTAAAAACCCAGACTACAGAAGTCACAGTCATCACATTTAGAGATCCCCTTTTTCCCTTCATCATCTTCACCCTTCTAGTCTCCATGCTGATTAATCAGATGTATCTTAGAGTTTTCCACATTGTGTCTGCTTTTGAAACATCAAGAAGTCTAGATTTCTCAGGCCCATTATCACATTTCTAGAATGGTTTCAGGGCTGACTGTTTTCAAAAGATGACATTTTTTCTGATTAGAATTACGCAGAATTCCAGAATATACTAAAACCATCAGCAGTTCACTACTACCATATATCTCCTTCTATAGTCTGTACCTACAAACAGGGCCTTTCTGAACACAACAGCATTTGCGTTCTTAAGGTAAAATAAATTGCAAAAAGCACAATGGAAAGGTCTCTAAAGATTTCATTGCTGAAGTCATTATTCAAAACACATCCCATTGCCAAATCTGCAGAGCAGAAAAGCACTGCACTCCCTGCCTTCCCTTGAGCTACAGATATTGATTGCAAAATTGACATTAATAATGCAAAGAATAAAATATTCAGGAAAGAAAGAGAGGGTTAATCTCCTGAATTTAAAAAAAGTGTCCTAAACATCTAATGGAAGCAAAACCAAAAAAAAGTCTTTAGAAAGCAGGCAAAAAACCAAACCCCCAAACAAAAAAAGGAGGTATTCTGCTTCCTCATATAACCATTACATGTAGCCAAATTTGTCCAGGACTAGATCCTGTAAGGACTAAGAAAACCAGTCTCATTATGACATGTGCAAGTAAAAAATTTACTGAGTCATAAAACTCACTAAAATTAACACTGCTCATTTGCAGGATCCAAGAAACTTTGCCTTTTTAGCTGCAACTTTTTGGTTCCTTTAAGTGCACTTATCCCAAACAATTGTGATATCATAAATCATCTAATTGTCAAAATCACTTTGTAGAATACAAATGAGCTTGTAAATTCAGTACAGTAAGAAAGGAGTGCTAAAGTTGCATTCATTCAGCATATACTTAGCCATAGATACAGCAACTATAATATACAATTGTTCATGACTTTCAAAGATAGTTATTTCGCAGTTTGTCCATTTTAATAAATCTGTTCAATTTTATTTTCTAACTATTAACCTAAAGTTACAAGGGTATCAGATTCTGAAACATCCTGATTTTTTTCTGACTATATATACTCATAAAAATATTTAATCATGTTATTATGCACCATTACTGAGTGCACAGGTACCAAGATATGCATTTGGACTACATAAAAACTGTCATAGGACCCTTATTCCTACAGCAACCACTCTTTAATAGAGTCTCTGTCCTCTTTTAATCTTAAGGTTACCTTAAGGAGTTCATTTGTATCTTATAGGCATAAAAAAAAAAAGCATCAGGTACATTACCCAAATGATGCTATTGAAGGCGTAGCTACCAGGAAAGCCACCCTGACAGTGTCAGAACTTTCCTCCAGTGCAGCCATACTGCTGTTCCAGAGCGCAGCGGGCCATCACCCCACAGGCACATCGCTGAGAGAAGGTGGCACAAGCAGTCCCCTCACTTCCTGAGGCTCATAACTCAGCTTGGAGACAAAACACAGCTCCTTCTGCCATCCCTCCTTCTCAGAACACTCTTGATGAATTTAGCTGAAAAGCTTCAGAACACATGTTTTCCCCCATCCTTCAATAGTTTACTTGTGAAGGCTTCTTGGTTTAAAACTAAATTCTTCCCAGCTGATGTGTGCTAATTGCTGCTGGATGAACAATACTCAACTGATACCTGGGTGTCTGATGCAATTTACCTGTGCAGTCAGGTACTGCAATCAGGCATGCTGTTTTCCCCTTCCATGTAACAGCTGTAGATCCTTCACTTACATCACCTGTTCACAAGAACAGGTGCAGGAAAGTTTTCCTTCAAAAACACATAGGAATACAAATTCATTCCCAATATGACTGTCCTGACTGTGATGTAATTATATCAGGGATATAACCCAGTGTCTTTGCGGTCATTGGATTTCAGACTTCCCAGTAGGACTTTCAGAAATGTAGTGAGATGCTATTCAGTATTTAAAAAAAAAAAAAAAAAAAAAAAAGGAGAAAGAAACCTGGCTTTATGCCATAATAGCTGTTATCATTCTTGGTGAGAACTTGGTCCACCTTTATATAAAGCATCCTTTAGGAACTCTATAATCAGGGTGGATAAATTCATATTCTACACTACACAGAAGAGGAAAGACAAAAGTCAATGCACATAGAAATATCAACTTGTTCAAAAACAGGACAAATTGCTTTCACCCGTGCCATTCACACTCCACTAACTACACAAAAGTGTTATATGTAAAAATATGCTTCTGATATAAAACACAAAACACTTATTTTGTCCATCAAAAAGAAGGGAATTTTGGAGAGGTTTATTGCACTCAGGAATGATTGTTAAAGCTTATTTAAAGCTGTATTTCTACAGCAACTCTTAATTACCCAGTATGCACTGGATAATGAGATAAGGGTTGCAAGATTAATATTGTTCACTTAAAAATAAAGGAAAACACCTGGTTTCAACAATTTCATATCTATAGTGGCAATTGTTATATTCATCCTGAACTCAAAAAGCAGATATCCTTAATATTAAAATACATTCAACTCTGATCTCTCTCCTTAGAGGGCACCTCATTCTGAGAGAAGTCTCACTGAAAGCATTGATACCAGTTCCTGAGGTGAGGTACTACACAAGACATAATATAGCTTTTCCTCTTTGCAGCAGACAAAACCTTGCATGGTCACACACACTCAAAACTCTCATCCTAAATAGCTACCTACATCCAGGTTCCTTCTCTGATTAAAAAAAAATAACAATTCTGCAGGTCACTTCTTGCCTGCATCAGCAAAGTCAACTTACTCTTGTCCTTCACCCACTTAAAAAAAAACCCATAGAAATAGCAAAATAATTAAATTGTTTATGCTCATACTTAGTTTTTAAACTAACACTGTAAATCTAGATGCCAGACAGCAAAGAAAAATGTAGGCCATTAAAATTTCAGATATTCTCCGAGCAATATGACAATTTTGTTGTAATGTATTCATCTCCATTTGAGCCTCCCTAAGGTAAACAATATGTACTAAACAGTTAAAGAAAATAAACACCTGTATATTACAAGGAGGAGATTTTAAAAAAAAAAAAGTACATTGCCTCCTCCAAAATATTTTTAACTCTACATAAGCTGTGATAACAGTAGTGTTTTAATTTTACATTTGCCAACAGTGACACCTGCTGGAAAGCACTGCGCTTATATTTTCTGGATTTTCAGACTCCTGCCATAATATGACAGCTTAACTTACACTGCTGTGATGTAATTCAGACTGCACATGCATGTGCAGTGGAGACACTTTTTATAACAAAGTTAAATCTTTTCATATCAAAGGTTGGAGTAGTCTGAGGAGCAGCGCCATGCAATGACTTTTTTAGTACTGTTTGGTATTTCAAATAAAAGCAAAACACAAAACATCTTCTGTGAGAGTATTTATTAGATCAATAGGCTTTGAGAATTGCAGCAGAACTGGGAACGCAAAGATTTCTTGCTTATAGTCTTCAAGTAATTCAAAATGAAATATTTCATGCAGAAAGTTGGGACATGAGCTCGGTACAAAAGTTCCACAGCTATACATAATTATTTTGCTCAACTATACTCCTGTAAAAAATTATAAGTATTTTGGCTTCTCATACAAAATACAAGTATTTTGGCTTCTCATAGTTGGAGATAATTGTTTAAATATTGCTGCAACTTTTTAAAGTAAAATACATAATATAAAGAATATTCTTTTTACACTAGTATTTATTCACTAAAGTAGTTAAGGTGTATTATCTTCTTTTCATACTGTTTTTAACACAGAGTTCCATGCTATGTATGGATCTTATGCAAACGCTCTTTGATTTCAAATGAGACTTTGCATACTAAGGAGTCTATTTTCCCATCAATGCAGAAGAGATTTACGCACATAAGTCCCATTACCATTAATGGGACTCACCCACATAAATCCCCTGCACATTGATAGACCCTTAGGATTTACATTGAAATGGGTCCTTTAGAGCCATTACAATGTCAACCTTTTGCCAGGATTTTGCGTATTAACAATACTAAGCAATGCGTGGCAATCTTAATGTGTAAAATCCTAGCAAAAGGCACAACACAGAACAATATGAACAGAGAAAAAAATACTTACTCTTATGCTATTTAAAGATGATCTCTAATTATTCTTTACCTGTCCATATTCCTATTGGTTGTTTTCTATCATTACTTTCTTTATTAAAAATCCTACCTTCTATTTTACATGACTATCCTCTTTCCTTAACAAGCACTGCTCAAAATCTGCTCCAAAACATTGTTTCCATTTTTTAGCTGAAAAACTTCCCTTCCATTAACTTCCTTTCTAGCTGGTTACAATCTCTTAGCTTCCTTACTTTTTTCCTTTAATTGATAAGCCCACATTATAAACACAGTGGTATAAAACCAATGGTTTAACTGCAGCAAGTAAGAAAGCTAAGTGGACTAAACAGAATAGTAGCAGTAGTATATCAATTTGTATGCAGTGAAGCATAATTCCCAAAATATGCCACAGTATCACTCAAGGCTATAGGCAAGAAAAGCAAGGTCACCTACAGTCCCACACGTGTCAAGAATAACCACGTATCACCCAATTAAGCTAAGATGCCACTAGAAAAGCAACATTTATCACCTACACTATCAGAAATGAGCTATCTTCTATACGCACAAAGGCAGTTCAAATCCTAACTCCTAATTTGGAGCCCAACTTTCCATAGATTCACATGAGTGCTTTGGTGTCTAAACTGAAATTAGAGGCTAAAATATTTCTACAGAACTTGATCTACTAGTAATTTAACTGCTGAACAATCTACGTAACAAGCTCACACAGCATTTTGCCCACCCCTCATTGCCCTTGTCACGTGATCAAGAAACAGAATATACTCAATGAACAAGAATATTTATTCTACTTAAAAAAATCTTATGTTTGATTCTTTATAATTTATTGTTAGAATTTATATATTTGTGGAGTTGGATTACACTGCTAATAATTTGCTATTCAGCAGTCACTAAAAGTACTGAATTGCTAAGTGACAGACACCAGGAAGACTAGCTCATAAATGGGACCACCAAAGAGAGTGAAGCTTCATCACTTAAATCCTGAAAGACTCTCCTTGAGTACTAAATAGAAACTCCTACCTGCAGTTATGCAAAACTTAACATCCAGATAGTAGGCTGCCACTATTGTAGGAAATGTACAGTCCCTTAATAAGAGGGAAATGTTGCTGCAAACAATAACTATTTTACATTAATAAAGCAAACAATTCTCATTTACAAGCAGGGGTGTACAGGTCCAGGAGCATACTCTGGGTGATGAGCAGCAGTTCCAGCACATGTATCAGCCACTGCTTCCTGATACTAAAGGATACATCACTGCTGCAAAGCAATAAACGTTCAAAAGGTTCCTGCAAATACTTCACAAAGAAAATTGTTTTACACTATAGATTTAGAATCGGTCTTCGGTATAATACAAAAAAAAAAAAAAAAGAGAGAGAGAGAACGCAAAATACCGGATAAGTAACCATGGTGATTCTTGATCTCACATACAGGACAGACTGTCTATATTGTGTGTGACCTTATTGTACTCCACAGATGAAGTAAGACTCCACTGACTTCAGCATCAGTACCATGATACGTCGTGATTCTTGCAGGATCAGGCTCGTAGGACCAGACCTACAAAGTTAATTGTATGTTTATGAAAATGAGAGTTAAGCAAGTAAGTATTGTGAATTTGAGTCTTAGTGAACAAAACCAAACAACAAGAACAAAAAACCCCAAACACAAAATCACACCACAACCAAGTACTATGGTCCAGATTCACAGAACTATCAAATCCCAGAGAGGAATTGCATGTAATTTAACTGCCAGACAACTAAAAATCTGCAGAAGAATTGCCAGCATTTTTTCCCAAGCTTAGCAAATCACTCCTTATTCCTTACAAACAAAATCAGGCCAGGAGATCTTTTCTTATTCTACAGTAGGCCTAATAACCAGAAAGTTATTTGGGCAGGATGGTTAAATCTCCAAATGGTTCAGAGAGTGACTAAGATACTTACAGGATGGTCAAGAGACCCTCCTTCACTTTCATTTTAAGGGAAAACACAAGATGGTGCTAGAGGTGGTAATGCTCCTTTTTACGCAGTATTTCAGCCATTAGAGCACTGTCCAGATTTTTGTAAAAGTAGCTATCATTTGTTTGATGAAGTTTGCACTCTAATATCCCAGATGAAGGGCCTATAATCCCCTAGTAATATGCTAGCTGGCAGTACAACCTTTTTAAATTTAAATTGCCCTATTTTGCAAACACATCATGATTCAGCAAAGGGGATCATATTTCCATGGCCAGGGGAAAGCCCTAACTTGGGAGAAGGCAGATCAGGTCCTGAACCTTACATGACAGTTTACTCTCTGACTATAAGCAGACTCCAGAGTTAGACTTAACGAATTAACCAGCTGGAAAACAGTTCTTACACACAGACATTATCTTGCAAGTTCTGCTGAATGCTAATGGGAACAGGACAGGACAGATACGACTTCCAGGACTTGACTCAGTTCTACACTGTAGCTCAACTAGCCCACAAAGTCAAACTCAATTAAAACAAAAATCCATGTTATAACAGTGTGGTTTAACCCAGCTGGCAGCTAAAATAACCACGCAGCCATTCACTCACTGCCCCCCAGTAGGATGGGGCAGAAAACTGGGGGGTGGGGGGGGAGAGAGAAAAAAGGTAAAACTTGTGGGTTGAGATAAAGACAATTTAACAGGCCAGAACAGGAAGATAATAATAATGATAAAAGAATATACAAAACAAGTGATACACAGCACAATTGCTCACCAATCAAAGCCAATACTCAGTTCTCAAGTTGAACTGCCTCCTGGCCTACCCCCAGTTATACATGGAGCATGACATCATATGGTGAGGAACATCCCTTCAGCCAGTTTGGGTCAGCTGTCCTGGCTGTGTCCCCTCCCAGTTTCTTGGGTGCCCTCCGCCTTCTCCTTGGCAGGCCAGTAGGAGAAGCTGAAAAGTCCCTGAGTGCTTATCAACAACAAAAACCATCAGTATGTTATCAACATTCTTCCCATACTAAATCCAAAACACAGCACTATACCAGATACTCGAAAGAAAGTTAACTCTCTCCCAGCTGAAACCAGGACAAATGGGTTATTCTTGCTTTTGTAAAGCAGCTATGCCTCTTCAAGAACAACAAATAATTAACATCGTCCAGTTACCCTGATTTAACTGAGCTCTGCACAAGTTCCTAACAGACCTGCCCTTGCAGGCTATTTGGGTTTTGGAGTTCAAAACAACCACTGTAAATCCTGTATTCTGTGTTTGCTATTAACATCTGCCCATCTTCCTGCCCAGAAACAGCCCAATTTCTCCCCTTCCCAAGCCCTCAGAACTACAGTCTTTCCCACAGTCATATTTGTCCCTCCCAGAGCTGCATGGAAGCTGCAGTTTCAGCCATCAAACCTATTCTTCCTCCTCTTGATACTGAATTGAGCAAAGGGAAAGAGAGAGAAGACAGAAAGGACAGAGACCAGCTTAGAACTGAAGAAGGTAGCAGCTATCCTGAGCTACTAGATTTCTTCTGCTCTCTCCTTCCTTTCTTTGCAAATGGATTTAATTACTGCCTCCTTAGGGGGAAGTATATGAGGCTTGCCAACAGGCTTGAATAGCTGCCATACTCAAGGAAGAAGTAGCTAAAAGTACTCCTTTGGTTAGTTAAGGTTAAAGTGTGTATCTCTCACAGGGCTGAAATCTCAAGTTTCTCGCAGCTTGCTCCAAGCCCAGTTAAAATGAGATTAATGAGAATTTGAGAGTTAGCAGAACAAGTCCTAGTGGTTGAAATGACAGTGCTCCGGTTCAATTGTTATCACTCAAGATAGGATCTCCTGTAATCAGCTGCTTCTATAACCATCTTCATTTATCTCTAATGACTGTGTACCAGCAGTAATGTATGCCTCTTTCCTGTTTTATTTTTTGCATTTTTACCACAAAGAAACCTTGCTGTGATGACATAGCTGCTATATTTAGTTTGTACTCTGTACTAAAGTATAATGCTCAGCTAAAGTCTTTCCCTTTCTCTTATTGTGCAGTCTATATATAAAACTTAAAATATAGTTTCTTGCCAAAAGGCAGGAGGTGGTGATATTTCTGTAGCTATAGATAATAGTTACCAAGTACTTAAAATTACATTTGTATTAAAAAAAATGACACACATCACTATTTCACAGTGAACTTCTATGGCTTACATGTCATCTCCTTAATTTTACTAGTCAAAATACAGTTTTAGCTATTGTTCCTGGACAAAAAAAGTATATTACTAACGCTAAGGTTGTGACATGAAGTGACAAAAGCCAGGAAAATTCAAAGTTAAGGCTGACACTGTATCCTTTACTCACACCGCTGGGTTAAGACAAGACAATGGCTGTCTACACTTTGGAATTCCCAGGCTTTGTTAAATATGTATCATAACCTTAACATTAATTTAAAAAAGACTGTATCTTCTTTCCTTAAAAAAAAGGGGTTTTAAAAATGTTTTTGTTCCTTGATACAATTTATAAAACATTAAAGGAACAGTAGAACAAGTGATGGATACTGCTGTAAAATTCAGATATACTTTTAGATGCTTACTGCACCATCTTAATGATATACCAGACACAATTGTGCACTGCAGAAAATCCAGGCTTCATGTTTCTTCCCAGTTCCTTACTCCTTTGCAACATAAAACAAATGGGACTTACCACCCCCAACTAGTATCATTCTTTCCTATTTCACTCTTTTGGGGAGGCTCCTGTTAGACTAAAAAAAATTAAAAAATAAAAATCCTTTTGCATGACAGCATCTCTCATGCAAAGGGACAAAGGGATGTACATCCCTCATCGGCAAGGAGAACACTGACACTTCAGCCATTGAAAAGAATGGAGTTGGGACAGGGAACTCCAGAGGATGTCCGTATAAGGCTGTACAACCTACTGCCAGCAGAGACCTTCCAATATCTCACAGGGAGCCTGAGATGGACCACCCCTGGAAGACCAAGGAAGACTGAATCAGAATTTAGTGCTAGGACACCTGAGTTAAATTCACTACTCTCCTCAGAGGTTTTGTGATGCCCTAAAAAATATAAAAAAATTTTAAAAAAATGGTTTCTATGTCAAAGAACTGCACAATAAAATGGTAAGGTAGGGCACTGCAAATATAGGTATAAATAGCGAGGTGATCAGATAAGACAGTGTGGGGAACTGAGTAGCAACCAGAATACCTAGAATAAAACATCTAGTTGTGGAAAAGAACTATGAAGTTTTACACCCTGCTATATCAAAAAACTTGATAATTCATACAACCCTCTTATCCATAGTGTTTAAGTATTTTTAAAAATATTTATTTATTATCAGAATACTATCAGTATGAGATTAGATATCAGTGGAGAATAGATAAAGTTGCCTATGGCCATTAAGTTGTCTGTGGCAGAGCAAAAGAAACTGAAGCAATTTCTCCATCCTTTGGCCTTCTCACATGAGGACCACAGCTGCTAAGAATATAAGCGCATAAAAATGAAAGAATTCAGGACCTTTAAGAAGGTTTTTTATTATATTACAAATTTGATCAAAAATCAATCCATTACAGGAATCACCTAAGGAAATTACAAACACATACAGCGGGAGCTAATAGAATCAAAGATTTCTAATATAATAATTCCCTTCACAAGTAATCCAATACATGAAGAAAATACTCTGTTATTTTCTACAGTTATTTTGTATGTATAATACACATAACAGACTAAGTTCAGAATCCATCAATACATTTTACTGCATTAATATCTCCCAACTTTTACAAAACATCCCTTTAAAATTACTATGTCTAGCTCTTTATTTTAATGGTATGATGTGACAGATCTTAAGGAGTCTGTTCCAACCCAGTAACTCCCACTTTCACTCCCACCCAAACATTCAATCTGTGTATTACAGCTACTTTTCATTTCATAACTTTTTCATTTATCTTTAATAGGCTGAATTTACATGGCAAGTTCCTGAACACAAGCAAAAAAAGATGTTGCTTATTCTGTTTTAAATCAAATACATTTTAACTTCACTCTCTGCCACAAATCCATTCAAGGTTTAGACCGACTCAATGATTTCCTTCATCCACTTTTGCACACTACTGATCCCCTTGTACGTTTCTCTTGCATATGCAGGCTATGCTTTTTCCATAAACGGAGACAAACATACTCAACTGAAAAAACACCCAGAACACTAAATTCTGGAAGAGTTTCAGCTTTAAAATGTTACAAAATATATACAAAACTAAAATGAGACCTCAGCCCCTTGCTGCATGCATTTCCAGATTACAAATTCAGTTTGTCAATTGTTTTAATTTTCCCCTGCTCTCAAATACCACAACATTTTCCATATATTTTGTAGTTAGTAGTCTGCATACCTGTTTAGTTTCCAAATTTCCCTCTAGTCCATATTTGCTCCCTACCTGTTTGATGTTTCTAATTGATTTGCACTATTACCAGCATGCATAAGAAAAGACACACCTACCTGTTAGACCTGACAGACACCAGAAAAGCTGTATGCAAAGCTTGGATGAGAGAAGCCTCAGAGAGATGTTCAAGCACAGGAAACAGGAGGCATTAAAACACAATAGCTGATAGAGCAGACAAAGCTCTCGGAAGGATTTGCTCCCTTAAACCGTAAGAGAGCATTTTTTTGCACAAGGATATTTATGGTTTCCACGTGCATAAATCAATAAAATTCAACTACATACATGTTTGTAACTCAAGAGATGCCATCACACACTATCAGATCTGTCAGCCATGGAATCATGATGGAATTTAGTCTAATATTCTTAGTCAATTTCTATTACTTTTTAATTTTTAAATAAAGAATAAGAACTCCTAATAAGCATCTCACTAACCACAAAATGAGCAGTGATTATTTTAGTCACTTCACACAGCAAACATAAGCCCTAGAAGTGACCAAATATTTCAAGAGCTCTTCACACAGCTGTACCACCTCCCACTAGATTCAAAGGCATCTTACTGACAGTACTGGATTAAGCTGAGGGATCTGCAAGGTTAGGTTAGGAAAACAGTGTCATGTTATAATTAGCACATTTCCACAACACACAGGTGGCTTGCATCAGCACAATTAAAAAAATCTTTATTTTTCTATTGCCCATAAAGTTCTATTTCCTTAATCTTCTAAGTTGAATAAGCATACCATCAATGCTAAATATGACCTTTGAAGTTAAGGTTGCCAGTCAGACATTACTTTCCTGGTAAAATTATTTTTATATACACATACGAGGCTGACAAAAATACTGCTCTGCTTTCACAGATAAGAAGGCACACTTGGTGCATCATAACATTCCAAATAAAAGGAACAGGAAGCACCCCTATAAATCCCTAGTCTAGAACTTCAATTATTTCACTTACATTCCACTCACTAATACTTACGTATGGTTTATTACTGCATCTTAGATTCCTG
This sequence comes from Grus americana, assembly GCF_028858705.1. Taxonomy (NCBI): domain Eukaryota; kingdom Metazoa; phylum Chordata; class Aves; order Gruiformes; family Gruidae; genus Grus; species Grus americana. The sequence continues at coordinate 20,089,233 of NC_072860.1, forward strand.
TTTGCAAAGTACATAACGCTGTAAATGGAACATGCATGCCATCCTATGATCTCAAAACTAGTTGTTCTTTTTTGTCCTTAAAGGCTTATGTGTCACAGAAATGTAGAAAAAGGACTTTACACCACCAGAGTCTGTGCTTGCCCTTTGCTTTAACAGATATTCTTTGTCTTGGGCTCTAAAAAATACACACATGTTTAAGTAGTTGAAACTAACCGAATGCACTTGTCAGTGGAATTCAGCCACAGCTATCCCAAGCATTAATGCAGCACTTTACCACCAAGTGCATGATCTTTTAAACAGAGGAGTTCCACTTTCTTGTTATGCACGGTTAAGGAGTTTGCTAGCTTGAGAGGCTACTGGAGCTCCAGCAAGCTACTGCCTCTCTGACAGACTTTACCTACTGCCTAAGCAACTGACTCTTCTTACACACTGCTGAGAAACCATGGCTACAAGTCACGTACATCGCATAAAACTCATGTTTTCACCAGAAAGAGATATTGCCATCTACCACAGACTCTCCTCGTGACACAAGAGATGTACTAAAAGTGCCATTGCTTTATCACGTACATAACTCACTCTCACCCAATATTAACAACTGCTCAACTCCAGATAATTGATTTAAACCACTTTCTTTCAAAACAAGAAGAGTCGTCAGCATTTGAAGATGTTTGTTCATAATACTTCAGAGACCAGACCCTGGACTGCTCAGAAGACAGCACAGGCAGAAGTGCCATTGCAGCTTGTCTGCACATCATGGCACAAGGAATGAGACTGCTCTGCCTGGAGCCTTACGTATCCGTGAGTGGAATACTCACCGGAAAAATGAGGAATAAATGACTATCTAACAAAGCATACAGTGCAGTGGTGCTGGCTGCTCTGAACATTCCACCTGTACAGAGATTGACTGCAACAAAACTATTTTAAAGAGTATTTTTTTAAGAAAAGCAGGAGGGATGCCCTACAGTTAAAATCAGAAATACCTCATTAAGAGATACAAGCACTTGATGCTGAAAAGGACATCCCTCAGTATTAACATTATGTCAATGAATACACAGTTCCACTTCGTGGATCAGTTAGAAGAGATCACAGTGGAGGTGTCTCAGGTAAAAAGCAGTCTAACTGTATGAAAGCAAGGAGCCTTGCAGCAAACAGTACTTCTACCTTTGAACCCTATTTCAGATCAAGTTTTTTCACAGAGTGGTTACTAGACACCTTTATCCTGTAGTTCTGCCCTTATCTGCTAGCTTTCCAAGTCTGAGGACAAATTGTCAGGAGACAACAGAATCAGTTCATTTCATGTTGCTGTATGTTATTACAAACACAGACACTGAAGAAGCTGAGGCCACAAATATACCTGTGAGTGTTTCCCAGGTCTGATTTATCAACCAGGAAAATAAAAAGACTACAAGTTGTAGGCCCAGTTGTGTCACAGATTTTATGATCTTTGACTAATAAACAAAACAACAGATAAATAACAGATGATCAATTTTTTTTAAAAAAAATCTTCCTTATCCCATGAAACTACAATAATAGGATTGGATCTTTTTAATTGAGTAGGAGAAGGAAGACAAAATATTAAACCAGACATTGATACTGCAAGTGATGGCCACATTATGAGCAGTTATGGTCTACAATAAATTCCAACACTCTATCCTTCAGAGGTTTTGTTCCACTCAGAACAAAAGGATAAAAGTGGCAGTAAGTATTTTAAAGCAGTATTATCCAGACATGACGACTCTACTGGATAGCAATGTATCCTACAGGAAATTTGAAAAAAAAAAAATTTTTTTTAAAGACTAGCCTGAAAAGTTTTTCTCACAAGTATTCAACATTCTTAGTCACTGGATGGACTACAATGGGATACATGTAGTAATTTATTGGACTATTTTGTCTTCTTACGGAGTTTTATACATAACCTAGAAATACTCTACAGAACACCTCTTTCTGTCTTACCTTTTACATAATGCAAAGTGCTTGCTATCACAGTCAAATATGACCAAATGGAAAGTCCAAGTAGGTGCTCGAAATAACAAAAAGAATTTTCTGAGACATTTTGCAGGTGGTTCTATGAATCCACAAGGAATGAGCTGTTTAAAAAAACCTACACAACAAACCAAACAAAACACCACACCAAAAAAAACCCCAAACCACACACACAAAAACCTCAAACAAAACACACCATCACACAGTTCATGCTGAACAGCAAACTTAGCTGCATTATAAGCCACGCTATACCAAACTCAGCATATCTGGAATGCCACTAGTACAACGGGTCTGTGACCACAACAATAATCTATATCAGTACTTTAATGCATTGATACTACTGTCCCAGCCCTAACTGACAACCACCATGCTCCCTGAAAGCCAGGTCTGAAATTTTAAGACTTTTGGAAGCATTCTGAAATGTCTGGGGATGGACTTCATGGAACAAAAAAAGAGAACACTGTGCATATTATTCTGTTTTTCAAATTAAGATCAACAATGCCACAACACCCCTAGCCCCCCAACCTTATGTCACTAAGACTTGGCCCCAGAAAAAATTGAAACAGGATTGTCCAGCACTACTGCAGACATATCCCGCTTTGCTCATCAGCACCTGAGTGCAAAGTCTCACTTCATTAGTGCTTCAGAGAAGCTCACGTTTCTTTTAAAAAGATCACACTGAATAGCAACAATACAGTAAGAAAAGTCAACTTTTTAAAATTGCCATTTTTAGTGTAACATGAACACAGACAACACTTTCAACTGAATACAGCAATCAGCCCTGGGACAGTCAATCTAAAAGGTGGTTAGGACCTTCAGGAAAAGGTCTGGGCCCAGGGACATCTAAGCATTAATGCTTTTTCCTTATATCAACACTACCCGCCAGTCTTCAAATTACTCTTTCTCTTCTTTAACACTCTATACTCACTCCAATTCTCATATCTTTCTTTAGCCTTTTTTTCCTTTTGTTTTCCTTTAAGGAAGTCCTTCCAGTTGTGAGCTTGCCTAACTCTGCATTTTCTTATGATCTTTATGAGAACCCTGTTACACCATAAGCTGCTATGTATATTTGCTAAAGCTGAGTATGCTTTTAGTGTTCAGTGACTGAAAAATTTAGCTGGAAGGAAAAGTGATTCTTGCAGGCAATGCAGAACCCTAGAGGGCACATGAGACCCAGGAATTATCATCCTTTGTCCCCACCTCTTGCTGTTCAAGATATTTAAAAAAAAAAAAAGCCACTGAAAAGTCCATTGAAAAAATCTTTTCCCATCCCAATCCAACTCAGTCTGATTAAATGCCCAAACCATCTTATTAAACACCCTAACCTTGGGCACTAGAATTATCTACTTATATTCAACAGTCGCTTCAACAGATACAACAGCTCAGCCATTGTGTTGCTAACCTGTCATAGCAGGCATTTCCTTGTTCAGTTTATGCTGCACTGGATTATGTTCTCTGCCAGAGGAAGTACTTTTTAACTTATTTAATATAACTTCAGTTCCCCATTTTATTGTTTCATTACTGCAAACTGCTCTCAAATGATTCAAATCAGTCTATAATTTATGCATACAAATTACGTACATAATTACACATTCTCAAAAAAAGTAGTAGTCATTTGTTGCTATGAGCCTCTCCTGCACCAAAGCCTTCCCAAAAGGTAATTGAAATTATGTAGGACATTTATTTAAAAAAAATACTGCACGTAATTTATTATACTAATTCATCACCCTCTAACGCAAAATGTGCTTGAGCTTGAAAGGTTCTAGCACAAGACTCGGCAACTTGAAACTGGGTATAGTTCAAGGTACTCCTGTAAGATCCCACCCACATTCAAGAACTTTACAGCAGTTTACAAATGTTCTGCCACAAATGGAGCACTGTCACCGAGTGCAACTTAATCTACAGAAGAGTTTAAAGTCTATCCATAAGAATACATAAATAGTATGGGGCAAAGTCAGAACTCCATTCAACACTCTCACGCAAATTCAAGTAATTTGTTCTACTTACAAGACCACATTCTTAAAAACCGTAGAAGAATTTATAAGGAGGAAAAGATCACAGAGAGATAACAATCTATGTTCTCTACTTGTCCCATATAATTCTTAATATTTACTTATGTTTTGACAGGTCCCAAAGTTTTTGAGCAAACTGGTGCTGCGCTGTGCTAGGAACAGTACATAGACAACAAGCCTTGATACCAGGATAAGACCATGAGGGACACAATCTTGCTTTGCTATTGCCTCATTTGTTAAATAATTAATTAAAACCCATTAGGTTTGCAAAGTCTTTAATGACGACTATATCTTAAAGTTTAAGAAGGTATAAAGGAGGAAAGATACAAAAGTAAACAAAGGTTAAATTTTTAAAAGTGAGGAGGGGAAGGAGACAATTTAACCAAAATAAGCATCATATCATACTGGTATGCAAGCCTGTGAAAGCACAGATTCTTATGTTATCTAAATGACATGATCCAAACAAAGTCAACTACTTGTGTCTTTGTTTCCATACTCAGCACTAGAAAAGTTTCCCATTAATGCACTGTATACTGTATTTCTCAGGGTGGAAAGTCTGATTTTCTGCTAAAAATACCAAAGAGCAAAGCTATAAATTTCACAAGTTTCTTGTGGCAGACAATCACAAAATACACAGCAATGATAGTTCCAGAAAAAGTTTTTTGGAAATTTTCCATGTTTGCTGTTTTATAAGTCAGTCATTAGGAGGCAGCAAATGGCTCAAAACCATGTGAGAAAACAAATCCTGTAGGAAATTGAAAGTGTATAGGATAGTAAGAACTAGGAGTGGGAAATTAATTCAGATACAAAACTGACTTCTTGATATTCTCCAATTCAATCACACATCAGGTTACATCAAAGAAAATACTTTGGAAGCTATTTGTTAAATAATTGGGGATCTCATTAATGGAAACCACACTTGAACTTTATACAGTTGACTTTGGATTGCTGGTAATGTTAAAAAGCAGAAGACTTATTCTAGCCTGTTTTCCTATAGCATGCTTTCTAACTTGATATCACAACATTGAACACACATATGCATAAGCAACCACAAAAATTATGTCTCATACCATTTCATCTAAAACAAATAGCTTATAACTGAAAGTTCAGTTTTAAATTAAATCCATGGTTTCTCTATTCAAAGTATAACTGAAAAGCAAATGTGGTTTTACTAGTGCTTTATTAACAACATCTTAGCCAGTAACATTCATACCTCTCTACTCTTTCTACCAGAATACAGCGTAAGCCAAGCTAAAAATAAAACCAGAAGGTCTCTTAAACAAACAAACCAACCCAGAATTTCTACTATCAGTGCCTATGTTTTTGTAAAATTGCTGGTAGTGTTTTATATTGTGCAACCAGGAAGCTGTTTTTAAAATGCATTTATATCCTGAATCAAAACACAAGTGGAGAAATGAGAAACATTTTACATTCTAAGCAAGTCTGTAAATATAAAAAGATGAAAATATGGGCTAGGTTTGCTCACATCTTTGAATGTGACATGTAAATTAGTGTTTATTTCACAAGCTGTATTATCTTCAACACAGAACAATGCACTTATCTCTATCTGACTAAACAGTTATGGTAAGTAACAGAGATAAGAATAGTTAAACCACATCAATATTTCCCGTTAATAGATTCAAACAGCTGTACAACATTCTTACAATACAGAATTCGCAATTAATCAAACATTTTCAGCTTTTCCACATTAATCATGAAATACGAATAACAAAAAGAAGGCATAAACTTACTGTTTGTTAGGTGTCCACACTGTCCTTTGGTCTGAGTCAATGGGAAATAATTACCACTAGGAAATCTGGTAAGCAGAAATACAATAAAAATAAACATTAGCATGCCAAAAGAATAAACTCAGCTTTTCTGCAAGTATTTTTCCCCATAATACTTCACAGAGAAAGTTAAAAAAAGAAAAAGAACCAAAAAAAGCAAAGTTGAAAAAATATATATACACATTTAAAACATAGTCCAGCAGTGTTCAAGGATCCTTGCCTCTCAAACTTTAAAGCAGCACAGACAAATGTTGAGATGCCTATAATAGAACAAAAATCCAAGTTCTCAATCATTAGTTACGCAGTATGTGTCAGTAAGGAAGACAATTTCCAAAATAATGATTAATGTATTATCCAGATTTTTTCCTCTCTCTCTCTCTCTTTTCCCCTTCCCATTCAGGTTTTTCTTCTTATAAAATGCACATAGGTTTTTTCTTCCCTGTACCCTGACTCAGGCCTGGCTTTGAAATGCATTTCAATCTCTCAACACAGACTGCTTTCACTGCATTTAGAGTCCCACCAAGGCCCAGCTTTAAAAGCTACTGATTCTTTTTTTCTTTAGCCTTCCTCACAAAGGAAGGGTATTTTGTAAATTACCAGCTCGTTCAGATCAACAAAAGGTACTTTCATAGAAAGCCCCATTTGATTTTGCTCAAATTTGATTACAAGGATGGAGAAAAGGAAAGGAAGTCAAAAAGAAAAACCCCAGATGGCTTTTTCATTCATCTCAGTGAATGAGCTTTATCTGTGCCTTTTGAAACTGTAGCAGTGGAAAAGCATTTCTGTTGGCTTAAAAAACTTGACAAAAATTATTGGTTTGCCATTTCTCATGTAACTGCCATTGGGAACTGGATGAAAAGACTTTTTCATGGGATCGCCTGCTTGGATCAAAATAATGGAGATTAGGTATTTCATTATAAATTACAGTGGGAGATAGAGCAGGCTGTCATATTAATAGCAACCTGCTCATGGCCTTCAATGGTAGCTATTCTCCTAGACAAAGGACCAAGGGGGTTGTCTATTGAACTTGTACTTTAGGCCTGATCAATTTTCTATCATCAAGGCAAAAGGTGAGGTGACTAACAAAAGAATTCACACATGACTGACCTCATAAGCCTATAGATAAAACAGCTTAAAGAAACAAAACACATCCTGAAATTATGGGTGATAAACTGTATAAAGGAAAAAGAAGAAGAGAAATGATAGAAAAAGAGAAAGAAAGAGCATGTGGTCTATAATTCTCCCTCCCTTCTTAGGTGAATGGACATATTAAAAGCTACTTGTTTTCAGCTGCAGATAATTGCAGCCTTTGCTTTGCCATGTTCTGCCTTAAATCCTTCGTGTACTTTTTCCTCCAACACTGTTCCAGTAATTTCATTCACGAATAACCACAGTACTGAGTTTAATACAGAACTTCTAAAAGCTGTAGCCACACATAGAAAGGATTACACATAACGCTGTAGGCAGAAAGGTGTCACAGAGGCATTACATTTATAATCAAATTACAGGAATAACTATGATCCTTGGTTGGTATGCTTTTATAGAAAATCTTGCTAATTAAGTGAAAGTTGGACAACTGAGTTACATAACAAGAACATCTCTTATAGCTTGTAAGTCTTGACACCTTTTTCTTTCGCTATGATGACACGTAATTTTATACGGCATGTAAAATGCCCATAACATATTTAGGTACCCTTCCAAGTATATTATCTGCATTTCTGCTGTTGCTTCCTAGGAGATCCTTCTACAACATTAGCATTCGACTTTGCCAATCAGCTGGAGATACAGAGGGCAAAATCCTCGCTCTTCTGAAGCCAAATATATAGCAGCAAAACATTCACCGATCTCTGTCAAGATCAAGATTTCCTCCAGTTTGCTGTACAGATAGAATGCTTTTATACAAAGAACTATGGTTCCTGATACATCTTAACCCTGATTAAATTTCCCATAAGATGTTAGAGTGTTCATATCCCCTCCCATGACATTTGCATAGCTACAGCAAATCTGTAGAAGCATACAAATATTTGTATTTGAAGCCCAAAACACAGCTAAAGCACTGACAACTCCCCTTACATACAGTTAACAGCAGCTCAAGTGTAAATGGTGCCCAGCAGTTTACTTTCATCACACCAGGGGAGAGGACAGCAGTCTAGAATTTGGTTTCGAATCCCAGCTACAGTCACCAAGAAGTCAGAACGTACCGAGTTTTCTGAGATATTTAGGAATTTCTCCTTTCAGCCCTACCAGTGCAGTGATACTGCAATTTAAAAAATGAAGCTAGCCACTGATTCATGGTGCTTTGCCACAGATCCACCTGCCTGCATAATATTATTTATGTAAAGACACTGAAATAACGCAGGCTAGAAATGAACACGTTTTAGAGAGGCAAGATCTAAAGAAAGCTAGACAGAACACAGGCGAGGCTACAAACTGGTGCAGGGGAAGAACTTCTGAACCACAACTTTGGTGCAGAAGCCAATGGATTGTTGAATCACAGACTGAGTCCTACTGAAAACAAACGTACATTCATTATTACACAGAAACATTAAATAACTCATTGTAAACACCATTTCCGGAAGTAAAGACAAGATAAAGACAGGCAAAACAACAGCACTATGTCTTAAGCTTTGGCTTCCAACACAAAAAACTGAGAATCATTGCCAGAGCACGTACCTCCAAGTAGCTCAAATATGTGACATCATATCTGAAATTAGTAGAAGCCCTAGCGGTAATGGTATCTTTCCATTATACCAGAGATGCACTTATGATTACTAAATGATTAGCAATTAATCCCAACTTTACATCCTCTATGAGGGGTTCTACTGAGTAGTTACAGGAGAAAAAGCTCTTGTAATCATTGTAGATAGCTCTCTGGAAGTATCAGCTCTGTGCTCAGTAGCAGCGAGAAAGGCAAACTGAATATTAAGAGCTATTTGGGGGGAAAAAAAATATAGCTCCAACAGAAAATAAACTATATTGATGCTGTAACAAAATGTGAGTACCCCATACTAAAAGCCAGAAGCAAAGCAACATACCAAAAAAGACACATAGGTGCAACCATACATTTCAGAAGAAATAATTAAGCAAGCACTGACTGCCACTAAGACATAGACAGACTTGACCCACAGAACACATCTCATACAGGACACATGTAATTAGTAATCTTGTAATGCACACTGGAGAATTAATCAAAAGCCAATGACAGGGTTGTGAGGTTTTTCTCCTATGTTGCTTTGCTTATTGAAGCAGGACTCTGCTCACACCCCCACATTATAATGTTGAAGTAAACCTTAATGGTAAAGGTCCATGCTTTTACATTCCACTTCCTATCCTTGTACAGCTGCCTATAAAGGGGCATCATTACATTTGGCCATACTACTGCTGCTTATATTGCTCTCAGAGACAGGAAGGAATAGGAACCCAGCCCCAAACCCAGTCCTGCTGCTTGAACAACAGTATTATTTATCTAAAAGCGCATGCCGTATTTCCCACTCTGGACTTCTCCATAACGATAAAGTATATTTACCTAACCAGTTACTCTTTATGCTAACGGATTATTTTTGTATTACAAGTTTGGATCCTGCTGAACACCTACTTGTGGGTAAAAGCACCAGTAACTGGCACAAGGAGACAGAATTAGTAGTATTTGAGATGATTTTTAGACTTGCAAAACATTGTTGATATAAAGGCTTAATTTTTTTTATAATTGTCAAATGGTGAGCCCCAGTAATAACCAGAATTGATATCCCCTAAAGCAGTTTTCATGAGAATTTCTGAATAGCTATTTCACTTTGGAATGATAAGATATGTTAATCTAAATTAAATTTCTCAGGTAAATGAACAAAGCTGTTGCTAAGCTTAACTTGTACATTCTGTACTCCTGAAGGCACTCAATCTGTCTGGGCATACCGATTCCAGGGTAACAGAGTCATTGCAAAGCTAATGAAAGTAATTCAGAGAGCACTCTGAATAAGAAATGTCCACCTAGGTAATGTAATTATAAAAAATGTGTGTCCACATAGCAGGCCAAGCCAATCAAAACCTCAAGAATAACTCCTTTGTAGAAAAAACATAAAAGTTGTTTCCATTAGCTTTTGAAGACTTTTGTCTGAGAGGTGTTTGGTTTGTTCTCAGCTTCAACATCACAAACTCATTGTCACATTTTCCTCTAATTCATTATCTCAGCCCAAGAGACCTGCACAACAAACAAGGTCTGTTACTCCCAACATCTATCAACTTCCCTATTTGGCACAGACACTTTGAACAGCATAATAGCTAACTGCTTTTCTCTGTCCCATTAGTTCTTAGTGAAAGATAATTTTTGGTTTTGAAAGTGCATATCAAGTTGAGTTGTGGTTTTTTTTCAAATTTCTTTTGAATATATTTTCTGAATAATCTTTGCAAATAATTCTTACAGTTCACTTTAAAGAAGTACAGCAGGCATCATAGCACGAGGTCTTGTGATCAGCCATGCTGGCTGAATGAAATGCCTTGTTTTCTGATGAGGTCCATCTTACAGAAAACTGGACTGTACACATATGTAGCATTTCCCTGAACCAGGACCTGCATGAGTAACATTCAGAAATGCCTACCTGCACAATCTCCATTTAGAAATTCAACATGGATTTTTGCCAATTAACAAAAAAAACCCCTACTACTTTTTTTTTTGTGTATCAATAGGGGAACATAGATCTATAAGACACTTTTTACAGTGAAGGAAGACAGTAACACTAATAATTAGTAGCCCAGTTTATGAATGAAGTGGCGCATAAGTATATGCAGTAAAGCTATTCCTCATGTTTCCTCAAGTTCGTTTGAAGTAACTAGATAAATGATGCTACATGCCTGTATCTCTCTCTCTCTCAAAGTCTTTTTAGACATATGGGATAGAATTGGTTTTCTTTTTTAACAAAATAGCATTTTATAGTTTCCCTCCTTTCAGGGTTGCAGAAGGTTCATTATCAGCTTTAATTGTCCTAGGCAGGAAGAAAGCTAATAAGCGTAAAGATTCCGTCACATATCATTAACATTTTAAATCACTGTGACTGCTAAACCCAAGCAGTATTAACAGCATTTGAGGAAGCAATGCTATATATCAAAGAAAGCGAAAACATAAACTTGCTTGTTTTGTGACTTCTAACCACAAAACTATAAATGTCTGCTAAATCATTTCAGGCAGAGCAGATGAATTCATGACATAAGACAACCAGAGAGTACTCTGCCAGTAACTCACTCCCATTTGTACAATAAAATTTCTATTTAAGTGATTTGGTTCCTTTTGATTGCTGTACTATGGCATGTAAAATGACTTGCTGGGAAGTCATTCCCAGAGCACTCAGGATTTTAAAGTTAGCATACTGAATTCCCCTGCCACCTAAAGGAAGGCAGGGCAAGTCAAGGAGGGCAAGTGTGGTTTACTCTAGGTGTGAAACCGTACTTAGGAAAAGGCGCCCTCCTCCACACTCACCCCGACCTAGCTCTTTATTCCTTTTAAAAGTTTCCTTGTCTTATTTCCAGCTCTTTCCTGACTAAATTTTTGAAACCATTGTAAATAGGAAATATATGGTTCAGAGAATATGGAACACCTGATGCAGATGCTTCCTGAAAAAATTTCTATTCTGAAAGGGAGGTTTTAGTTCCTTATCTCAAAGATAAAAAACCCCTACCCAATCTGGGTATTCAATAATTTCAAATTAAAGTGTCTTCAAAAAAATAATTAAAATTTCAAAATATAAAAAGATGAATGACAGATTTAGGTGAAAAAAACACATTTATACTACTTGGGGAATATGTTCTATCAGTAACAACCTGTAAGGTATTGAAAATAGTATCCAGAAACCGATTTGTCTGCTTTGCCCCAGTTGGGGGCAGGGGTTCTAGACACTTTAGGACAAGGTACTTTTATGTTTGACTCAATTTCAGGAATTGAGAGGTGCTTTTATTTAGGTAGCTATAAATGAAGTCATATATGCAAATAGTACATGAGAAAATATTAACTAAATTAATAACTTCATGACATTTTTTCATTGATGCATCACTATACATAAAATAAGTATTTTTGAGTTAAAAACCCACCCGTTTAAGCACAAAGAACCACAGATTGAACTGATGAAATTACCCAAATTGCAACCTGAACAATTCACTAGCCTAGCACTTGAATTTACAGGTAATCATAAAAAGGAAATCATATAAAACAACAGTAAATAAAAAACAATGCACATTAAGTAACATTTTAATAAACCCAGAAAACTGACAGACAAGTTTGCCTGAGACAGAGGAAAAAAAAAAAGAAAAATCAAGAAAAGAGTCAGGGTTTTTTTTTTTAACAAAAAGGAAAATAAAGGAAAAAGGCAATGCTGATCGCCCCAATATAAAAGGTGGCTATAAATAAGGATATGAATATTTTAAGTTTTAGTCATATTGGCTAGAAGTTAATTTATTCATTGACTTCAAGCATCAGATGTAAACATCTGAAAGTGGAAACTGTCAAATATAGGTATAAAAGAATAGCATGAGCATGCAAAGGCAGTGCCAGAAAAGTGAACAAACAAATTGAGGTACATTTAGTAAGAGACAAAGGATGAAAAGAAATTCTACAAATACTCTTCAGAGTAAGAGGAGGATCAAGGAAAACTACTGGTTGATCAGCAGCTTGAAGGTGAAAGCAAACTATTGACATATTGTGCCAAGAAGTCTGAAGTGTTTATGGCTTTACTTAGTTGTCACTAAGTAGCTCAATTGTAATCAACTGGCTCCCACAATTAAAAGCTACCCCCCCAAAAAAAAAAAAAAAAGATTAGGAAAAATATATAGCTCAAATAATATAGCATAGCCAATTTTGAAGTAAGTTTGCCCAAAGTGTTAGAGAAGTGGATGAATATCAGAGCTGTTACTGTTTGAAAGCTGTTATCATTAGAATTATTTCTGAAAGCATATGACAGATGGAGATGGGCACGAAAGCATTTAAGAGAGGAAAAATAATGCCTGCCTTAAAAAGAGGAGGAAGAAATTATAGGCTGGTTACTTTAACTTTATTTACTGTCACAGTTTGTAAGTCACTTAAAAGAAAAACAGGAAATTAGTAACTGAGCATGAATTCATCAAGAACAAGGCATAACAAGATAACAAGCCTTGTAGTATGAGAAATAACTGATGTAACACTTCATGATTTTAGGAAGACTTTTGGCATCATCATACAAGACCGCCTCCTGGTCTAACCAGGAAACATCATCTAAATAGTATTACTACAGAGTAAATAGTAGAAAAAAAGTGATACTAGAGCTATCAGTGATTCACTATGTAAAAGGAAGACAGTATCAAATGGAGTTCTTGGTCAGCACTGAATCCAGTACTTTATTTTCATCATTAATCCTGATGACAGAAGAGACACTGTTCCCATAATGTTTGAAGGGAGGTCTAAGCTAGGAAGGTCTGCAGGCATACTGGGGGACACAATTAGAATCCAAAAAAATCTTGGTAGAAATGGTTTGAAAAAGATTAAGTGCGATTAATTGGGATTGTTCAGCCTGGAGAAAAGGTGGCCCTGGGGAGATCTAATTGCAGCTTACCAGTACCTGAAGGGGGCCTGTAGGAAAGATGGTGAGGGACTGTTTATCAGGGAGTGTAGTGACAGGACAAGGGGTAATGGGTTTAAGCTGAAGGAGGGTCGATTCAGATTAAATGTTAGAAAGAAATTCTTTACTGTGAGAGTGGTGAGGCACTGGAACAGGTTGCCCAGAGAGGTTGTCCAGAGAGGTTGTGGAGGCCCCATCCCTAGAAGTGTTTAAGACCAGGTTGGATGAGGCTTTGGGCAATGTGGTCTAGTGGAGGGTGTCCCTGCCCACAGCAGGGGGGTTGGAACTAGATGATCTTTGAGGTCCCTTCCAACCCAAACCATTCTATGATTCAAGGATAGGTACATTATTTCTTACTCTCAGAAATGATCAACTGCAGAAAGGTAGGTTGAGAAACCTGGATCAGAAGCTAAACCTGAATCTACAAAGCTACTGCTGCAAATAAAAGCAGGTATCATACCGGAAGCCTTATAGACAGAATAAAACATGCCCTGAATGCCACCTGAAACGATCTTTTTGCTTTACTTAGTTTTAATAATGCCTTAAATGGATTACTTTTTAGTCATGAACACTGCCTGCAGGTTAAAAATAAGATGTAGTTAATTTGAAAGAGCAGCGGTCTAGAAAATCTAGAAGAAAGGACTGAAATATTGGACCTTATTCTAGAAAAGACTTTAAAAACCCCATTACTTTAACACAACAGAAATATGCACTTGTATTCCAGCAATGGAGATTTGAGTTCGACATTAAAAAAACCAAAACTTTGCAGACAAAGACAGACGTGCAAGGAAAACAGACAATCCCCAGATAGCTTTGGAAACTAGTTAGAAAATTGTCTGTCAGGAATGGTTTAGTTAGAACAGATTCTGTATTTAAGACAATTTCTTCAGGATTCTTCAAGACTTTTTCCCCCACTTATTCTTTTATCTTAAAAATAATTATGAAAGACAAAAGTAGCTGAAAATATAATGTCATCAAATCCTGTTAAAACTCTTACATATTATCAAGATTTTATGAAGTTTGAGGAAAAGTTACATTAAGTCAGAAAGCTCTCTAAGCCAAATGGAATCAATTTTACCCTTCTTACAGGATCACCCATCCTTAAAGGGCTAGTAACAACTGTCTAGCTCTCTTCTTAAACCTTCCTCTTTCCCTTCTGAACCTTCAGGTGCATCAACTAAACACGAAACCTCATTGCAAGCACCTCTGAACTTATGAGGTGAGAGTGAATCTGCTCACATATAGGACTACAGCATTGAGTCCAAAAACACCAATACATTACAAAAATCTGTGTAAATAGCCTCAAGTAGATATTCCAACACATGAAGATACAATGCTCAGTAATCTTAATACTTGGAAAGCTTCTTAGATACTAATTAAACAATTGAAACAAACATATCTCTCTGTATAACCTCTGACTATGTCAGCCTTAAACCAACAGAATTGTCACATGATGTTCTTTAACTGGACTTCTATGTTCCAGCCTAACACAAGTGATTTCCACATTCTGACAACTCCAGTTTCAATTACCATGACAACATGAACATATAAGTTTATACATGCATTGAAAGCAAAAGTAGAGGAGTAGAAAGCATCGAGAGAACTTTGTGTGTGTACCTGCATGCTAAACAAAAAAATCCCCAGACCACCCAGATTGGAATGTATTTCTCTTGAATGTATTTCTCTTAAATATATTTTTACAACGGAACATAATAGTTATCAAAATAGTGAACTAATTTTTTTTTTTAATTCAATGAAACATGAATTAAACAATATGATTATCTCAAACTTCATTTTATCACATTTTTTCAATTCCACTAGAAAAACTCAAAAAGTTAACTAAAAAAAGTTTTCTGTGCAGTTCAGATTTTGAATGAGATCTCATATAATGATAAATACTTGTTATGTTGTTAGGGACTGATTCATGTTAGCTGTTTCATCTGGGAACTTATTAAAATAAATGAGTTAATTAGAATACTTACACAATGAGAATTATAAGGTGTTTAAAACCTCCTTTTTTGTAAATATCGCTTTCCTGTATTGGAATAAGGAGCTTAAATCTTTAAATAGAAGACACAATTTTTTAAGAAACACGTTAAAAAAACCCCAATTTTTCTGAAATATCATAGCCTAGTCATCTCTTTCCCCCCGTAAGATTTCAACACAGTTCTGAATAATTCTAATTTCAATCTTTGTGCCCATTTATTGCTCATTTTTTAACCCTATGGCGGTATCAACAAATACTTCAATTATTATCAGTTAGTAGCAGCTGTGGTGGCTTTTCAGGTAAAAAAACCCAAACAAACAAACAAACAAACAAACTGAAAACCCATGTCTTTAGATAAGGACTGAAGTCACCAAACTCATTTGACTAGGACACTGAAGTTGGTAGCTAACCCGGGCATTAGTTTCAGCTGCTGAGCAGGGAGCAGAAGTCTATTACCGTACTTTCAAGAAAACAGTCCAGTTCATCAAGTTATATCTGTGCAATTTCCCTCACTGACATCTAGTTTTCTGCATGCAGGAAAAAATTATTTTTGCTGTGAAATATCAAAGTGAAATGGAGCTATGACTTCTGAAGTATAGGACTGGTCACTAACTATTTTCCCTAGATAAAACACCCATCTTTTCCCAGAACACAGAACCTTTCACCAGTATAAGCTCTGGCTTTGTCAGCACATGGGATTTGGCTACTGCTCCCAAAATCAGATCAGACACTCTTGTCAGTAACATGTATTGCTCAGTGGTATTTGGAAGCAGCTTTGATATTCCTACTTTCCCAGACTGTTGTTCTAAAGGAGCTTGGCCAGATAACAAACTTAAACCAGAAATAGGAAATAGCACTCACCAAGCTGATTTCAAAGAGCAGCACTTATATTATTGAACTGATAAGACTATTCATATGCTTTACTTGTCAAAATGTATAGAATGAATGTCTTTGAACATCTTTCAGGAGAGGATTCAGAAAAGGAAATCTCACATGGGTATGAAAACATTAAACAAGCACTTCGGGCGGGGGGAGGAAAAGAAGGGAGAATTTGAGTTCATTTAAATGAATGATAGTACTCTGCTGGACATTTAATAGGAGCCAGATTTTGTCTGAGATGAAAACCAAAGAGATAGTGAGCTAGTGTATGAAAGTGGGAAATTATTTCTGATAGTCATGACTAAAAATAGGATTCATCCTGTCCTGCTGTGAGTAAACAGAAGTCTATCAAGAAACAAGAGAGAATAAAAAGAAAAGCATTTCACTAACAGTGCCTCTATGACAATGTACGTCATCATTGACTATCCACACTAACCCTTCATAACTCACAAGAATCCAGGAGAGTCTATGAAAGTTTTTTAATGTGATCGCTTCATGCCTCCAAAACATTGAAAGCAATGGCTTTACTACCAAGGTAGGGGGTATCTCAACACTTAGCCATAGAGCAGTGAAAGAGTGAGCTGCAAAGACATTTGGGAACAAACTACACTCCTTCCTTCATGTGATAGCCAGGAAATGAGTAATTTCTGTTCTAATTTGATTGTACCAAACCAAGGAACATAATATTAATATGCCATATTCACCAAATTTGGTAGGTAGGACCACTTGACCAGGCAAAATATTCAAACTACTAAAGGATTAAGAAAAGCAAAAAGGAAAAGATCTAGAAAGGTTTCAAAATGTTAGAACAAGACCAGCAGCTTTGTAAATAAAGAACCAAGATAATAGTCAAATATCTTAAACAAAATAAACAAAATAGCATCCCAAAAGCTGTAATATTGTTCAAATCTTCTGATAAGGTTAAATATATCCATAATAATAGATAACAAGGTTTCAGTCTTAAGGAAACTGTTTCTGCCATGGGTAAGGCTGAGGTGATTAGCATACATTTCTAATATAATCCATTTTTAGGTGTAATTTTTTGTCTGTATATAGTGGCTAACATTAACAAGCTATAAACATGAATACTTAGTTTTTAAAAAAATTTCAATTAGCTAAGAACTATCTTGCTTGGGAAGTCCATTGAGACTAACACCTAAAAATGGTTCTGCAGATATAGGTTTAATTGTTTGCAGATCCTTTGGAAAGTTCTTAGATTATCCAAGCAAACAAAACTCTTGTCAGAAAAAAACCCACCAAACCAACCAAATCCATTAACAGTTCCAATCTCTGAGAAGACAGTATTTTAGTAGGCTTCCTTTTGAATCAGAGAACTAAATTTAGCACGTATAAAACTCTGCAAATTGGATCATCCAAATTACCTATAGCCACTAATATAAAAGGAAAGCTTACTTACACACTGAGACTCCTAAAAAGGAGTATAGGAGGAAAAACAGGTTAAGGCACAGCAGACTTTTAAACACATACAGAAACTGATCTAAATTCATTTTACAGCACCACAGAAACAAAAAAACCCCAACATATTCAAACATTTAAGAACATATCTAAGGGCATATACTTTTAAAAAATTCAAAAAACCCTCACTTCTGAAATCAATTTAAAGATATGGCCAGGACAAACCAGAACCAGCATCCCTCTCAGCTCTACACTGAATCCCCCAGGATGTGGTTTAGCATTCCCTTTAGCAGCTTGGGTGTGGTTGAGTTCAATTAATTGACTACAGCTGGCAACAACTGTGACTGGGGAAGGGTAGGAGGAGGGTTACATCTTGGGCTTTCAACTGCTCCCCCCACCCTGTAGTTCTGTACGTTTCAGGGATAACAAAGCTGTGTCCATAGTCTATTGACTCAGTTGTAACACCAAGTTCACAGCATATTTTAAAGAAATAATACATATTGGGATGGTCATATTTATAGCAGAGCTTCAGTCATTATCATTCAGGTCTAATTTCTCCATGAAGACTCTGTTAATGCATCTTTGAACAATTTCATTGAATTAATGAATTCAAAAGATTTTGCTATTTTGTAAGTGGTGACCAGAACAGCAGTTCAATGTCAGAGAAAATAATGAATTTAACCAGGTTCCTGATTTACCACACAAAATTTTACATTCCCTGTGCACCTGAGGTAAGGCCTATTCTTATCCTATAGCCTATAAAGTTTCAGCTACTTCTGTTAGTACTTTTTTATGAGTAAGCTTTTGATCTCCAGTAGATTCCTACATCATACAAGAGACACAAAGGTATTTTCCTTGCATGAAGAATTTCAAGAGTCAAGAATAGGCAAAGAAATGTTTGATTCGATGACCTTATAAGCAACTTTGTTTAAAATTTTTCAAGCACTTATAATAAAACTTTTACAAAGGGCTTTGGAATTTGCATGCATAGCTATAATTAAAGGCAAGGTGTTTCTATCTGCAGCATGAAGACAGAGAAAATAGGTTTGTCAAAGATATTAGGAATGACGTTTTCCTGTTCTCCTGACAGTATGACCCTCAATCAGCATGACACATACTATATTCCTGAGGCTTGCTCTTCTTCCTCTATATCCAGGCTTTCAAAAGAAGTGTTAGCTTTTAACTTTAGGAAACTAGAAATCAGGACCACCTGTGTTGGTGGTGAGGCATTGTCAGTGAGGGCTGCAGGGGCCTCTGCGAGGAGAGGTCAAGGCTGGTCTGTGTCAGACACAGCCGGTTCCAGCCAGTTCTAGCCGGTTCTAGCCGGTTCCAGCCAGTTCTAGCCAGCTCTACAACCGCCCTGCCACAGGGCACTGCTGGGAAAGCGTATTGAAGAAAGGGCAAAACACTGTCCAGCAGTGTTTTCCTCACAAGATTGAGGAAAAAAAAGTTTGAGAAACAGCCCTGCGAGAGGCTAAGGTCAGTGAAATAGGAGGGGGAAGAGGTGCTGCAGGTGCCAGAGGACGGACTCCCCTGCAGCATGTGGGGTGACTATGGTGGAGCAGGTTGTCCCCCTGCAGCCTGTGGAGAGACTGTATTGGATCAGATATCCTCACTGCTGACTTGGATACTTAAAAAATGCTCTCAGGCAGTGTCAATCTGTACCTTTGGACAATTTTAATGGGATAAGCAATTCAAAAGTTTTTGCTGTTTTCTATGCAGTAACAAAATCAGCAGATTGCTTGATGTCATAAATAATTTAACCAGCTCCTGATCAATCATTTGTAAAAGTTTATGTTTGCTGGGAATTTTAATTTGCTTGTCAGAGACCTGTAGTCATTTTCTAATGCTGCCAAAAAGGCGTCCTGGACACAAAAATGTTTAGGTAAAATTGCATTTGGCGATAAGCATTGCCAAGCATACTTGGCATCCATTGCACACTCAGTAGGGAAGGGGGGATTGTGGTCAGATCGTGACAGTTCTTCTCTGCTGCTCCTTCCTCCTCACACTTTTGCCCTGCTCCAACATGGGTCCTTCCCTGGCTGCAGTCCTTCAAGAACTGCTTTTGCATGGGTTCTTTGCAGGCTGCAGTTCTTTCAGATAAACCTGGTCCAGCATGGGCTCTGCACAGGCCACAGTTTGTTCAGGGAGTATCTACCTGCTGGATATTCCCTGAATGCACCTCACAAGTCATAAAGAGAGTAAATGAGAATGTATCTTTAGCTGTTACTGAAAAGCAAGGTCCATTATTTTATGTCATTCTTCTCCACTACACTGAGAGAAGATTTTATGAGATACAGACCTCGTAGATGATGGTCTGGAGTAAATCCCACAAAAGAACAATGTGAAAGAGTACAAAGACAACATGCCAGGGCATTTATCTCTTCCACTGATGTCTAGAAACACAGAATAAGTGTGTGTATATATATATCTCCCAAAAGGCTGAAAATCCAAGCCGTAGTAATTGGCAATCCCAATGGCTTGGGATGCTGCCTACAGATGGTGTGCTCTTGCTCTGAAAATCAATTACGGAAGAGAAGGGTCTTTTTCCTCACTGTGTTTGGAGTCACTTGAGATTCTTTAATAAGGAACACAGAAACAGAACTTGGCTTTCTCGTGTGCACTAGGTACAGAAATTGCTGGATGAAACTGCAGTACATAGCAGTAAATAGCAGGACCATTTCTGAAAAACAGGAACAAATCAGAAAAGTGTATTTCCCTACTCAAGCATGGATCCCTGTAATGTATAAACATAGTTGGGGTAATTAATATTTTAACAACAATACATTATAAGTGGGATTATACGCTTTACATAGTAAATGGTCTCAGCAAATATTTTTTCTTTATCTGTGCAAAAACATAACCTCAAAAGTTTAGGCAGTATAGTTTGGAGATATTCCAAGAACAAATTTGATTAGGAAAAAGATTAAAATATTCTGCTTGTTGGACGCATGGAAAGTTTTAATAACTCATATAAATTGTTTTTAATCACAAAATTTAAGAAAATGCAGATATACTCAATCAGCATGGTCCACTGAATACAGAGTGGTTCTAGGTCTGGGCCCTATCCTTGCTTCTCTCCATAAATCACTTCTTGCCTCAGAGAAGATACATGCAGATCCACAAAATTATTTTAGGTACATAACCCCTCAGTCATCATATCTGTGATTTGAAAACAACATTGTGGATCATGAATTTAAGCTTCTGAAATACAGAGAAATGGAGACGTTCATCTCTATCTGAATATATTTCCACAAACAAAATAGTTAACTATTTGGTACTTATATGAAAGTACAAACATGGCCTGCGTCCTATTTTCTAAAACCAAATGAGCAAAAGTTCTTCCTTCTAGGTATAGAAACAGTTTGTCATATGCAATTTGTAACAGCCCCCTCATTATAGAGAACCTTTTCACCATATGATTGTGTCTATAAGAACAATTAAAGAAATTCAGAATTCTCAGTATTTTCTGTAAATGAGCTGACTGGCTGTGAAAGGTGTTGGACTGACAGCTCTGATAAGCGAAGTCCTCCTTCTTCTGAATTGATACAGTACAGAGTAGCAATGCAATTTTTGTTCACACTCTCCTGGGTATGTAATTTATCCTTGACCTTGAGAAGTGCCTGTTTAATCATTAGCCTCTCTACTGAAACTGCTAACAAGAAAGGCAACCACAGTGGCACAAGGCACCTGTTCATTAGGGACTAGACTGAGAAAGAGCATCAGCTCATCGCAGCACAGAACACCAGGTAGAAAGAACTCTTCTATGTGTGGTTGATCCTCCCCTCTGCAAGTAACACCAGTACTGTCAGTAATACATTTTATACAGTTGCAGGCTCACATTTTCTTTGGTTGAAAGGACAGAAATTAAAACCTTCTTCTAAAAGTTAAGGTAAATAAGGAACCTATGGCAAGAAATACCTGACCATTTAAGCACTTTATATGTTCACACTGCCTGCATAAGTGGCAATGAGCTATTAAGTTCTTCACAGATGCATATTCTTGCTATTTATAAGACTGAAAAAGGTGTGAGACTTGGTTTTGTTTTCCTCTTTAGAAGTATATGGTACTCTTTCAATGTTGGATACAATATTTGGCGAAAAAATCCCTGCCCCAAGTCATCTGTGTTTTGCTGCACATTTGAAAAAAGACTTTATTAATTACAGAAGGAGAAAAAAGATCTGGAACAGATATGAACAAGCAACATGCAAATTTGTTGAATGGATTACTCTATTGTTCAACAACAATGCACAATTTTCATCTCAGATAAACAATTTCGGTATTAAGAACTACAGAATCTACATATACTATAAAAGTATGTTTAACAAGACATAACAAGTGAGATCTAGTCTTAAAATTCTCATCTAATGGTAACTGTCGCACAAGAAATAAGCATTAAATATTTCTATGTATCTTCAGTCTTTTAATTCAGAAGAGATAAGGGTGAAGAGGCCAAATACTTTCTTATATTAGTGATGAAAATAGAAGACAAAAAGGAAAAAATAAAGAGGAAAGGAGGCAGAAAAGTTAGACTTTTAAACCCCAAAGATAAATTTAAATGATATCTCTAATCTGGGAGACATTAACACTGAGATATGAAATTTATCATGTGACGTGTCTACGCACATTATTAAAACATTTATTTAACAAAGATTTTTGAAGTGAAAGCTTCAAATTTGAATGTGCATGAGTAAAAAAGAAGTAAAGGTTTTCTGGGTGCCATTTTGTAATTGTAGGTGAAATTCATACTCTGTATGACTGCAAAACAAAGAGCAAGGCAACACTTACTCTAGGAATCTCAATGGGATTTTTATTCATAGTCCTGTTGTGGAAAATGTACTGAATAATGGTGTTTGACATTCAGTGTCTCCTGCAAGCTATCAGTGTTGGAATTTCCCTTCCTGAAAGCATGTATTTGATATCTGGGCTTCTTTTTCCCCCCCCTGCTCATTTATATGTGTGTGGTTTTCCTTTTAACCCCCACCCCTTTTTAATTTAAATAAAACTTTGGAAGAAAAAAAAAAGAAACAGAAGATCACAGGATGTGAAGATGCCATTCTGGGAACTAGCAAGCAGTCTCAACAGTAAAAGAAGCCAAGTGATCTTTCAAGTGGGCTATTACTGTAGTTGTGGGAGCAGAATAATGAAACTGAACAGAATAATTGGCCTAAATATCTGGTTAGAGGGCTGGTACA
Organism: Grus americana; assembly: GCF_028858705.1. NCBI lineage: Eukaryota > Metazoa > Chordata > Aves > Gruiformes > Gruidae > Grus > Grus americana. The sequence goes on from NC_072860.1 coordinate 20,112,066, forward strand.
GAGGAAAGAGCGTGAAAGGCTCTACTAAAACCACAGAAAGGTGGGTGTTCCTGCAATCAGCACAGAAAAAAAAAAAGCATTGGAGAAGTCTGTAAACTAAAGAAGAGGGGGAGGGGAGCCATTGGAAAGAAATCCAAGCAGAGAGGGGAGAAAAATACCCACTAAATCTGAAAGTCTAAAGGAAAAGCAAGCAGTTGATTGTATTTGCTGACATTCCAAGGATGGCAGTTGGGAAACAGCAATCAGAGGTGCAGTATCAGGAGGTACACACTATGAGAAAAATATGGGTGGCTGCCGAGATATATGTAGGAACACTTTTATATATTTTTAAAACAGGGACAAAGACACAGGTTGGCTGAATAGTCTTATATAATGAGATATTATTAAAAGAGGGACTTCAGCTATCACTGCAAAAATAAACAACGATCCTCTCTAAACTGGGCATTTCCATCAGGTGAAGACTTAACAAATGACTTCTGAATAGAAAAGCAGTGAAGTCTCTATGCTCAGATGTTATGACCATCTATGTTCAAGTCAACACTTTATTACATTAGAAAACATCTGAAGATATCAGATCTGGTTTAACCATGCTGTATATCTATATATCAGAGATTCTTACAGTTATTGAAATGAAAGATTAAGCTACTAGCATTTTCCACACCCTTACTATGTACTTCTGAAAGTAACTCTGTAAGTTACCATAAACAGCCTAAACCCAAATATATCCTATTTACAGTTCTGATGACAGAAACACACAATGTAGGCGATATTCCTGTTGTTAATGAATGATGATTATAGTGACAGTATCAATAGATGATAATTACAATGACAATATCATACTTTCGAAAAACTATAGCAAGGTATTTTCTGTGTAATTAGCACTCCAAATTTTAAGTGACATAGCAAAAAATAAGTGCCTTTTCATTGTCCGGTTAGAGTTCCTTAAATAATATACAGCTCAAGATCCATTAGCAGGAGCCCTAGAGTCTTCATAAATGCAAGGAGCATGAGAGTGCTAAGGACCTCAATACAGAGAAACATGGCCCAAAAAAGATGAAAACTACTGCAAGTTTCATCATTTACTAACAATCCAGTGAAACGTCAAAAGTCTAGATGATATTCTGAATACTAATCCATATGTTAACAGCTAAATAAAAGCAGCTACAGGAAAGTGATTAACAAACAAAATTATGTGTTAATATCATAAATATATTGAGAAGAAAATACATTTCTAGGTCAAGATGCAAAATATACAGCAAGAGATAATATCTTTTAGTACACCAGCTGTCATGATTGGAAGAAAAAGACATGATTTGGGGTGCAAAAGCCTTTGCCTAAAGCATGCATGTATTCCTGAAAGCATCTCTATTTTTTAAAATTCTTCCAATAAAAGATATCACTGCTTTCTGTGAAAAATTTGCTTCACTTATATTGATAGATGATCATAGCTACAACAGTACTACTAGATTAAAATAAGCAAGTGATCAAGCAGCCCTCTCTGGGCAAACAGTCAAAGCTAAACTTTCTTTTTAAATGCATAGAATAAAACAAACAATCAAACAAGCCTATTCTGTAGCCATTTAAAGTCTTTCCTCATGAGTCTTCTGAGCTGTTAGCTCCAGAACGCATCACACACAGTTGCACCCAAGCTAAGAATGAACAGAGTTTTTGGTGGACCTAGGTCTCATGACATCTCATGCAACTCAGAATGGACACAATGAAAAATAAAATTGAAAACAAAATTTAAGGAAAAATCACGTAAGACCATTTTTGCTTTATGTCACTACAAATAGAAGGAAGGCAGAACAGTAAATAAAGATCCATAGTGATAGCTATGCAACATCACTTTTGTCTCTTAACTATAGCTTCAGTAATAATTACACCATTAATTTTCTTGGAGATTTGCATTTATTTAAGAACAATCAAAAATAATAGAAATAGCATCTGGCGCTCTCCCTTTGATCTCTTTTGCTTTCTACACGACTAACTTCTGCTGTACATTAAAAAGAATACACACAAGGGACAACATCACTTGAACAAAGTACTACCATTATTATTTTGATGATGTTTTTCAGGCAAACACACTTCAGCTGCTTCCAATGATTACGCCCTTAATAATCTATCTTGGCAAAAATAATAACAGAAGTCTCATTTCTAAGAATTTTCAGTAATCAATAAACAGTGCTTCAGCTTGCAAGCAATTTATTTACACTGGGAATATCCAGTGAGAATCCCATTAGATAAAACTAATTAACAAGTTTTATTTCAGAAATGCTCAGATAGTAAGACTAAGGGTTTTATAAATACATATTTTTATCACTGCTTTTACTACAGTGGCCTCTAGTATTTTATCTGAGATCAGGACTCTTATGTTAGGCAGCCTACAAACTCATAGTTAAGATATAGTATAAAAAAGGTCTAAAAGTAGAAATTCAGGGTAGAAAGACAATGAGTCTAGTATAGGAAACTATTTTTCAATTCAGTGATTATGGTACAGGCCAATCAGGACAAAAATAAAAGAAAATTTATTCAAAGCCACTGTCGAAAAATTCATTTAGAAGCAGGACAGCTAATCAAGCTGTGACTACAAACTACAGAACTAAACATGAACATTGTGAACAGAACAGAGTGCTTAATATAGATATATTTTACAGAGAACTAATTCCAAAGGAAAAGACCTTGATGTCAGAGGAATATAGGAATGATACAGGAAAAAAAGTTGAGGTGATGGATTTTCACAAATATTCCTGGATCTGATTTTTTTATTTTATTCAATTACTGTTGCATACTGCATATAATGTCTGCATTCATTTGGGCAACCCTACCATCTTACATGTGTCCTTCACATTATTATATTCACAATATCCTGAGGAAGCTACTACTTTCCCATTTCTCTCATTTTTCATGCAGAGAAACTATGAAAAAAAAAAATCCCATCTCCATTAAAATCAATGGCACAACTATCACTGACTTAAATGGAATGAGAACTCCACCTGAGAGCGTTGTTCAAGGTCATATACAAATTCTGTGCTATAGCAAAGAACTGAATATCACTTTCAGAGTACCCAGCACACATTAGTAACTGACCTTATCTTCTTTTTCACAGCTAATGGCTCCCCTAAAAAAGTTTCTGGTAATACCTTCAGCTTAGAAGGCTGAATCAAAAAAAAAAAAAAAAAAAAGGTTACTTGGCTGAGAAGAAAAACAAACAAGCCCCAGCAATAACCTGCACTATAGCTCTACTGACTCTGCATACCCCACTGTCATGACTTCTCTTGTTAAGAGATTCTACTTCCCTCCCTGAATTGCTAAGGGTCACAAATGATAAAGCAGTTTAGTAAAAGTAATTTCTTTTACTGGTGCTGGTACTGTATGTGCTTCACTTTTCCCATGTAGCTAATTGATAGTCCACTTCATAAAAGTAAGGTAAAAGCATGGTATGAAATAATTGTATAAAGTGACAAATATAATTAATAGGTGCACATTCAGAATTCTGAGTAACGTCTCTTTGAATCACTGTTTGTTGTTTGAACTTCATTTTAAAAATTACTAACTCCGAGAAAAGTGAAACCTGATGGTGCTAAGACTGCACATCAGTATGGCACCAGATAACATGGACTTAATCGAAAAATCTCCAATTTACCTCTATCGGGTTTGCATTACGTGCTGTATGCCCTTAGGCAATAGTAAAACCAGTACCATCAGAAGGTTTAACTCTGTAGAAACATGACAGGATCTGCGTAAGCTGATACTTCCATAGAGCCAAAGTCTCTGTAGTCATTCTCTAACAAAACCAAATACTATCGAAATTCCAAGCGTACATAAATAAGGCATTTTTAGAGAGATCCTTCCCACATGAGGTTACAATTTCATTCATAGGATTTAAGGCCAGAAGAAACCTGTATGATCATCTCGTCTGACCTCCTGCATTACGAAGTCTGCAGAACTTCATCAAGTGGGCAGTACTTTGGGTTAAAATATAACATATGCCTTGCTACTGGGCTTACGCATGAAAAGAAAAAAAAATCAAGATGTGTAGTGATAGAAAAGATCAATGTTATTATTCACGTAAAACATTGTGCTTATACACATGTACGGGAGAAAAAGAAATCACTGAGAGTGCTAGTGCATTAATATTTTGTAATTTATCAGCTGCTTATATAAGAGCAATGCTGGAGAGCAGTCTCTGGAAAAACAAGAAAGTCTTTCATAGAACTGTTATGTAACATTGCAGAATAGGATATTGTAAATAATTAATCCAAATGAAAGAACGGGGGGATCTTTTGGCAGGGATTAAGCATAAAAAGGACAATGATTGGCCTCCGTTGTTTTTGGGAAAAAAAAAATCCCAAGAAATCAACAGTGTTAATGTCTCCCAGAATTTTTGTAGGGTTTTTACTGATTTAGAAGTTTTAAAGATAAAAGGTATTGTCTCTTAAAGGTCTTTGCCAACCTATATGACTGTATGATTCTAATATATTAAAAAGACATTGGGAATAGTTATGTAATTGTTGGCTATACCTCTCTTAAAAGGTCAATTCATTATGGTATTTCAAGGCCAGTAGTTTTCACTCTTAGCTTCAGAGATACATACATATACTTATCTGTGCCTCAAAATGAATGTTTCAATAAAAATTATCACTTTGTCTCAAGCAAAATTTTATTAAGGTTCACATTAAAACCAAGAACATCTCTCATAACTTACTGCAACACAATAAGATGGAGCATAAAGGAGATGCTCAAATACATTTTAAAAATTAATAAGGTTCTACCTGGCTAAATCAAGTTATTGCATAAGCCATCACTTTGCATTCATCAGAAGTCAGCTGTCATCCACCATCACAAAGCAGTTTCATCTTCCTGAGCCTTCAATAGTGACTAATAATGAAAATCATCCCAGTAAACAAAAAGTGAGAACTTCCTCACAAGACTTTTTTCAGGTTAATTTAGTTTTGAATCCTTTATTGCAAAACTCATGTTAAACTTTCACTGGCTAAGCAGATCATGTAGAAAGTTGCTTTGAAGAGCCATAAGCCAAACCCATCTGTGGCCAAAGCCTATCCATTACTGTCAGCATGCCACCTGAGCAGGGAATCTGGCCCACATTTCTGCTTATCTTAACATACAAGGTTTCCCTAAATCACCAGCTTCGCTATCGTCAGAACACCTGTAGGGCTTTTTTCACAGAGTATAGTTACTATGGAAGTGATACTCTTACCTTATATTCAGACCCACTCAGAGAGTATTTCTCCATTTCCAGGGGGAGAGGAAGATAGGTACTTGAGCTGCAGACCAATGTAGGCAAGATGTTGTTGCTTTGTACTTACTCAGGCCGTAACATAAACAGCATAGGCAAAATGTTTTCTAGCTGTGGAGTTACTGAAGCTTTAGAGCAGGGGTGTTTAAAGGCATCTGAGGAACATTAATGATGCCATCTCCACCACAATTAAAATCTTGAAAACTCCATTATTGCAAATGTTCTGCAGTCAAAATATATAGTGGAAAGCAAGTAGAACTTTTGTAGGTTTTAACTTATTGCACACTTACTGCTAGGGTATCTTCCTGTTTCGGGGCAGGGGGGGAGAAATCCATCTTCTATTCCAAAAGCCTATGTTAAACATTTATTTTAAATAAAGATAAGGATTTGGTTTCATACTTCCTCACAAAAATACAAGACTTTCTAGTTATTTCAAAGATCATTTAAAAGTCAACTCTCATTTTCAAAGCTCTCAATTTACTTTTTTTTCCACTGACATAATTGGTTGATCTGAAATTGTTCCTTCCGCTTTTACAGAATCTTCAAGAATTTTTCCCTCTATAACTCAGAAGCCTTCTCTGCACCTTCTTCCTTTTCAAACTACTTGCCTGTATCTCTGCCTCACTGACTCCATAATTACAAATCTTATATGAAAATAATTCTTCTCTCTCCTAGTATTTTTCTTGGCTCTGTTAGTGAGAGGAGTGCTTTGCTGACCATTATGCACAATTCTTTTTCCTGTTGTATGTAATTCTAATATGTTCTGGAATCCAGTACGTTAAAAAAATGCTATGAAGAATTGTGTATGCTGTGCATACACAAATGAAATGTGTGATTTATGGGGATTACTAACAAAAGAACAAGATTACAGGGGTATCACTGGTAGTTACAGGGAAGCATTAAGGCACTTGAGACAAGTCTCCATTAGACCTCAGTAGGATTTGTATTTCTAACACCCTTTGGTGGGTTTTTGTTTTGTTTTAAATTCAATTCTAGTACTAGTAATAAACAGCCAGCACTTTATTATACTATAGTCTTACACAAAATTCATCATTAAGGTTCAGTACCTTGAAGTAAAATAGTGTTACAAGAAAATACTAACAATAGAAACTCAGGAAATTTACACTAAAAAGTAAATAGAAAGACCTGAAGCTTCTGAATATACTGAAGTTCATAATTAAAAACAACAAAAGATTCTCTGACCATATAGGATCATAGGATATCCTGAGTTGGAAGGGACCCATGAGGATCATCAAGTCGAACTCCTGGCTCCACACAGGACCCACCGAATCAGAGCATATGACTGAGAGCATTAGATAGTAACACTATCTTCCTGTCTTCCCTTTTTTCTTCCTCTCTTAATACAGTCGTAGTATTACTTTTGCATAAAGGTAATTTTGGTTTGCAGTTTTGTTTTGTTTTGTTGTTTGGAGTTTTAACTGCTGTAAGCAGTTTCAAGACACAAACTAATCATGAGTGGCACTGAATTTTTTAAAAAAATCATAAAGCAGAATTTCATAACTGTTTTTATACATACAGTGAACACACTTAGAAACTAACTATAAGGACATATACATTTCAATAACATTATCTCTTCTAAACATACAAGATCATCTACCAGTCTGTAGAGTGTCCTAACAAACAGCTTAGGTATATCTTACTGTACCTATCTCTAGCCTTGTTGATGTTACCCTAAAAACTTCCAGTGACTCCTATTCATTTTCAGCTAAGACTCAAGTGTAATGCTGTTACATAACACATTTTTTTCTTTTCAAAGCCAGCTATGGGAAACATTAACCCCTATTGCACCTAGGTTTCTATCTGGAGAGTGCCAAATTTCATGGATTTGGCAGTCTCAGTCTTGCATGCACAAGAGCATATTAGCTCTGTAATTAATTTTATGTGCATGAAAGCATAAATACATATGGGTACACATTTTGTCATCTGTTTCTTTCCTTTAATGAAGACTGTGATTCCATGAGATGAAGAAAATTCTCTTTTCTGCTGACTCACTGTAATGGGAGTAGAGATCCAGCCAAGTGGTCGAAGTGATTCTGAAGAAAAATTGGCTGCTGTCTCTGTTTTGCACAGTACTAAATATTGCATCAGCATGCACCACTCAAAGGACTCAAAATTTCATCTCTGACATAAAAAAGTACAAGAGCTTATAACCTCTGCTGCTTTTGAAGCTTTCCCACTATGAGAAGACTGATAGTGAGGCTATCTAGTGTTCAAACTCATTACTAAAGTGAGTAAGCACCACTATCTCATACCATTAAGCACATCATGGGGAAACCCTTTTCAAGAGGAGGAGGTAACTGGCAATATTTTAAAGTAAAAATCATCATCATCATAATAATCCCTAATTAAAGATGAATAACCAAGGAGGAACACATATTTCACAAGAAAGTTTTGGAGATGCTGTACTTTCCCTGTTAAGGTTTTGGATTCCACTCACCTAACATTGTTTTATCAAGAGCTAAAAGTTCTTGATGGTCTCTTTCATCCTCTTTCTCAGAAGGACAGGAATTCATTCAGTCAAAATTGCTTTTCATTTCCAGCAACACAGAGAATCATGCAAATAGTGTAAATTGTTACTTAACCTACTAACAAATGCAGCCAATAACAGAATGAGAAACTAAACTGGAGACTGACAAATTACATTATTTTTTCCAGTGCCAAGTCATGTTCCAAAGCAAACCGGAGCTGGTGTAGACATGCTTCTTTCAACTCAGGATCTTTTTTATAGATTTTTTTTTTTTCCAATTTGTCAATGCCATGCATTATTGCCATGTACTAATTTTGCAGGTCCGGACTTAAAATCATATTCCTATCAACTCAGTGTTTTGCATTCCAAGCACAGTCACTAGTCTTATTTTATACTCCATGGACTGCATACAATTATATCTCTACAAGGTATTTTAATCTATGGCAGCTAATAATGCTGCCTCTTCACTTAGCTCCAAATATAGTGTGGAGTTGCATTCTAAATCATTACAATATTATCAAACATGTCAAAGTTAAAAATGCATTTATATTTCCTCAATCAATTGCAACTGAAAATAATAATTCAGCAGTGATTACAATTGTTTTGATAATGCAATCGAGAAATTTCAATACTTATTAGTCCTGAAAAAATTTTACAAAGCACCTTTGTCCATTTGCCCATCCCCCATTTTGCACTCTAGTATTCACTCAGATCGTTGTGAGACATCTGTAAAAATTATCTGCAATCTCTCTATTGCCATAATACAGATAATCCACCAGTTCTCTTCATGAACTGCAGAAACAAAAGCAAATACCTTTCCATGCTGCACACTAGTGTGCATTTTTGCCATCTCAAGCAAATGCATGCTTTCAGTAGAGTTGCAGGGAGCGATATTTCTAATGCCATTTGATGAAGAGTCTGATCCTGGTTGGTTACAGTAAAATATAATCTGAAATAGAGGTTTAGAACCATGGCATATTTTTAACTTCCTGACACATGCAGCATAGTCTGCTATTGAGGAATTTTGCTCTCGCCAAAGTGATGAGCAGACAAGGCAACACTAATGCTACTCCATGCTTTGCTCAGTGGGAGGTAATGCAAAATCAGTGCAGTAGCAAATATTATATTAAGTGTGGTGCTCCTTTTCCCTTCCCTCCCCCATCTCAGTTTCAGAGTTGGAAAGAGATAACATACAGGACAGACTATATTCTTCTTCAAGCAAAAGGAATGAAGAGAAATCATTTGGTAAGTGATTGCTAGGAAAACAGAATTTACTAAAAATGCACTGGGCTGATGGTAAATAACTGACATCTGTATTCAATACAGAGCTGAGCAGCTACAGCCAGTGATATAACCTGTTATATCAACACAGGACCAAATTAATCTCTCAGTTATTCTGATGTCACTGAGGGTCCTCTAAATTTATAGCTGGTGTTTCTCTAGCTCTATAGTGAGGATATCGACATATCAGTTCAGTGATGCTGCACTTACTATGATGGACTTATTAAGAATGCGTATATTTAGCATGAAATAAACAGACGACCAAAAGTACTCTATACTTACTGACATATGAAACACAGTAAATTAATTTCCCCAATTAGAATAGCTGTGAGTTTAAAGCTTCTGTTCTGTGAATACACTTGATAAAATAATATTACAAAGGATACACACATTTTAATTACACAAAAACATACAAATTAAGTGTTGCAAAAATAGATTATGTAGGTATGGGAATTTAAGTACTCAAGATATCTCCAAAGGTTTTAATTTGTGATATTTCTTCATTTTCAAACAAAAATATTTCTCACCACGTACCTATATGTCTATATCTAACACAGATTGCCTTTGACTCTAAAGATTGTATTATAGAAACAACAGATTAAAAGTAAATATTGT